>NC_136073.1:30592894-31192894 GCF_964261635.1 Lissotriton helveticus | reverse complement strand
ACTTTTAAGAGAAACCAAAACAAAACTTAGAAAGTTAGAAAGATTGTGGAGGAAAACCAAGCAGGACACGGACAGGAAAATTTATAAGGCCTCCCTTCACCAATATAAAAATCTTATGACCCAAGCTAAAGCAGAATACCTTGAGTCCCGCCTAAGTAAGGCAGTGAACATTCAGAAAGAGACCTTCAAAATATTGGCTGAGTTGAGTAAAAAACCTGATAACTCTAAGGCTCCATTTGACTGCAACATCTTCCAGGCATATTTCCTGGAGAAGGTGAAGACCATTATCCAGGAGATAGAGAACGGAGCGGCAATGGGGACCTCTATCGCTTTAGCATCTAAAAACGCGATCGATTGCTCCCTTGAAGCGTTTCCGGAGATGGACGTACTGATTCTGGAACAGTTGATGGGCAAAATTAAATCTGGTTCCCCAGCTGATCCATGTCCACCTGAGATTTTCCGCGTTGCGCGCCCTCTATTAGAGGAATGTATCATCTCCCTCCTTAATAGATCGCTAGAGATGGGATATCTGCCGGCTGAATTTAAGGAGGCGCGGGTAAGACCTCTATTGAAAAAACCGGGGCTAGATCCGGCGGTGTTGAAGAATTACAGACCCATTTCCCAGCTGCCCTTTCTCTCAAAAATCCTTGAACAGCATGTCTTAAAATCCCTGTCCCTCTATCTGGAGTCTCACCATCTACTCCATGATCGACAGGCAGGTTTTCGAGCTCATCACAGCACCGAGTTGGTGATGCTCTCGGTGCTGGATGAATTAAGAGGCATGGCTGACTGTAAGGAATCGAGCGCCCTGATTTTGTTAGACCTATCAGCGGCGTTCGATACTGTCAGCCATGCCTTGCTCTTGGGAAGACTACAGGATTTTGGGATTAAGGGCCTGGCCTTTCAATGGTTGCAATCCTTCCTTACAGGAAGGACCCAAAAGATACAACTGGGGGATGAAACATCTGAGATAGGGATTTTAGAATGTGGGGTACCACAGGGGTCCGCCCTGTCCCCGCTTCTATTTAATCTCTATCTGCAACCATTGATCGCTTCATTGGCCACTATGGGCTGTAAAGTCTTTAACTATGCGGACGATACGCAACTGCTGTTAAGTGTCAATGACACTACGGCCGCACAACTCCAAGCCCAGAACATCCTGAGATTCACAGTGCAGTGGATGACGGATAACCTGTTAAAAGTCAACCCAGATAAGACTGAGGTCTTAGTTATCCCATCCACTGCCTCTCCTTGGTGTGACCTCTACTGGCCCACGGAGTTAGGCCCTGCTCCAAAACCAAGTCCGTCCGTAAAAAGCCTGGGGATCAAGCTGGATGGTGATTTGTCGATGGCCCCTCAGATCTCGTCGGTTGTGGGCAGCTGTACAAACATCATGCGGCAACTGCGGAAGTTATCCCCTATTCTCCCACAACCTATGATGCGATCAATAGTGGCTGCCACCATCATCTCCAGAATTGATTATGGTAATGCCCTCTATCTTGGCCTACCTAAAACCCTCACCAGCAGGCTTCAGGTCCTAATGAACGACGCTGCCCGGTTGATTTTTAGACTGCCGAGGAGGTCTAAAGCTACCCCCCTATTGCAAAGCCTGCATTGGCTTCCAATCAAAGAAAGAGTGGAATTCAAGAGCCTATGTACAGCCCATAAGGCAATTTATGGCAAGGCCCCAACCTACATTAAAGATCGCCTGCAGCTGTATTGTCCTACGAGAACACTTCGGTCCTCAGATTCCCAGTTATTGACCTGCCCTCGTTACAGGCTAGCGACGAAGGGAGGGAGAGCCTTCTCAGTGCTGGCTCCCCAGTTATGGAACAGCCTGCCTGGGATGCTGCGTGGGGAAGGAAATCTGTTACGCTTCAGAAAGAGCCTAAAAACGCTACTGTTCAGCAGAAGCCTGGGCATAGCATAATCTAGCTTTGGTCTCTGCTTCCACCTTGCCATGTTATTGTATGTCACCATCTTTCCTAGCGCTTAGAGACCTGCAGGTGATTAGGCGCGATATAAAATTATAATAACAATAACAATAACAATATGCTGCCTGCAGCACCTCTGATGGAGCAGTACAGGCCTTCACACACAGCTCTGCCAGTGCACCTCGATGCTGCCTGCAGCGCCTCTGATAGACCAGTACAGGCCTTCACACACAGCTCTCCCAGTGCACCTCGATGCTGCCCTGCAGCGCCTCTGATAGAGCAGTACAGGCCTTCACGCACAGCTCTGCCGGTGCACCTCTATGCTGCCTGCAGCACCTCTGATGGAGCAGTACAGGCCTTCACACACAGCTCTGCCAGTGCACCTCGATGCTGCCTGCAGCGCCTCTGATAGAGCAGTACAGACCTCCACACACAGCTCTGCCAGTGCGTCTCGATGCTGCCGTCTCTGATAGAACAGTACAGGCCTTCACACACAGCTCTGCCAGTGCACCTCGATGCTGCCTGCAGCGCCCCTGATAGAGCAGTACAGACCTCCACACACACAGCTCTGCCAGTGCACCTCGATGCTGCCTGCAGCGCCTCTGATACACCAGTACACGCCTTCACACACAGCTCTGCCAGTGCGTCTCGATGCTGCCCTGCAGCGCCTCTGATAGAGCAGTACAGGCCTTCACACACAGCTCTGCCAGTGCACCTCGATGCTGCCTGCAGCGCCTCTGCTAGACCAGTACAGGCCTTCACACACAGCTCTGCCAGTGCACCTCGATGCTGCCCTGCAGTACCTCTGATAGACCAGTACAGGCCTTCACGCACAGCTCTGCCAGTGCACCTCGATGCTGCCTGCAGCGCCTCTGATGGACCAGTACAGGCCTTCACACACAGCTCTGCCAGTGCACCTCGATGCTGCCTGCAGCGCCTCTGATAGAGCAGTACAGGCTTTCACACACAGCTCTGCCAGTGCACCTCGATGCTGCCTGCAGCGCCTCTGATAGACCAGTGCAGGCCTTCACACACAGCTCTGCCAGTGCACCTCGATGCTGCCTGCAGCGCCTCCGGTAGAGCAGTACAGGCCTTCACACACAGCTCTGCCGGTGCACCTCGATGCTGCCCTGCAGCGCCTCTGATAGACCAGTACAGGCCTTCACACACAGCTCTCCCAGTGCACCTCGATGCTGCCCTGCAGCGCCTCTGATAGAGCAGTACAGGCCTTCACGCACAGCTCTGCTGGTGCACCTCTATGCTGCCTGCAGCACCTCTGATGGAGCAGTACAGGCCTTCACACACAGCTCTGCCAGTGCACCTCGATGCTGCCTGCAGCGCCTCTGATAGAGCAGTACAGACCTCCACACACACAGCTCTGCCAGTGCACCTCGATGCTGCCTGCAGCGCCTCTGATAGACCAGTACACGCCTTCACACACAGCTCTGCCAGTGCGTCTCGATGCTGCCCTGCAGCGCCTCTGATAGAGCAGTACAGGCCTTCACACACAGCTCTGCCAGTGCACCTCGATGCTGCCTGCAGCGCCTCTGCTAGACCAGTACAGGCCTTCACGCACAGCTCTGCCAGTGCACCTCGATGCTGCCTGCAGCGCCTCTGATGGACCAGTACAGGCCTTCACACACAGCTCTGCCAGTGCACCTCGATGCTGCCTGCAGCGCCTCTGATAGAGCAGTACAGGCCTTCACACACAGCTCTGCCAGTGCACCTCGATGCTGCCTGCAGCGCCTCTGATAGACCAGTGCAGGCCTTCACACACAGCTCTGCCAGTGCACCTCGATGCTGCCTGCAGCGCCTCCGGTAGAGCAGTACAGGCCTTCACACACAGCTCTGCCAGTGCACCTCGATGCTGCCCTGCAGCGCCTCTGATAGACCAGTGCAGGCCTTCAGACACAGCTCTGCCAGTGCACCTCGATGCTGCCGCCTCTGATAGAACAGTACAGGCCTTCACACACAGCTCTGCCAGTGCACCTCGATGCTGCCTGCAGCGCCTCTGATAGAGCAGTACAGGCCTTCACACACAGCTCTGCCGGTGCACCTCGATGCTGCCTGCAGCGCCCCTGATAGAGCAGTACAGACCTCCACACACACAGCTCTGCCGGTGCACCTCGATGCTGCCTGCAGCGCCTCTGATAGACCAGTACAGGCCTTCACACACAGCTCTACCAGTGCGTCTCGATGCAGCCCTGCAGCGCCTCTGATGGACCAGTACAGGCCTTCACACACAGCTCTGCCAGTGCACCTCGATGCTGCCTGCAGCGCCTCTGAAAGACCAGTGCAGGCCTTTACACACAGCTCTGCCAGTGCACCTCGATGCTGCCCTGCCGCGCCTCTGATAGACCAGTACAGGCCTTCGCACACAGCTCTGCCGGTGCACCTCGATGCTGCCCTGCATCGCCCCTGATAGAGCAGTACAGACCTCCACACACACAGCTCTGCCAGTGCACCTCGATGCTGCCTGCAGCGCCTCTGATAGAGCAGTACAGGCCTTCACACACAGCTCTGCCGGTGCACCTCGATGCTGCCTGCAGCGCCTCTGAAGGACCAGTACAGGCCTTCACACACAGCTCTGCCAGTGCACCTCGATGCTGGCTGCAGCGCCTCTGATAGACCAGTGCAGGCCTTTACACACAGCTCTGCCAGTGCACCTCGATGCTGCCCTGCAGCGCCTCTGATAGAGCAGTACAGGACATCACACACAGCTCTGCCAGTGCACCTCTATGCTGCCCTGCAGCGCCTCTGATAGAGCAGTACAGGCCTTCATACACAGCTCTGCCAGTGCACCTCGATGCTGCCCTGCAGCGCCTCTGATAGACCAGTACAGGCCTTCACACAGAGCTCTGCCGGTGCACCTCGATGCTGCCTGCAGCATCTCTGATAGAGCAGTACAGGCCTTCACACACAGCTCTGCCGGTGCACCTCGATGCTGCCCTGCAGCGCCTCTGATAGAGCAGTGCAGGCCTTCACACACAGCTCTGCCAGTGCGTCTCGATACTGCCTGCAGCACCTCTGATAGAGCAGTGCAGGACTTCACACACAGCTCTGCCGGTGCACCTCGATGCTGCCTGCAGCGCCTCGGATAGACCAGTACAGGCCTTCACACACAGCTCTGCCAGTGCACCTCGATGCTGCCTGCAGCGCCTCTGATAGACCAGTACAGGCCTTCATGCACAGCTCTGCCAGTGCACCTCGATGCTGCCTGCAGCGCCTCTGATGGACCAGTACAGGCCTTCACACACAGCTCTGCCAGTGCACCTCGATGCTGCCTGCAGCGCCTCTGATAGAGCAGTACAGGCCTTCACACACAGCTCTGCCAGTGCACCTCGATGCTGCCTGCAGCGCCTCTGATAGACCAGTGCAGGCCTTCACACACAGCTCTGCCAGTGCACATCGATGCTGCCTGCAGCGCCTCCGATAGAGCAGTACAGGCCTTCACACACAGCTCTGCCAGTGCACCTCGATGCTGCCCTGCAGCGCCTCTGATAGACCAGTGCAGGCCTTCACACACAGCTCTGCCAGTGCACCTCGATGCTGCCGCCTCTGATAGAACAGTACAGGCCTTCACACACAGCTCTGCCAGTGCACCTCGATGCTGCCTGCAGCGCCTCTGATAGAGCAGTACAGGCCTTCACACACAGCTCTGCCGGTGCACCTCGATGCTGCCTGCAGCGCCTCTGATGGACCAGTACAGGCCTTCACACACAGCTCTGCCAGTGCACCTCGATGCTGCCTGCAGCGCCTCTGATAGACCAGTACAGGCCTTCACACACAGCTCTCCCAGTGCACCTCGATGCTGCCCTGCAGCGCCTCTGATAGAGCAGTACAGGCCTTCACACACAGCTCTGCCAGTGCACCTCGATGCTGCCCTGCAGCGCCTCTGATAGAGCAGTACAGGCCTTCACTCACAGCTCTGCCGGTGCACCTCAATGCTGCCCTGCAGCGTCTCTGATAGAGCAGTACAGGCCTTCACACACAGCTCTGCCAGTGCACCTCGATGCTGCCCTGCAGAGCCTCTGATAGACCAGTGCAGGCCTTCACACACAGCTCTGCCAGTGCACCTCGATGCTGCCGTCTCTGATAGAACAGTACAGGCCTTCACACACAGCTCTGCCAGTGCACCTCGATGCTGCCTGCAGCGCCTCTGATAGAGCAGTACAGGCCTTCACACACAGCTCTGCCAGTGCGTCTCGATGCTGCCCTGCAGCGCCTCTGATAGAGCAGTACAGGCCTTCACACACAGCTCTGCCGGTGCACCTCGATGCTGCCTGCAGTGCCTCTGATAGACCGGCCTTCACACACAGCTCTGCCAGTGCACCTCGATGCTGCCTGCAGCGCCTCTGATGGACCAGTACAGGCCTTCGCACACAGCTCTGCCGGTGCACCTCGATGCTGCCCTGCATCGCCCCTGATAGAGCAGTACAGACCTCCACACACACAGCTCTGCCAGTGCACCTCGATGCAGCCTGCAGCGCCTCTGATGGACCAGTACAGGCCTTCACACACAGCTCTGCCAGTGCACCTCGATGCTGCCTGCAGCGCCTCTGATAGACCAGTACAGGCCTTCGCACACAGCTCTGCCGGTGCACCTCGATGCTGCCTGCAGCATCTCTGATAGAGCAGTACAGGCCTTCACACACAGCTCTGCCGGTGCACCTCGATGCTGCCCTGCAGCGCCTCTGATAGAGCAGTGCAGGCCTTCACACACAGCTCTGCCAGTGCACCTCGATGCTGCCTGCAGCGCCTCTGATAGACCAGTACAGGCCAACGCACACAGCTCTGCCGGTGCACCTCGATGCTGCCCTGCATCGCCCCTGATAGAGCAGTACAGACCTCCACACACACAGCTCTGCCAGTGCACCTCGATGCTGCCTGCAGCGCCTCTGATAGAGCAGTACAGGCCTTCACACACAGCTCTGCCGGTGTACCTCGATGCTGCCTGCAGCGCCTCTGAAGGACCAGTACAGGCCTTCACACACAGCTCTGCCAGTGCACCTCGATGCTGGCTGCAGCGCCTCTGATAGACCAGTGCAGGCCTTTACACACAGCTCTGCCAGTGCACCTCGATGCTGCCCTGCAGCGCCTCTGATAGAGCAGTACAGGACTTCACACTCAGCTCTGCCAGTGCACCTCGATGCTGCCCTGCAGCGCCTCTGATAGAGCAGTACAGGCCTTCATACACAGCTCTGCCAGTGCACCTCAATGCTGCCCTGCAGCGCCTCTGATAGACCAGTACAGGCCTTCACACACAGCTCTGCCGGTGCACCTCGATGCTGCCTGCAGCATCTCTGATAGAGCAGTACAGGCCTTCACACACAGCTCTGCCGGTGCACCTCGATGCTGCCCTGCAGCGCCTCTGATAGAGCAGTGCAGGCCTTCACACACAGCTCTGCCAGTGCGTCTCGATACTGCCTGCAGCACCTCTGATAGAGCAGTGCAGGCCTTCACACACAGCTCTGCCGGTGCACCTCGATGCTGCCTGCAGCGCCTCGGATAGACCAGTACAGGCCTTCACACACAGCTCTGCCAGTGCACCTCGATGCTGCCCTGCAGCGCCTCTGATAACGCAGTACAGGCCTTCATACACAGCTCTGCCGGTGCACCTCTATGCTGCCCTGCAGCGCCTCTGATAGAGCAGTACAGGCCTTCACGCACAGCTCTGCCAGTGCACCTCGATGCTGCCGTCTCTGATAGAACAGTACAGGCCTTCACACACAGCTCTGCCAGTGCACCTCGATGCTGCCTGCAGCGCCTCTGATAGAGCAGTACAGGGCTTCACACACAGCTCTGCCAGTGCACCTCGATGCTGCCGTCTCTGATAGAACAGTACAGGCCTTCACATACAGCTCTGCCAGTGCTCCTCGATGCTGCCTGCAGCGCCTCTGATAGAGCAGTGCAGGCCTTCATACACAGCTCTGCCGGTGCACCTCGATGCTGCCTGCAGCGCCTCTGATAGAGCAGTACAGGCCTTCATACACAGCTCTGCCAGTGCACCTCGATGCTGCCTGCAGCGCCTCTGAAGGACCAGTACAGGCCTTCACACACAGCTCTGCCAGTGCACCTCGATGCTGGCTGCAGCGCCTCTGATAGACCAGTGCAGGCCTTTACACACAGCTCTGCCAGTGCACCTCGATGCTGCCCTGCAGCGCCTCTGATAGAGCAGTACAGGACTTCACACTCAGCTCTGCCAGTGCACCTCGATGCTGCCCTGCAGCGCCTCTGATAGAGCAGTACAGGCCTTCATACACAGCTCTGCCAGTGCACCTCAATGCTGCCCTGCAGCGCCTCTGATAGACCAGTACAGGCCTTCACACACAGCTCTGCCGGTGCACCTCGATGCTGCCTGCAGCATCTCTGATAGAGCAGTACAGGCCTTCACACACAGCTCTGCCGGTGCACCTCGATGCTGCCCTGCAGCGCCTCTGATAGAGCAGTGCAGGCCTTCACACACAGCTCTGCCAGTGCGTCTCGATACTGCCTGCAGCACCTCTGATAGAGCAGTGCAGGCCTTCACACACAGCTCTGCCGGTGCACCTCGATGCTGCCTGCAGCGCCTCGGATAGACCAGTACAGGCCTTCACACACAGCTCTGCCAGTGCACCTCGATGCTGCCCTGCAGCGCCTCTGATAACGCAGTACAGGCCTTCATACACAGCTCTGCCGGTGCACCTCTATGCTGCCCTGCAGCGCCTCTGATAGAGCAGTACAGGCCTTCACGCACAGCTCTGCCAGTGCACCTCGATGCTGCCGTCTCTGATAGAACAGTACAGGCCTTCACACACAGCTCTGCCAGTGCACCTCGATGCTGCCTGCAGCGCCTCTGATAGAGCAGTACAGGGCTTCACACACAGCTCTGCCAGTGCACCTCGATGCTGCCGTCTCTGATAGAACAGTACAGGCCTTCACACACAGCTCTGCCAGTGCACCTCGATGCTGCCTGCAGCGCCTCTGATAGAGCAGTGCAGGCCTTCATACACAGCTCTGCCGGTGCACCTCGATGCTGCCTGCAGCGCCTCTGATAGAGCAGTACAGGCCTTCATACACAGCTCTGCCAGTGCACCTCGATGCTGCCTGCAGCGCCTCTGATAGACCAGTACAGGCCTTCACACACAGCTCTGCCAGTGGATCTTGATGCTGCCTGCAGCGCCTCTGATAGACCAGTACAGGCCTTCACACACAGCTCTGCCGGTGCACCTCGATGCTGCCCTGCAGCGCCTCTGATAGAGCAGTGCAGGCCTTCACACACAGCTCTGCCAGTGCACCTCGATGCTGCCCTGCATCGCCCCTGATAGAGCAGTACAGACCTCCACACACACAGCTCTGCCAGTGCACCTCGATGCTGCCTGCAGCACCTCTGATGGAGCAGTACAGGCCTTCACACACAGCTCTGCCAGTGCACCTCGATGCTCCCTGCAGCGCCTCTGATAGAGCAGTACAGGCCTTCGCACACAGCTCTGCCGGTGCACCTCGATGCTGCCTGCAGCGCCTCTGATAGACCAGTACAGGCCTTCACACACAGCTCTGCCAGTGCGTCTCGATGCTGCCCTGCAGCGCCTCTGATAGAGCAGTACAGGCCTTCACACACAGCTCTGCCAGTGCACCTCGATGCTGCCTGCAGCGCCTCTGATAGACCAGTACAGGCCTTCACGCACAGCTCTGCCAGTGCACCTCGATGCTGCCTGCAGCGCCTCTGATGGACCAGTACAGGCCTTCACACACAGCTCTGCCAGTGCACCTCGATGCTGCCTGCAGCGCCTCTGATAGAGCAGTACAGGCCTTCACACACAGCTCTGCCAGTGCACCTCGATGCTGCCTGCAGCGCCTCTGATAGACCAGTGCAGGCCTTCACACACAGCTCTGCCAGTGCACCTCGATGCTGCCTGCAGCGCCTCCGATAGAGCAGTACAGGCCTTCACACACAGCTCTGCCAGTGCACCTCGATGCTGCCTGCAGCGCCTCTGATGGACCAGTACAGGCCTTCACACACAGCTCTGCCAGTGCACCTCGATGCTGCCTGCAGCGCCTCTGATAGAGCAGTACAGGCCTTCACACACAGCTCTGCCAGTGCACCTCGATGCTGCCTGCAGCGCCTCTGATAGACCAGTGCAGGCCTTCACACACAGCTCTGCCAGTGCACCTCGATGCTGCCTGCAGCGCCTCCGATAGAGCAGTACAGGCCTTCACACACAGCTCTGCCAGTGCACCTCGATGCTGCCCTGCAGCGCCTCTGATAGACCAGTGCAGGCCTTCACACACAGCTCTGCCAGTGCACCTCGATGCTGCCGCCTCTGATAGAACAGTACAGGCCTTCACACACAGCTCTGCCAGTGCACCTCGATGCTGCCTGCAGCGCCTCTGATAGAGCAGTACAGGCCTTCACACACAGCTCTGCCGGTGCACCTCGATGCTGCCTGCAGCGCCTCTGATGGACCAGTACAGGCCTTCACACACAGCTCTGCCAGTGCACCTCGATGCTGCCTGCAGCGCCCCTGATAGACCAGTACAGGCCTTCACACACAGCTCTCCCAGTGCACCTCGATGCTGCCCTGCAGCGCCTCTGATAGAGCAGTACAGGCCTTCACATACAGCTCTGCCAGTGCACCTCGATGCTGCCGGCAGCGCCTCTGATAGACCAATACAGGCCTTCACGCACAGCTCTGCCGGTGCACCTCTATGCTGCCTGCAGCGCCTCTGATAGAGCAGTACAGGCCTTCACATACAGCTCTGCCAGTGCACCTCGATGCTGCCGGCAGCGCCTCTGATAGACCAGTACAGGCCTTCACACACAGCTCTCCCAGTGCACCTCGATGCTGCCTGCAGCGCCTCTGATGGAGCAGTACAGGCCTTCACGCACAGCTCTGCCAGTGCACCTCGATGCTGCCTGCAGCGCCTCTGATAGAGCAGTGCAGGCCTTCACACACAGCTCTGCCAGTGCACCTCGATGCTGCCTGCAGCGCCTCTGATAGACCAGTACAGGCCTTCACGCACAGCTCTGCCGGTGCACCTCTATTCTGCCTGCAGCGCCTCTGATAGACCAGTACAGGCCTTCACACACAGCTCTCCCAGTGCACCTCGATGCTGCCTGCAGCGCCTCTGATGGAGCAGTACAGGCCTTCACGCACAGCTCTGCCAGTGCACCTCGATACTGCCTGCAGCGCCTCTGATGGACCAGTACAGGCCTTCACACACAGCTCTGCCAGTGCACCTCGATGCTGCCCTGCATCGCCCCTGATAGAGCAGTACAGGCCTTCACTCACAGCTCTGCCGGTGCACCTCGATGCTGCCCTGCAGCGTCTCTGATAGAGCAGTACAGACCTCCACACACACAGCTCTGCCAGTGCACCTCGATGCTGCCTGCAGCGCCTCTGATAGAACAGTACAGGCCTTCACACACAGCTCTGCCAGTGCACCTCGATGCTGCCGTCTCTGATAGAACAGTACAGGCCTTCACACACAGCTCTGCCAGTGCACCTCGATGCTGCCTGCAGCGCCTCTGATAGAGCAGTACAGGCCTTCACACACAGCTCTGCCGGTGCACCTCAATGCTGCCCTGCAGCGTCTCTGATAGAGCAGTACAGGCCTTCACACACAGCTCTGCCAGTGCACCTCGATGCTGCCCTGCAGAGCCTCTGATAGACCAGTGCAGGCCTTCACACACAGCTCTGCCAGTGCACCTCGATGCTGCCGTCTCTGATAGAACAGTACAGGCCTTCACACACAGCTCTGCCAGTGCACCTCGATGCTGCCTGCAGCGCCTCTGATAGAGAAGTACAGGCCTTCACACACAGCTCTGCCGGTGCACCTCGATACTGCCTGCAGCGCCTCTGATGGACCAGTACAGGCCTTCACACACAGCTCTGCCAGTGCACCTCGATGCTGCCTACAGCGCCTCTGATAGAGCAGTATAGGCCTTCACGCACAGCTCTGCCAGTGCACCTCGATGCTGCCCTGAAGTGCCTCTGATAGACCAGTACAGGCCTTCACACACAGCTCTGCCAGTGCACCTCGATGCTGCCCTGCAGCGCCTCTGATAGAGCAGTAGAGGCCTTCACACACAGCTCTGGCGGTGCACCTCGATGCTGCCTGCAGCACCTCTGATGGAGCAGTAAAGGCCTTCACACACAGCTCTGCCAGTGCACCTCGATGCTGCCCTGCAGCGCCTCTGATAGACCAGTACAGGCCTTCACACACAGCTCTGCCAGTGCACCTCGATGCTGCCCTGCAGCGCCTCTGATAGACCAGTACAGGCCTTCACACACAGCTCTCCCAGTGCACCTCGATGCTGCCCTGAAGTGCCTCTGATAGACCAGTACAGGCCTTCACACACAGCTCTGCCTTCACACACAGCTCTGCCAGTGCACCTCAATCTCTTGCTATTCCAGTACTGCCGCTCACTCAGAGCTCCGCCAGTGCTCCCCAATCCTGAACTACAACACCCCTGACACATAAAAACATGCCCCACCACCACCGCTCCCCGCCACCGCTGTTACTCGGGGCCACACCCTGTTGCTGCCCGCCCTGGGGGCCAGGGAAGGGCCCAGAAGAGCGGTTCGTGCAGTGCCACAGAGGAGGCCACCCACGGCTCTGGGCAGGGGTGGTGGCAGAGGGCAGCCCGCAGACCGCCAAATCTGAGAGTTCCTTCCAACCGAGGGATTCCTTTCAATTGCTGCCCACATCTGCTCTCCTCCCTCGGTTTCAAGCGGTTCCCATGATGCTTCGCGGTGCAGTATGAAAACATAAATTGTATAATTATAGGCCTGAACGCGATACCAGTCAAAGGAGGGCAGCCCCCCCCCTCCCTCCCAATCTCTAGTCTTCAGCCACAAGGGGGGCGAAGTCTCCTGTTTTCTGTTTTTCAAGGCCAGTGAGGTAGCTCGGTCGGTGAATGTGCCTGCAGGATCGAACGGGAGACCTAGAAGTCCAGACCCGGGGAAGGCCAGCCTCAGCCTCGGGTCGATGAACTGAGAGCTGTGGCCTTGGGTAAGCAGCATGGGCCCCGTCAGAAGCACTGCGAGACCCGGGTGAAAAACTTGAAATACTGACTATTCTCATCATAAAGTGTTACCCCCAGAC
Organism: Lissotriton helveticus; assembly: GCF_964261635.1. Classification (NCBI taxonomy): domain Eukaryota; kingdom Metazoa; phylum Chordata; class Amphibia; order Caudata; family Salamandridae; genus Lissotriton; species Lissotriton helveticus. The sequence goes on along the minus strand of NC_136073.1, from coordinate 31,179,872 downwards.
CCTATCTCCAACGACGATCTGGTTCACCTATATGTTGGTGCTCACGTCTCACGTGCATTCCTGATTACATGCTGATTTGTTTTCATCATTGGTTATGCCGAGCTCAGATCCGGGAATTTTTCCTCTTGCGCTGATATACTGTGTGATCCTAAGCATATCTATTTTTCAAATATTCTAAAACTAGCTTTATGCTAGCTCCGTCCTATGAACAGCCTGACCCACTTATGCTACAAGCCTGGGCGCTCTGCAACTTAGAAAATTCCAAACGATTGATGGCCATATTAGTTCAGTTCGCTGAGAGCGATAGATTGAAGCTCTTAGATGAAATCAACTTGATTGAAGCTGATATACTCAAATTGCCTCCTACTCCGGAAATTGACAAGTATAGAACGGACATGAATGCGCGATTAGCACGTGAGGAGGACATCATCAAGAAGAGAAAAGCCTTCAAGTTTATACGAGATAGACTTGACTATGAAAATGGCCAAATTTTTACTTTTGCAAGAAAGTACGATAACATCAAACAAAGTAAAAATGTATCGGCCGTTGCTGCTACAAGCTCAACTGTACCGCCACAACAGGTAGAACTGTCCTCAATTTCGGGGGATAGCTCACAACCCGAAAGTGAGTCGGACTCTGAGATAAGGCGACAACAACGGTCGGTGTTTCGAAAATTTACCCCAGGGCAGGAGTTGGAGTTGGTCCAGCGGGATCGCAAATTAACTTTGCGCTCAGCAAATCAACTTACCGGAGGCAGCAAGCCAACCGGAAACGCTCAGAGAGGCGCAAAAGCAACAAACGCCGCAAGCGTAAAGGGAACGCCAAGGAGACAGCGTCCTCGCTGGCAGCGCAACAAAGCACAGCCAGCACCGTCACAGGATTGAACGCCAACACAGTAGTTGATGAGAATGGACACTCTGTCATCAACTTGACTGACATCGATCTAACCCCCAAAGAAACCAGCATTCTGGCGTTAGGCTTAACGTACAGTCCAAGGGGAGATTTTGATTATACGACCACGAAGATCGATGTATTTAAATTCGTGCGCAAACTCAAGTTGAGGAAATACCACAATGCGCACAAAACAACTGAGAGTGTGGCAAATAGCAGTGATCAACCTGTAGACCCCAGCCTTGGCACCCCTGCAATTAGGAATGTTGAAATATCTATGGGATCAGCTCTAACGCAAGAACTCTTTGAGCTTCAAGAGGAGGAATCCTCCTCAGGATCCTACAACTCAATGATACTTGGGGGTGAACCTGCCACTGCCTTATGTGTAACACCTTTCAAACCAAAGTCGAAATTTTGTCCACTCATGATAAAAGATAATGTGGATATATTTCATGACAAGGTGGCAATACAATTAAAGGAGCTACAGATTAAGAATGCCCACAGAAAGAAACACTTCAACTACAGGGACAGTGAATATCATCAGTTAATCAAAAAGCTGAGTGCAAACAAAAATGTGGTGATACGTCAATCAGACAAAGGGGGTAACGTGGTCTTATGGCCACGTAAGATGTACCTAGAAGAAGCCCTGAAACAATTGAATGACAGGGACTGTTACAAACGTATTACGCCACAGGTTGCTCTACAGGCGAGGAATACAATATATTCAACATTGATAGCCTGGAGGAGCAAGGGCCTCCTCACAATGGATGAACTTAAATTCTTGAGGAATGATTTTCCGGTCACACCAGTCATCTATTTCATTCCAAAAGTTCATAAGTGCTATCAACAACCTCCAGGCAGGCCCATAATTTCGGCTTGCAACAGCCTGTTGGAGAACATGAGTAAATACATTGATTTCTTTTTGCAAGATTTTGTGAGAAACCTGCCATCTTTTATTTTGGACACTAGTGACTTATTAAGGAAACTAGCAAAGTTCCAATGGAATACGAACTATATATTGGTATCTATGGATGTCACCTCTTTGTATACCAGTATATTTCATCAAGATGGTATGAGAGCAGTACAGCATTTTCTTGGGAAAAGACCAACTGGTTTCCAGGATCATTCTAAAATGCTGATAGACATGATTGCAATCTGCTTAGAGAACAATGTGTTTTTGTTTGCCAAACAACTTTTTCTTCAGACCAGGGGAGTGGCTATGGGGGCCTGCTTCTCTCCCAGTTATGCCTGTTTGCACATGGGGTACTGGGAGGAGCAGGTCCTGTGGCAAGAACATTTGGCCATTATGACCACCAAGGTCAAACTGTGGTCAAGGTATATTGATGATTTGATTTTTATTTGGGAGGGCACTGAGACGGAGGTGATTGATTTCATTGAGAAACTGAATGATAATGATCTTAACATCCGTTTTACCAGCAATATCAGTGCAACCTCTATAGTGTTCCTTGATGTTGAGATTTACGTCCAGGCAGGCAGCCTTCAAACTAGGTTGCATCGAAAGCCCACTGCGGGCAACACATTGCTGCATGCTGGGAGTCATCATCCAGCACACCTGATACGGAGCATACCCTATGGGGAGATGCTCCGTGTCAGGAGGATCTGCAGCAGTGAGGAAGAGTGTCGGCTGGCACAACTCCACTGTAAATCTCGTTTCCTTCTTAGAGGCTATAAATCAGAGACCATTGATGTGGCAATTCTTAAGGCTAACAGAACGGACAGATTGTCACTCCTGGGCTCGGGAGGGACTAATTCAAAAGCCCAGATTAAGGACTCACAAGGGGTAACAAGGATGATTATGGGTTACAGTAACCAGCATAATAGCATCTACAAAATCATTAAGGAGAATTGGTCCTTACTGTCTGAGGATCCTATTTTGGGTCCAGTTATTCCAAAATTCCCCAGTGTTGGACAGGCCGCATGTTCGAGCTGTACCCCCTCCCCGCAATGGGACCAGGACCCTGGCTCTCCCTGCATCCCCAGCCAGAGTCCACCAACGACCACCCGAAGTACCCTGCAATCCCTCCACTACAAGACACCAGCTCCGGACCCAGCTGGCCCGGGTCACCATCTACCCCACGACATCGACCCGGCCGCCATCTTGGGGCACTGCAGCACGAGGCCGCGTGGCCTCAACTCGACCCTAACCCCGGGCCCGGCCGGCCCCGACATCGAGGCCCCACCATCCTCCCAGGAGGCAGAGTGACCACTTGGCGAGTCAATGGGAGAAGGAATCGTCAACGGCTCTCCTCCGCCAGGTGTCGATCACCCCAGGCCGCCTGGGCGCTGGCTCCACCCCCCTGCTGGGTGTCTGGACTCCCTCATCCCGGACCTCCCGGCCCCCAGGCGCGAGGGTCCGGACATCAAAGGGGACCAGACCTATAACTGGGGCAGGACCAGGCCAGGAAGGCAGTTGTATCCTGGAGTCGAGAGACCCGAGAAGAACTCATTCGTGAAACCATCGTCTTGGCCTGCTGGCGCTGCCGCGGCCCTCTGCCTCGTGAAACCATCGTCTTGGCCTGCTGGCGCTGCCGCGGCCCTCTGTCTCGTGAAACCATCGTCTTGGCCTGCTGGCGCTGCCGCGGCCCTCTGCCTCGTGAAACCATTGTCTTGGCCTGCTGGCGCTGCCGCGGCCCTCTGCCTCGTGAAACCATCGTCTTGGCCTGCTGGCGCTGCCGCGGCCCTCTGCCTCGTGAAACCATCGACTTGGCCTGCTGGCGCTGCCGCGGCCCTCTGCTTTATGAGACTATCACCTTGGCCTGCTGGCGCTGCCGCGGCCCGATCCACAGACCCTCCAGCTCGAGGATTGTGAGCTCGCCTTTTACCACTACCTGTACCGATCCGGTACCAAGACTGTCCCGCTACCCCCTTTCCCTACAGAGACTAGAAGTGAGAGGACCCCCGGGTCCAAGTTATCCTGTATCGCTGATATCCTTGCCTTAAGAACCTTATATAAAGCCTTGAACTCGACTTGGTGTGGTGCCTGTTTGTGGGGAGGGAGGGTACTTGTCTGTACGATCGCCGGAGACGGTCCCCCTCGGGGATCTCTCCCTCGGTATCCGGCCGACCCTCAGGGTCCCCGTCTAACATTGGTGGCCAGCGACGGGATCCGAACCTACGCATAATCGTACAGAAAGTCACTCGCCCCACCACACACAACAACCATGTCAATAGAGAGCGGAACAACGGAAAAATTTCAGATGGAAAAATTGGAAGACTACAACCACCGGGAACTGAAGCAATATTGCATAGAACTTGGACTTCCAACCACAGGTCTTAGCACAAAGGAAGACTTCAAACGAGCCCTAGAAGCTTGGGCAGAAACGGGTACGGCCGTACCCCGAACACAAACAACCGAAACGAGCCCCGCACCAACTAAAGAAAGAACGGATCTCTCCCTGGAAGAGATCCGAGAAAGAGAAAAAACCAGACTCCACGAATTAGAACTTGCCCGACTTCGCTTGGATGGGGAACTCAAGCTGGCAGAACAAAAAATAACCCTGGAACACTTACGACTCAGGGAAGAGCGGGAAGACAAGCAAAGACAGAGGGAGCTAGAGGAAAAGAGACTAGAATACGAACATGAGCGCAATCTCAAAGCACTGGAGATTCAGAAACAGAATAAAGACCTCGGGCTCCCCGAACGACCGACCCCGTCTGCCTCGACCGAACCCAAGGTTCACATCCCCAAAGATGTCATCCGGGAATACCACAAGAACGATGATATCCAGCAGTGGTTTAAAGCCTATGAGGTGGCAATGACCTCCCACCGGATTCCCCGAAGCGATTGGGGAGCCGGATTATGGGGGAGGTTTGTCAACGAAGGGCGGGACGCCCTGCTGCAACTCCCGGACCAGCTGATGACCTCCTACGACCACATGAAGGCCGCCCTCCTCACTCGATACGGGCTCACACCTGAGATGTACCGCCAACGGTTCCGCGACTGCAAACGGATTCCGGGTACAACTTGGGTGGAGTACGTGAACTTTTTTAGCCGAGCCTTCGAGGGGTGGATCAAGGGCAACAAAGTAACCACCTACGACCAACTCTTTGACCTTATCGTATGGGAACACCTGTCGAACAACTGCTTCGTGGAGCTCCGGCAACACCTCCTGGACAGCAAGCTAACCGACCCTCGACAACTCGCCGCCGAAGCCGACCGGTGGGAAAGCACCCGAGTTGGCCGGAGCGCACCCAGCGAAGTATCCAGATCGTATCGCCCCCGAGGGGGAGGAGGAAGTCAGGGTCGGGGGAGAGACCCCGGCCCCTCGTCACCCCCCAGAAACCCCTCGACCCCGGTTGGCCGGGGAAGCCCTGCCGTCCGGGCCGGTTTCCGGGCCAACATTACGTGCCACAGGTGCCAGCGACCCGGCCACTACGCCAGTGATCCCAACTGCCCAAAGAATCCGAACACTACTCCCCGCCAAGTTGCAGCGGCGGCCCTAGGGGAAGAAATAATCCCGGAAGACCAAGAGGAGTACGAGACCGATCCCTCTGAATGGGCACCCGCCGCCATGGCACTGGTCTGCTTAGGGGAGAGAGACATGATTCCGCGGGCCCCCCTTCCCGCCAACACACAGAAGTACGGTCAATGGGTCAACATCAATGGCCGCCGGGCGGAAGCCCTCCGCGACACCGGGGCCAGTGTAACGGCGGTCCGACGCCACCTCGTCACTCCAGACCAAATCTTGCCGAACATTCTTTGCCCTGTTCGATCAGCCGACAACTCCGAAAGCCTATGCCACATGGCCTGCGTCCCCTTCGAGTGGGGAGGAGTAACAGGGATGTTAAAAGTAACTGTCCGCGATGATGCCCCCGTGGACTGCCTCCTAGGAAACGACCTTGAAAGCTCTCCCTGGGCAGCTGTCGAACGGAGGGAGCACCTGGGGATGCTTGGCCTCCCCGAATGGGTCTGCGTCACGACCCGGTCCATGACCGCCCGCGCGGTCCCCAGCCCAGAAGAGCCCGAGTGGCCAGAACCTCCTCCCGCGCTCATCCCAGAGGAGGCCGCCCCAGAAGCCATTCCCTTGACCCAAACCGAAGAAGGACCCGACCAGCTTCGGGACGTCCCTGACCTGGCACAATGGCGGCAGGAGGGAGGCCCCACGCAGGAACAATTCCGGGCCGAGCAAAAAACCTGTCCTTCTCTCGAAGGACTCCGGCAGCAAGCCCTGGCCCAGAGCACCGGGGATACCTCGGGGGCCCACTGGATCTACTGGGACCAAGACCTGCTCTACAGCGAGCAGAAAATTGCAGAACTAGGGGCCAGTCGGGTGCTGGTGGTGCCCCTTCGCTTCCGAGACTTCCTCCTGAACTTAGCCCACGATGTCCCCCTTGCCGGACACCTGGGGCAGGATAAAACCTACGACCGCCTGGTGACCCATTTTTTCTGGCCCCACATGCGGAAGGATGTCACCAACCACTGCAAGGCCTGCCCCACCTGCCAGGCCAGCGGAAAAAGTGGCAGAAAAATCAAAGCACCATTACAACCCTTTCCTGTCGTCACCACCCCGTTTGAACGAGTGGGAATAGACATTGTGGGGCCCCTCGACCCTCGAACAGCCCAAGGACACCGGTTCATCCTGGTCCTTGTAGACCACGCCACCCGCTATCCCGAGGCCATCCCTCTTCGGACTGTGACGGCCCCCGTGGTGGGCCGGGCCCTGATGGGGATCTTCTCCCGGGTGGGGTTCCCCCGGGAGGTCGTCAGTGACAGGGGCACGAACTTTATCTCCAGATATATGAAGTCCCTCTGGCAGCAATGCGGGGTCACCTACAAATTCACGACCCCCTATCACCCGCAAGGAAACGGACTGGTCGAGAGATTCAACCGCACCCTCAAGGGGATGATTATGGGTCTAGAAGAACCCCTTCGACGCCAGTGGGACGTACTGCTGCCATGCCTCCTGTTTGCCTATCGGGAGGTCCCGCAGAAGTCCCTCGGCTTCAGCCCCTTTGAACTACTGTACGGACACCCCGTCCGGGGCCCCCTCAGCCTAGTCAAGGAAGGTTGGGAGCAGCCTCCCCAGAAAACTCCCCCGGACATCTACCGGTATCTCCTGGCTCTCCGCAACCAGACCCGGCGGTTCCGAGACAACGCCAAAGCCAACCTCGAGGCCAGTCAGGAGGACATGAAGAGGTGGTACGATCAGCACACGTCCTCCATTGAGTTCGAACCTGGACAACAGGTCTGGGTGATGTCCCCGGTTGAGCCCTGTGCCCTCCAAGACAGATGGTCCGGGCCCTTCAAGGTAATCGAACGCAAGGGGCCCGTCACCTATTTAATCGACATGGAGACTGCCCGGAACCCCCTACGGGTCCTCCATGCCAACAGGCTCAAACCCCATTTTGTGCGATCCGAACTCAGCCTCCTAATGGCTACCGATACTGGGACAGAAGAAGACTCCGAACCCCTTCCGGACTTACTGAGGGCCCTCGAGCAGGATGGCTCAGTGGAAGGGGTCCAGCTCTCCGAGGCCCTGTCCCCGGAGCAACGCCAAGACTGCCAAACGCTCCTGAGGCAGTTCGCCTCCCTGTTCTCCCTCACCCCCGGAGTCACCCCCTGGTGCCTCCACGATGTGGACACCGGGGACAGCCCTCCTATTCGACACCGAGCATACCGCGTACCAGACCGGGTACGAGCCTGCATCCAGACCGAGGTGTCCAAGATGCTGACCCTAGGAGTGATCGAACCCTCAGACAGTCCCTGGGCGAGCCCAGTCGTCCTGGTTCCCAAGGCAGCTGCCCCGGGCGTTGCCCCTGAGCTCCGGTTCTGCGTGGACTATCGAGGGCTGAATGCAGTTACCCGGACCGACGCTCATCCCATCCCCCGGGCAGACGAGCTAATTGACCGGATGGGGGCCGCCCGCTACCTGAGCATCTTCGACCTAACAGTGGGCTACTGGCAGATCGGCCTCACCCCTAGGGCCCAAGAACGATCCGCCTTCTCTACCCCAGACGGGCACTACCACTTTAAAGTCATGCCCTTCGGCATGAAAAACGCCCCGGCAACGTTCCAACGGCTGGTAAACCAGGTACTGGCGGGCCTGGAAGACTTCAGCGCCGCCTACCTGGACGACATTGCTGTGTACAGCCACCAGTGGACCGACCACCTCCGCCACCTGCGGGAGGTTCTACACGCCCTCCAGCAAGCCGGGCTCACCATCAAGGCCAGCAAGTGCCAAGTTGGCCAAGGGTCCGTGACCTACCTGGGACACCAAGTGGGAAGCGGGCTGGTGGCCCCTCTCCAACTCAAGATTGCTGCCATCCAGGCCTGGCAACCCCCTACGAGCCAAACGGAGGTCCGGGCCTTCCTGGGGCTCACCGGATACTACCGGCGGTTCGTGAAGGACTATGGCAGCATCGTGGGGCCCCTCACAGAGCTCACCTCCAAAAAGAGCCCCAAAACCGTCAACTGGACCCCGGGCTGCCAATCAGCCTTCGAGAAGCTAAAGACCGCCATGTGCACGGCCCCCGTGCTCCAGGCTCCCGACTACAGCCGGGAATTCATTGTGCAGACGGACGCCTCCGATCATGGTGTGGGGGCCGTCCTCTCCCAACTCAACGCCGAAGGGGTCGACCATCCGGTGGTCTTCATCAGCAGACGCCTCTTGCCCCGAGAACAGCGCTGGAGCACCATTGAGAGGGAGGCCTTCGCCGTAGTCTGGGCACTCAAGAAGCTCCGGCCATACCTCTTCGGCACCCACTTCCGGGTGCAAACAGACCACCGACCCCTGCAATGGCTGATGCAAATGCGGGGGGAGAACCCGAAGCTGTTGCGCTGGTCCATCTCCCTGCAGGGGATGGACTTCACGGTGGAACATCGTCCAGGCCAGGACCACGCCAACGCCGACGGCCTGTCACGCTTTTTCCGCCTCAGCGAGGAGAGTCCCCAGGAAGATGGCTGACTCTCCCCGCCTTCAGCTGGGGGGGACGCATGTTGGACAGGCCGCATGTTCGAGCTGTACCCCCTCCCCGCAATGGGACCAGGACCCTGGCTCTCCCTGCATCCCCAGCCAGAGTCCACCAACGACCACCCGAAGTACCCTGCAATCCCTCCACTACAAGACACCAGCTCCGGACCCAGCTGGCCCGGGTCACCATCTACCCCACGACATCGACCCGGCCGCCATCTTGGGGCACTGCAGCACGAGGCCGCGTGGCCTCAACTCGACCCTAACCCCGGGCCCGGCCGGCCCCGACATCGAGGCCCCACCATCCTCCCAGGAGGCAGAGTGACCACTTGGCGAGTCAATGGGAGAAGGAATCGTCAACGGCTCTCCTCCGCCAGGTGTCGATCACCCCAGGCCGCCTGGGCGCTGGCTCCACCCCCCTGCTGGGTGTCTGGACTCCCTCATCCCGGACCTCCCGGCCCCCAGGCGCGAGGGTCCGGACATCAAAGGGGACCAGACCTATAACTGGGGCAGGACCAGGCCAGGAAGGCAGTTGTATCCTGGAGTCGAGAGACCCGAGAAGAACTCATTCGTGAAACCATCGTCTTGGCCTGCTGGCGCTGCCGCGGCCCTCTGCCTCGTGAAACCATCGTCTTGGCCTGCTGGCGCTGCCGCGGCCCTCTGTCTCGTGAAACCATCGTCTTGGCCTGCTGGCGCTGCCGCGGCCCTCTGCCTCGTGAAACCATCGTCTTGGCCTGCTGGCGCTGCCGCGGCCCTCTGCCTCGTGAAACCATCGTCTTGGCCTGCTGGCGCTGCCGCGGCCCTCTGCCTCGTGAAACCATCGACTTGGCCTGCTGGCGCTGCCGCGGCCCTCTGCTTTATGAGACTATCACCTTGGCCTGCTGGCGCTGCCGCGGCCCGATCCACAGACCCTCCAGCTCGAGGATTGTGAGCTCGCCTTTTACCACTACCTGTACCGATCCGGTACCAAGACTGTCCCGCTACCCCCTTTCCCTACAGAGACTAGAAGTGAGAGGACCCCCGGGTCCAAGTTATCCTGTATCGCTGATATCCTTGCCTTAAGAACCTTATATAAAGCCTTGAACTCGACTTGGTGTGGTGCCTGTTTGTGGGGAGGGAGGGTACTTGTCTGTACGATCGCCGGAGACGGTCCCCCTCGGGGATCTCTCCCTCGGTATCCGGCCGACCCTCAGGGTCCCCGTCTAACACCCAGTATAGCATACCGCAAAGCTAGGTCAATGAAGGATAGCTTGGTGTCTAGCAGCCCTGAGGTTGTGATGGGAACTTGGCTTAACGAGAGTAAGGGCTTTTTGAGGTGTTCGAGTTGTAAGGCTTGTAAGAATGGCGTTAGCAAAACTGAAGTGAAAACACCATTGTCGCCATTCCCAATTAAGATCAAACACAAGCTCAACTGCAAGACAGAGTTTGCAGTTTATGTTTTGGAGTGCCCTTGTGGGCTAAGATACGTGGGCAGTACGAGGCCTCAGGTCCACAAGCGCATTCTCCAACATCTACGAGCAATAAGTAACGTTGACACCTCATATCCAGTTGCCCGGCACTTTGATAAGTGCCATGGCAAAGATGCTTCCCTCTTGTCTTATTTTGTGATAGATTGTGTTCCTCCCCAGAGGAGAGGAGGTGATAGAGAGTCCCTGTTGCGCAAATTAGAAACGCGCTACATTATTCTTCTAGATACTAAGGTACCACAGGGCCTAAACACTGGGGAGGACTGCCACACCTATCTATAATGAATTCTGTCCGCTGTTATATGTAACTTATGATTACTTTGCCTTTCTGTAGCTGTATTTGACCTAATACTTTATCATGTACCCTAGACGCCTTTCCAGATCATTATGTAACTGATTTTAATCACATTGTATGTATTATCACCATTTTTTCACTTTATGGTAGCACCTTTTTTCAGCCATCTGTATATATATCAACTGAGATATATTTTGCACAAACTTTGCTATTTGCACATTAGTCAACTGTACTGTAGACGCCACACATTGATTTAGTTGCTAATAAGGTCAACTATATATAAACCTAGGAGTGAGTTCCACCATCAGGACATGGTTTCAAATGTTAATATTTATGTTTTTAACTTTTATATGTCCTTTTTGAGCTTTTATCAATTATTGAGTAACCATTGTGATTTGATGTGTATATATGAAATTTTGGTAATAGGGACTCCATAGGAATTATTAATGTGCGGTGGTAGTTTGTATTTTGCAACCAGTTGTACAGATATTTATTGACATTATTTTAATATGTGCAATAATGTGCAAATTACCAGCATTTATGCTGCAATTTTGAAAGACATGTGTGAGTTAACTTTCAACATCATAGTAACTCTTCTATTTTTGCATCATGTGATGGCTATTTTGCACTTTAAAAGGGTGGCCAGCCCTCGTGACGCTGTCATGTGAACAAGGCTACGTTTTAGCCGAAACGCGTCGTGGCGGACTGGTGCTGGGTTTAAAACAATAGTTTCCAAGTGCACCTATTGCTGCTGGCTCAAAATGTCATACTGCCAAATTAATGCCATGTTTCAGCGCCTGCGTGAGTCACCACATGGAAGGTATGAAGAATTTCAGCCGGTATCAGGAAAGGTGCAGCAGAGCAAGGGGATACAAGCAGACACTGGTCTGTTTGTTACAGATTTCCAAATGCAGGCGCTGAAACATGGCATTAATTTGGCAGTATGACATTTTGAGCCAGCAATAGGTGCACTTGGAAACTAAAATACTACAAGTACGGAGTCTGCAATTTCCCTGAAACACTTTAATAATTTGGAAAATGCAATTGCTGACTTTGTCGATAAAAGACTTACCCAGTGCATCTTGGATGTTGAAGTATGTGAGGACTGCAGAGTGACGTTGCAGTCTTTGTTAAAGGGCGTAGCATCAAGGCCACGCCCACATAATTATCCAGAGGCTCACCTGTGATCAAGGCTTCATTAGCTGAAACGCGTCAGGAACCTATCTGCTGCCATGCTGGTGTTTTCGAAATAAAGCTCCTGTATTTTAAATTTGGTGCACGGCGCTCTTCTTTTGTTGTCAAAGGGAGGTATGCTTTATGTTAAGCGAGGCACTCCGGTCCCCGCGCGCCGAGGCCACCCTGTGAGAGGTCGGGGCTCAAGATCGGAGAATGTGAGGTGGATTGAACAGTGAAGAGCCTGACCCGCCTGCGTGAGTCACCACATGGAAGGTATGAAGAATTTCAGCCGGTATCAGGAAAGGTGCAGCAGAGCAAGGGGATACAAGCAGACACTGGTCTGTTTGTTACAGATTTCCAAATGCAGGCGCTGAAACATGGCATTAATTTGGCAGTATGACATTTTGAGCCAGCAATAGGTGCACTTGGAAACTAAAATACTACAAGTACGGAGTCTGCAATTTCCCTGAAACACTTTAATAATTTGGAAAATGCAATTGCTGACTTTGTCGATAAAAGACTTACCCAGTGCATCTTGGATGTTGAAGTATGTGAGGACTGCAGAGTGACGTTGCAGTCTTTGTTAAAGGGCGTAGCATCAAGGCCACGCCCGCATAATTATCCAGAGGCTCACCTGTGATCAAGGCTTCATTAGCTGAAACGCGTCAGGAACCTATCTGCTGCCATGCTGGTGTTTTCGAAATAAAGCTCCTGTATTTTAAATTTGGTGCACGGCGCTCTTCTTTTGTTGTCAAAGGGAGGTATGCTTTATGTTAAGCGAGGCACTCCGGTCCCCGCGCGCCGAGGCCACCCTGTGAGAGGTCGGGGCTCAAGATCGGAGAATGTGAGGTGGATTGAACAGTGAAGAGCCTGACCCGCCTGCGTGAGTCACCACATGGAAGGTATGAAGAATTTCAGCCGGTATCAGGAAAGGTGCAGCAGAGCAAGGGGATACAAGCAGACACTGGTCTGTTTGTTACAGATTTCCAAATGCAGGCGCTGAAACATGGCATTAATTTGGCAGTATGACATTTTGAGCCAGCAATAGGTGCACTTGGAAACTAAAATACTACAAGTACGGAGTCTGCAATTTCCCTGAAACACTTTAATAATTTGGAAAATGCAATTGCTGACTTTGTCGATAAAAGACTTACCCAGTGCATCTTGGATGTTGAAGTATGTGAGGACTGCAGAGTGACGTTGCAGTCTTTGTTAAAGGGCGTAGCATCAAGGCCACGCCCGCATAATTATCCAGAGGCTCACCTGTGATCAAGGCTTCATTAGCTGAAACGCGTCAGGAACCTATCTGCTGCCATGCTGGTGTTTTCGAAATAAAGCTCCTGTATTTTAAATTTGGTGCACGGCGCTCTTCTTTTGTTGTCAAAGGGAGGTATGCTTTATGTTAAGCGAGGCACTCCGGTCCCCGCGCGCCGAGGCCACCCTGTGAGAGGTCGGGGCTCAAGATCGGAGAATGTGAGGTGGATTGAACAGTGAAGAGCCTGACCCGCCTGCGTGAGTCACCACATGGAAGGTATGAAGAATTTCAGCCGGTATCAGGAAAGGTGCAGCAGAGCAAGGGGATACAAGCAGACACTGGTCTGTTTGTTACAGATTTCCAAATGCAGGCGCTGAAACATGGCATTAATTTGGCAGTATGACATTTTGAGCCAGCAATAGGTGCACTTGGAAACTAAAATACTACAAGTACGGAGTCTGCAATTTCCCTGAAACACTTTAATAATTTGGAAAATGCAATTGCTGACTTTGTCGATAAAAGACTTACCCAGTGCATCTTGGATGTTGAAGTATGTGAGGACTGCAGAGTGACGTTGCAGTCTTTGTTAAAGGGCGTAGCATCAAGGCCACGCCCGCATAATTATCCAGAGGCTCACCTGTGATCAAGGCTTCATTAGCTGAAACGCGTCAGGAACCTATCTGCTGCCATGCTGGTGTTTTCGAAATAAAGCTCCTGTATTTTAAATTCGGTGCACGGCGCTCTTCTTTTGTTGTCAAAGGGAGGTATGCTTTATGTTAAGCGAGGCACTCCGGTCCCCGCGCGCCGAGGCCACCCTGTGAGAGGTCGGGGCTCAAGATCGGAGAATGTGAGGTGGATTGAACAGTGAAGAGCCTGACCCGCCTGCGTGAGTCACCACATGGAAGGTATGAAGAATTTCAGCCGGTATCAGGAAAGGTGCAGCAGAGCAAGGGGATACAAGCAGACACTGGTCTGTTTGTTACAGATTTCCAAATGCAGGCGCTGAAACATGGCATTAATTTGGCAGTATGACATTTTGAGCCAGCAATAGGTGCACTTGGAAACTAAAATACTACAAGTACGGAGTCTGCAATTTCCCTGAAACACTTTAATAATTTGGAAAATGCAATTGCTGACTTTGTCGATAAAAGACTTACCCAGTGCATCTTGGATGTTGAAGTATGTGAGGACTGCAGAGTGACGTTGCAGTCTTTGTTAAAGGGCGTAGCATCAAGGCCACGCCCGCATAATTATCCAGAGGCTCACCTGTGATCAAGGCTTCATTAGCTGAAACGCGTCAGGAACCTATCTGCTGCCATGCTGGTGTTTTCGAAATAAAGCTCCTGTATTTTAAATTTGGTGCACGGCGCTCTTCTTTTGTTGTCAAAGGGAGGTATGCTTTATGTTAAGCGAGGCACTCCGGTCCCCGCGCGCCGAGGCCACCCTGTGAGAGGTCGGGGCTCAAGATCGGAGAATGTGAGGTGGATTGAACAGTGAAGAGCCTGACCCGCCTGCGTGAGTCACCACATGGAAGGTATGAAGAATTTCAGCCGGTATCAGGAAAGGTGCAGCAGAGCAAGGGGATACAAGCAGACACTGGTCTGTTTGTTACAGATTTCCAAATGCAGGCGCTGAAACATGGCATTAATTTGGCAGTATGACATTTTGAGCCAGCAATAGGTGCACTTGGAAACTAAAATACTACAAGTACGGAGTCTGCAATTTCCCTGAAACACTTTAATAATTTGGAAAATGCAATTGCTGACTTTGTCGATAAAAGACTTACCCAGTGCATCTTGGATGTTGAAGTATGTGAGGACTGCAGAGTGACGTTGCAGTCTTTGTTAAAGGGCGTAGCATCAAGGCCACGCCCGCATAATTATCCAGAGGCTCACCTGTGATCAAGGCTTCATTAGCTGAAACGCGTCAGGAACCTATCTGCTGCCATGCTGGTGTTTTCGAAATAAAGCTCCTGTATTTTAAATTTGGTGCACGGCGCTCTTCTTTTGTTGTCAAAGGGAGGTATGCTTTATATATATATATATATATATATATATATATATATATATATATATATATATATAAAAACACCATGCCCTCAGGTAAGGCTGCACACGGCAATCATGCGGGTAGAAGACACATCAGCATGCCGCGGTCAGCTCTCAGTCGTTTTTTGCCTGACGCGTTTCTGAGCCATTCAATCGTCATCAGTGGCTCAACTGTCCTTGGCGCTTAACAATCAGTGCTTAATTTGAGCCGGTGCTGTCTGGTGCTCAGCACCTACACTTAATCCTCAGCACTGGCGCTTATAGCACCAATTAAGGACACACTCATTTGGATGGCAAGTGATTTTCTCCAGAATCATAGGATAATGAGCCACGGTGAGACTCAAACCTGGTTCCCCAGCTCCAAAATCGGAAGCTCTAGCCATTAGGCCAAGTCCTCTCCAGAATAAAAACTGCTGGGGCTCTGGTCAGTAGGCAGTTTGCACCTCCACATTTCTCCTATTAGCGGTGCCTCCTGAGGAGAGCCCCGGCACTTTTTATTTTACAAGTTAACCACTGTTAACACTCCTACTATTTATTTGAATAAAACTCAAATGAGTTTGAACGCTGCATTGTGGGATATATTGAGGTTCTGTGAATTCTGAACCCTTGGGTTCCATTTTGTGCATGGTAGCCATTTTGTGGTTGCCGTCACATAGGCCATGATTGTGGCTGAAACTAGTCTTTTGAGGACATGTACACCTTAGCTCGAATTCGTGCTGACTCCTGTTTGACCTGAGTGAACTGACCCTGTTGCCTGAAGATGACCTTGTTAAACCAGTTCCTGCCCTTTAGCTGATCAAGATTGAGGATCAAAGTACAGGACATTGTAGAGTTTGGTATGCACACACACACCCCTTCGCCTGCTTCTTATCTGTTTCTGTTCCTTCTTTTATGGTATGTTTATGATATGGGTTGTGGTCCTTTTATTATGGGTTTGTCCGGCTTGTGTAAGAAGGAATGTTAGGTATTTTGCATGCTTGCAAAAGCTAGGACTGCCCCTTACTTGTATGCTGAAGTTTGTAACCCTAAGCATATAAAAGGCCTCTGTTTTCTGTATTCCTCAGACTACCTCATTAAGTTGCTACGGCTTCTGTGTGACGTGGCCTCACTTAGTAAATTTAATAAAGATGTCTTTTCATATTTTCAGCTTCTGTGCCAAGTTCTTTTTATTAGTAAGTATTCCCTGAGAATGAAGATTAATATTCTTCAATATTTATAGTATGTGTTAAAGCCAAGAATTGGCCCCAGAATACTATGTGTCCATTGATCCCTCGATGCTGCTTCACATCAGACTTCGGTGGTTATACTGTGTGTTTCACCTTTAATAGGAAGCCGTACACCTTGGGTGGAGTTCCCTTCTCCCATTAGGGAAAACATCCATTACAACGCAGGCATTACATCGTAATGCCTTCACAACGCAAGTTGTTACAACAACTCATTGGCAAAAAGCATGCCATTACAGCGCAAGTTGTTACAATGACTTGCTGTAGGGGGCACAAGGTGTTGGATTTGTTGGATTTTCAATCCAATACTTTCCCTACTGTAGCCCACACTGGAGTTGGAATAGTAAATTATACTATTCCAAACTCCAGTGCCCCCCCTACAGCAAGTCGTTGTAATGACTTGCGTTGTATTGGCATTTGATGTAACAACGCGGTGTTGTAAACGCATGCGTTCTAATGAGTACTATTCCCCGTTAGACCCCCTGTGTGCAGTTAATCACATGTTAACTTTAAAAACTGCACGTCTCTGACCACAGGGCAATATGGTTTGAGGGGGAACTTGCAGGGAGGGTCCCTGCTGGCCCGTGGCTCCAGGAAACTGAAATGCTTCCTATTGGGGAACGAGGAGTTAGTGGTGACCCTCAGAGTTGTGTATGTAAAGCGGAGTGTCAATGGTGGGAATGGGGTAGGATCTTTTTCAAGGGTGCAAGCAGAGCGGTTGCAGAGGAAAAGAAGAGTGCGTTCAGGAGGCGGCAAACTGAGCTGCAGCAACTGTTCAAACTCGAGCTCAGGGCGTGGGACATGGATGATGACCTGGAGGAAACCCAAAAAAGGCTCAGTGAGCACTTCAAGGAAGAATCTGGGGAAATCATTTCCTGCACCAAACCTCAAGACAAACAAGAAATGGAACTGCACTTCTTTTAGAAACTTTCCTCTGCCCACTGGTGAAGTTTCTGGACTTGGTGTGAATTCTCCAAGTGGGAACGAGCAAGTTATGAGAGTCGTAACTGATGTTTACTGCAAATTTTACTCACTGAACTTTTCTGAGAAAGACCTGGCAGACAGTTCCCTAGAGAGCATCTTAAAGACACTGAGTTTGGAAGAGAGAGAGAACACGAACCCACCATTCACGGTGGAGCAACTGCACTTGGCAGCCACAACCTCCAGCCACAATAGGATTCCAGGCAATGATGGTCTCCCAGGGGAATGCTTATGATGGACTATGGGATATGATTGGCTCAGACTTGCTCAAGCTTTACGCGGAACTGGTGGAAAGAGTAGTAAGCTGCAATCCCCGAAAGAAGGCATGACACACTGTTGTACAAGTAGGAGTGAGAGAAGACCTCCAGAATTAGAGGCCAATCTCGCTCCTTAATGTGGACCACAAAATCTAAGCAAATTTAACCCCTTCGCTGCGGGGCTAATTCCCCCGCGGTGCGGGAGGGGGGGCACGTGCGGCGCCGCGGCGCTTGTGACGAGCTCGGCTCATCACGCTGCACGGTGGCACCGTGCTCATGACGAGCTGAGCTCGTCATGACCACACCCGTTTAATGGAACGCTCAGCACCGCGGGGGAATTATTCCTGCGTGGGAGCACCGCGGCGGTCATGACGAGCTACAGCGCCGCGGCAGTCATAACGAGCTCAGCTCGTCATGAGCACCCAAGGTGATAATGGCCAAATGTCTAAAGAGGGTAGTCACTGAGAAAGTCAACCCTGATCAGTCCTGCGGGATAGCCGGTTGGCAAATCACAGATGGTCTGGTCCTGACCTAAGACACTATTGAGTACATAAGAAGCTGTAAGGTCCTGGTATTCTTAGTCAGGCTTATTCAGGAAATTAAGTTCAATCGCCTTTCCCATGAGTTCATGGTCCAGACATTCAAGTCACTTGTCCGGGGCACTTCCTCAGTGTCATGGTGAACACAATGTATAGCGATATCTCTGTCACTATACTGGTGAAAGTTTGGAAAACATACCCCATCTCAGTTCTGTGAGGGATCGGGTGAGGCTGTCTGCTTTCACCTCTTCTGTTTCTTTGAGTCAAACAGCTCCTCACCAAACGCAGCCCAAGGACATCAAGGGAGTTCCGGTACCAAGCAGCCAAGGACGTGAAGTGCCCCCTCTACATGGATGACATCTCAGTTTTCTGTGCGAAAGTGCACTCGGTAAAGGCACTGGAAAAGAGATGATGCGAATTTGGTAAAACATAGGGTTTATAGATCAAGTGCACGAAATCAGAAATGCTAATATTCATTCCCTGGCCCCCCCCACGGGAGATGCACTGTTACCCCCCACCCCCCCAGCAAGTAAAGCTTCATTAACATCCTAGTAGTCTGGTTAAGAGAAGATGGTGCGGCAGAGGAAAAATAGGATGAGTATCTGGCAAAGACAAAACAGAAGCTGATAGTCTGGAGCCCCAGGAAGCTGACAATTGGAGGTGTGGCTCACTGGTTAGAGCGGCAGACCCTGATGCAGAGGTCTAGCCCGGGACCATGGTTCAATTCCCACCTCGGCGGGTCTTGGGCTCAATTTCCTCAGACCTGATAATTCCCGCCTCGGTGCCTAGTCTAATCATGGGTCCCACTCTGCAACTCTGGGCAATAGCTTGCTTAATCTCCACAACGGCCCCAACAGCGCTGGGATGCCTGGCTTCACCTTGGGGGTGCCCAGGTGTGGACACTCACAGGGAAAACCAGGAAGGGTTCCACAGCGGTATGCGTTACAGTGCCTAGAAGCCTCAGGGTATAAGTGCGCTATACAAGTACGAAGTTTACAGTTTTGCAATCAAGGGGGAGGCACCGGTCCTCCAGAACGAGTCCCTGCCAATGCTCCAGTTCGTTGCTGATGTCTGGCCAGTGCAACCAAGAAAAGCAAAGGCCATCATAAGAATGATCTTCTTCCTGATCTGGAACTCAGAGATGGACAGAGTGAAGAGGGAGGTGATGTACAAGACCCAGAAGAAGGGAGGGCAAGGAGTGCCAGGCATCACCACCACCCTGAGGGTGATCTTCGCGTGCTACTGCATGAGGAGCACTCGGCAGAAAGAAAATGAAAGGCACACAACCTACCTGATAGCACGCTTCTTCCTGCTACCAATGTGAAAGGGCCTTGCATAGGCAAGGTGGGTGAGCACCATCCCCTACAACTGGCCCATGCCGTGGCACTACACAGAAGTGGACAAGTTTGCCAATGAGTTGTGACTGGAAACAGCGACTCTGGACTTAAACTCATAAAAGCATCCAAAGATAAATCGTGACAAAGAACGCCAGTGAACAGATCGGTGGCCCTTCCTCAGCAACCGCTGACGATGTGTAGGTGAACCTCGCCTCCAGAAGCCTGACCGACCAGCATAAGGCTATCGCATGAATTGCAGTTCATGGCGGTAGACCATGGAGAGCCTTCATTCATGCAAGAGAGCTCAAGTGCTACAATTCCTGCCCGAGAGGATGTGCTGCAGACGAGACAATCTATCACCTCTTCTGCGGATGCACCCATGGCCAAGACCTGTTGAGAGCCCTAAGCATGGAGCCCGGGGCTCTGATACCTACAAAGAACATCACCCCAGACTCAATAACATATGATTAGTTCCCACAAGCAGTGGAAGACCTCTAGGACTGCTGGAGGCTCTTATCCTGTTTCAAAGTTGTTCTTCTCTTTTCCTTAAACCGAGTGGTAGTACGGAAGAAGGAGCCATCAACCCTGGCCAGCTGCAAGAGGATCCACCGCCTCCTGTGAGATTACGCAGTAATTGATGGATCAAACGAAGGCAATGACGAGGACACATGAGTATCTGAAGAGGTCCACCAGTCCCGCCAAGGAGCCCCAAAAGAGCCCCCAACAATATGTATTCTCTGGTTACTTGAGGAACCTCAAGGGTGACCAGGAAGAGGAGCAGATTGAGGAAAACATGAGTAAATGTATTTTGACTAACAAGGCCTTTTCCATTCACAGGAAATAGGTCAAAGGGATGGCTTGTACCCTATGTTGTCAAGTTTGTTAACATTCAAACAGAAATGCACCAGTCCACCAACAACATGTCCTATCAATCAATCAATCACGGACATTTATAGAGCGCACTACTTACCCGGAGGGTCTCAAGGCGCTTGGGGGGGGGGGTGGGGGGGCTGCTACTGCTCGAACAGCCAGGTCTTCAGCTTCTTCCTGAAGGAGAGGTGGTCTTGGGTCAGGCGCAGGTCGGGAGGGAGGGAGTTCCAGGTCTTGGCGGCCAGGTGGGAGAAGGACCTTCCTCCTGTTGTCGTTCTTCGGATGCGGGGGACGGCGGCGAGGGCGTGACTGGCTGAACGGAGGTGGCGTTTGGGAGCGTAGAAGTTGATGCGGTTGTTGAGGTAGCTCGGGCCTTGATCGTGTAGGGCTTTGTGTGCGTGGGTGAGGAGACGGAAGGTGATTCTTTTGTTGACGGGGAGCCAGTGCAGGTCTCTCAGATGTCCGGAGATGTGGCTGCGTCGGGGGATGTCGAGGATGAGTCTGTCTGAGGCGTTCTGGATCCGCTGGAGTCTCTTCTGGAGCTTGGCGGTGGTTCCGGCGTAGAGGGCGTTGCCGTAGTCCTATGCGTGCAAATAGTGCAGCATCTTCTATCTGTGACTGTAAAGCTCTGGAAACGAGTTATGGCTCAAAATGGGCCCTTGCCTCAGTCCATCTTTGCGGAATGATGATGGTGGAAGTCGACCGGCTCGACAGACTTCACTACTCCTCATCGGCAGTAGAATGTTCCCACCATTGTTTGATCGATCTTCAATCAGAGAGGTCTTCATCAGGCCTCCTTGTCTACTAAGCCCGGGCAGCATACTCCGCTCCGCCAGCAGAGTTTACCGAGTTTTACCAACTCTGCGCTCCATTGGGAACGCGGAGTTGAGGCAAAACTCCGAATCCGTGGTGGAGCGGAGTTAACCCCTGGCCGAAAAAATAGAAAAACCTGCTCTCTGGCCGCCCTCCTCCTCGCTGTGGTGTCTCCTCCTCGCCGCTGTCCTCGTCCTTGCTGCAAACTCCTTCGTTTTACGTCTTGTGTGGACTGCGCATGCGGAGTCCACGCGAGCCGTAAAACATAGGGGTTTGCGAACGGCAACAAGGAGGAGGACGACGGCGAGGACACCACAGCGAGGAGGAGGGCGGCCAGCATATGCCAGAGAGCAGGTAAGTGGGTTTTTTGTCTTTTTTGTTTTAAATTTGGGGTGGGAGTAGGACGGAGCCGAGTTCCACAGAGTTTTTTTTAACTCTGTGGAACTCCGCGGAGTGCCACTCCGCATACTCCGTCCAGGGTTACTGTCTACATACCAGGGTCGTCTGTATGCCATGTAGTAAAATGTGAGGAAATGTGTCATCACATAAATAACTACAATTACCATCATGCAATGGGACATAAGCATGTAAGTTATTAAAACTAGGCCCAGGCGAAATTTAAATGTTGGAGTGAGTCACACAATTTCGGGAATTTTGTCTTACTCTTGTGATGCTCTGGCCGAAATCTCACGCATCCGCAGAGTCAGACAGGAGGAAGAGCCTTCTCCTACATCGCGGCCAAGACCTGCAATGAACTCCCCCTCAACATCAGACGAACCCCCACACTGCAAGCATTCAGGAGGAGCCTCAAGACCTGGCTCTTCGGATGAGGATGAGACGAAGCTGCTCGAACCACACTCTCCGCCCAGCGCTTGAGACCCTCAGGGGTGAGTAGGGCGCTTCACAAATCCCTGATTGATTGATTAATTGATGCAAAGTTTCTGAAACTAAGCATATATGCATCTCACCTAATTACACCACTGTTTGTTGCAAGATCATCCAAGCTTGGGAACAACCAGAATGCGAGTCTGTTGTTTATGACAATTGTGTTGTTCGCCCTATTATTTTAGTGCAAAATGAGTCATATACCTTTTTATAACTTTTAGATACCATCCATATGTATTAATTTCATGAAATATGGTTTTATGAATTTCTTACATTTCTTAAATTCGTAATTAATAGATCAATGTACTGTGCTTGTAATG
Source organism: Lissotriton helveticus (assembly GCF_964261635.1). Lineage (NCBI taxonomy): Eukaryota > Metazoa > Chordata > Amphibia > Caudata > Salamandridae > Lissotriton > Lissotriton helveticus. The sequence goes on along the minus strand of NC_136073.1, from coordinate 31,157,585 downwards.
TTGTAATGATATAATGATGAAATGTATTATGTGTCCATCTTTTTTGATTTTTATTAATCGAATAAAGAAACTTGACTGACTGACTGAGTCATTGGGTCAAAAATTGACGCAAGGACGCATTTCACTCTAAAATATAGCACTAAACCACGGATTTTCTTTCATGTATTTATGCATAATTTCACATCATTTTTTCGAATTTTTGCATATTTACACACAAGCAAATTATTCAAATTTTACACAGCCCTAATTAAAACATACAATTATAAATTACTGTGAATTGTGATATTTTAAACTATAATGTCTCCAGTGTAATGGGAGACCAGAAATAGAGGAAGGGCCTTTTACATCCCGTCACACACCTGCGGACATCAAACAAAGAGGCTGGTTTGTTGAAGTGAGGCTATGAGACAGGATTTGTGGAGGAAGCGGTAATCGGCCTGCGGCAGGCTTACGACAGGGAGAGCACCCTCTGACAGCATTACAAACACCATAGCGATAGAAACCCTGCAATGGAACTTACCACCAGTGGAGAATCTATCAAAGGCAGACTTAAAGCCACTTTCACCTGAAAGTGGTGGATTTACAATGACCATCCACCTCAAAATCAACCCTGGGGTTTTGTAAGATCTGAGAGTCATTTTTTCAAACTCTAATATAAAAGCACATGTTTGCATGTGTGTTGTTAGTGCACAAGGTGGCACCAAGTAATCCTATGTTTACCAGCAATGGCTGAGAGAGGCCAGGGTGGGGGAACGGCCATACCAGGGAGATGGTGGTGGAGGGATCTATGCGAGGACAGAGGAGAAGCCACAGGTCATGGGGGAAATGGCTGAGGGATCGGTGGCTTACAGAGACCTGGGAGGAGGCCCAAGTCACTGCATAGGTGGCTGAGGGATGGTGCATTGAGGGTGGCTGGAGGAAAAGGCCCGGGTCGGGCTGTGTGTGGAGGATAGGTAGCTGATGGACTGATGCCTTAGGGGCGGCTGGAAGAGAAGGTCCGGGTGAGTGCAGTGTATGTGGCTGAGGGACTGGTGCCTTAGGGGTGGCTGGAATAGACTCATAGATCAGAGGGGTAGATGGCTGAGGTACTGGTACCCTAGGGGTGGCTGGAGGAGAAGGCCCAAGTGAGTGGACAGTATGTGGTTGTGGGACTGGTGCATTCGGGGTGGCTGGAAAAGAAGGCCTAGATGAGCAGAGGGATGAGGCTGAGGGTTTGGTGCCTTAGGGGTGGCTGGAATCAATCAATCAGTCAGGGAGATTGTAAGTGCCCTGTTCACCCGTGAGGGTCTCAAGGCACTAGGGGGGGGGGGGGGGGTCCGCAGTTGTGTTCAGCCAAAGAGCCAGGTCCTGAGCTCCATCCTGAAGGTGTTCAGGGAGGGGGCGCGTCTGATGTCGATCGGGAGCTCGTTCCAGGACTTGGCCGCAATGTAGGAGAAGGCTCTTCCCCCTGCTTTGGCTCTGTGGGGTCTCAGCGAGGAAGAGGTTGGCAGATCAGAGGTCTCTTTTGGGTATGTGGAAGGTGATTCTATCGTTGAGGTATTGGGGTCAGGTGTTGTGGAGGTGTGGGTGGGTATCTTGAAGGTAACTCTCTTCTTGACGGGGAGCCAGTGGAGATCACGAAGGTGTGGGCTAATGTGTTTGTGTCGAGGGATGCCGAGGACGAGTCTGGCGGCGGTGTTCTGTATCGTTTGGAACTTGCAGAGGAGTGACTTGTTTATGCCGGAGTAGAGGGCCTTTCCGTAGTCTAATCTGCTGGTGATGAGTGCGTGGGTGACTGTCTTCCTTGATTCGGGGAGGATCCATTTGAACGTCTTACGGAGGATGCAGAGGGTGTTGAAGCAGCTGGAGGTGACGGCGTTGACCTGCCGGTTCATGGAGAGGGAAGAGTCGCGTATGATGCCGAGGTTTCTGGCATGGTCCGTGGGGTTGGGGGGCTGCCCAGGGCAGTAGAAGAGACTCACAGGTCAGGGGGTAGGTGGCTGAGGGACTGGTACCTTAGGAGTGGCTGGACCAGAAGGCCCAAGTGAGTGGTGGGTATGGGGTTGAGGGACTGGTGCCTTAGGGGTGGCTGGAAGAGAAGGCCCAGGTGAGTGGAGTGAGGCATCTGGGGGACTGGTGCCTTAGGGGTGGCTGGAAGAGAAGGCCCAGGTGAGTGGAGTGAGGCATCTGGGGGACTGGTGCCTTAGGGGTGGCTGGAAGAGAAGGCCCAGGTGAGTGGAGTGAGGCATCTGGGGGACTGGTGCCTTAGGGGTGGCTGGAAGAGAAGGCCCAGGTGAGTGGAGTGAGGCATCTGGGGGACTGGTGCCTTAGGGGTGGCTGGAAGAGAAGGCCCAGGTGAGTGGAGTGAGGCATCTGGGGGACTGGTGCCTTAGGGGTGGCTGGAAGCGAAGGCCCAGGTGAGTGGAGTGAGGCATCTGGGGGACTGGTGCCTTAGGGGTGGCTGGAAGAGAAGGCCGAGGTGAGTGGAGTGAGGCATCTGGGGGACTAGTGCCTTAGGGGTGGCTGGAAGAGAAGGCCCAGGTGAGTGGAGTGAGGCATCTGGGGGACTGGTGCCTTAGGGGTGGCTGGAAGAGAAGGCCCAGGTGAGTGGAGTGAGGCATCTGGGGGACTGGTGCCTTAGGGGTGGCTGGAAGAGAAGGCCCAGGTGAGTGGAGTGAGGCATCTGGGGGACTGGTGCCTAGAAGAGAAGGCCTAGGTGAGTGGAGCGATATGGCTGAGGGTTTAGTGCCTTAGGGGTGGCTGGAAGAGACTCAGAGGTCAAAGGGGTAGATGGCTGAGGGAATGGTGCATTGAGTTTGCTGGAAACGAAGGCCCAGGTGAGTGATGGGAATGTGCCTGAGAGATTGATGCCTTATTATAGGTGGCTGGACAGTGCCTTGGAGATGGCTGGAGGAGAAGAAGCCCAGGTCATGAGGGGCGGGTACCTGGCTGATGGTTTGGTGCGTGAGGATGTTCTGGGGAAAAAGCATTGGTCAGGGGAAGACGTGTCTGAGGTAGACACGGCTTATTGAGGTCTGTGAGGAGGCTCAGGTAAGGATGAGGCTACAGAAGAGGCCCCAGGTGAGGGGTAGCTTCAGGTGAGGGATAGGTGGCTGGAGTAGGCCTCTAGAGAAGGTCCAAGGCGGCGCTAGAGGTCTCCAGGCGCTTTCATAGCCGAGTCCCCATGCCCGGAAAGGCCCAGCTCAGCGGGGCTAACAGAAGACAGTGGAGGTTTGGGGGGAGGCTCGACTTGGGACGGAAACCGCCGAGGTGACTGGAACGGCGGAGCCGAGGGGGGCTTCCCTTTTGCTGAGGTGTCTCTATGAGTTACTGTGCCCACAGCTGACTGGTACAGCCACCGCCGCCGCCCCCGTGCCAGCCTCACTCCCACCCGGGGCTCAGAGCCATTTCTCCCCATGCCCCATCCATCTCCGGGCCTGTCAGCCGGGCCTGCCTGTCTCCCCGGGAGCCATCTGTCAGCGCTGCCGGGGAGGCCGAGGCCACAAAGGGGTGGCGTGGGGAAAACAAACAGCCTCGAGGCGCCCTTGCTCCTAGAGCCCCTGCGCTCTCAGGCCTCTTTGTTGTGTATTTTTTTTTATTCTGGGCAGGCCCCGCCCCTATGCTGGGCTGTTCTTGCCCTTTCAGGGTTGCCCACGGGGCTGACGCCCACCGGTGCCAGCCCACACCCACCCACGGGCCTGTTCCGCTGACAAGGCCTGGGCCCGGCTGCTGACAAGGCAGGGCAGGGGGCCAGATAACCCTCGTTTCACAAAGCTGGTTTCCCACCCCCACCCCAGTCCCTGACACCCCCCACCCCCCCGCCCACCTCATTTAGCCCAATTCTATTCACATCATCCCTCCAATATCATGTCCTTCAAACATGTCCCCTTCCGGTCTTTTCTACCGCCCTCTGATTCCTATCTTCACCCTCCCACCGCTCCTGTTCCTTCCTTTTATGTCCCTGTCAACCCCCCCCCTTTCCCTCTCCCTTTCTCTATCACCCCCCCCCCATCTAGTCTTATCCCGCTTTTCTCTTCTCTATCCATACCCAGGTATTTAAGTTTGAGGAAAAACGAGAGGTCTCCAAAAGGGGCGTGGCTTGTTCAAATAGAGGCGTGGCTTAAACACACAAATTACATTTCGATGATTTCCCTAGTGTGTTTACCCACCAGGATGTTGGTCCCTCTGAGCTTTCTGTCATTACATCCAGAAATATAACACAACATTTGTCATACGCTTAAAACCAGCCAGGGCTATTGGTTTTGGCAGTGGTTGTTAGTTGTTTAACATAAGTGAGTAACAACAATGGGACCGATTCACAGAACTAATCTGAGACAAAATCCTATACTTACCACTTTTGGTATTCACAGAAGGCATTTAGTAGTAGTAACGTTAGGATTTTGTCTTATTTATTTATTCATAAAGTTTTATGTAGCGCTCTTAAGTTAGGATTTTGTCTTAAGACAAACTTAAATTTAACTTAAGGTTTAACTTAAATTTAATTTAAGACAAAATCCTAATTTAAGACAAAATCCTAATTTAAGGCAAAATCCTGACTTTACTACTACTAAATGCCTTCTGCGATTACCAAAAGTAGTAAGTTTAGGATTGTGTCTCAGATTACTTATGTGAATCGGCCCCTATGATTTTTAAAATAAATAATTAATATTGAAAATGATTCAATTCTAAAATTGTGAGATTGTGAATTAAACCTTACGGGGTCTTGTGGAAGGGGTAGTGGTCTTCAGAGTGTTTCAAACACTTCCCTTACCTTCACTCTGTGTTAGACAAGTGTGCTCTTTTTTTTCTCCACATCTCGGCCTTCTGCATATCTTACTCCTCTTCTCTTTTCAGCACCCTCTTATCACTCGCTACTGGATGCACCTCCTTGCAGATGTATGACGTTACAACGCATACTTTTACAACGCCTACCTTTACATCGCAGTTTCTACAACGCATGCTGTTACAAGGCATAGCGCTAAGGGGTGCTGGATATTGAATAGTTTAATTTACTATTCCAACTCCAGTCCCCGTGGATAGTAGGGAAGGTGTTGGATAGTAAATTAAATCTATTCCCTATCCTAGAGCGCCCCCCAGCGCAATGCGTTGTAATGACATGCGTTGTAATAGTTGCGTCGTAAAGGCACTGCGTGGTAAAAGTTGCGTTGTAAAGGATGTTCCCCCCTCCTTGCATCTCATTCACTTCCCCACCCACAAACACACAGCGCGCCCACTCACCTGCAAGCACTACATTTCCTTTTATTTGCACCTTGACAATATTTTGACAACTCTGTGCCTCCTTCACACACAGTTGCTCGCACAGAATCACAAACTGTAACTGGAAGACATGACTGCTGCTCTGCGCTCTCTACGGAGAGGCCAAGCATTGGATGACCATGTATTCTGAACACCTTTTTGACGCACTGACAGGCACTGTGAGCAACCTGCACTCTCTTCAGCCTCAACTCCAGAGCGCTCAGTCATGGCTTCTTATAAACACCTGGATGTGACTGAGTACAGAGTAGGTACATCAGAAATTCGATTCAAGCATATGTATTTCCAATGTGAACGCATGCTTTGATTATTAAGTGTATTTTCTTTACAATCTATTGCTCCCTTACTAGGGACATAGGAGTGGCAAATGCAGGGCTGGTCCCGGCATGGTCCTGAAGAAATGCTAGGGGTAGCATGAAACATGTTGACCTTTCACTTTCACTGAACCAATCCTCATTAAAGGTTGGTGTACAGTGATATTCACCCCACTTTTAATATACCTGCCTAGGAGCAAAATAAATCTGTTGAGGCCCACTAAGCACTGTATTTTTAATTCACTTACACCCACTCCACCACTTCTGTGCACTACACATAGTTTTTCACCTTTAAGTGCTCCTGCGTAGTTCGTGAGTCGTGGCACGCCCCTTTTTCGTAGAGAACTGGGATGGCCCCAATGATGAAGCATGTGACCGTGGGACAACCCCGGTGAGTGAGGGGACACTAGAAAGAAATTTTTCTTTCTTTTAAGGTTGTACTGATCAACTGGGTCAGTCACCTACACTTGAGCTAGGTCTCGGTATCCAATAAATTGGATTCCAACTTATGCACTAAGACTCTGGAGGGCGACCTAGTCTCTGATTCCTCCTTCTCCCCCTATTTCATATACAGAGTAGGTACCACAGGTGCGTAATATGCTACATGAAAAAAATACAGAAACACAACATCCTGTAAATAGCTAAAACTCTTAGAGAATGAAAGTTTAAATAAAGCGTAAAATATCAACGGTAACTCAGCAGCAGCCGGTACAGGTAACCATGGTTGGGTGGTGAGGCAGGGCGTGACGGGGTGGAGGGGACAAATATTTATTTTCTTCACTCCCTTCTCCATCTCTGCCCCTCCCTACCCCACTCACGTTGCTGCTCCTAATCTGGCCGCTACCCATGGCCACCCCTCCTAGTCCAGAGTGACCAGACGTCCCGGATTTGCCCGGACAGTCCCAGTTTTTCACCAGCTTTCCCGGCAGATTTTGGCAATTTTGGCACATGTCCCAGTTTTCAGAGAGAGTTGACTAAAAATAGAGAGAGGCACTTTTTTGTGTGTTCTAAAGATTTGGTAGTTAGCAGCTGTTATAAGTAAGCAATTTCATTAACAGGTTTGATTTTGGTTGTAGAAATAAAATTTTATTTACTTTCTTAATGCATCTTCTGTGATCCTATGTTAATAACAGCTGTCATTCTGCACCATTCCGTAGATGAAAATGTATAGTCCTTCTTCTATTTTTCCCAAATATCCCGGTTTTTAGTTCTCAAGATCTGGTCATGCTATCCTAGTCCCCTCTCTCTTCTCCGTGCTATGTTTAGAAGGAAGCTTTTGGAGTGATAGTAAGAGCCGTGCCCTGTAGGGGAGATGGACGCGTCACTCATTCCCACTTTGCTGACCCAGTGCTTCCATTGCAGTGCACGCCCCTGACACGCCCATTGAGTGCGGGTGGGGAGGTACCACTTCGTTCATGCAAATCAGATCTTGGGAGCCTCAGAGCCACTTGTTTTTGGCTGTAAGAGCCAAATGACATCACAACATTGGCCGATGTCTTCCAATGCCATTCTTCTATGACGGGCAGTGTGTGAAATGGAAACGTAGAAGTGCAGGTACTCACTATTTAGAGGACCTGTTGCCCCCAATGTACACAAAAAAGTACCTCCTTGCCACTCTCCCGCTTTCTCCCATGTTGTCTCAGTCTCTCCGGGGCCGGAACAGGAAGCCGTGCTCCCTCCCCTAAGCCAACCACATTGCTGCAATGCAGTGTTGTGATTGGTCTGAATGCCGTGGCTAGCCGTGCCCAGTCAGGGACTGGGGGCCTGGACATGTTCTCCACGCAGGCTGTAGTGCAGCCTGCGTGGAGAAGATGCAAAGTGCACATGAACATTTGACAGGCCCGAGAGAGCCGGCCAAACAGTCATGGTGCACTTCTAGTGAGCAAACCACTCCTCCCCTGCTCTGAGAGCACAGCAGCCCCACCCGCCCGCAAAGCTGTGCAGCAGGAACCAATACAAGAATAATCACCTTGAGTTATTATCATTTTATTTGTTCTTTCTTTCACTGCTTTTCAGCAGTGGGTCAACACTCCTCCACCTTAGTGAAGGAGCCGCCACTGTAAAAAACACATTTTAATATTGTTTTCTTTTTCCTTTCCTGCCGAGTCTTTGGGGGCGGGGCCATGGGGGCTGACAGGCTGCAGAAGGAGTGGTGGGATCTGCTCCCAGTACACATGACCGTCAAGCGCACTGGAGCTGTCTCCAAACCGGGCTGCGTTGCCGGGTTGGAGACAGCAGACACAGGCTCCCAGTCTAACTGGGAGTGCAAATTGAGGGCACTCAGGCCAATCCTGACGCTGCTCTCCTGCTGCCGCCAGCAGCATGAGAGCCGCATCAGTATTGGCCGCAGTGGAGCCTGGGAGTCTAGGTTGCGGTGGAGAGGAGCAAAAAGGTGCGATGCGGCCAGCTGCAGGAACGTTTTATTTCTGATTTTATCGTCCCCGTTCCCCTCCCATTATGTCATTGCCTAATACTGCCTTTTAAACCCCTTCCGTGCGGGGCACGTTCAGCGGACGTCGCATGCACTACTTCGGTAGTGCTGCGCTCGTCCGCTGAACGTTCCGGCCCCGCCCACGCAATAGAACGTTCCGCACCAGCGCGGAGCGTTCGGCGCAGCGGAGGGGTTAATATACCTCAATCTTCTCACACTGTCCAATGGTGGAAGCTCCTGAATTCACTCAGCCTCCTCAGTTACCTCATGCGTCTCAAGACTTCTTCTTAGAGAGCAAGACCTGCTGGGATAGGTGTCTGATAAGGAAGGAACTCCCCCTTTCCCACTTCCTGGCCTCCATGTTGTATGAAGAGCCAAGGGCAGCGCTAGGGACCTTGTCATATTGGAGTGGGACTTAGTTTATGGAATAAACTAACTAGTCCACTTGGGGCTTATTTACAAGCCCCTTGCACTGCCAGTACATCACTGTGAGAAGTTGGCCTGATATGCAGTGCTCACTATTCTAGTGATCACTATGTATCAGTCCAAACAACCCTTATTGATGATTGGTTGTAAGTCAACCTTATAGACCAGCTATCCTAGTAGCATGGATACGAGCAGTCTAAGGCTAAGACTCTAGAGGGCGTGTTAAGCCAGCTGTTTTACCATCACATTACCCCTTGAACACCCAGTGAAAGGACACCACACAAGTGTTATGAAAATAAACAATGTATTTATTAGAATCACAACAACCCTGTACTCTTTATGAGGACAGGGTGCTAAGCACACAACAAAACTCTTATGAAAATACTTAAGTTCGCACGTTATACACAAATGCCCGAGGGGCACGAAAAACCATATACTCTAAAAGTGGAATGCGAATTACTAGCAGGTAAGTAACGATTCTCAGAGGCTTTGGGATCGCTAGGACTAGACTACTGAACCTTTAGATTACTAGCAGGAGGCCTAGGGAACTCGGGTGCAGAGTGTGCACTCTCACGCGGGATGCGGGACAAAGTCTATGGAAGCTAGAATTCACAAAGTTAGTGTTCACGGGCGAACCCGACCTGGTAGGGAGAAAACGACAGTGGATCCTGACCCTTGAATAGTGAGGCTATGCTGGGACACCGAAGTGCCGAAGTTACCTAGCCCAGGGGCTGCAGCTGCATAGGTCTGAAAAGACGTCGGGGATCTCGTTGCCGGACCAGGAGCCTGGAAGAAGGAAGTTGCTGGCAGGCGACCAGTGAAGGAAAGTTCGATGGATCCAAGCCTGGATCAAGGAAGAAGGAAACCTGAAAGCAGAGGGGACCAAGTTCTTGAATCACTAGCCAGTGATTAAGTGGGCACCAGGATGGCACCGGGCGAAGTCACCGCAGTCAGGTGAGTGGGCGCTGCTGGGCTCTGCAGTCTCTCGGACCAGGAGGCGTTGTCGGCGACCAGGATGGAGGTGCGAGCTGTCCCACGAAGGTTCTTGCTGTCGACGTCGCTGGACCCAGGATTGGGCAACAAGTCTTGGCAAATGCAAGGCCCACGCGGTGGACCTAAAATGGCGTCTTAGCCGGACCAGGAGGGTCCAGGGTACTTCTCCGATGGAGGGAAGCAAGGGCCAGTCTGGAGCAACCAGACTAGCAGCAGTGTTGTCGTCGGGCGTCGTTCGGAAGGCCACAAGCCAGCGGGCTAGTAGCCAAACAACGCGGTGAGCAGCTGAAAGCAGAAGGGCCCCACGCCGATCGTGGAGATGCTGGGGGGCTGCTCTTCGGTGCTGGAGCTGCTCAGGGTGGGGGCTTCTCGGACCCCAAAGCACTCACCAGGAAATTACTCGGTGGGCTTGCTGTGCAGAAGTCGTGCAGTCTTGGCGATGGCCGGTCCCTCGAGGTCTCGTCGCACCCACGGTTCTCAGCTGTGCTGTAGAGGTGGGTAGAGGTCAGAGGTGCCAGGGAAGCCGGGTCTCGTCGAGCTGGGCAGTCGGATTCCGGAGGAAGGACGTGCAGCAGACCGCAGTGTTCTTAGATGGTGCCTGCGGATGCAGGGTGACTACTCCTTAGCCACAAGGGAGAATCTTGAGGAAGAAATCGTGAAGTCCTTTCGTGGAAAGTGGTATCTTGATTCCAAAGATGATCTGATTTGGAAGGGGGCCAGTCCCTACCTTTATCTGGGAAAAAGGGGCTGGCACGCGACTAAGTCCTGCCCTAGGGGTGGGACTAGGAGGGGGGTGGTTACACCCACTTCCTTGGCGGGCTTTTCCCCAGCACAGGGTCTGGAGTGTCCCTGGAACTGGTTCAAGCCAGCCTATGCACAGTGAGCACCGGGGTGCCACGTGCAGTCACCTTCCTCTGAAGCCCTGCCTACCTACAATACACAAAACCCTGTCTGGGACGGTGCTGGCACCGCCCCTGGCAGGAAACCCTTTGTCCTTATCTCCTGCTCTGGGAGGACTCCCAGCAGCAGGAGGGCAGACTTGTGTCTCGGTGGCAGCATCCATTTTGTGGATGCTAAGGCTCTGTCTGACTTTTAACCGGGTTATAGGCTACATGCATGTCGTGTCCCTCTAGAAGGGTGGAATGCTAACCCCGTCGCCAGAATTGGCGAGGGGTTAGTATTCCAATTCGTATGACACCTTACTCGACATGTTTTGATAAAGCGATACCAGAGTTGGCATTTAACCGCGAGGATTATAATGCACTTAAGAGTATATGGTATGCGATATCATGGAAACGGCTAAGGGATAGATCCCGAAAGCCGCAGACAGGCTCAGCTCATGCCAGAGCACCATCTCACACGATTCCAAGCACTCTGCCTTCAGGATTGTTAAGGCCTGCCATAGGAGTGACTGATAGGAGATCTGTGTGTCCATTTTAGGGTTAGATATAGGTATACTATATCTAAAGCAAAGGGTGAGTACACCTCCTTGCCCCAGCTGTCGTGCAGCCAGTTGTGTCAGATTTGGATGGCCAGCCAGGGGTGGCATAATACATGCTGCAGCCCCTGGTAGGCCCTGGGTACGCCTATGCCCTGGGTACCTAAGGTAGTACAGGGACTGATAAGGTGACTCAGTATCCAATTGGATATGTACCTAGGGTACATGGAATCCATTTTAACAGGGAGAGCAGTGGGCCTGAGGTCCTGAATAGCAGGGCCTCAGGTCAACTAAGTCAGAAAACCAGCAAAACACCAGGCAAAAAGTTGGGGGCAACCATAGTCAGGGATCTACCTTCCTACAATCACTTTCTGTGATGCTCCGGTGGCGAAGAGTGCGGACCCATATCTACGTGGCCACGAAATCCACTTTGCTTGGTTTTCATGGGCGTGCAGATATGGTGTAAGGCAACGCAGCGCAAGTCGCTACGTTGTCTTACACTGTTTCAGGGAGGCGTTCCATGGGCGTTGTAGTGCGTGTTCCTACGCAACACCCATGGGTTTTGACACATTTCCGGATTTGCAAGGATCTGCAATCCTGGGAATGCATCAAAACTGTGCGCCTCTCCAGGATAGGCGTGACGATGAGAAATATGTTTATTTCTTCTTTTTTTTCCTTTTTTTATGGTGATGCATTTTGCAGCATACATAGAAACAGGAAAACGCATCCATATGTTGTTTTTGTGAAGAAAGGTGTCCTTTCCCACACCAACATAATTCTACCAACAATGCAGACACTCTTGCACCACAGTGCAAGGGTGCCTGTGTTGGCGCTAGGTACCATATTGTGCGCTGCCTGAAAGGACAGGAACTCACCATGGGCCCGATGTAGGTAATCCCAGATTACCGATTCTTAAATACCGAATCATACCGATTCCTTATTTAGGAACTGGCAATCGGGATGTAGGTAATTTTACCGAATTAATTACCGAATCGGTATGATTTGGTAATTAATGAATCGGTATTTACCGATTCTGTAATTGACATTGATTCCTATGGGCCATGAGGCCCATAGAAATCAATGTCAAATACGATTCGGTAAAATTACCGAATTTGCAAGGGGGACAGGGTGTCACTTTGACACCCTGTTGCACCCCTGATTCTGGCTTGTGTGCCAAGTGGCACACATACATGCCCTTATGTGTGCCACATGGCACAGGTGTACATGCACAGATGTGCATGTACACAGGAATTCGTCATTTACTATGACATAGTATGTCATGGTAAATAACGAATTCTTAGGGGGCGGTGGCACTGTTTTCAGTGCCACCTACATCACAAATTTGAGATTCGGTAAATTTACCGATTCTGTAAATATATACCGATTCGGTGAATTTAAGGACCCCTACATCTCAATCACCAAATACCGGTCGGTAACGTCCGAAATCGGCCGTTACCGACCGGTATTTGGTGACCTACATCTGGCCCCATATCTTGTAAATAAGGTGCATTCCAGCTCTTTCAATTTGGCATAGGGCAGTGCAGCAAAAACACTTGTGGCGCTCCCATGCTCCCAATCATTGTAAATGAAACCTTAACCGCATCGATGCGGTGCATTTTCCCGTTGTGTGCTGGAAAATGCAAAAACAAATGTTCCATGACGAGCTGGGCTCGTCATCAGCGTAGCAGGAGGCTACCTCATGACGAGCCCAGCTCGTCACGAGCGTGGAAGGGGTTAAGTGCTTCTAGCACTTCAGGAGTCCTGGGCCTACTTCATTATTTCTTCATGGTACTTTATGGTATGAGAGTAAGTCACATTTAGTAACGCGGACACTCGTGAACCACGAATAGAGACAGAGAGATAGAGAGGGAGAGGGAGACAGAGATGGAGAGAAGGCCAAGAGTGAACTAGAAGCGAAGGAAAAGCTGGTGAGAGAGAGAGAGAGAGACTCCAACAGGTTGCAGCACGCCAAGACAGTCTTCAGCGAACTAAGCAACGCCATCAGTTAAACTTCGCAATGGACTCCGACAACGCTCCTGACGCAACCTGGTTTTGAATTGTTGACTCCAACCGCAAATCACCCTGAGCGCCAGCAGAGTGGACCAGTTCCAGTATCGGGATACGATTCCATCAGGCACCTTGCCAGAAGGTCCCTGATGTCTCTGAGCCAGCGTTTTTGTCTTGAACCACTTAGGTTAAATTATGAATGTAAGCAGAGAAGTCCTGATGCAGCCAGGTTCATTAGTCAATGCTTCCACTGCTGTCCTGCTGATTGACCACAGAGGCGTATAGACTACGGGGTATACAGTTTATTTTTGTTTTGTTTCCACAGGTTGGATTTATTGTCTTTTCTTTTGGATTTTGGGAGGAATGTAGTGTCCTGCTGGGCACATCCTGCAGCAGCCCCCTCCCTAGGGGCAGCCCTAACACCTATCCAAACCCCCATCCAACACAGGCATCACTGGTCAGATGACCCTGCCAATGAAAGAAGCCGGGCGCATGTGCAGAGGCCAGTTACGTTAACTAATTCCTGGTGTTTGTGTCATCGTTGAGTGCACCGTGCGGTTGTAGACCCACAAAACCACCACAGTCAGGCCGGGCCACCAGCCAGGCTCTTCAGCAAGCCCCCAACTGCTCACAGCTGAAGACCATGTGGAAGGTGGAGGTTGCCCAGCCACCTTTGTGCATGGCTGAAGGCTGTGTGCGGTGGGGGAGGAGGGGGGGTTATGTGGATGGATGAATAGATGGATGGATGTGGATGGAGGATGGATGGGGATGGATAGATGTGGATGGATGAATGGATGGACAGGCGGACGGATAAATGAATGGATGGACAGACGGACGGATGGACGGATGGATGGATGGATGAATGGATGGATGAAGGGATAGATGAAAGAATAAATGAATGGATGGATGGATGTGGATGGGTGGGTGTGGATGGATGACTGATGTATGTGGTTGGTTGACTGAATGGATGGACGGACGGATGATGGATGGATGGATGGACGGATGAAAGAATGGGTGGATAGATTGATTAACGGATGGACGGACAGACAGACGGAAGGATGTGGATGGATGTGAATGGATGTGGATGGATGTAGATGGATGGATGGTTGCATGAATGGATGAATGGATTATGTGGATAGATGGCTGGACAGATGAATGAACGGATGGATGTTGATAGATGAATGGATGTGGAAGGATGAATATGGATAAATGGATGTATGTATGTGGATGGATCGATATGGATGTATGAATGTGGATGGATGGATGTGAATAGATGATTGGATAGATAAATGGATAGATGGATGGGTGGATGAATGGATGGATGGATGTGACCAGATGGACAGACAGATGTGGACAGACAGATGGATGTATGAACGGACGAAAGGATAGGTGTACTGATAGATGGCTGGACAGACAGACGGATGGATGGCCAGACAGATGGGTAGATGGACAGATGAATGAACAGATGGATGGATGAATGGACGGATGAATGAATGGATGGATGTTGATTGATGAATAGATGTGGATGTATGACTATGGATGAGTGGATGTATGTATGTGGATGGATGGATGGACGAATGAATGGATGGATGGGGGGATGGGTGAATGACAGATGTGGACAGACAGACAGAGAGATGGATGGATGAACAGACAGATGGATGGATGGAGGGATAGACAGACGGATGGATGTATGGACAGACAGATGGATGGACAGGCAGGTGGGTGGATGGATGGAAGGACAGACAGACAGACGGATGAACGGACGGACGGACCAACGGACAGACGGACGGACGGACCAACGAACAGATGGACGGACGGATGGACAGACAAACAGACAGACAGATGGACAGACGGACGGACAGATGTAGATGTACGGATTTGAGGTTCCGTGATTTCGAACCAGACTCTATTTTGTTTGAGTTGTTCGTGACGCCATTTTTGTGTTGCCCTCACATAGGCCGTGGAGGTAACCGAACGGACAAAGTTGCATGGGCCTCATTGTTCATGTATGCATTAACAGGCCCTTTTCTGACTTGTGAGTGAATTGCAAAGATGCTGACCCCGTCACCTGAAACTGACCTCGCAAAGCCAATTTTCCTTGGTTTGATCCTTGTCTAAGATTGGCACTTAATGTTCAGGACCTCGTTAACCTTTAGTTTCCTTGCACATGTTTTATCTTGTTCAGCATCTATTACTGTTTCCTTTATGTTCTGACATCACATGGGTTGTGCTTTTCAATTATAAATTTGTCCGGCTTGCAAAGATTGAATTTGGGACATTCCTAATAATTAACTTTTTGGTTGGGTTACTGTAAATTGGGTTTTTGTTAATGTGATACTCAGTTAGAAAATGTGTCCTATTGGTCAGAATTTTGCGCAGTGGGTGTGCATTTGTAATGAGCAAAATATGTATAAAAAGAGATGTCTTGCTCTACGAAAATTGAGCAGTTTCCTGAGTTGTACACCGTGTTGTATTGCTTGGTTTACTGTTACTAGCTGCAGCTAATCAATTTGATCTTTGACGCCATCCAGAAGTATTCCGTGTCTCTGTATTCCAAGACAGGAGAATCCGAAGACTTCGGGTGTGTCCCTGGCACCGCTGGGTTCTAAGAAAACCCGGTTCTTCAGTTGGCGCCCAACTTGGGGCGACTTCAGCGGTACTGGTCCAAGCCCGAGGATCGTGAGGAGCCACGTGAGGAAATTCTGGAGGAAGGCCGCCACTTCATCGACCCCTGCATGTCGACGTGGACCAAAGGTCTTTTCTGCGAGGCTTCCCACTTTCCGACGGCTACGAAGGACTGCTGCCCTGACTGTCGCCCTGTCTTGGACCCTTGATTGATCCTTTGTAAAGCGAGATAATAGACGGTCTTCTGGTGGCGTGACAGATACTTTGGTTAAGTATAAGTGGGTCGCTCCCATGACCTTTGTTTTGGTTCTTGGTTTTGATTTGGTTGTTGCAATAATCGAAGCCGAGGGGCTCGTATATTTACGAGTGTATCGATAGTTGATAACCCCTTGAAGTTTGAAGCTAGATTAGTGAGTTATAAGATGCCTGGTCTTAGCAAAATTAGGAAATGGTTTAGTTGTGGTTGCAACAGGGATTCCCGATTGGAGGATTCGTGTCCGATACCTCCGGTTGGAACTCCGACTTATGAGCTCTATTCAAAACACGGAGTGGGTCCTATCACTTATAATGAAGTATGGGTCCGCTATACAAGGAAAGATGGTGTTTTACGATGGCCCCAACATGATAGTTTCGAATTAAATATTTTAGATAATCTGGAAGTTGCGCTATTTAAGAAGAAAGCCCAGCCGGCAATGTTTGACTCTTTCCGCCTTTGGCGTAAGGAAGCCAAACAGCGAGAAATTAAGCAAGCAAAAAGAGATAGGAAAGATAAGAATATGTCAGTACTACAAGCTGCTAGGCAGTTCAAGGAAGATGGAGAAGAGCGTGCGAGTGAAGTCTCAGATAGACAGCGTTGTATGGCCATTGATAAATATTATCCGGCCTTGCCACCTTCTCCTCCAAAAGTGATTGAAGATCCTGAAAAAGATCCTTTGATGTCTCATTTACTGAGATTGCCATCCCCTTATGTGCAGGGTGCTACTGCGCCTCCATTACCCCCAGTTGTTCCACCCTTTGTTGTTCAACCTCCTGCTGTTGTTCAGCCACCCGGTGCTCCAGAGATGGTTTTGCCTCCTACTGTGCAACCCACTCTAGGGTTGCCAGCTTTGCTACCAGCTTTTCCTCAAACTCCTTTGCCTTCTACTTCTGCATCTTCGACTTCTACTGTTCTTGTTCCTACACCTCTTATGCCTCAAAATACTTATTCTCCTGTTCTTATGTCTGCTTCTTCTCCTTCTGCTCGAAAATGAATGACTGAGACTGTTGCTAATCTGTTGTCTCCATTGTTTGGGTCACTGAATATGACCTCTGTTTCGGAACGAAAGCAGAGTCGTAGTCAGCTTCCTGGTCCCGAGGAACGGGCAGTGTTGGATCTTTTGGCTCGTAGATGGATTTTAACTGTTTCTAGGTATAATTTACAAGTGGTTATGGATGTTTTCTTTCAGTGGGATCCGCCGAAGTAAAGGTATGTTTTTGATGTAATGTGTACTTTTCTCCGTCAGGAATGGGAAGATAATGAGTTGGGTCCGATTCCGCAGGAAGTGCTTGATGTTCAGTCCGAATTTGCTAAAGGGACGATAGTGGAATCTGATGTTACAGATGCCGTGGAGACGATACTTGTTTTTAGGTCTAGACTACCGCCTCAGACATTGTACGAACCTGATTCCTCTGTTAGGAGGAAAGTGAAGCAGTATCCTATGAGAGAGGTACCTCCTGTATGGAGAGAGGAAGTTGTTGCTAATGTTAATTAGGGTATTCAGGGTGCACCAGCACATTTTCAGCGAGTGTGGGTACATGTCCTTTGGAAGAGAGCAGAGGTCTTGGCTCTTAAGCAGACCTTACCTGATCCCCGTAAAAATCCTGCTGGTTATTACAAAGAGTTGTCCCAGACAGTTGATGCGTGTATTATGAATCTAGCCGACATAGATATGTTGATGGGTAATGTAGTTCCTCAACCTTTGTGGGCGAAGATTCATCATGAGAATCATGCGCAAGAATTAGGAGATACGTGGGCTAATATTGTTGCTGCAGATGGTCGACAGGTTGGAGGTGCCAAACCTGAGCCCTTAGTTGCAGAATTACCTGTTAGGATTATTAATTTAATGAAAACTATGATGCCTCCTTTGCGAGTGAATTGGGACAAGTTAGCAGCATGCAAACAAAAGAAAGACAAGAGTATGTCTGATTTCTTTACTAGGTTTGAGGAAACGTTCATCGATCATAGTGGTCAGGACATGAGCACTGAAGGTGGTCAAAGGTTGTTCGTGGATAAATTTGTCTTTAATTTGCTTCCCGAACTTTCTAATAAGTTAAAGGACTCTGAGAGTTCATGGGCTGTTTCTTCGTCGGCCCAGATATTGGCTACTGCACAATATTATGAGAATAGGGATGAAGATGAGAAGGATAAAGCAGAGAAGAAAACTAAAGATCTAAAGACGAAAGTTCTTTTGCAGCAAGCTTATCCGCCTCGTCAGAATCAGCCTCAGATTCAGCAACCCCCACAGTTTCAGAGATTGTTACAGAAGCCTGAGCCTTATGCTCTGCGATTCTTTCCTGGTCCTAATCAGTGTGCTTATTGCAGAGAGGAAGGTCATTTCAAGAATAGTTGCCCGGCTTTGTTACAGCGTGCGAATGGTGTATCTGGTCAGAGAGGTCGTGGTGGTTTCCAGCAAGCTCCTAGGGGAAGGGGACGTGGTGTGTCACCCCAGAATGAGCGTTCCTCTTCCCTTCAGAATTCTGCGAATTATTTTGACAGACAGAATGTTCCGAGTGGTCAGTCTGTACAGTCCTATGTTGATGATTATTATGTCGAGAGTGAGAGTGCTGGTTATAATGATAGTTAGGACAGCCATGGGCAAAGAGAGGGAGTAGTGTCAGTTCCAGTAGACCAGAGTGGACCTTATGTTGAAGTGATTACATCAGGTGTGGCAGAACCTTTTCTTTTGGATACTGGTGCGACGAAGAGTTCTATTATGCACTCTAAACTTCCTGGCGCACCTTTGTCTGGCTTGACCAATGTTTCCGTAGGATTTTCAGGCGCCCCAATTCGTAATCCGGTTTCTAGTCCTTTGTCCCTTTCTATTGGTCCTTGTGAATTGGAAGCTCCACTTATTCTAACGACTGGTTGTGGTGAGAATCTGTTGGGTTTGGACTTGCTGAAAAGACTGCATGCGACATTACATTGCTCTCCTTCGGGAGTACATCTTACCTTGGGTAAGAAAGTGATTTCTCCGATGTATTTGTCTAAAGATTGCCACTGGAATTGCGTTCTCTTCCTGATACACTTTGGGCTACAGGTCCCAATGATGTTGGTCTCTTGCAGATTCCACCCTATGTTGTTACCCTTAAGTCAAATGCTAGGCTACCTCGTATTCCCCAATATAAAATATCGAGCGATGGCGAGAGGGCTCTTCTAGCAATTATTTATGATTTGGTTGAGAAGGGTGTAATTGAAGAAATGAGAGGTAATGTGTGTAACAGTCCTGTTCTGCCTGTCCTTAAGCGCACTGATGCTTCTCAGCCACCTGTGTATCAGTTTATGATCGATCTTCGAGAGGTGAATAAGATTGTGGTGCCACAGTTTCCGGTTGTGCCTGATATCACTGCTTTGTTGACTCTGATTCCCGCTTCGGCAGCCTGGTTTTCTGTTATCGACTTGAAGAATGCTTTCTTCAGTATTCCAATTGCCGAGGAAAGTAGAGATATTTTCGGCTTCTCTTTAGGAGGCCGCAGCTTCCGGTTTAAGAGAGCTCCTCAAGGTTATTGTGAAAGTCCCTCCATCTATAGTCAGGCGTTGAAAACTCAGCTTGATGGTTTTGTATTGCCTACTGGTGCTACTCTTATTCAGTACGTTGACGATTTGCTGATTACTGCTGATGATGAAGAGATTTGTAAAGAGGCTACTC
This sequence comes from Lissotriton helveticus, assembly GCF_964261635.1. Lineage (NCBI taxonomy): Eukaryota > Metazoa > Chordata > Amphibia > Caudata > Salamandridae > Lissotriton > Lissotriton helveticus. The sequence continues at coordinate 31,138,193 of NC_136073.1, read as the reverse complement.
TTTCTTTGTTACGACATTTGTCTGACCTTCATCATAAAGTGTCACCTTCCAAATTACAGTATTGCCGACAAGAAGTAACCTACTTAGGTCATCTCTTGTCAAAGGAGGGAAGAAGATTGACCCCAGAACGAATTCAAGCGATTGCCCAAATACTGTACCATCCACACAGAGAGAAGTGCGTGCTTTCTTAGGTATCACCTCGTATTGTAGGCAGTGGATCCCCAACGTTTCCTTGCTAGCGAAACCTCTGTTGGCGCTGACTCTTAAAGATACTCAGTATCCTCTCCCTTGGTCTGATGATTGTCAGAAAAGTTTTTCTGAATTACGTGATGCATTGTGTTCGGCTCCGGTATTGGGTACTCCTGACTACAGTAAACCTTTCACGTTGTATGTTCACGAGAGAGAAGGTTGTGCATTGTCAGTGTTGACGTAACAATTTGGAGACAAGCAGCGTCCATGTGCGTATTTTTCAGTGACGTTAGATCCGGTAGCTAGAGCATTGCCGAGTTGTTTGAGAGCTACAGAGGCAGCGGCTGTTTCTATCCGACAGTCTGCTCGTTTGGTATTGGATAATACGTTGATTGTGATGGTCCCACATGCAGTGGATACCTTATTGAATAGGACTAAGACTCAGCACTTTACTAGTGCACGTCTGTCAGGTTATGAGCTGACTCTTTTGGCTAGCCATGTTCACATTTAGAGATGTAATGTGTTGAATCCAGCTACGTTGTTGCCAATTTCTGTAGAGACAGATGCTCAAGAACAGCATGATTGCTTTCTTCGGACAGAGGAAGAAACGAAGGCTAGAGTTGATTTGAAAGATACTCCTCTTGCGAATGTTGATGGTACCCTATGGGTAGATGGTTCGTGTTCTAAGCTTCCGAATGGTGAAACAACTGCGGCATATGCCGTCACAACTTTACATACAGTTGTTGAGACAGCACGTATAGCACAGAATTCTGCGCAAGCAGCAGAGTTGATTGCATTGACTAGAGCGTGTGTGTTGTCAGAGGGAAATCGAGTGGATGTTTATACTGATAGCCAGTATGCGTTTGGTGTTGCCCATAGTTTCGGACGTTTGTGGAGAGAGAGAGGATTTCTTACTTCCCATGGTACGAAAATACAGCATGGGCAATTAGTGAATGAGCTTCTTGAATCACTTACTCTCCCAAAGCAGATTGCAATTGTGAAGTGTAGTGCCCATAAGAAGGTTGTGGATGATGTAGGTCGAGGAAATGCGTTTGCGGATGAGGTTGCGAAGGAAACGGCGAACGACATGATGAGCCGTATGTATGTTGCAGGCCCTACTAATTGGGATATGGCTGGTGGAATGTGTGAAGACACAATAGAAAGTGTGAAGTTAATTCAGGCTGAAGCTACGGAAAAGGAAGTGAGTACGTGGAGAGAAAGTACGGGTATGTTGGATTCAACAGGTTGTTGGGTTGAGTTGTCGGAGCACCAGCGATGGTTGTTGCCTGACGTGTATGTGCTCCCAGTGGTTACTATGGCTCATGGAATGGCTCACATTAGTTTGAAAGGAATATGCAAGTTGTTGGCCCCAGTATGGCAGAATGCAGGAATTCCTAAATGTGCTGAGAATGTGGTGAAGCATTGTATGATTTGCTTGATGCATAATCCTGGCAAGGGAACCCCAACTCCAGCTGGTCATTTTGCTCCCCCAACTTATCCGTTTGAAGTGATACAGCTAGATTACATTCACATGGAGAGATGCAACAATTTGAAGTATGTCCTTGTGGTTGTTTGTGCCTTTTCCAGATGGATAGAGGCTTACCCCCTGAAGGATAATACTGCCTTGTCTACACCCAAGGTTTTGCTCAAGGAGTATTTCACTAGATATGGTTTGCCGAGAATTGTATGGAGCGACAATGGGAGTGAATTTGTGGGCCAAATCATGAAGAAAGTGTGTGCGGGTTTGGGTATCAATCAGAAATTCCATGCTGCGAATCACCCTCAATCTGCTGGACTTGTCGAGTGCTATATTGGCACCTTGAAGCTGAAGCTAGCTAAAATACAAGCGAGCACAGGTCTTACATGGCCAGATGCCTTGCCGTTGGCTCTTTTGTCAACAAGGACGACAGTGCATTCTCGTGTGGGACTTAGCCCATACTAAATAGTTTTTGGTCGTCCAGCGAATGTTTGGGGTGTGCCTTGTCCTAAGAAATTTAGTGAGATTGAGAACCCTATGTTGGTGGATTACTTACATGAATTGACTGCTAAATTACGTGTTCTCCACCAATAGGTCTATGACAGTTTGCCGACAGCTACTGCAGATCCAGGCCATACGATTCAACCTGGCGATTTTGTCTTGATAAAGAATTTTCAACGAACCAAGAATTTGGAACCAAGATGGACTGGACCACATTTGGTCCTTTTGGCCACTAGAACTGCTGTTAGGTTAGCTAGTAAAAAAAACTGGGTGCATGTCACCCATTGTAAAAAAGTTCTTTTGCCCCTACCGTATGATAAGTGGGTGAGGGATGGTATAGCCGACTCTGAATGTGAAAGGATTCCTAGATTTGTACCTTTTGGTGATGCACAATTGGTATGGACTCAGTCAGAACGTGCAGATGACGAACTTTTGCAAGCTGCTGTGCCATCACATCTAAAGTTGAATACAACGGATCCAGAAACATTTTTTCAAGAGCAAACTGTGCCTGGCAAAGAGCGTTACAATCTGAGACCGAGAAAGGATAAATCAATGGACAAATAAAACTTGAATTTTTTGTAGTGAATTACACCTTGTCAGATCAAGAGACTTTTTTTTCCTTTTTTTCCTTTTTCGAGTCACCATCCGGACTCAGCTGCAGGGTCGCGGTACAGCCTTAAGGGGTGAGCCGTGTATTGACATAAGGTCTGTGGTTCATGGTCGTTAGTACGATCTTGACGCACACTTAAGTGAAGAAGGTAATAGCCGTGAGCAGCACCTTAGAGGATGGAGTCTCTTGAGTCTGATAAGGGTATTAAGAGAATCAATTCTAAAATGAGAATGTGTACATTGATCCGTAGCAAATATTTTTTGATATTGTGTTTTTTAATGCTTTTGAATATTATATTGGGATGTGTGGGTTGGATTGTTTATGTTACACAACAGACGCTTGCATCTACGTCCCAACCTACTCTTTCTTTTTCTACTGTTTCCTCACATGAGTTTCATACGTTGCCTGAACATGAACAGACATGAAGATCAGAATTTGTAAACAATTCGTTTATACAGATGTTGCATCAGCATCAGCTAGTCGTAATTACCACAAATTGTTGGGTTTGTGGTCTTATGCCACATACGACAGATAAGGGAATGCCATATTTGGTTTTGCCTTTTTTGCCTAATGGGTCAGTATGGGCACTCCAAGCAATGTTTATCTATGTGAATGAAGCATCTCCCGTACGTTCCGTCAAAGATAATGCGAGTAATAATGCCTTGATACAGGGAATAGTAGATATGATCAGAGATATTAATGCGTATAATGCTATCCCTAAAGATGAGGTACGAGCATATGTTGGTTGGATCAAGACTGTATATAGCATTAGTCTGACAGAGAAAGAGAGACAGAAAAGGTCTCCTCCTATTTGGATTGTACCCCACCGAGGTCATTTTTGTCTGCAAGGTAATGGTCAGAATCCGAGAGCTCAGCTTGGTAAGAGTGTGTGTGTTCACACTTATGTTTATACGTCCCAGAAATCTCCACCGTTCGTGCCAGCTAAAGGCACGTATTTTGTTTGTTACGACAGAGCATATACATGGTTGTCTCCTGATTTTTCAGGCACATGTTATGTGGCATTTTTGCTTCCCCCTACATACACTGCTGTTTTCAATTACCATAAGACAAGATATGGAAGAGGTGTCATTGATGCGAGAGATACTGTTGCAAAAGAAGCTGGGGACTTCTTTAAGGGTTTCGTGCCCTTTTGGGGTCCTATGGCTAATAGTAGGAATATTCGTCAGCTTACGAGAGTGGTTGAGGCCACTATAAATGAAACTGCAGGTGCCCTTAGCAATATTACAGCTGAGCTTCAAGCGGATCGTCTTATGACATTACAAAATCGTATAGTTTTAGATATTATACTTGCAGACAGAGGTGGAGTATGTAAATTGATCGGGTCTAGTTGCTGTGTTTTCATACCAGATAATGCCCCGACAGTGTACCAAGCCATCTTGAAGTTACATAAGTTCGCTGAGTCTATACATGTAGACGAAAGGAACTGGTCATTGATAGAATGGTTTTGGGAACTGCTGTCCAAATGGGGATGGAAGATTCTGATGTTTCTTGGTATGGCTTTAGCAATCCTTTTCTCGTGTTGCTTATGCATCCAGTGTGGTCCCGCCATTTGTAGTCTTTGTGCTACGATCTGTGTGAGATGACCAGTCCCGAGAGAAGTGAAGGATAATAAGATGATGTTACAGCAACACCTTGATGACCTGATGAGAATAGATATAGACCTAGATTCAGATTGACGTGAGTTTAGGTCATTGCCTACGTAATGGCAAAAGGAGGGCCTGAGGTTCCGTGATTTCGAACCAGACTCCATTTTGTTTGAGTTGTTTGTGACGCCATTTTTGTGTTGCCCTCACGTAGGCCGTGGAGGTAACGGAACGGACAAAGTTGCATGGGCCTCATTGTTCATGTATGCATTAACAGGCCCTTTTCTGAATTGTGAGTGAATTGCAAAGATGCTGACCCATCACCTGAAACTGACCACGCAAAGCCAATTTTCCTTGGTTTGATCCTTGTCTAAGATTGTTCAGGACCTCGTTAACCTTTACTTTCCTTGCACATGTTTTATCTTGTTCAGCATCTATTACTGATTCCTTGATGTTCTGACATTACATGGGTTGTGCTTTTCAATTATAAATGTGTCCGGCTTGCAAAGATTGAATTTGGGACATTCCTAATAATTAACTTTTGGGTTGGGTTACTGTAAATTGGGTTTTTGTTAATGTGATACTCAGTTAGAAAATGTGTCCTATTGGTCAGAATTTTGCGCAGTGGGTGTGCATTTGTAATGAGCAAAATATGTATAAAAAGAGATGTCTTGCTCTACGAAAATTGAGCAGTTTCCTGAGTTGTACACCGTGTTGTATTGCTTGGTTTACTGTTACTAGCTGAAGCTAATAAATTTGATCTTTGATGCCATCCAGAAGTATTCCGTGTCTCTGTATTCCAAGACAGGAGAATACGAAGTCTTCGGGTGTGTCCCTGGCACCGCTGGGTTCTAAGAAAACCCGGTTCTTCAGATTGATGGATGAATGGATGGATGAATAGATGGATGGATGGCTATGGATAGATGTGGATAGATGGATGGATGGATGGATGAATGGATGGGTGTCGATAGATGGATGAATGGATGTGGGTGGATAAATTGATGACGTGGATGGACGGACAGATGGATGAACAGACGGCTGGATGAACGGACGGCTGAATGAACGGATGGCTGGATGAACGGATGGCTGGATGTGGACAGATGGATATGGACGGATGAATGAATGGATAAATTGATGGATGGATGGATGTGGCTGTATGGATGGATGTGGCTGTATGGATGGATAAATACATGAATGGATGGATGAAAGGATAGATGATGTGGATGGATGATGACAATGGATGAATGAATGGATGGATGATGTGGATGGATGATGACAATGGATGAATGAATGGATGGATGGATGTTGATAGATGAATGGATGGATGTTGATGGATAAATGGATGGATGTGGATGGATGAATAGATGTGGATGGATGTGGATGGATGTGGATGGATATGGCTGGATAGATGTAGATGGATGGATGGATAAATGTGGATGGATGGATAGATGGATGGATGGATTTAGATTGATGAATAGATGTTGATGGATAGATGAATGGATTGATGAATGGATGGACAGATGGATGGATGTGCATGGATGTGGATGAATGGATGTGGTGGATGGATGTGCTGGATGAATGGATGTGGTGGATGGATGGGTGGACGGATGTGGATGTGGATGGATGAACGGACGGACGGATTAAATTAATGTAAAGTCCACATTTGTAAAGCGCACAATCACCCGTAAGGGTCTCTAGGCGCTGGGGGCCGTCGGGAAGATTAAGCGAGCTATTGCCCAGAGTCACATGGTGCTGGGCTAACCTGCCGCCGGAGCCGGGGATCGAACCATGGTCCCCAGATTCCAGCGTCAGTCGCCCTGGCCGCGGCACCACACCTCTCATGAATGGATGGATGGATGAATGTATGGAGGAATTTATGGATGTGGCTGGATGGATGGATGAGGATGATGTGGATGGATAAATGAATGGATGTGGATGGATGAAAGGATGGATGGAAGGATTGAGATGGATGAATGGACTTATGGATGTTTGGACAGATGGTTAAATGGACAGATGGCTGAATGGACAGACAGATGGATGAAAGGACGGATGGATGGATGGATGTGGATGGATGGATGGATGGATGGATGAATGGCTTGGATCGATGTGGATGGATGGATTGGATGGATGGATGGACGAATGGATGATTTACAAGCACAAAGTGCAGTGGTATAAAAACCCATATACATATATAATATAGAGCGAGAATATACATACCAGGCAACCAAAGGTCTGGTGAGATTATAAGCCACAAGGCTAAGGACGAGTGGTTATTGCTTTGTAAATGTTAATAGAATGTAGATACCGCTGTTTTAGACCATATCCTCACACGTGTATTTTAGGTTTGTTACTTAGAAAAGACTGCTTTCTTCAAAGAGGTGCTAACTGTGTGACCTCACAGGAATTAGTATGTTTGATTTGTGTTTATCTTTCTTGAATGAAGGGTTAATAAATCGTTAGGCAACGGTGAGCACAAGTTGGTGTATGCGCTTCTTTGGGTGCACAGTTAAACCTTTATTTCTAGATTTAGAGTAGTTGCCACATAATTGTCTGAATTTGCATTTTTCATCAAAGAAAATAGAGGATTGGCGGCTACACTTATAAAAACAAGGTTTAAAAGGTTAAGGACTTAGAAAATTATGATTGCAAAAATTAACACACATTTACAATGCAATGGTCTCGTCTTTGTTAAAGTTAGAGCTATTGGCATTGCTCATGACATTATTTTTGTTTTTAAAACATATAAATAAATGGCATTGTCATTTACAATGCCAATAGCTTAATCTCTCGCAAATGCGAGACCTATTGCATTTGCACCCACAGACACACACACACAGAGCCACACACAGAGCCACAGGCACCCACACACACAGAGCCACACACAGAGCCACACGCACCCACCCACACACACACAGAGCCACACACACAGAGCCACACACACACAGAGCCCAACACACACACAGAGCCCAACACACACACACAGAGCCACACACACAGAGCCCAACACACAAGCACACACACAGAGCCACACACACAGAGCCACACACACACAGAGCCACACACACACAGAGCCCAACACACACACACACTGCCCAACACATACACAGTGGACGGAGGAGTTGGAGGGTGGACGGAGGAGTTGGAGGGTGGACGGAGGAGTTGGAGGTTGGACGGAGGAGTTGGAGGGTGGACAGAGGAGTTGGAGGGTGGAGTTTGAGTTGGAGGGTAGAGTTTGAGTTTGAGGGTGGTATGAGTTGGAGGGTGGAGTTTGAGTTGGAGGGTGGAGTTGGAGGGTGGAGTTTGAGTTGGAGGGTGGAGTTTGAGTTGGAGGGTGGAGTTGGAGGGTGGTATTTTATATGCATGAATGAAACCCCATACTTGTTGCAATCCCCACCAATTGCGCCTCCGCGCCTTCACTCTTTCCAATTATCACCAAAGCGGATGTGTGATGACTCATCTAGAGTGACTCCCGTGCGAAGCCCTCTTCTCGCCCTACAAGGCCAATGCGCCCTGGAGTCGGTCTTGCGAGGTGACCTGTCCCTGTCCCACCCTCGTCGTTCCGTCACAGCCGGTCTTACAATCGGATATTCACTCCTAGAACAGCCGGTCTTTAAATGCACGCAGCAGCTGTAGTTCTCAATCTGAGAGAGGGCATCGGCATCCCAACTGCCCGCCCGAAATCACCCCGGAGCCCCAGCCTCATGTGACCAGCACAAGATAAAAGTCTTATCTCTCTCCCCAGGTTTGGTTTAATCATACAACGTGTGCCTATAGGCATAGTGCATCCCAAGTCTTCAAGCTCTTCACATTGCCCATATAAACCTTGGCCTCTCTGCGGAGACTACCAACAGGGTACAGCAAGACTGTGCTCTGAACAAGATTTCACCCCTGCCCCTCCCCCTTCCAAATGTGCGATAATCATTTAAGCAGGAGAGAGGCCCCACTATACTATTGCAAGTAAAGCCGACAAAACCGCAGCGTGCTAAAGAGGGAAATATTAGTTGGAGAGCTGCGCTTTGCTGCCCAGATGCCGCGTGGGAGGCAACGCGACTCGCCGCTCCCCCTGCCCCCCACACGTCGGGTGTCCCCAAGCTTGGCTTCTGCCTTGAACTCCCCGCCCCACGGCACTGTTGCCAGGGGCTCGTCGACACACAACATGGGGGGGGCGCTACGCGACTTGTCACCCCCCTCCCCAACGCGCCAGGGGTGCCTGGCTCCGCTCTAACATCCCCGACCCTCAGCGCAATGCCGAGGGTCGGGCCAGGTCGGGCCTCTGCACCGAGACAGCGCGTGAAAGTGCACAGATGGAAAACCGCTTTTATGGACTATCTGTCTCCTTCGAGGCCCCCTTGGCTTTATTCGAATGGCTGCCAAGTAAAACGAGAGCACGGTCCGCACAAGATAAGACGGCGTGTCAACTCTAAAGTGGGACTCCGTGGGGATCGGGGCACCAGGCACCCTAGCTGCCCCCCAACACTATCTTCCCCCCCTAACCTGGACCAACACCACCAGAGCATAGATTGCGGTGACCCCGCTGGCTTCCCCGCACCCGTGCCCACACAGAGTAGCGTCACTGTAGGCAAGCCGGGACAAACACCGTTGTGTTGAAAGGCAAACGGAGCCCCGGCAGGCTGATCACAATTCACCCTACATGGTCTCTCTCCTGTTTCAGGGCTTGCGCCGACTGGAGGAGAGGCGTCGCTGCCCGGTGCCCCCTTCGGGCAGTCCTCCCCCTCCCTCCCATGGCGGCCACTGCCCCGCGATGGCCGGGCATTGCTGGTTGGTCTAAGGGGGAGAATCGCACATGCCGTGTGCTTTAGTGTCCCGGTACCACCGGCAGACACAGGAGGAGTGCCCCCCCCTTCGCACCTGCTGACTCGCTGAATGGGGGCAGCAACATTGCGCACCCTCACAAAAGCCGCACCCACCGTGCAGTGGGGGGTTGAGCTCGGACACATGGGCGCCATTTTAAACCTGCTCATGGCCCTGTGGGCGGGGGGGCCTTGGGATCCATTTTAATCCTTTTCGTGTCCCGGGTGCAGACCTTTCTTAAGCCAGGACACCGGTGAACAAAGTCGGGAAACCCACCCCTATCATTCATTAACCAGGCTGCCCCTCGTTGTTACGGAGGTAGACATAACCAGAAGGCTGAGGTGACCCTACCGGGATTCAAACTCTAAATGTGCAGATCACATTCCTGCATCGACTGTTGGCTCACTTTACTCTTCACCGTTTCCTTCTCGGCTTCATTGAAGATGTTCCGTGCAGACTTGGTGGCCAGTACACGGGTGCTGCTAAGTGTTGGTGGCGTGTTTTCCAAATCAGTCAGAGCCAAACCCTCGAGAGGAGAGAGACCCAGGTTCTCGTTTTTAGCAGACAAGGGGTTGAGTTGAGTTGAGAAGCGAGCGTAACAAAAGAAAATAAAACACGAGCGAAGAGCAGTTAAAAGTTTGTGTCCTCGAGAGGCAGCAAGCCCCGTCCTTTTCAGACTGGGGGCATGTTTTTTGTTGAGTGACTGAAGACGTCACGGAGAGAAAGGACAGCAAAAACACACACCCCTCAATCCGTAACGGACGAGGCTTAAAGTGATGAACATAGCTCTTCTTAGACTCACTTTTAACACAAAAAGGCGATTGTCCAATGATCACACGCTCCGCTCGAATAGGAGCTCATAATTACACCATACACATCTGTCTTATCCATTTGCATGGGTATGTTGATTTTTGTCTCCTTAATGAGAAAGACACAATCTGGGAAGAATAAAACATGACACGTTGGGCATGTTGTAAACACATCTGTCTCGTTCTGCAGCGGGTTGCAGTTTCTCTATTTGTTGGCAGTACTCTCATCCCAGGGCGGGCGGGGGCCGTACCTGGCTGGCGGAGGAGGAGACAGGCAGCCGTTGCTGTGTTTGCAGTTGGGGTGCACTGTGGCGGCAGCTGCAGGAGGAGGGAGGGCAGGCGGACGTGCGCAGGTCTGTGGAGGAGGGGCAGAGCAGAACCGGGCTGTCCCTGGGCTGCGCAAGCTCTGCACGGAGGCACCAGCAGGCAGAGCTGAGATCTTCATGCACGGCTGGGGAGGGGACAGGTGGCGACCCCCAGGGTCGGGCTCGTGGCCAGGATTGTGTGCCGTCTTTCCTCACGGATGCTGCTGGACTCGCGCCGGGCTCACACACCAGGATTTGCACTTTGGAATTATGCCGAGCTCTCCAGGGTCGTTGGAAGTATTGCGAGAGGCGAAGCGTTGTTTATGGGGGGATGGGGATGAAGGGGAGACGGCGGATATGGCGTGGCTCCTCACCGCACACCCAGCAGTGTAGAGAGGAGAATGCGGGCAGGGTGGAACACAGTCTACAGTGTGTTTGCTCACGCTGCCTGCACGCGCCAGTCGGCCCTCTGATTGGTTAATAAGGAACACCAATGTAGAGCCGACTTGGGCATGCAGGCAGCGTGATGGGGGCCTGTTTTTTCCTGAAGACGTCACGGAGAGAAAGGACAGGAAAAAACACGCCCCTCAATCCTAAACGGACGGGGTTTAGAGTGACAGGCAAAGCTCTTCTCCAATGGCTGGCCGCCGTTTAGGAAGCCAGCCAATGGAGAAGAGCTGGCTTGTTTAAGCCCCGTACTAGAGACATGAGATCTCGCCAGCGAGCCTGCGCAAGCGCAGCCTACGCAGGCCGAGACCTAAAAAGTTAAAAAACTGTGTTTTTCACCACCAAATGTGAGATTACCGTTTACACTTGTAAAAACAAGTATTAAAAAGTTAATAACTTAAAATATAATAATTAAAAAATAACTTTAAGAGAACCATCAGTATCTGAAATTTTGGTGGGTAACGGTGTCACTCTGAAATTATGGTAATCTGAAAAAAAATCTATATTAATGGGATTCAAAGCTCTGTCATGGGAAGTAGTGCTGCGTAACCCAACCATTGTGTGAGATGCACGTCCGTGGTGTGCGCAGTGTGTGCAGTGAGGTGCATCAGCTGTTGTGTGTGCAAGGTGCCTCAGCTGGTGTTTGTGAGGTGCATCAGCTGGTGTTTGTGAGGTGCATCAGCTGGTGTGTGTGAGGTGCATCAGCTGGTGTGTGTGAGGTGCATCAGCTGGAGTGTGTGAGGTGCCTCTGCTGGTGTGTGTGAGGTGCATCAGCTGGTGTGTGTGAGGTGCATCAGCTGGAGTGTGTGAGGTGCATCAGCTTGTGTGTGTGAGGTGCATCAGCTGGAGTGTGTGAGGTGCATCAGCTGGTGTGTGTGAGGTGCATCAGCTGGTGTGTGTGAGGTGCATCAGCTGGGGTGTGTGAGGTGCCTCAGCTGGTGTGTGTGAGGTGCATCAGCTGGTGTGTGTGAGGTTCCTCAGCTGGTGTGTGAGGTGCATCAGCTGGAGTGTGTGAGGTGCATCAGCTGGTGTGTGTGAGGTGCCTCTGCTGGTGTGTGTGGGGTGCATTGGCTGGTGTGTGTGAGGTGCATCAGCTGGTGTGTGTGAGGTGCCTCTGCTGGTGTGTGTGGGGTGCATTGGCTGGTGTGTGTGAGGTGCATCAGCTGGGGTGTGTGAGGTGCCTCAGCTGGTGTGTGTGAGGTGCATCAGCTGGTGTGTGTGAGGTTCCTCAGCTGGTGTGTGAGGTGCATCAGCTGGTGTGTGTGAGGTGCCTCAGCTGGTGTGTGTGAGGTGCCTCAGCTGGTGTGTGTGAGGTGCCTCAGCGTGTGTGTGAGGTGCATCAACTGGAGTGTGTGAGGTGCCTCAGCTGGTGTGTGTGAGGTGCATCAGCTGGTGTTTGTGAGGTGCATCAGCTGTTGTGTGTGGGGTGCATTGGCTGGTGTGTGTGAGGTGCCTCTGCTGGTGTGTGTGAGGTGCATCAGCTGGAGTGTGTGAGGTGCATCAGCTGGTGTGTGTGAGGTGCCTCAGCTGGTGTGTGTGAGCTGCCTCAGCTGGTGTGTGAGGTGCCTCAGCTGGTGTGTGTGAGGTGCGTCAGCTGGAGTGTATGAGATGCCTCAGCTGGGGTGTGCGAGGTGCTTCAGCTGGTGTTTGTGAGGTGCATCAGCTGTTGTGTGTGGGGTGCATTGGCTGGTGTGTGTGAGGTGCCTCTGCTGGTGTGTGTGAGGTGCATCAGCTGTTGTGTGTGAGGTGCATCAGCTGGAGTGTGTGAGGTGCATCAGCTGGTGTGTGTGAGGTGCCTCAGCTGGTGTTTGTGAGGTGCATCAGCTGTTGTGTGTGGGGTGCATTGGCTGGTGTGTGTGAGGTGCCTCTGCTGGTGTGTGTGAGGTGCATCAGCTGTTGTGTGTGAGGTGCATCAGCTGGAGTGTGTGAGGTGCATCAGCTGGTGTGTGTGAGGTGCCTCAGCTGGTGTGTGTGAGGTGCCTCAGCTGGTGTGTGTGAGCTGCCTCAGCTGGTGTGTGTGAGGTGCCTCAGCTGGTGTGTGTGTGAGGTGCCTCAGCTGGGGTGTGTGGGGTGCCTCGGCGGTGCCTCAGCTGGTGTGTGTGAGGTGCCTCAGCTGGTGTGTGTGAGGTGCGTCAGCTGGTGTGTGTGAGGTGCCTCAGCTGGTGTGTGTGAGGTGCGTCAGCTGGAGTGTATGAGATGCCTCTGCTGGTGTGTGTGAGGTGCTTCAGCTGGTGTTTGTGAGGTGCCTCTGCTGGTGTGTGTGAGGTGCCTCAGCTGGTGTGTGAGGTGCCTCAGCTGGTGTGTGTGAGGTGCGTCAGCTGGAGTGTATGAGATGCCTCAGCTGGTGTGTGTGAGGTCCCTCAGCTGTTGTGTGTGAGGTGCTTCAGCTGGTGTTTGTGAGGTGCCTCTGCTGGTGTGTGTGAGCTGCCTCAGCTGGTGTGTGAGGTGCCTCAGCTGGTGTGTATGAGGTGCCTCAGCTGGTGTGTGTGAGCTGCCTCAGCTGGTGTGTGTGAGGTGCCTCTGCTGGTGTGTGTGAGGTGCTTCAGCTGGTGTTTGTGAGGTGCCTCTGCTGGTGTGTGTGAGGTGCCTCAGCTGGTGTGTGAGGTGCCTCAGCTGGTGTGTGTGAGGTGCGTCAGCTGGAGTGTATGAGATGCCTCAGCTGGTGTGTGTGAGGTGCTTCAGCTGGTGTTTGTGAGGTGCCTCTGCTGGTGTGTGTGAGCTGCCTCAGCTGGTGTGTGAGGTGCCTCAGCTGGTGTGTATGAGGTGCCTCAGCTGGTGTGTGTGAGCTGCCTCAGCTGGTGTGTGTGAGGTGCCTCAGCTGGTGTGTGTGAGGTGCCTCAGCTGGTGTGTGTGAGCTGCCTCAGCTGGTGTGTGTGAGGTGCCTCAGCTGGTGTGTGTGTGAGGTGCCTCAGCTGGGGTGTGTGGGGTGCCTCGGCGGTGCCTCAGCTGGTGTGTGTGAGGTGCCTCAGCTGGTGTGTGTGAGGTGCGTCAGCTGGTGTGTGTGAGGTGCCTCAGCTGGTGTGTGTGAGGTGCGTCAGCTGGAGTGTATGAGATGCCTCTGCTGGTGTGTGTGAGGTGCTTCAGCTGGTGTTTGTGAGGTGCCTCTGCTGGTGTGTGTGAGGTGCCTCAGCTGGTGTGTGAGGTGCCTCAGCTGGTGTGTGTGAGGTGCGTCAGCTGGAGTGTATGAGATGCCTCAGCTGGTGTGTGTGAGGTGCTTCAGCTGGTGTTTGTGAGGTGCCTCTGCTGGTGTGTGTGAGCTGCCTCAGCTGGTGTGTGAGGTGCCTCTGCTGGTGTGTGTGAGGTGCATCAGCTGGTGTGTGTGAGGTGCCTCAGCTGGTGTGTGTGAGGTGCGTCAGCTGGAGTGTATGAGATGCCTCTGCTGGTGTGTGTGAGGTGCTTCAGCTGGTGTTTGTGAGGTGCATCAGCTGTTGTGTGTGGGGTGCATTGGCTGGTGTGTGTGAGGTGCCTCTGCTGGTGTGTGTGAGGTGCATCAGCTGTTGTGTGTGAGGTGCATCAGCTGGAGTGTGTGAGGTGCATCAGCTGGTGTGTGTGAGATGCCTCAGCTGGTGTGTGTGAGCTGCCTCAGCTGGTGTGTGTGAGGTGCCTCCACTGGTGTGTGTGAGGTGCCTCAGCTGGTGTGTGTGAGATGCCTCAGCTGGTGTGTGAGGTGCCTCCACTGGTGTGTGTGAGGTGCCTCAGCGTGTGTGTGTGAGGTGCCTCAGCTGGTGTGTGTGAGGTGCCTCAGCTGGTGTGTGTGAGGTGCCTCAGCTGGTGTGTGTGAGGTGCCTCAGCTGGTGTGTGTGAGGTGCATCAGCTGGTGTGTGTGAGGTGCATCAGCTGGTGTGTATGAGGTGCCTCAGCTGGTGTGTGTGAGGTGCGTCAGCTGGTGTGTGTGAGGTGCCTCAGCTGGTGTGTGTGAGGTGCCTCAGCTGGTGTGTGTGAGGTGCCTCAGCTGGTGTGTGTGAGGTGCATCAGCTGGTGTGTATGAGATGCCTCAGCTGGGGTGTGTGAGGTGCTTCAGCTGGTGTGTGTGAGGGGCCTCAGCTGGTGTGTGTGAGGTGCGTCAGCTGGTGTGTGTGAGGGGCCTCAGCTGGTGTGTGTGAGGTGCATCAGCTGGTGTGTATGAGATGCCTCAGCTGGGGTGTGCGAGGTGCCTCAGCTGGTGTGTGTGAGGGGCCTCAGCTGGCGTGTGTGAGGTGCCTCAGCTGGTGTGTGTGAGGTGCATCAGCTGGTGTGTGTGAGGTGCCTCAGCTGGTGTGTGTGAGGTGCATCAGCTGGTGTGTGTGAGGTGCCTCAGCTGGTGTGTGTGAGGTGCATCGGCTGGTGTGTGTGAGGTGCATCAGCTGGTGTGTATGAGGTGCCTCAGTGGGTGTGTATGAGGTGCCTCAGCTGGTGTGTGTGAGGTGCCTCCACTGGTGTGTGTGTGAGGTGCCTCAGCTGGTGCGTGTGGGGCGCCTCAGCTGGTGTGTGTGAGGTACTTCAGCTGGTGTGTGTGAGGTGCATCAGCTGGTGTGTATGAGATGCCTCAGCTGGCGTGTGTGAGGTGCCTCAGCTGGAGTGTGTGAGGTGCATCAGCTGGTGTGTGTGAGGTGCATCAGCTTGTGTGTGTGAGGTGCCTCAGCTGGTGTGTGTGAGGTGCATCAGCTGGTGTGTGTGAGGTGCATCAGCTTGTGTGTGTGAGGTGCATCAGCTGGAGTGTGTGAGGTGCATCAGCTTGTGTGTGTGAGGTGCCTCAGCTGGTGTGTGTGAGGTGCATCAGCTGGTGTGTATGAGATGCCTCAGCTGGGGTGTGCGAGGTGCTTCAGCTGGTGTGTGTGAGGGGCCTCAGCTGGCGTGTGTGAGGTGCCTCAGCTGGTGTGTGTGAGGTGCATCAGCTGGTGTGTGTGAGGTGCATCAGCTGGTGTGTGTGAGGTGCCTCAGCTGGTGTGTGTGAGGTGCATCAGCTGGTGTGTGTGAGGTGCCTCAGCTGGTGTGTGTGAGGTGCATCGGCTGGTGTGTGTGAGGTGCATCAGCTGGTGTGTATGAGGTGCATCAGCTGGTGTGTGTGAGGTGCCTCAGCTGGTGTGTGTGAGGTGCATCAGCTGGTGTGTGTGAGGTGCCTCAGTGGGTGTGTGTGAGGTGCATCAGCTGGTGTGTATGAGGTGCATCAGCTGGTGTGTGTGAGGTGCCTCAGCTGGTGTGTATGAGGTGCATCAGCTGGTGTGTATGAGGTGCATCAGCTGGTGTGTGTGAGGTGCCTCCACTGGTGTGTGTGTGAGGTGCCTCAGCTGGTGCGTGTGGGGCGCCTCAGCTGGTGTGTGTGAGGTACTTCAGCTGGTGTGTGAGGGGCCTCAGTTGGTGTGTGTGAGGTGCCTCAGCTGGTGTCTGTGAGGGGCCTCAGCTGGTGTGTGTGAGGTGCCTCAGCTGGGTGTGTGAGGTGCCTCAGCTGGTGTGTGTGTGTGGTGCCTCAGCTGGTGTGTGAGGTGCATCAGCTGGTGTGTGTGAGGTGCATCAGCTGGTGTGTGTGAGGTGCCTCAGCTGGTGCATGTGGGGTGCCTCAGCTGGTGTGTGTGAGATGCCTCAGCTGGTGTGTGTGAGGTGCCTCAGCTGGTGTGTGTGAGGTGCCTCTGCTGGTGTGTGTGAGGTGCCTCAGCTGGTGTGTGTGAGGTGCCTCAGCTGGTGCATGTGGGGTGCCTCAGCTGGTGTGTGTGAGGTGCCTCAGCTGGTGTGTATGAGGTGCCTCAGCTGGTGTGTGTGAGGTGCCTCAGCGTGTGTGTGAGGTGCATCAGCTGGTGTGTGTGAAGTGCCTCAGTGGGTGTGTATGAGGTGCCTCAGCTGGTGTGTATGAGGTGCCTCCGCTGGTGTGTGTGAGGTGCATCAGCTGGTGTGTGTGAGGTGCATCGGCTGGTGTGTGTGAGGTGCATCAGCTGGTGTGTGTGAGGTGCCTCAGCGGGTGTGTATGAGGTGCCTCAGCTGGTGTGTATGAGGTGCCTCCGCTGGTGTGTGTGAGGTGCATCAGCTGGTGTCTGTGAGAGGCCTCAGCTGGTGTCTGTGAGGTGCCTCAGCGGGTGTGTATGAGGTGCCTCAGCTGGTGTGTGTGAGGTGCATCAGCTGGTGTGTGTGAGGTGCCTCAGCGTGTGTGTGAGGTGCCTCTGCTATTGTGTGTATGAGGTGCCTCAGCTGGTGTGTGTGAGGTGCCTCAGCTGGTGTGTATGAGGTGCCTCAGCTGGTGCATGTGGGGTGCCTCAGCTGGTGCATGTGGGGTGCCTCAGCTGGTGTGTATGATGTGCCTCAGCTGGTGTGTATGATGTGCCTCAGATGGTGTGTGTGAGGTGCCTCAGCTGGTGTGTATGAGGTGCCTCTGCTGGTGTGTGTGAGGTGCCTCTGCTGGTGTGTGAGGTGCCTCAGCGTGTGTGTGAGGTGCCGCAGCTGGAGTGTGTGAGGTGCCTCTGCTGGGGTGTGTGAGGTGCCTCAGCTGGTGTGTGTGAGGTGCCTCAGCTGGTGTGTGAGGTGCCTCAGCGTGTGTGTGAGGTGCCTCAGCTGGAGTGTATGAGGTGCCTCAGCTGGTGTGTGTGAGGTGCCACAGCGGTGCCTCAGCTGGTGTGTGTGAGGTGCCTCAGCTGGTGTGTGTGAGGTGCCTCAGCTGGTGTGTGTGAGGTGCCTCAGCTGGTGTGTGTGAGGTGCCTCAGCTGGTGTGTGTGAGGTGCCTCTGCTGGTGTGTGTGAGGTGCCTCAGCTGGTGTGTATGAGGTGCCTCAGCTGGTGTGTGTGAGGTGACTCAACTGGTGTGTGTGAGGTGCCTCAGCTGGTGTGTGTGAGGTGCCTCAGCTGGTGTGTGTGAGGTGCCTCTGCTGGTGTGTGTGAGGTGCCTCAGCTGGTGTGTATGAGGTGCCTCAGCTGGTGTGTGTGAGGTGCCTCAGCTGGTGTGTGTGAGGTGCCTCAGCTGGTGTGTGTGAGGTGCCTCTGCTGTTGTGTGTGAGGTGCCTCAGCGTGTGTGTGAGGTGCCTCAGCTGCTCTGCAGTGATGGTGAATCAGCTGGTGTGTGAGATACATCAGTTGGTGTGTTTGAGGTGCATCAGCGGAGCTAGGGCCCGAAAGGCCTCAATCCGGCCCCCCTGCCCCCTCCCCCCTCCTTTGTTAAACAGGCCCCTGGAGGTGGCCTCCAGTGAATGGGCAGCGGAGCAGTCTCTGGAGCTGGTAAAGGTCGCAGGTGCCGCCACTTTCAACACTTATTTCCTGAACTAATACCTCCCGGGGTGGGGGTGAGGTCGCAGGGCGGGGGGCTATTAAAAGGATCGGTAATTGTGGGACGCTCTTAGGGGGACAGGGCAGGGCGCTCACGGCTCACCGCCTCCAGTTAAAGCCCGGCTGCAAAGGGGATCAGCGGGCATTAATGCCGCGTGAGTGCCCGCTTTCACCAACAGGTGTGCGCGGGGAGGCGGTGCCCAGGAGCCCGGGACGGGCGGAAAATGGGATCAGGGCTGGGGGTCTTTCCAGTGAGCAGGGCACAATGAGGGGCCAAGATCAAACCGTCCTCCTCTTCTTCACAGTGGCCGTCTCCCACGACCCTCTCACCTCCCACCCCTCCCTCGCATGTGTTACTTGTCCCACTATGTCCCCTCCTGCCTGCCTTACATGCTCGTGTGAGTCATATAGCGCTTTATGACCTGTGTCTCCAAGCGCTGTAATATCGTATGCTACTGCTATCTAACTCCACATACTTCATTCATGGTCTAAGAAAGATGAATGTCTTTGATGGCCCTGCTTTCATACACACACAACTCTTCAGCACACGTGTTCTCGTTCCTTTTAAATACTTTTCTTTTTGCTCTTCTGTGGTCTCACTTTCTCTCTTTTTTACTTTTTTGCTCTTTTACATCCTCGCTTTTTTGTTTGTTAATTTTCTGTATATTTAGTTTGCTCTTTTGGAGTTTCCTTATTTGTATATCTTTGCTTTTTCTCACTTTACCTTTTAGTCCCTTCAGAGCCTTCTTTACTTACATTCTCTAATCTAGTCCAGTCCCTCTGGTCTCCTGTTCTCTCTTTCTGATGTTCTACTCTTTCACCAGGTCTTTTCTGTTCATAAACAAATACGGGGTTATTCGCAAAAACTTTGCTCAAACGCTTTTGGGATGCAAAATGACGCAAAGCGTTTACGGTGATTCATGCCCACTGCTTTTGAGCAGGGCAAATCACGAAACATTAAATGTTAATAACTGTGGGGCATATTACCAAGGGTCTTATCGCCGCTTTAGCGGGAAGTGGCGATAATTTTATCGCCCTATTACCTAGCTGTCGCTAACACCAGTTAGCGACAGCTAATAGACGATAGCGGGCATTTAGGGGCCACTATGCATGTCAGCGATAATTATCGCTAATGACATGCAAAGTGGGCGTGCCAAGATGTTAGCGACTGGAAACAGTCGCTAACATCGCTATCCCCTATTACCAACTTTTGGAAATAATCGCGCTAAGCGTTCTTATCTCCAAAAGCTAACACCTGCCCTGAGCAGTTCTTAGCCATGTTATCCAATGGAGGTGGATAACATGGCTAAGAGCATTGTCACGATAATGCATGAATATCGCTGACTTTACAGTAATATTCATGCATTTCCCACGATTTTTACCGCTTTTGAGATAACCCTTGATAATATCAAGGTATCTCAGCGGTAAAAATCGTCGGAGCGCGGCAATATTTTTATACCCGCTAACCAAGCTTAGCGATAATTATCGCTATAGCTTGGTAATATGCCCCTTTGTTATTAGCATTTTATTCTTCGTGCTGCTTTGCGGGCGGGCAGGTGGGCGGGGCTAGTCAGCTCTGGGAGTAGGGCAGGGCAGGAGTGGTTTGCCCACTCCTAATTGTGCAATGACTGTTTGGTCTGTCCTCTCACGCTACCCTAACCAGTCATGCGCACTTCCCTGTTCTCCATACAGGCTGCATTACAGCCTGTATGGAGAACATGCTCATCCCTCCAGCCAGCCCCTGGCTGAGCGCCATGCCCCTGACCAATCACAACACTGCATTGCAGCTTTGTGATTGGCCTGGGGAGCATGGGTGCTTACCAATCACCACGCCACATTGCAGCATTGTGATTGGTCAGTGGGGCCTGGCTGTGCTTCCTGTTCAGAGGAGAGCAGGACCAGGCATGCGAGATCGGAGCAAGGTACGTTTGAAAAAACATAAATTGCGTACTCAAGCCCCACACGCGACTCCCACACCCTGCGCGACTCCCTCACCCATGACACACCCCTACCCCTTGCAGCAATGCCAGCCGCCACTAGTGCCATTGTTATAAAGTTTCAATAAGGCAACCACATCCATAAGCAACGTGTTAGCAATCGTGGATTGGTAAAATAATTATACGCGACACACAATACCATTTGAAGATCAGTAAACGTCGCACCGAGCAGCCATCTTGGAATGGGACTGTAAATAATGTATCATTGTTGTACCAGTCCAAGTGATCAACATAATGCTTCTAAATACAGTGGACATTTTGAGATGGTAAAACAATGATTCACGATGGACAATGCAATTCCTAGTTGTTGGCCTAATTTAGTCGCAATGGCGTGCAGATGCAGTGCATTGCAGAGGAAATGAGCAGCAAATGGCCCGGTAGCACCACCTGGACAGTTGAAGGATGCCCCAAAAAACTGGAACACCAACCCTATGTTATGTTATGTTATGTTATGTTATTAGACATTTATATCGCGCACGGATACTCAAGAGTGTCCCGGCGCGGAGGTAAACCATAACAGCGGGCAGCAGATTTAGATGGGTTGGTTAAAAAGGAAGGTTTTCAGCTGTTTCTTAAATAGCGTGGTGTCTTGGATGTTGCGCAGCTCCAGAGGGAGAGAATTCCAGGCCTCCGCAGCCTTAACAAAGAGGGAGCTACCCCCTAGCCGAACCCTGGAAGCGGGGAACGGTGGTCAGGTGCAGAGTGGTAGAGCGGAGGTTTCTACGAGGCGTGTAGAAGGAAAAGCGCCTCTGGAGGTAAACCGGGCCGAGACAATGCAAGGCTCTGTGAGCCAGCGTAAGGGCCTTAAACTGGATCCGGTGGACAACAGGCAGCCAGTGCAGGTCGCGTAAGTGCTGCTTCATGCTAGCGCGCCGAGGGATTTGCAGCAGAACACTGGCTGCCGCATTCTGAATTACTTGCAGTTTCTTTGACTGGTAACCCAGGAGTCCAACCTACAAGCCATTGGCGTAGTCAATACGGGGCAAGATAAGTGCCCGAGTGACCATTTCCCTGGCAGATCGGGGTAGCAGAGGAAAGAATTTCCTAAGAGATTTTAGAATACCGAAGCATACCCCTGCCAGTCGCTTTATTTGAGCAGTAAATCTAAGATCTTGCTCAGCAATGAAACACACTCTTTTCCAGATGGATATTCGCGCATGATGATTGGGTTAAATGCAGTCCTCACCGGCCAGTAGAACCAATGGAAAAAGTGGACTGACCCAATGCTCCACGCTGGTTGTTGCCATAGGCAGAAGTTGAATGTCAATGACACCCTAGCAGACCAATGGCAGAATAGGACTTATTTAGGAAGAATGTAAAAGACCTTTATGTATGTAATTTGCGGTCCCGTGGTTCATCTGCAGGAGTCTCACAAGATCAACTGTCAATATATCTATACATGTTCAACCTTAGTTTTGCCAAAATTACTCATCAGGTTTACACCAAAGCACAAAAAGCACACTCTCTGAGAAAAGATTTAGCTCTCTGCTAAATTTGGTGTAATTCTCTACAGCCATTTTGACTGTATTATTGTCCAATTGTTCCTTTGGAAAATGCATTAAAAAAATCTCAAAACATTCCAGGAAGGAGCTGAGGTGGATGACATTTTATTCTGGAAAGGGTATATTTATTATTTTGGAAGTGACGCCCTCCAACCCCTCTTTTTTTCTTTTTGGTATTTACCCCCCCCCAATACACATTTTTTAATTTAAACTCTTCTTACTCTACCCATGATGAACCCTAAAATCAATCTGACCCCTTTACCTCTATCCACTCAAAATCCTAAAATCCTAACACCAACTTTTTCACCCTTTACCTATAACGACCCCTCAACCCTAATATTACTCAGACCTCACTTTACCTCTACCCACCCCTTAGCACTAAAATCACCTTTACCTCTTTACCTCTACATGTACCTCTTTTAAATAACATTCAAATGTTATTTAAATATATACTCACCTGCGGAGTAAAGTACTGTGTGGTAAAGGATGCGTTGTAAATATAAAAGGCTATTAAATATACATACCTGAGTGGTACTTACCTACATTGTAAAGACTGCGGGATAAGGTCACGATGAGTGACGGCTGGGGAGTAAAGTGAGAAAAGGCTACACATAATTGTAGAGTGTTGGCCATACAATGGGGCCCTGTGCCATATCTTGCCCTAGACTCGAGTTCATAATTAATTGGATAGCTTTATTTGTCTGCCCCTGTCTTCCAGATATGATTTGAATCGGTGCACAGACATAATATCGACTCCAAAATATCGTTTGGACAGAATATCGAGTTTGAAATATCGTTTGGACAAAATATCGACAGGACAGAATATAGACAGCCAAAATATCGTTTTTAAGGTAAGTGAAGTAATATCGACTGTAAATAATATAGAAAGTGAAAATATCCAAGTATATAATCTAGATAGTAAAAAATATCGTTTTTTAAATAATATTTAATTATTTATAGTGTTTTTTATGTTATAATATGTGTGAAAAGTGTCATTTTATGTTATAATTATTTTTAATTAATGATTTTTTTTTTAATTATTGTGTAATTTTATTCTGTAGCGGGTTGTGGGTTTATAGGGGAATAGGGTGGGAAGTAATTTAATTATAATTAATTAAATATGTAAATGTATTAATTGGTAGTAATATTTAATTAATTGGTAATTAAATAATATTTGTTAATTATTTAAAATTTAATTGGTAATTAATTTAATTTAATTGATCAATTGCTAATTGTGTAAATTTAAATAATTTATTTCCTGTAGCGGGTTGTGGGTTTATAGGGGAATAGGGTGGGAAGTAATTTAATTATAATTAATTAAATATGTAAATTTAATAATTGGTAGTAATATTTAATTAATTGTTAATTAAAAAATATTTTTTAATTAATTAAAATGTAATTGGTAATTAATTTAATTTAATTGATTAATTGCTAATTATGTTAAATTAAAGGGGTATTTTTAGGGTTCAGGGTCAGTTTTTGGTTTTTGGGTAAAGGGGTATTTTTAGGGTTCAGGGTCAGTTTTTAGTTTTTAGGTAAAGGGGTATTTTTAGGGTTCAGGGTCAGTTTTTAGTTTTTGGGTAAAGGGGTATTTTTAGGGTTCAGGGTCAGTTTTTAGTTTTTGCGTAAAGGGGTATTTTTAGGGTTCAGGGTCAGTTTTTAGTTTTTGGGTAAAGGGGTATTTTTAGGGTTCAGGGTCAGTTTTGGGGTAAAGGGTTTTTTTTAGGGTTCAGGGTCAGTTTTGGGTTTTTGGGGTACAGGGGTACAGTGTAAAAATAAAGTAAAATTAAATTTACATTAAATTAATTTAATGAAATTAAATTAAATTAAATTATATTAAATTAATTTTAAATAATTTAAATTAAAAAAATTATTATATACTTACCAATACTTACGTTGTAATGGTAGTGCGTTGTAAAAGTTGCATTGTAACGTCATATATCCACTGTTGCACTCTTTGGAGTGGGAATAGTAATTTTAACCCCTACGCTATCCAACGCTTTCCCTACTGTTGCACCCACTGGAGTGGGAATAGTAATTTTTACTCTTTTGTATTTGTACGTTAATAATATTGGCTATTATTTAATTAAATTTTGTTACTATATATATATATGTTTTAAGAAATATGATTAAAAAATATAATTTTTTTACTTTCGTTAATTATTTAATTATTAAAAGTTATTTTAAGTATTGTTAAGTATATTTTAGTAATTAATTTTTTATATTAATGTAATTAAACATTGTTTTTATTAGAGTCGATATTTTTTACAACTATATTTTTGTAAACGATATTTTTAACTCGATATTTTTTTTATACTTACCTGTTTGTAGATAGAAACTCGATATTTTGTCTCTCGATATTTTGTCAACGATATTTTTGTTGGTCGATATTCTGTCCCTCGATATTATTTCAGTGATCCATTTGAATCATCTAAGAACAGCACCTTCCAAACCCCACTCTTTCTTTTAGGATACATATGAGGGGAGAAGTGTTTACTGTCTCAGATGCCACTGACAGGCCTTGGAGCATTTGAAGACAGGAGACTTGACCCATTTAAGGCAGTCTGGGACTTTCCCATGCATTCATGATATATAGATTAAGATTGATAGATAGGTGTTATACAGTGACAGGCTTTAAAGATGTACTGGTAACGTGGTCAGACAAGAGCGGTGAGCATCTTATTTTCACCATCATCATATTCAATCAATCAGCATTTATAAAGCACAGCTAATCACCCGATAGGGTATCTAGGAGCTATTCATAATATCATTGGCAAGAGTTGTTGTTTTTTTCCTATTTGCATGTATTCAGACTCATATTCAGAGATTTACAGGGCTTGCCTGATCTTTTCCACTTTTTCTTCAAAGATATTGACAGATTTTTCACAGCTCTCTTTGAGACTGTTGAGCACAACCAAGGAGTATTGAGTGTTTTCTCTTTTGCTGTTTCACATAGTTTACACAGATTTTTTAGCAAGTTTTGTTTTCTTTCTGAATGATGATTGTACCGCAAAAATATGCTTCTTATAGTTTCTGTTGCTTTTTTTAAAAAAAATCAAAGTTTAACGTTTAGGAGTTTGTCTCCAGGGGTTTGTCACCAGGTTTTTTTTTACAGATCTTACAGTTGTTCCTTCCTCATCTGGTGAGCGATGTACAAAAAAAATAGTTGCAAAATACGGGTAACAAAATGTGCAAAGTAAAGAATTTTATGAACTGACCTGTCTACTAATAGGTCAGTTTGTAAAACTGTAAATCGTTATAGGTTGACCTACCTCCTGAATATTCATGAAGTAGGTTGCAAATATTCAAGTCAATGTGATTGGAGATCATCAGAGGGTTAGTGGCCTATGATCAGCAGACCCCCATGTCTGTGATTGCTTTTTAATACAGTGAACTTTTTAAAAAAGTACACCCCGTGATTTTTAACCCGTTGTGTGCTTATGACGAGCTCAGCTCGTCATGAGGCACGGTTGAGCTGCACTCATGACGAGCTGAGCTCGTCACGGCCGTTGGAACGCTCGCACGCGGGGATAATTTCCCCGCTGTGCTGAACGTTCCAAAACAGGTGTGGTCGTGACGAGCTCAGCTCATCACGAGTGCAGCTCTACTGTGCCTCATGACGAGCTGAGCTCGTCATAAGCACAGCGGCGCCGTGCGCGCCTCCCCCCCTGCACAGCGGGGGGGGGGAAACACCCCGCAGCGAAGGTGTTAAATTAAATGGGGCTGGGTTTAAAGAAGAGAATTAACTTTTTTTTCAAAAGTTTGTTTGAGAGTTGTGGTAGTGGTCTTGGTTTTTCAATGTTTTGCGGCCAGATTTCCGTTGTACACCGACATAGTATTTGGAAAGGATGCGTACAACTCGTCACTTCCAAATACTGTTTCATTAAAATGCTTTGTACATCTTGCCCAAAGGCCGTTTTTGTATCATTATGCATTTCTCTTTAAGTTTTTATTTTTTGCAGGGCAGGCTTTTCGCATGTCGGACATAGTTTGCCTGTATTGTGATGCACGCATTGTCATTTCTTGATCAGAGCATTGCTTGTAGAAAGCATCAGACCTGCTTTAGAGTTTGATGGATGGGACACTTTATCAAAATGTGGCAGATATCCTGTCCGCCTTGTCACAACTGCCATAGAATATGGTGCACTTGCAATAGAGCAGACGGGAATGCTGCTGCCCACCAAACTTTAAATAATTTCCCAGTGTGTGTTGAGCCTGAGGTCTCTCATCGAATGTTTGCCCTTTGTTAGTTGTTTTAGAGGAAGGAAGAGTTAAAGGGATTACTTAGTGGTATCACCATTTAACCAGAATAAGAGACTAAGGGCCAGATGTAGGTCGCCCAATACCGGTCGGTAACTGCCAAAATTACCAAATTTCATCCGTTACCGACGGACTACTGAGATGTAGGTGGCTACTGAGATGTAGGTGGCCTAAATTGCAAATTCGGTAATTTACCGATTCGGTATTTTAAGGAATCGGTAAATTACCAATTCCTTCAAATACGGAATCGGTAAATTACCGAATTTGCAATGTAGAGAGCACTCAAATGAGTGCTTTTCCCATTTTAGGATTCGTTATTTACCACCAACTATAAGTTGGTGGTAAATAACGAATACCTTTGAAAATGCAAATAAGTGCATTTTCAACTGTGCCATGTGGCAGACATACATGCCCTTAGGGCATGTATGTGTGCCACATCTGCACACAAGCACGTTTCAGGGGTGCCACAGGGTGTCAAAGTGACACCCTGGCACCCTTGAACGTGTCCCCCATTTGATTCGGTAATTGCCATTCACTCCTATGGGCCTCCAGGCCCATAGGAATGATTGGCAATTACCGAATCGGTAAATACCGAATCGGTAAATACCAAATCTTACCGATTCGGTAATGTTTACCGATTTATTTGCTACTTAGCATTTACCGATTCTAAAATACCCAATCGGTAAAATTCGGTATTTTAGAATCGGTAAATGTACTTTACCTTCATCTGGCCCTATGTCTTCAACTACCCTGCAACAAGCATTAACATTAATAATAAGTGTACCTAGTATAATAAGGTATATACGACTGACGTTAACAACAATTAGTTAGCATAGTATGGAAAGATATATACATATGCAATAGGAAACTGCATTTACAACCTGGCCTGAACCCTGCATGCCATTACATCGCAATCGTTACAACAGATGTGTCCTTACCAAGGCTTTCTGTAACATGCATATCGTTACAACGCACATGCTTAAGAAAAAGTGGTGTTGGACTTCCAAGTCCAACGCTTTCACTAAGGCATGTCGTTGTAACGATATATTTGGTAAAGACACATTCGATGAAATGCCCGTGATGTTATTGCATGCGTGTTCAAGGAATGCATTGTTTCAACATACAACAATATAACATTGACAATAACAACAATTAGTTTGCATTGTAAGAAAGATATATTTATATACAATGGGAAACCGCATTTACAGCATGGCCCGAACCATACATTGCAAGCGTTACAAAGGATGCGCCTTCACCATGCATTCCTTTACCACACATATTGTTACAACAACACGCCTTAGGGAAAGTGGTGTTGGACTTCCAAGTCCAAAGCTTTCCCTAAGGCGCGTTGTTGTAACAATATACAGGGGCGGCTCCTCCACTAGGGCAGAGGAGCATCGCCCCACTGCTTTCTCGCAGTGTGAGAAGAAGAAACATAACATGGTAAAACTACCATTTTATGTTTCTGCTTATCGTACTGCGAGAAAGCAGAAGTTTTTGATTGGGGGTGGGTGGGTGGTCAGGGCTGCTACAGGGCAGGGGAGGAGTGGCCTGACCAATGCTGTGGGCTCTGACTGTTTGGTCAGCCCTCTGGGCCTGACCAAACCAGTAATGCACACTCTGGCCTTTTTTCCATGTAGGCTGCAATGCAGCCTATATGGAGAAAATGGCCTCCCCATAGGCGCCTGCCTGGTCGGCTTCTTGACCTATCACAATGCTGCCATTGCAGCATTGTGATTGGCTTAGGTGAAGGGAGGGAGGCTGCCTGCTTCCTATTCCTGCCAGAGGCGCAGAGATGACACAGGACTAGGCCAGCGAAGGTAAGTTAACAGCAGCATAAACTACATTTTTCCCAGTCCTAAGCATGAGATATACCCTCACATTCAACTGTCACTCATGTTACCATTAAATGTAATTTTGATAAATGTTCCTGATATTTGAAGTCGATCCAAAAATTAGTTGATAAACTGCAAGACAGGGCCTCTAACTGCCGCCCCCCTCTGCATTGTACATGTTTCTAGAGCGTGTTTTTTTTTTTTACATGGACATTGTTTGCAATGTTACAGAAAAAGGAGAGGGGCAGATTTGCAAGCCCCTTGCGCCTCCTTGCACCGCCATTGTGTCACGTCGACGACTATACCCATCTCCTTATCACTGTTTATCACACAAGTGATCTTTATTTAAGAAAAATAAGTATCATTTGTCTTTTATATGTATTTGGTTTGGGTTGACACAAATGAGATATAGGAACAAGTCAAATTCTTCTTATTCATTTGTCATAAGCACTGTTTTGATACATGTACCCTTTCAACTTTATTTATTGTACTTTTATAAAAAAAATCTTTTGTTAATACCATACATTTCCTGTGTTGCTTTCTCTTCTATATCTCACAAATCATTGTTATTTGCACAAATAATTAGCAAATCACTAGTACAAATATTAATTAACTCCAGACAGACATACAAGCAGATACAGACAGTCTGTCATTTGAGATTAATTCTTTGAAATAAAATCCTTTGCAGGCACCTTTTTAAGACAATATTATCTGCCCAAGCCTGCAAGGGTATATTGGGTATCCCACCCTTCTTTTTGTATTGTAAATACGGCACATCTATGGTGGCGCAAGGGTTTTTCACTCAGGCGCAGGGAATCTGACGCATCTATATAGATGCGTCAATTTCTTGTAAATCTGCCCCTAAAATTTTGCAGTTTTCCCAAACATTCCGTGCCTTGCTCATGCTGGAAACTGACTCCCTGCCCCTGGAGTAGAATGTATCCAAGCATGGAGTTACTCCATCGAGGGACGCATGACGTAGGAGCGCGAGCTTTTATAAATTCCTTGCAGTGGTAAATCAATCCATTTCTACATGGATTTGTGGGCACTGCCAGTGGTTTTGCAGGCAGAGGGCACCCCAGGGCTCTTCTGTGGCCCCCTCTGCCCCTCGACCTCTGATGCAGGTGAGATGAGTCCCCCCCAGGGTGGGGCGGCCTGGCACCCCACCTCACCCCGCAGATTGACAGGCACCCAGATGTGCTCGCCCCCTCCCTCTCTGTCAACGGCCGCCATGTTGTTTGTTGAGGTTGGAATTCCAGGCCTGGTTCACAAACACATCCATTCTGTGTTCCTGTCCGAGGACGCGCCCCTCCTTTGTGGGGTGCTTTGCGTGTTTGTTGACCTGTGTTTGTCAGGTACAGATGGGATCAGGGCTTGTGTATCTGGGGAGGAAATACCCGCCTCCCCTGGACGGATCTCTGCTAATCCGGTACTCGAGCGGCCTGAAGCTGATCTGCCCAAGATAACACTGGTTGTTGACAGAGGATCGACTTTCATCCCCTCGACTGTGGGCGCTCATTATCCCAGCCTATTGCTGATGTTCCACTAAATGAATATACTTAGGGGCGTGGCTTGGGCAGTCAGATAAGGAGGGGTCGGTGTGAGCTTTAGATTTCCCAGCAATCACACTGGCATACCTTGTTAAATACATTAAGAGAAGCTGGCCTCAGGGGGAGAGGGAGGAGGGAGGGTGGGCTTAGGACGCAGTGGAAAGAGAGAGGAGTGTGGATATTTAGGGGTGCTACAAACACAATAGTTTTCAAACTAACCAAGTTTGTAAGGCAGAGACGAGAGTGAAACAATGTGTTTTTGTCAGTGTGGGCATGTGAAAATTCAGGGTGAAATCAGACAGATAGCTCCCCATACCTGGCTGAAATGCACCTGTACGCAACTATTTATTACAGAATACCTTTTTAGGGAGGTGTAACACCCAAAACACTCGCTGAAGCCATGCACTGTATATATAAATATATATAAGCACCCTCTCTCTGTCTCTCTCTCTCTCTCTCACATCGCACTATATCTATCTATATATAGATATAAATATATAGATATATATGTATGGATAGACAGACAGACAGACAGACAGACAGACAGATAGATAGATAGATAGATAGAGATAGATAGAGATAGATAGATAGATAGATAGATAGATAGATAGATAGATAGATAGATAGATAGATAGATAGATAGATAGATAGATAGATAGATAGATAGATAGATAGATAGATAGATAGATAGATAGATAGATAGATAGATAGATAGATAGATAGATAGATAGATAGATAGATAGATAGATAGATAGATAGATAGATAGATAGATAGATAGATAGATAGATAGATAGATAGATTTGTAAAAGAATATGCTCGGGGTCCCAAAGGTTTGCCCAGAAGTCCGCAGCTGGCGCTAGTGAATGTCGAGGTGCCAAATAGATGGGTGGATGGATGGATCGATAGACAGACAGACAGACAGACAGACAGACAGACAGACAGACAGACAGACAGACAGACAGACAGACAGATAGATAGATAGATAGATAGATAGGTAGGTAGGTAGGTAGGTAGATAGATAGATAGATAGATAGGTAGGTAGGTAGGTAGGTAGATAGATAGATAGATAGATAGATAGATAGATAGATAGATAGATAGATAGATAGATAGATAGATAGATAGATAGATAGATAGATAGATAGATAGATAGATAGATAGGTAGGTAGGTAGGTAGGTAGGTAGATAGATAGATAGATAGATAGATAGATAGATAGATAGATAGATAGATAGATAGATAGATAGATAGATAGATAGATAGATAGATAGATAGATAGATAGATAGATAGATAGATAGATAGATAGATAGATAGATAGATAGATAGATAGATAGATAGATAGATAGATAGATAGATTTGTAAAAGAATATGCTCGGGGTCCCAAAGGTTTGCCCAGAAGTCCGCAGCTGGCGCTAGTGAATGTCGAGGTGCCAAATACCGAGGTGCATTGTCTTGATTCCACATGATGAATTTGGTCAAAGGCTAATGAGGAAACATATGTGCCTGTCCCCAAAAAGGAGACAGGCACAAAAAGGAGGGCAGGTGGGCCCCACCTGCAGCCACCGGCCTAATTCAGTCTATCTATCCATCTGTCTATTAATCCATACATCCAACCATCCTCTCTCACCCTCTCCCTTTTACAATTTACCCATTTCTTTGTCCCTCTAACTCCTTGTCTCTTTTCCTGTTTCACTCTCTCCCTGTCCCTCTCTTTGCACTGTCTCTATTTCTCTCAACTCCTCTCTTTCTTTTTGTCACCTGCTTGTTTCTCTCTCATCCTTTCTCACTATTTTCTCTCTCTCTTTTTACATCTCTCTATTTCTATTCCACTCTTGCTCTTTTCTCTCTCTATATATTCATATATATTTCTTTCTTTTTCTCACTCTGTTACTCAAACTATTGTTCTCTATCTTTATCTCTTTTCCCCTCTCTTTCCCTCTCTTTCTCTCTCTCTTCCTTTTTCATTATTTCTCTCAATTTCTCCCTCACATTTGATCTCTCTCATGCTCATTTTGTCTCTCCACTCACTCTCTCTTTCACGCTCTCTCTCCTTCCACTTTCTTCCCCTTCATCCTCTCAGTGTCCCCCGCATCTTCTTGTTCTTGTACATCTCATGTTTTGTGTTCAGTGGACGGTTGTTCATGAGGTGTCTGTGTCATCGGTCTTGAGTTTCTTAAGCGGACACCATATCACCTATTCTTGGGTCTGGCTAGAAGGAGTGTTGACCAGTGAGTGATGGAGTGAGTGATGGTATTTATAAAGCGCACTAATGCCGAGGCGTCTTGGCGCTATGCAGGGTAACAAGCTGAGAGTGCTGACCACTATCCTATCTAGTGAAAAGCCACGTTTTGATTTCCTTCCTGAACTGCAAGTGGTTGGGGATTTGCCTGAGCTGTTGAGGTAATGCGTTCCAGAGCCTTGATGCCAAATGGGAGAAGCTCTTCCCTCCCCAACATTGTCTATTGATCTTAGAAACCAAAGCCAGCCCATGAGAGGCAGCCCTCAGCGGGCGGGTTGGCATGTACCTGGAGAATAGGTGTTGAAGATCGAAGGCCCCCATTCCCGCCAATGCTTTATGAACTAGACAAAGCGCCTTGAAATCGATCCGCCTCTGGACTGGGAGCCAATGCACCTTCCTGATGGCCTGTGAGGTGGAATGGCATTTGGGCAGACCGAGTAGCAGTCTGGCAGAGGCGTTCTGAATGGACTGCAGTTTGGCCAGTTATGCACACCCCGCTCCCAAATAAAGGGCATTGCCATAATCTATTCTAGAAAAGATAGGGGCAATTATGACCGTTTTCCTGAGGTGGTAAGGAATAAACGGCAAGATCTTTCTCAGCCCCTTAAGCACAGAGAAGCATGCAGACACTACCTGGTTCACCTGTGGCTTCCAAGCCAGTTATCAAAAATGAACCCAAGGTTCCTTGCTTTCACCACTGGAACTGGACAAGCTCCCGCAGACGTAGGCCACCAGGTGTGGATCCAGATGGATGCTTTCTGTCCAAACTCTAGAACTTCTGTCTTTTCAGTATTCAATTTCAGAAAGTTTGATTTCATCCACTGCATAACTGCCGACATACAGTAGGCAAAATCAGCTGACTTCGAGTCTGCAGAATGGGGTATAGAGACGATCAGCTGGGTGTCATCAGCGTATGACACCAGCTTAAAACCCAGGTTCTTTATTATCTTGGCAAAAGGGGAGACATAGATGTTAAACAGGGTGGGCGATAGCGCCGATCCCTGGGGAACTCCTCCAGGAAGGGTAAAATTGTCTGACTGATGGCCGTTCCAGGAGATGGCTTGTTCCCTATCTGACCAGTACCAGTGTCTGATGTTATCTTATTAGGTTCTTTCAGGAAGTGCTCTGTATTACAGGAAATCAGTGGTTAATTTGAGTTGGTGGTTTCCGGCACTTAATTGTCAGCACCTGCTGACGCTGTTCTCTAATTTTGAGATGAGAACAGCAAAAGCAGTTTAACCAGTCAATATACACAAAAAATTAATATCACCTGCCGTTCACACCATTCTTATACCTTTTGGTCACTGACATGTTCAGAATTGTCACATTTGTAGGAGTGTGGGGGCAAGAGCGCAACTAGGCCCGAACCTCGGGGGGCTAAGACTCCCAGTCAGGGCTGGCCCGAGCACTGGCCGCACACGGTGCAACAGTCTTTTTTGGTGCCCCTCCCCCATTTCCTCCTTCTCCATGAATTCCCTCACTACCACTCCCCAACAATGCACCTCATCTCTCAGTAGCCCCTTTCTGACAATTGTTTTTTTAGAGGGCTGCTCATAGTTTACTCACACTCAGTTCTGTGATCTGCATGGTACACGTTCTGTGTAGCAGGCACATTAAACCTCTGCGTTGTGTAGGTGGCAGGAGTGCCCATGTGAGTGCACGGTGAGTGATGCAACAGTGTGAGAGTAGAGTGAGAGGAGTGACTGCAGGGTGAGTGAGGTGACCATATGAATTTTGGTGCGGATGTAAGTGCAGAGTGGTACGAATGAATGTACGGTTAGTGATTGGCTTGTTTGAGTGAGTTTGCAGAGTAAGCAGTGAGGGGTCAGGTGGTTGAAGTGTCACATGAGCAGGGTGAGTAGTGTGCTTGTGTGACTGCAGAGTGAGGTACAGGGTGAACAGCGCAAGTGCATTTAAGTGCAGAGTTAACACTGTGAGTGCAGAGTGAGCGGTGTGCTCATGTGACCGCAGGATACGTGGAGGGAAAACGATGTGAGTTCATGGCGAGTGGCATAAGTGCTGTGTGGTCATTGTGAGAGTAGTTTGAATGGTGTGAGTGTATGGTGATCAGTGTGAGTGCATTGTGACTGCTGTGAGTGCAGGGTGAATGTGAAAGTAAAGGGCGAGAATGAGGAGTGAGTGTTCTGAATACAGGGTGCATTCCCAGCCTCTTGAAGTAACTCAGCATGTTATTGAGGGCTGGCTTGGGGTTTTAGATATAAGTTAAACTTTTGCTAATATGGCATTATTCAGGGACAGGGCCGGACTGGTGTACACCAGCCGTTTTCTCGTGGTCTGGTTTTGGACCAGTGGGGGGTGTTTCTGGTACAGGGGGCTGGTTTTGCAGCAGGTCTGCAATATTGGCCCCCTGTACCAAAAACAGCTGCAGTGTTTTGGATATGCACACCCACCAACCCCCACCCCACCCCTAACCCCCTTCCTCGCAGCCGGTCCGACTCAATTGTCAAGGCCGGTTTGCTTTCCCAGTCCGGCCCTGTTCAGGGATGGAGGGTGGAGGAAATAAATATTGTGCTCATCCTGCAACAAATTTCCAGTCTTGTGATTTCGGTTGCCAGCTCATTATATTGATGTCCCAGGCTGTACAAAAATATCAGTTGCCTAAAGCCTATTTTCAGCACCTATCTGTGCATAGTTGGTACAGCAAATATAAATTGAAAGCATTTTTTAATTGTGTTCGAGGGCTGCCTGAAGGATCCAAGACTGATAATTAAAGGGAACAAAGATAGAAAAGTCACATGACAAATGAATACATGTGATTTTATTTATAACCCTATTTAGTGTCAAGACAAGGCCTTTGGAGGCTCTTAAAACAACAAATGGCTGGTATTTTTCTTTTGGCAAAAATGCTTTTATTTTTAAAAAAAAAAATGCATTCTCATGCTACCAGTAGCGGCAGGCATTGCTCGCAAGGGGGGAGGGAGGGCGTGAGGGGTTACGGTGTGGATCTGCAGAGAGCGTCGCGAGGGGATGTGAGGGGTGTTGCGAGGAAATAAAAAAAACATTTCACTTACGTTTCCGCCGGGTCCTGGGTCTTCTCAGCTCCTGCTCTCCTGCCTCCAACAAGAAAAGGAAGCAGGCACGCCAGGCTCCCTCCCCTAAGCCAATTACAACACTGCAAGCAGCATTGTGATTGGTCGGGACGGCGCCCAGCCAGGAGTTAGTGGGGTGTGCATGTTCTCAATGCAAGCTGCAATGCAGCCTGCATGGAGAAGGACAGCGTGCACATGACTAGTTTGGCCGGCCCGAGAGGGTGAACTAAAGTCTTTGCTCACTCAGGAGTGGGCAAACAGCTCCTGCTCTGCTCTGTTCAAAGAGCAGAGCAGCCCTGCCCACCCGCCCACCACCAATGCATGAAGCAAACATAAAATGGCAATATCTAAAAGTTATTACCATTTTATGTTTTGCCTTTCTCGCACTGTAAGAAAGTAGTAGGGCGCTGCTCCTCCGCCCTAGTGGAGGAGCCGCCCTGCTTGACTCTACGACAGTAAAAATAAAATCTAAATATAAGGAATAGGCAGAGTGGGTGCCCAGGGGGTACTGGAACCAGAAAAAAACTAAGCCTTGTAAACAGTTTACAAAGGTTTGTAAATATGCAGGTGGTCTTTCAGAGACCCGTGAAAGCCTCGGTGCAGGAGGTAAGACTACAGACACCTCCCAGCCGAGCCCACAGCAGCTCCACAGCAGCTCGAGCTGCAGCAGCCAGGACAGGGAAACATGACGGGTGGGGAGGTTGCTGAAGCCCTCTCAGCCCTATGGGCGTTGTGCGCCTGTGTAGGGGTTAGTAGTTATGTTGGTACTGTCCCTGGCAGCACTGGCAGGGCAATAGCAGGGCACAAGTCG
Organism: Lissotriton helveticus; assembly: GCF_964261635.1. Taxonomy (NCBI): domain Eukaryota; kingdom Metazoa; phylum Chordata; class Amphibia; order Caudata; family Salamandridae; genus Lissotriton; species Lissotriton helveticus. The sequence goes on along the minus strand of NC_136073.1, from coordinate 31,102,975 downwards.
GGGGTACACGCAGGTGCACGGCGTCCACCCACTCTTCTCACAGGGTGGACGCCGTCCAATCTGCCAAGAACTTGGGCCCCACAGAAATATGCAGAACTTGTCCCGGTGTCATTTGCAGACACAGGGACACGACATGTTCAGCTTTCCATTCCCAGCAGCAACCTGCAGGCAGAGAGGGAGCTTTCTTTCGCGTCCAGCTGGGCCGAAGTTAAGAGGCCTTCAGGCCTCCTTTTGTTTGAATATCCTGACTGGAGGTGGCCGGGAACCTCACATTTAACGAAACAAAGGCACACAGCTTGTTATCTCTTCACAGGTACTTAGGAGAGGCAGCTTTTGCCTTTGTTCAGTCCCTGTATATAAGACATGCATGCACTGTTAGAATGTCAGGTGTGTTGATCTGTCTCAGTATATACACAAATAACAATTTCAGTAGCACTATTTTATTTCTTTTATAGCGCTACGCTAACCAATGCAGGGTGTCAGAGCTCTTTACATAACATACACATTATACATTGACAATAAATCATGTAGATGTGTAAATCAATGTACAAGATGAGTTACATGAGACGGTGAGGGTTACAAGGTGTAGTAGTCACATGTCCTTCATACCTCACTGTGGTCTTTTAAAAGGATTACAATTTATGAACTGCAGGTAACAAAAGGATCTCCGTGTTAAAATCAGTAACCCACTTTACTATCTACATAAATTAAAAATCTGCCATCTGCATGTTAGATTATGTGCTTTGCAGGAGGCACATTTACCTTCTCTACTAACTACTTATATTCAAATCTGGGACTTCGCAAAACACAGATCTCTTCAGCAAGTGCATTAACCACCAGAGTTATCTCACTATTATTACTATTCCCTGAGATTTACTGGGCACCTCCATAGCAGATGTCTTCACCCAAACAAATATTTTATAATGAGCATAACAGGTCTACTACCATGCTTCTCCTTGTTGCCAATTTCATTGTGGCAGGGTTAAAAAAAAAAATGTATTAGTTGAGGTCCAGATTTTGCGTCCGGCTTCCACCACTTTTTTGGCACAACCCTGCCACCAAATCTCATTTGTTAAATCTCATAAAGTGCTTAAATGTACTCATGATATACCTGATCAACATGTGTGTGAGGTCTCAGTATCTCATGTCACTTCTATTGAGGTCACTTCCTGTGATGTCATGTGCAATGTCATGCTTCGTGACGTCATCGACTGTGATGGCACGCCTCATGATGTCACTTGCATACTGCCTATTTTGGTTAGTCCCTCTACTTCTTTTTTTAGGACCTGTGCCCTGGGCAATAGGGTGGTGCAAGCTGCAGTTGCCTTCTGACAGGACCCTGGCACTTACCTATTAATAGATTGAGCACTGAATGAAATGGAGTTCAGAAAGGCAGCCCTGGGGTTTTCTTCCCGTCCCTTCTCCTAATATCTTCGAGTTGGTTTAAAACTCGTGATACACCGAGTCAATCGACACAGTTATTCACCTTGGAGAAAATATATTTGTAGACGTACGTCGGTGAAAGTACTCCGGCACACAGTGTAAATGTACAAATCTAGGGACACATCTGATTTAGATAACGGGGCAGATTTACAAGCCCCCTGCGCCACCAGTACTGGTGGCGCAGGGGGCTCCTCCATATTTACAAAGACAGGAAAAGCCATTTTGCGTGACTTTTCCTCTCCTTGTAAATACAGTCCCTTCAGACGCAGCACTTTGCGTTGAAGGGGCGTTCCATGGGTGTTGCTGTGGGTTTTCCCACGCAACACCCATGCAACAAGACACATCTCTAAGTTTACGAGAAATCGTTAATCTGGAGATGCACCTGAATGCTAATGCGTTCTGCATTCTACAGCACGCATTGAAGGAGGAAAATGCCTGTAGTGATTGTTTTTTGTGCAGGAAGGTGCCCCTTCCTGCACAGAAACAGTCTCCCCATGGCGCAGGCATCCTTGCACCATGGTGCAAGGGTGCCGGCATTTGGCAGCTGTTTGTGCGTCAGCGTAGGGGAGAGCACAGGAATGCGACATATTCTTGTAAATATGTTGCATTCCTGTGCTCTGAAAGTGCCACAGCGTGGCGCAGCCAAAGGGCTTGTGGTGCCACACTGCGGCACTTTCTTGTAGATCTGCCCCATAGTGCCTAGAACGGGTAGTACTGTGACTTGTTCTAAGCGCTCCCAGGATTTGCCAGCGAAACCGCGAGCCTGAGAAACAGCCTTAGCCCTTCAGCGTGTGTTTTTCATGGTCAGCGCCGTCATCTAGTGGTCAAAGTGGTACATTACGCCATTGTAAGTATAACTGATAGTATTCGTTTTTTTGCTATAAAAAGCACATCGTAACCCCACTCTGATGTCACAGATAGGATTTTCCAAATAACTTGTGTCATGGAACCGCCAACGCCGACTTTCTAAACCCTCATGCAGGCATACACATATCCTAAGACACACTAACAGACCCAGACACACACAAACATATATCACACAAACATGTATTTGTTAATTTAGCAGGTTTCTGTAGACCGAGCCGGACCCAAGAGCCGTCAAGTGCTTTACATAAGGACAGTGATAGAGATAAGAACGTTTGTGTTTTGTTACATTGGATACTTTTGTGAGGCTTCGTTTTACAAGTGAAGAGTGACAAGTTAATTGTAAGAATGGCCCCACACGGCAAGTCAGACGACTTTGGGGGCACTGAGGACTCTAGACATAAATGCCCAGATTTGCAAAATTGTCCCAAAATGTAGCGCTGCACCCAAAGTCGCTGCGCTGCGTGCGTTGTATGAGAGTAAGAGTAGGAAAGCACCACATTTACTAAGATACAGCACTATCCTGCTCTCTCCCTAGCGCTGCACACAATCAGGCTGCCTAGTGCCATGCGTGTGCCTTTGCACATTAGTGCAAAGGTATCTGCGTGAGTCTAGCATAGGTTTCACACTGGAAGGATTCCCTTCAGTGCGTAAAAATATCCAGAGACAAACTTTTAAATGTTTCCCACGTCGGATGTGTGCTGTACAGTGCAGTGCACGTGCAAAGGGATAATAGGAGAAATACAAGCATTTCTAGTTTTAAATTCCTGCTTCAAACTGGCGTTATTTTTTGCTGCAAAACTCTGTCTACTATTGTTTGCGTCAAAAACCATGGGTGAATGAGACGCCCGTGTACCACTCATGTAATGCCCCTTGACACTGAGTAATGCAAAGCAGTGGTTAGTGCTACTTTAAATTACTTTGAGGCATCTTTCCAGCGTGAAACAAGTTTTGCGGTGTGAAGTAAAAAAACATTCTACGCTGGGTTTGCGTCACATTTGTGATGCAAGTCCAGTGCTAAATGTTTGTAAATCTGAGCCATAGTCTGCCACTGACGTGCTGAGAGTTATGGCTCAAAGTGCATCGTGCTGTTGGATACAATTCAGCAAAGGCATAGCCTCGTTATTGGGCCGATGTGAGAAGTTGGCCTGATAGGTGATGTTTCCAATTCTGGAACCACCTATTATCAGACCAAACAATCCCTTATGGTGTCAGGTTGTAAGTCAACCTTGTTAGACAAGCTATCCTAGGGGTAGCATGGACTAAGCAGCCTAAAGGCTTAACTTAAGAGGTCGTGTTAAGCGAGCTGTTTTACCACATACAATCCTGTAATATCAAATGAAAGGACACCACACAAGTATATATTATAAAAATATATGTGTTTATTACTAAAAACAATCCCCAGTATTCTTTATGAATAAAGGGGCACAAGCGTTAAATCAAAAGCACAGTTTAAACATACAAGTTGCACAATTATGGATGAGGGCGGGTGGCCACTCAAACCATATACTAAACAAGTGGTATAAGAGATACCAATCGAACAGTGGTTAGGCCTAGGGCCTAGGGAATCGCTGGGAGCAGTCAGGACAAGCAGTGCTGAAGTCGGGAGAGGCCCACGGGATTCGGGAGCAGTGCGGAAAGCGCACGCATGCACCAATGTTAACCAATGGTGCGTAAAAATGACAAAGTTAGAGTTTAAGGACACTTCCGCTGAACCTAGAGGAACAAAACTTAAGACACAGACCCTAGAGGTGTGCACCAGTGTGGGAACACCGGCGGAGCAAAGTTACCTCACCCACAGGAAGCGGGTGCACAGGGTCGAAGTTGAGTCGGGTTTCGTCACGCAGGCTCTTGGTGCTTGAAGCTGAAAGGGCTGCAGGCGGGGTGAAAGAGAAGTGTCCGGTGGAGTCCAAGGGTGGACTCGAGTTGAAAAGTACCTGAAAGCAGAGGGGACAGAGTCTGGGTCACTCAGCAGTGACCAGGGTGGAACCAGGACGGAACCAGGCAATGTCGGGCGCAATCAGGTCGCTGTCGCGGTGCTTCTCTCGGCTGTCACGTGGGCTCTGGGGCATCTACGACGTCCAGGAGCAGGTCACGATCTGTCCCACGCAGGCTCTCACCGTCGGCGCTGTTGGCTGCAAGATTGGAGCAAACAACACTTGGCAAAAGCAATCCACGCGGAACCGGGAGATTGCTTCTCACTCGAACCAGGAAGGTCAGAGTGGGGGCTCCTTTTCAGGGGAGCTGGTGCAGATCTGGAGCAACCAGATTCACAAGTTGGTTTCAAGTTTTCGTCGGCACAGGGGCCACTAGCCGGCTGGCAAGTGACCGGGCCAACGCGTTGAGCCAAAAGTAGCAGAAGGGCCCCACGCAGCACTCGATGAGTGTAGAGGGGTGAGCTTCGGTGCAAGAGTGGCTCAGGGTTAAGGCTTCTCAAACCCCGGTGCACAGCTTCGAGGGTCACTTGTGGGCTGCACGGTCAGCGTCTCGTGGTCAATTCAAGATGGCGTGCCCCACGCTTCCGGTCGCCTCCACGGGTCTCAGCTCTGCAGGGACTGTGGATCGGGCTGTTGGAAGGCAGGCAAGCTTCATCTCGTCGATCTCAGTCGCTCGAGTTCTGGCGGGAACTGCAACCAAGTAGACGTCGAGGGCTGGATGGTGCCTGCTGCTGCAGGGTGGTCACTCCTTGACCACAAGGGAGATTCTTCGGGCTTCCACGTTGAGATGGAGGTCCAAGGGTCCAGAGTTTTGTTTCTAGTGTTTCTTCCAGGAAATCTGATGTGCATTGGCACTGCTCCCACTCTTATTCGAATCTGGGGGGCGTGATTACCTGCTAGGTCCCCCCCTATGGGTGGGACCCAGGAAGGGGGTGGATACACCCCTTTCCTTTGATCCAGGCCGCCCTGGCACGAGGGCTGGAGTGCCCCAGAACCGGTTTGGCCGGATTATGCAAGGGGCAGCCTTGTGCGCCCCAGGCAGTGTCTGGTTTCTTTCAGACCTCCCTGCTACAATCCACTATCTCCTGTCTGGAGGGTGGTGACACCCTCCTATGGCAGGAAACCCTTTGTCCAGGCCCCATTTGCTGAGTTTCGGTCAGCTGCAGGGGTCCAGACTCTTGTCTGTGGCAGAGGCATCCATTTTGTGGATCTAAGGCCCTTTTTGAAATTAACCGCATTAAAGTAAAGGAACATGTCTTACCCCTCTAGAGGGGTGGAATGCTATCCCCGTCGCCAGAACTGGCGAGGGGATAGTATTCCAAACCGTATGACACCTTACACGACATGTTTTGATAAAGCCAAACCAGAGTTGCTATATAACCGCGAGGATTATAAGGCACTTAAGAGTATATGGTATGGCATTATCCTGAAACAGCTTAGGGAGTTGTTCCCGACAGCTGCAGACAGGCTCAGCTCATGCTAGGGCTCCATCTCACATTAAACCACGCACTCTGCCTCCAGGATTGATGAGGCCTTCCATAGGAGTGGCTCACAGGTTTATATGTGTCCAGATATAGGTTTAGATATAGGTATACTATACCTAAGTAAGGGGTGATTACACCACCTTACCCCAGCTGAGTGATCAGCCAGTTGTGTCAATTTAAGAACCAGCCAGGGGTGGCAAAAGATATGCTGCAGCCCCTGGTAGGCCTTGGTGGCCCCTATGCCCTGGGCACCTATAGTGCATTATACAGGGGCTGACAAGGAGTCCATTTCCAATTGTGGTATGTACCTAGGGTACATGGAATCCATTTTACAGAGAGAGCAGATGGCCTGGGGCCCTGATTAGCAGGGAACCAGGTCAACTAAGTCAAAAAACCAGCTAAACACAGGCAAAAAATCTGGGGTAACCATAGTCAGGTAGCCACCTTCCTACATAACCCCCCCCCCCCAAACGAAAGGAGATAAGGCTATCCTTGGCCAGGTAAGCCTATATTGCCTGAGTGGCCATATAAGGAAGTACCTGCACTAGCATGGGTACCCCCTGTCTCATGGTCCACTAAGCAGTCCCTCACCCTTTGGGTATTAGAGGGTCTCCACCATAGGGAATCACTACCTTGGGTGTGTTTATGCAAAGTTAAAGGCTGGTTTGGATATGGAGTATTGAAGTGAGGCTCTACTAAGTTAGGGCTTGGCTTCCTCCAATTATCTTCCACCATGTGTGCCTTTCTTTCTTTAACTGAGTTGCACTGTGCTCTCAGGGTCAACCTCTGGCTACCTAAAGCTGGAGGCTGGGTCCCTCTGTTTGGCTTGCTGGAGGGACAGTTCAGGTTTGGGCCCTTGGGGTCCCAGGTTTGGCTGTGCCCAACAGAATCCATCTGTGGGAGGTCCCTAACTGTTTTTAAGGGGGCTCCCTCAGGAGTTTTTAAAGTTTTCACCTCACTAGGGCTACTAGTTTTGGTGCACCTAATCTGTTGATGGGGGTGCTTTATTTGACAGGGGTCACTCTGGGTCTCACTGTCCTTCTTGTCCTCTGCAGCCCTGGGCTGGCTAAGGCAAGGGAGAGAGGGGCAGGTTACCTGCTCCAGACTGGGTCCCACCTGAGAAGGGTCCACCGCCATCAGAGGCTCTGTCAGGCCAGGCCTAACAACCTCTGGGGCAGTTCCTTCATCAGGGGTAAGATCAGTTCCCTGAGGAGGCTGATCCTGTCCTAAAGTCTGGTGAGGGGGAGATTTCTCTTCCTCCTCCATGCTCTCAGTTTGTGTGGAGTTATCCATCATTTCAGGCTTCACAACACACATATCAGTTTGAGTTTGGGCTGTGGCCATCCCAGCCCCACCAACCTTTTCAGGAGGAGACTCAGTTTGGGTTTCTGCTGTTATCATAACAGCTTTGCTATTCTGTTCAGGAAGAGCTTTTGCTAAAGATGGGGCAGAGAGTTTCTCAGCCTTACCAACTTTTTCAGGAAGGACACCTTGAATTGGGGCTGTAGCCATTACAGCCCCACTAACCTTTCCATTGGAATTTACCATTCTAGAATGGATTTCCTGTTCAACCTCAGCCCAGGCTGAGATTTCCAAATCATTACCAAGTAGGCAGTCTACAGGCAAGTTTGATGACACTGCCACTCTCTTTGGGCCAATGACACCTCCCCAGCTGAGACTTACTACTGCCATGGGATGATTTGTTTTGATGCCATCAATGTTTGTTACCTGGTATGTGGCACCAGGTAAAAGTTGCTTAGAGGGGACTATACAGTCAGCCACCATGGTGATGCTAGCCCCTGTGTCTCTAAAAGCTTCAACTTTCAAACCATTGATGATGGGTTCTTGTCTATATTTGCTCAAAGTATTTGGGCAATCAGAGAAGTTGGCAAACCCCCTGCCAGTCTCATAAACAAGATCATTTGGGGATGGGGACCTGGATAGGCCAGGGTCCTCCTGGGCTCCAAAAGTAAACCCACCCAGATTCCTGGGTGTGCTCCCACTTCCTGGGGGATTACTGCTGACAGTAACAGGAGGTGTTGGAGCTGGCTTTGGAGGTATATTCTCTTTATTGTTATTCTTGGGACAACAGTTGTCTGTTTTGTAATGCCCAACCTGTTTACAGGCATAACAATAAGGCTTTTTCTCAGTTGAAGAAGTGTCTTGGGACCCACCCCCATTCTTGGAGTTTTGGGGCCCTGGGGAAGTCTTTTCTTTATTTTTATCCCCACCCTTATCTTGAGGCTTGGTAGACTCCTTCTTCTGGTTACTGTCCTGATTCTTAGGCCTAATCCTGGTTCTGACCCACTTGTCTGCCTTCTTTCCCAATTCTTGGGGAGAGGTCAGATCAGAGTCCACCAGGTGCTGGTGTAAGAGCTGGTTCTGACAATTACTTAGGATCTGCTCCCTCATAATCAAATTATACAATCCTGTAAAGTCATGTACTTTGCTGCCATGTAGCCAACCCTCCAGAGCCTTAGTTGCACAATCAACAAAATCAGTCCAGTCCTGAGTCTGTGTCTTCTGGGTGTCTCTGAACTTCAACCTGTACTGTTCAGTGGTTAAGCCAAACCCATCTATTAGGACACTCTTCAGGACTTTGTAATTGTTTGCATCCTCATGTCTGACAGTGAGGAGCTTATCTCTCCCTTTCTCTGAAAAGGAGTACCATAAGATTGCTGCCCACTGTTCCTCAGGAACCTGCTGTACCATGCAGGCTCTCTCAAGAGCAGTTATCCACTTGTGGATGTCATCCCCTTCCTTGTAGGGGGGCACAATCTTTGTCAGGTTTCTACTATCATAGGACCTGGGTTTCTCTTTAGGAATATTGCTGCCACCAGTGGCATCTAAGCCACACAATTTTTGCTCTCTTGCCAAGGCAAGTCTAGCTTGAGCCAAGGCTACCTCCTCCCTCTCTATCTGGAGTTTGACAGCCCTCATTCTGGCCCTATGCTCTAGCTTTTGAGAAGCAGTCATGCCTCTCTGTGATTCTCTGGAGGCACTAGAAATATGAGAGTCCCCTGAGGGAGATCTCACTCTTCTGTTGCCTGGGAGAATGCTATAGGATCTGGGGAGGTGCTGGCCCTCTCCATTCCCTAGTAGGCTTAAGTTGGCCTGGCTAAGCCTGGCAACTCCAACCTGGCTACCTTCCTGACCCTGGTCTTCTGTGTCCCCTCAATCTCTGAGTCCTCATCCCCCTCTTCTCCTTCTTCTTCCTCCTGAGGGGTACCAGTTACAGGTAGGTTCTCTCCATTTCCTGATCCTAGGGGAATTCCCTTCGCCCTTTCTAAGTCATCCTGTTCTAGAATGGCTATCAGGATTGGACAGGTGGGGCTTCTGCCCCTTTTTAACCCTCTTGATTTGCACAAGGCAATCAAGTCCTTTCGGGTTAGTTTGTCATAGCTGGAAGTTGCCTGGGTAAGGTCAACTGTCACAGGAGTAGACCCTGAGGCTTTTCCTGTGTCAGACATGACTCTAGTGTGGTGTAAGTGATGCACCTACCTACACTAAGTGTTTTCCTACTGTACCTTACTAGTGAGTTGTAGCCAGGGTGTGCTAATCCCTTTAATCTACAACTACTAAGTTCAGTAGAACTTAATATGCTAAGCTTTTGATTTATATGTACCTAGAGGTACTTGATGTGATCTTTCAATTTGATAACAAGATTGCAATGGTAAAACAACAGCAAGCTCAAATCCGCACCGCTGCTCACCAATGTGAGAAGTTGGCCTGATAGGTGATGTTTCCAATTCTGGAACCACCTATTATCAGACCAAACAATCTCTTATGGTGTCAGGTTGTAAGTCAACCTTGTTAGACAAGCTATCCTAGGGGTAGCATGGACTAAGCAGCCTAAAGGCTTAACTTAAGAGGTCGTGTTAAGCGAGCTATTTTACCACATACAATCCTGTAATATCAAATGAAAGGACACCACACAAGTATATATTATAAAAATATATGTGTTTATTACTAAAAACAATCCCCAGTATTCTTTATGAATAAAGGGGCACAAGCGTTAAATCAAAAGCACAGTTTAAACATACAAGTTGCACAATTATGGATGAGGGCGGGTGGCCACTCAAACCATATACTAAACAAGTGGTATAAGAGATACCAATCGAACAGTGGTTAGGCCTAGGGCCTAGGGAATCGCTGGGAGCAGTCAGGACAAGCAGTGCTGAAGTCGGGAGAGGCCCACGGGATTCGGGAGCAGTGCGGAAAGCGCACGCATGCACCAATGTTAACCAATGGTGCGTAAAAATGACAAAGTTAGAGTTTAAGGACACTTCCGCTGAACCTAGAGGAACAAAACTTAAGACACAGACCCTAGAGGTGTGCACCAGTGTGGGAACACCGGCGGAGCAAAGTTACCTCACCCACAGGAAGCGGGTGCACAGGGTCGAAGTTGAGTCGGGTTTCGTCACGTAGGCTCTTGGTGCTTGAAGCTGAAAGGGCTGCAGGCGGGGTGAAAGAGAAGTGTCCGGTGGAGTCCAAGGGTGGACTCGAGTTGGAAAGTACCTGAAAGCAGAGGGGACAGAGTCTGGGTCACTCAGCAGTGACCAGGGTGGAACCAGGACGGAACCAGGCAATGTCGGGCGCAATCAGGTCGCTGTCGCGGTGCTTCTCTCCGCTGTCACGTGGGCTCTGGGGCATCTACGACATCCAGGAGCAGGTCACAATCTGTCCCACGCAGGCTCTCACCGTCGGCGCTGTCGGCTGTAAGATTGGAGCAAACAACACTTGGCAAAAGCAATCCACGCGGAACCGGGAGATTGCTTCTCACTCGAACCAGGAAGGTCAGAGTGGGGGCTCCTTTTCAGGGGAGCTGGTGCAGATCTGAAGCAACCAGATTCACAAGTCGGTTTCAAGTTTTCGTTGGCACAGGGGCCACTAGCCGGCTGGCAAGTGACCGGGCCAACGCGTTGAGCCAAAAGTAGCAGAAGGGCCCCACGCAGCACTCGATGAGTGTAGAGGGGTGAGCTTCGGTGCAAGAGTGGCTCAGGGTTGGGGCTTCTCAAACCCCGGTGCACAGCTTCGAGGGTCACTCGTGGGCTGCACGGTCAGCGTCTTGTGGTCAATTCAAGATGGCGTGCCCCACGCTTCCGGTCGCCTCCACGGGTCTCAGCTCTGCAGGGACTGTGGATCGGGCTGTTGGAAGGCAGGCAAGCTTAATCTCGTCGATCTCAGTCGCTCGAGTTCCGGCGGGAACTGCAACCAAGTAGACGTCGAGGGCTGGATGGTGCCTGCTGCTGCAGGGTGGTCACTCCTTGACCACAAGGGAGATTCTTCGGGCTTCCACGTTGAGATGGAGGTCCAAGGGTCCAGAGTTTTGTTTCTAGTGTTTCTTCCAGGAAATCTGATGTGCATTGGCACTGCTCCCACTCTTATTCGAATCTGGGGGGCGTGATTACCTGCTAGGTCCCCCCCTATGGGTGGGACCCAGGAAGGGGGTGGATACACCCCTTTCCTTTGATCCAGGCCGCCCTGGCACGAGGGCTGGAGTGCCCCAGAACCGGTTTGGCCGGATTATGCAAGGGGCAGCCTTGTGCGCCCCAGGCAGTGTCTGGTTTCTTTCAGACCTCCCTGCTACAATCCACTATCTCCTGTCTGGAGGGTGGTGACACCCTCCTGTGGCAGGAAACCCTTTGTCCAGGCCCCATTTGCTGAGTTTCGGTCAGCTGCAGGGGTCCAGACTCTTGTCTGTGGCAGAGGCATCCATTTTGTGGATCTAAGGCCCTTTTTGAAATTAACCGCATTAAAGTAAAGGAACATGTCTTACCCCTCTAGAGGGGTGGAATGCTATCCCCGTCGCCAGAACTGGCGAGGGGATAGTATTCCAAATCGTATGACACCTTACACGACATGTTTTGATAAAGCCAAACCAGAGTTGCTATATAACCGCGAGGATTATAAGGCACTTAAGAGTATATGGTATGGCATTATCCTGAAACAGCTTAGGGAGTTTTTCCCGACAGCTGCAGACAGGCTCAGCTCATGCTAGGGCTCCATCTCACATTAAACCACGCACTCTGCCTCCAGGATTGATGAGGCCTTCCATAGGAGTGGCTCACAGGTTTATATGTGTCCAGATATAGGTTTAGATATAGGTATACTATACCTAAGTAAGGGGTGATTACACCACCTTACCCCAGCTGAGTGATCAGCCAGTTGTGTCAATTTAAGAACCAGCCAGGGGTGGCAAAAGATATGCTGCAGCCCCTGGTAGGCCTTGGTGGCCCCTATGCCCTGGGCACCTATAGTGCATTATACAGGGGCTGACAAGGAGTCCATTTCCAATTGTGGTATGTACCTAGGGTACATGGAATCCATTTTACAGAGAGAGCAGATGGCCTGGGGCCCTGATTAGCAGGGAACCAGGTCAACTAAGTCAAAAAACCAGCTAAACACAGGCAAAAAATCTGGGGTAACCATAGTCAGGTAGCCACCTTCCTACAGCCGACGTGGAACAAGCCTGCAGGGCGTACAGGGAATTCATGTAACCCATTATCTGTTTGAGTAAATGCTTTAATTTCAGATAGTATAGCTCAGAGACAGTGAGCAAGATCTGTGCTTCCAGAAAATAATGCATTCATTCAGAGAAATATCAGGTAAATGAATTCACCTTATGCAGTGAAGGCGCATAAATCATGCCAGAAATGCTCATCAGCCCCAGGAACCCTCGTTCGTAGACCGCCAATCCCGCTGGTGTTGCAAACATATTCTACGATCCCAGATAGTCACAAGTGAACCTTTTCTGTTTACGAGGAGTCACTGCCAAATAGTGGTGTCACCAGTGCTTAATTTGTAAAAGAATAAGGGGCAGATTTACAAGTCCCTTGCGACCCTTTTATGCCACTGCTGCGTCACTTTAGTGACGCAGCGGCCGCGCAAAAGATGTGCCATGGTGCGGGGTACTTACAACGTGACGCATCGGGGGGAGGGGGGGTGTTCCGTCGCAGGAACGCCTCCTAAAAGTGGCTGATTGAAATCTACAAGATTTCACTCAGTCACTTTTGGGCCCATGCTGCGTCAAAACCCTGCGTCTGCTTGAAGCAGGCGTAATGATTGACACAGCATTGTGAGAATAGGGCCCCCCCCCCAGAGCATTGCTGGAGTTGCGTCACGTTTGCAACGCAACTACAGCAGTGCCCCGCTTTTTTTCCGAACCGAATCAGTTATCAGAGCGCTTTACATAGCACCAGTTACGTTACATGAGGACACGCATTCATTTTAGGCACGGGGAGATTAAGTGATTTGCCCAGAATCACAGGGGGTTTTTGGCGTCATTACAGAGACTCGAACCCAGATCCCCAGGTTCGAGGTCGAGCGCCTCAGCCGTTAGGCCAACCTCTCTCCCCACAGATGCATGACGCATCTGTGCCGTTTTTTGCCCCATGGTGCGCCGCATTGTAAATGCGGCGCATCCATGCTGGCGGAGGCATGGTGCACAATAACTGGCTGATATGCAGGGATGTGCCAGTTATTGTAAATCTGCCCCTAAGTGTTGTGACCCGAGCTCTGTTCAGGAGCCTGGGGCTGGTGCAATTAAATGTCTGCACAAATAATACCAATGCTGTGTAGTCTTGAATCCATCTCATGCCTCTTTATCCCAGTACCAGACGCTCCCATCTCCTTTAAATCATCATTACAGGTGCCTGCCTTCTCCCTTTCAGACATTTTTTCCATCTTTCCCTTCCTCGTCTATTTCCGTTTTGTGTGTTTATTCCATTTCTTGCTCTTGGTAAATATCTGAGGCAGAAAAATAAGTGTTGGTCCCCAATACTGAGTGCTGGTGGCCCCCATTGGCAACCACTGGCTCAAATTAAGCACTGGGTGTCACGTCCCTCAGCTACGCAAACTTCAAATAAATGTGATGAAGCTTCACTTGGGAAAATTGTTAGTGTCCAGGTGAATACGCAAATTGTTACTCTACTATCTTCATAAAATGTAGGCATAGAAATAACAAATACTCGAGCTGTGACCGTCAGCAAAGGCACTTAAAAGTGCATGTTTGATGGAACCAACATGCACACTTCTTCTGCATAGATTGTAAGAGTGGTGAAAGTACAGTGTATGATTAACTATCTACAAGAACTGTAGACCTTGTGGTGTGAAAAATATACAAAAAAATGAAGGATTGTCATACACAGGATTTGCAGGGTTTCATTTTGTATCTTGTGCTGAGCCAGGTCTCTTAAAATAGAGATGAGGTGGGTACACTCACCCAATATGGCTCCCGAATTGTGGGCTCCAATCCCAGAAGGCACTGGGATCCAAAATCCCAAAACAGGTAAGGCCATGATGAGCCGCTGCCACGCGCTCGTGAGAGCACACAGACAAAGGTATGAGCACATACAAAAATAAACACCCACACATACACAACCAGACATGCACACACGCTCTAGGTGGAAGTGAGCAGCCTCTGTGAGGTGAATCCACAAGTTATGCCAGGAGGAGGCCCCATATAACAATTGTGGCCTTATATTACTGTGTAGAAAACCCGCCCGCACTTCCCAGAACACAGAGATAAGAAGCCCCAGGCAGATGACAAAAAGATTTCACTTAGAACAGAGGAAGACAGTCTGTAAAAGTATGAAAACCGAAATAAACATACATTTCCCTGTGCAGAAAACGTTTTTCACTAAACTCTTAAACACGCTGAATGAAGTAACAATGCAGTCATTTGACAGGTGTAATGATAACATAAGATCCCCTCTACTAATTCTAATTCCAATATTGTCGTTTATTAAGCAATTTAATACCCACAACATATTGGTATGGATGGGTGGATGCATGAATGAATGATGGATGCAGGATGGATGCTGGATGGGTGGGCGGGTGGGTGGATGGGTGGATGCATGAATGAATGATGGATGCAGGATGGATGGGTGGATGGATGGGTGGATGCATGAATGAATGATGGATGCAGGACGGATGCAGAATTGGTGGATGGGTGGATGGATGGGTGGATGCATGAATGATGGATGCAGGATGGATGCAGGATGGATGGGTGGGTGGATGCATGAATGATGGATGCAGGATGGATGCAGGATGGATGAGTGGATGGATGGGTGGATGGATGAATGAATGATGGATGCAGGATGGATGCAGGATGGATGGGTGGATGAATGAATGATGGATGCAGGATGGGTGGATGGGTGGATGGGTGCATGAATGATGGATGCAGGATGGATGGGTGGATGGATGGATGGGTGGGTGGATGGATGGGTGGATGCATGAATGAATGATGGATGCAGGATGGATGCAGGATGGATGGGTGGATGGATGGGTGGATGCATGAATTATGGATGCAGGATGGATGCAGGATGGATGCAGGATGGATGGGTGAGTGGATGCATGAATGATGGATGCAGGATCGATGGGTGGATGGATGGGTGGATGGATGAATGAATGATGGATGCAGGATGGATGCAGGATGGATGCAGGATGGATGGGTGGATGAATGAATGATGGATGCAGGATGGGTGGATGGGTGCATGAATGATGGATGCAGTATGGATGGGTGGATGGATGGATGGGTGGGTGGATGGATGGGTGGGTGGATGGATGGGTGGATGCATGAATGAATGATGGATGCAGGATGGATGCAGGATGGATGGGTGGATGGATGGGTGGATGCATGAATGATGGATGCAGGATGGATGCAGGATGGATGGGTGGGTGGATGCATGAATGATGGATGCAGGATGGATGCAGGATGGATGGGTGGATGGATGGGTGAATGGATGAATGAATGATGACGGATGCAGGATGGATGGGTGGATGAATGAATGATGGATGCAGGATGGGTGGATGGGTGGATGGGTGCATGAATGATGGATGCAGGATGGATGGGTGGATGGATGGATGGGTGGGTGGATGGATGGGTGGATGGATGGATGGGTGGATGCATGAATGAATGATGGATGCAGGATGGATGCAGGATGGATGGGTGGATGGATGGGTGGATGCATGAATGATGGATGCAGGATGGATGCAGAATTGGTGGATGGGTGGATGGATGGGTGGATGCATGAATGAATGATGGATGCAGGATGGATAAGTGGGTGAATGCATGAATGAATGATGGATGCAGGATGGATGCAGGATGGATGGGTGGGTGGATGGGTGGATGGGTGGATGGATGGGTCGATGCATGAATGAATGATGGATGCAGGATGGATGGGTGGATGCAGGATGGATGATGGATGGGTGGATGGATGGGTGGATGGATGGGTGGATGCATGAATGAATGATGTATGGATGCAGGATGGGTGGGTGGATGGATGGGTGGATGCATGAATGATGTATGGATGGATGCAAGGTGGTTCGGGCTCGCTCGCTGCGCTCGCTCGCTGCGGTGCAATATGCAAATTAGTTTACGCCCACCACTTTCAAATGTCACCAGCCGCCCCTGTGCTCACTGACATACACACAGACGTGGACATTCATACTAGCATGCACACATACAAACATGCGTACGTCCACGACATAAACACTCACACATGCAGACACTTTCAGACGCACACAGACAAGCACACAATACAACTGGAATCCACCCACCTCCAGAAGCATGCTGTTTTTTTTAGTGTTACCAATAGTTTCTAAATCCAAAACTCAAAAAGTCAACACAATCCTTTTGAAATATGGATTTTGAAACCACTGGTAAGCTGTGCTTAATTTTTCACAAAACATATATGCCAGGGCCCTCGCCAGGGGGCTACTGCAGCTTGCATCACCTGTTGCCCCTGCCACCGCTGCCAGTGACAGTACCAACACAATGACAAGTGCTACACAATTACATCACACTGCTTCGTCCTAGCCTGTGTCCCATAATGCACTGCACAGACATGCCCTCCCTGACCTCTGCCCTCTGCTAATGGACATCCCTGGGCTGGGAAATGTCGCTAATCCCCCGTCTTGGCCCTGGGAGCGCCCGGAGTCGGGGCCCTGTCGCTGCAAGCCCCCCCCCCCCCCTTTTAATCCCCGGGTCCCTTTTCTTGCCTCAGGTCTCCCTGCAGGGGTCATCGGTCACGTGAGTGGGCTTTCGGAAAACCAGGACAGGTTGCACAAAACCGCGTTAATCTGTAAAGGGACAGGATGGGAGACTGGAAAGACGGGCGCCTTAAGCAACAAACATTTGCAAAGCCAATGGGTCACGGTAATGAGACCTCTTGACTTTGCCAATGTTTATGGTTAATGTTTTTTTTAGCTACGCTGCTTAGGATCCCCGGAGCGATAGAGATCATCTAAAGTAATCAAAACAAGCATTGGCAAAGCCAGTAAGTCTCACCTATGCAAGAACTATTTGCTTTGCCAATGTGTTTTGGTCATGTTGTGCACCAGCGTGGCTGCTGTGCAGCATGGGTCAACGATAGTAGCTTAGAGGAGAGTGACATGGAGTGTCATAGAGTGGAGTGAGGTAGAGTGCCACAAGGGGAGTGGCGAAGAGTGTCATGGAGTGTCATAGAGTGGAGTGGCGAAGAGTGTAGCGGAGTGTCATAGAGTGGAGTGGCGAAGAGTGTCGCGGAGTGTCATAGAGTGGAGTGGCGAAGAGTGTCGTGGAGTGTCATAGAGTGGAGTGGTGAAGAGTTTTGTGGAGTGTCATAGAGTGGAGTGAGGTAGAGTGCCACAAGGGGAGTGGTGAAGAGTGTCGTGGAGTGTCATAGAGTGGAGTGGCGAAGAGTGTCGTGGAGTGTCATAGAGTGGAGTGGCGAAGAGTGTCGTGGAGTGTCATAGAGTAGAGTGGCGAAGAGTGTCATGGAGTGTCATAGAGTGGAGTGGCGAAGAGTGTAGCGGAGTGTCATAGAGTGGAGTGGCGAAGAGTGTCGCGGAGTGTCATAGAGTGGAGTGGCGAAGAGTGTCGTGGAGTGTCATAGAGTGGAGTGGCGAAGAGTGTCATGGAGTGTCATAGAGTGGAGTGGCGAAGAGTGTAGCGGAGTGTCATAGAGTGGAGTGGCGAAGAGTGTCGCGGAGTGTCATAGAGTGGAGTGGCGAAGAGTGTCGTGGAGTGTCATAGAGTGGAGTGGCGAAGAGTGTCATGGAGTGTCATAGAGTGGAGTGGCGAAGAGTGTCGTGGAGCGTCATAGAGTGGAGTGGTGAAGAGTGTCGTGGAGTGTCATAGAGTGGAGTGAGGTAGAGTGCCACAAGGGGAGTGGTGAAGAGTGTCGTGGAGTGTCATAGAGTGGAGTGGCGAAGAGTGTCGTGGAGTGTCATAGAGTGGAGTGGCGAAGAGTGTCGTGGAGTGTCATAGAGTGGAGTGGCGAAGAGTGTCATGGAGTGTCATAGAGTGGAGTGGCGAAGAGTGTAGCGGAGTGTCATAGAGTGGAGTGGCGAATAGTGTCGCGGAGTGTCATAGAGTGGAGTGGCGAAGAGTGTCGTGGAGTGTCATAGAGTGGAGTGGCGAAGAGTGTCATGGAGTGTCATAGAGTGGAGTGGGGAAGAGTGTCATGGAGTGTCATAGAGTGGAGTGGCGAAGAGTGGAGTAGAGTGTCATAGAGTGGAGTGGCGAAGAGTGGAGTAGAGTGTCATAGAGTGGAGTGGCGAAGAGTGTCGCGGAGTGTCATAGAGTGGAGTGGCGAAGAGTGTCATGGAGTGTCATAGAGTGGAGTGGCGAAGAGTGTCGTGGAGTGTCATAGAGTGGAGTGGCGAAGAGTGTCGTGGAGTGTCATGGAGTGGAGTGGCGAAGAGTGTCATGGAGTGTCATAGAGTGGAGTGGTGAAGAGTGTAGTGGAGTGTCATAGAGTGGAGTGGCGAAGAGTGTCGTGGAGTGTCATAGAGTGGAGTGGCGAAGAGTGTCGTGGAGTGTCATAGAGTGGAGTGGCGAAGAGTGTCATGGAGTGTCATAGAGTGGAGTGGCGAAGAGTGTTGTGGAGTGTCATAGAGTGAAGTGGTGAAGAGTGTTGTGGAGTGTCATAGAGTGGAGTGGCGAAGAGTGTCATGGAGTGTCATAGAGTGGAGTGGCGAAGAGTGGAGTAGAGTGTCATAGAGTGGAGTGGCGAAGAGTGTTGTGGAGTGTCATAGAGTGGAGTGGCGAAGAGTGTCATGGAGTGTCATAGAGTGGAGTGGCGAAGAGTGTCGTGGAGTGTCATAGAGTGGAGTGGCGAAGAGTGTCGTGGAGTGTCATAGAGTGGAGTGGCGAAGAGTGTCGTGGAGTGTCATAGAGTGAAGTGGTGAAGAGTGTTGTGGAGTGTCATAGAGTGGAGTGGCGAAGAGTGTTGTGGAGTGTCATAGAGTGAAGTGGTGAAGAGTGTTGTGGAGTGTCATAGAGTGGAGTGGCGAAGAGTGTCACGGAGTGTCATAGAGTGGAGTGGCGAAGAGTGTCATGGAGTGTCATAGAGTGGAGTGGCGAAGAGTGTCATGGAGTGTCATAGAGTGGAGTGGCGAAGAGTGGAGTAGAGTGTCATAGAGTGGAGTGGCGAAGAGTGTCGCGGAGTGTCATAGAGTGGAGTGGCGAAGAGTGTCGTGGAGTGTCATAGAGTGGAGTGGCGAAGAGTGTCGCGGAGTGTCATAGAGTGGAGTGTCGAAGAGTGTCATGGAGTGTCATAGAGTGGAGTGGCGAAGAGTGTCATGGAGTGTCATAGAGTGGAGTGGCAAAGAGTGTCATGGAGTGTCATAGAGTGGAGTGGCGAAGAGTGGAGTAGAGTGTCATAGAGTGGAGTGGCGAAGAGTGGAGTAGAGTGTCATAGAGTGGAGTGGCGAAGAGTGTCGTGTAGTGTCATAGAGTGGAGTGAGGTAGAGTGCCACAAGGGGAGTGGCGAAGAGTGTCGTGGAGTGTCATAGAGTGAAGTGGTGAAGAGTGTTGTGGAGTGTCATAGAGTGGAGTGGCGAAGAGTGTCGTGGAGTGTCATAGAGTGGAGTGGCGAAGAGTGTCGTGGAGTGTCATAGAGTGGAGTGGCGAAGAGTGTCATGGAGTGTCATAGAGTGGAGTGGTGAAGAGTGTTGTGGAGTGTCATAGAGTGGAGTGGCGAAGAGTGTCGTGGAGTGTCATAGAGTGGAGTGGCGAAGAGTGTCGTGGAGTGTCATAGAGTGGAGTGGCGAAGAGTGTCGTGGAGTGTCATAGAGTGAAGTGGTGAAGAGTGTTGTGGAGTGTCATAGAGTGGAGTGGCGAAGAGTGTTGTGGAGTGTCATAGAGTGAAGTGGTGAAGAGTGTTGTGGAGTGTCATAGAGTGGAGTGGCGAAGAGTGTCGCGGAGTGTCATAGAGTGGAGTGGCGAAGAGTGTCATGGAGTGTCATAGAGTGGAGTGGCGAAGAGTGTCATGGAGTGTCATAGAGTGGAGTGGCGAAGAGTGGAGTAGAGTGTCATAGAGTGGAGTGGCAAAGAGTGGAGTAGAGTGTCATAGAGTGGAGTGGCGAAGAGTGTCATGGAGTGTCATAGAGTGGAGTGGCGAAGAGTGTCGTGGAGTGTCATAGAGTGGAGTGGCGAAGAGTGTCGTGGAGTGTCATAGAGTGGAGTGGCGAAGAGTGCCGTGGAGTGTCATAGGGTGGAGTGGGGAAGAGTGGAGTAGAGTGTCATAGAGTGGAGTGGCGAAGAGTGGAGTAGAGTGTCATAGAGTGGAGTGGCGAAGAGTGTCGTGGAGTGTCATAGAGTGGAGTGGCGAAGAGTGCCGTGGAGTGTCATAGGGTGGAGTGGGGAAGAGTGGAGTAGAGTGTCATAGAGTGGAGTGGCGAAGAGTGGAGTAGAGTGTCATAGAGTGGAGTGGTGAAGAGTGGAGTGGTGAAGAGTGTCATGGAGTGTCATAGAGTGGAGTGGTGAAGAGTGTCGTGGAGTGTCATAGAGTGGAGTGGCGAAGAGTGTCGTGGAGTGTCATAGAGTGGAGTGGCGAAGAGTGTCGTGGAGTGTCATAGAGTGGAGTGGTGAAGAGTGTCGTGGAGTGTCATAGAGTGGAGTGGCGAAGAGTGTCATGGAGTGTCATAGAGTGGAGTGGCGAAGAGTGTCGTGGAGTGTCATAGAGTGGAGTGGTGAAGAGTGGAGTAGAGTGTTGTAGAGGGAAGTGTTAGAGAGTGACGTGCTTTGGAGTGGCATAGTGTGGAGTTGCATAGAGTGGCATACACTGGAGTGGCATTCTGTAGAGTGGACTGGAGTAGAGTGCATCAGCGTAGAGTGTTGTAGAGTGCAGTGGCATCGAATTCAGTGGAATACAATGTAGCGTCATAGAATGCAGTGATGTAGATTAGAGTGGTGCATACCAGAGTGCAGACACATAGAGTAGAGTGGTGCAGAGTAGTGTGGTGTAGAGTGCTCAGAGTAGAGTTGCATAGAGCGCAGTGACATAGTGTACAGTGGTGTAGAGTAGTGTGGTGTAGAGTGGGCAGAGTAGAGTTGCTTAGAGCGCAGTGACGGAGTGTACAGTGGTGTAGAGGAGAGTGGCGTAGAGTGGTGCAGAGGGGAGTGGGGTAGAGTTGAGTGATGCAGAAGGCAGTGTCACAGAGTAGAGTCAATTGGCATTGAATGCAGTGGCGTAGTTTAGAGTGGTATATATCAGAGTGCAGTGGCACAGAGTAGAGTGGTACAGAGTAGAGCAGCGTAAAGTAGAGTGGCACAGAATAGAGTGAGGTAGAGTGCAGTAGCATAGAGTGTAGTGGCATAGAGTGGCATAGTGTAGCGTAGAGAGGAGTATAGTAGTGCAGAGTAGAGTTGCATAAAGATCAGTGGCGGAGAGTGCAGTGTTGCAGAGTGGAGTGCCAGAGTGCAGTGGTGTAGAGTGTCAGAGTGCAGTGGTGTAGAGTGTCAGAGTGCAGTGGTGTAGAGTGTCAGAGTGCAGTGGTGTAGAGTGTCAGAGTGCAGTGGTGTAGAGTGTCAGAGTGCAGTGGTGTAGAGTGCCAGAGTGCAGTGGTGTAGAGTGTCAGAGTGCAGTCGTGTAGAGTGTCAGAGTGCAGTGGTGTAGAGTGCCAGAGTGCAGTGGTGTAGAGTGTCAGAGTGCAGTGGTGTAGAGTGTCAGAGTGCAGTGGTGTAAAGTGCCAGAGTGCAGTGGTGTAGAGTGCCACAGTGCAGTGGTGTAGAGTGCCAGAGTGCAGTGGTGCAGAGTGTAGTAGAGTGACAGTCACATAGAGTACAGTGATGCAGAGTAGAGTGCAGCAGCATAGGGTGCAGTGACATACAGTGCAGTTGTGTAGAGTGCATTTTCATAGAGTGCACTGGTTAAGAGTACAATGGCATAGAGTGCTGTGGCATATAGTGGAGTGGTACAGAGTGGAGTACGGTGGCGTAGAGTGCAGTGGCATAGAGTAGATTGTTTTAGAGTAGAGTAAAGGGCCATAGAGTGGAGTGGTGCAGGGTACAGTGCAGTTGTGTAGAGTGGCATAGAGTGTAATGGCATAGAGTAAAGTGGTGTAGAGTGCAGTGGTGCAGAGTAGATTAGATGGGTGTAGTGTTGATTGGCATAGAGTCAAGGGGTATCGAGTTGAGTGTTACAGAGTAAAGTACATTGATGTAGAGTGTATTGGCATAGAGTGCAGTGACATAGCGTGTAGTGTTGTAGAGTGGCATAGAGTACAGTGGTGTAGGCTGGAGTTGTGCAGAGATGATTGGTGTGGCCTAGTCTGGAGTGGTGTAGATTGCAGTGGTGTAGAGTAGCGTGACGAAGAGTGCATTGGCAATGAGTAGAGTGATACAGGGCAGAGCAGAGGGGCGTAGTGTAAAGTGGCATAGAGTGCAGTGGCGTAGATTGTAGTGGTGCAGGGTAGAGTAGAGTAGAGAGGTGTAGTGCAAAGTGGCAAAGAGTGCAGTGGCATAGAGTGGAGTGGTGGAGTCTAAAGTAGAGAGGCGTAGTGTAAAGTGGCATAGAGTGCAGAGGCGTAGAGTGGAGTGGTGTGGGGTACAGTGGTGTGGAATGGTGCAGAGTGGAGTGGAGTGGCGTAGAGTGGAGTATGCATGGTGTGGTAGCACGCTGCCATTATAGACAACACATTTTCAATTACAATGACCATTTCATTTGCACAGACATTCAGTTTAACTAATAAAACTATAGAGCGCACAAACGAAAATGTGTGGATATTGCATCACCTAGTGAATTGATTTGTTTTGATCATATTAAAGCATTACACTTCAGAAGTAACAAACAATGTGTTTCATTTGTGTTCCTAATTCTGATATATTCTCAAATACTTACACCGTTCGTTTAAATGTTGTTGTATGCTATAAAAAAAAAGATTTCCTATCCCCCATATCCAGCATGATTGTCACATAAATCCTCTCACTTTGAAGTTAGAGAAAGAAACGTAAACAAGTGCACTCACCTGATATTTGACCTTGATCTTGGAAAGCACAGCAAATGTGACAAGATAAGAACAGTATTTAAAGACCTATTTACAGACAGAGAGTAGTGGAAGAATACAGTAAACATACTTTAGGCAATGGGAGGGGCAAACTGAACCTGGAGAGCCTAAAGCAAATAGAGCCAGCAAATAGAAAGCCAGAAAATGTGAGTTACAAACCACAAAACCAATGCTAAGCAATGGGCGTAATGCATTCCCAGAGAAGCTTTCTGAATGTCCCCAAAATGTCTTAAGCAAACAAGACAGCTGCGTTGTCTGATCGTCTGCGACCTTAAAAAAAAAAGTGTGCATCATTCTGTAGGCACACGCACCACACGTGTGCACCTACAGAATGACGCACGTGCTTTTTTTGTCTTTTTAATTACTGATCCGAGTTGGAAAAGTAATTAAAAAGAAAATAAAACACGGGAAAGTGTTTTGATTTTTTTTAAAGGAGAGAGGAAGGGTGGAAGCAATGGTGGGCCAGAGCAACACGGGGGGACGGGGATACAACATGGAGGAAGGTGGTGAGGGACTGAACGCAGACACAGCACAGAGGAGGGTAGGGGATAACGAACACTGGAAAAACATAGGAAAGGGTGGGGGGAACGAACGCAAAATCAATACAGCAGATGCGGGGTAATAGAACTGCAAGCAACACAAGGTGGAAGGGATGGGTTGAAACAACACGGAGGACGTGGGTTGGTGGAGGCAATGTGGAAAATCACACAGGTGAGAACAAGAAGGAGGGGTGTCTGGCAGCAACACAGGGAGAGTAGACGAGGGAGGCAACTCAAAAACACATGCATACTCATGGAGTACTCAACACAAAAGAAAAAGTAGGTGCAGAATTGGCAAAGTTTAATTCTCGGGAATTACATTAAAATTCAGCGGAGTTTTGAAAAGGTGCATAGTGGGCAGTTGAAAATATTTACATAGTGCAAAAT
This sequence comes from Lissotriton helveticus, assembly GCF_964261635.1. Taxonomy (NCBI): domain Eukaryota; kingdom Metazoa; phylum Chordata; class Amphibia; order Caudata; family Salamandridae; genus Lissotriton; species Lissotriton helveticus. The sequence continues at coordinate 31,079,044 of NC_136073.1, read as the reverse complement.
GCATCCTTGAATAAACAAATGTATGTGATTATATATTTTGCGTGAACAAAATAGCGCAATGTGCAGTGCATACCCTTTGGTGCCCTTACATGAGCATGCAAGGGTGCAGAGGGGTATCAACTCCAGTGCATACCTCTCGGCGCCCTTACATAAGCATGCAAGGACGCCGAGGGGTATCAACTCCAGTGCATACCTCTCGGCGCCCTTACATAGGCATGCAAGGATGCCAAGGGGTATCAACTCCAGTGCATACACCTCAGTGCCCTTACATAAGCATGCAAAGGCGCCGAGGGGTATCAACTCCAGTGCATACCTCTCGGTGCCCTTACATAAGCATGCAAAGGCACCGAGGGGTATCAACTCCAGTGCATACACCTCAGCGCCCTTTCATAAACATGCAAGGGCGCTGAGGGGTATCAACTCCAGTGCATACACCTCAGCGCCCTTACATAAGCATGTACGGGCGCCGAGGGGTATCAACTCCAGTGCATACACCTCAGCGCCCTTACATAAGCATGTAATGGCGCCGAGGGGTATCAACTCCAGTGCATACACCTCAGCACCCTTACATAAGCATGCAGGGGCGCCGAGGGGTATCAACTCCAGTGCATACCTCTCGTCGCCCTTACATAAGCATGCAAGGACGCCGAGGGGTATCAACTCCAGTGATACCCCTCAGCGCCCTTACATAAGCATGCAAGGAGGCCGAGGGGTATCAACTCCAGTGCATACCTCTCGGCGCCCTTACATAACCATGCAAGGACGACGAGGGGTATCAACTCCAGTGCATACCTATCGGCGCCCTTACATAAGCATGCAAGGGCGCCGAGGGGTATCAACTCCAGTGCATACACCTCGGCGCCCTTACATAAGCATGCAAGGGCGCCGAGGGGTATCAACTCCAGTGCATACACCTCGGTGCCCTTACATAAGCATGCAAGGGCGCCGAGGGGTATCAACTCCAGTGCATACACCTCAGCGCCCTTACATAAGCATACAAGGACGCCGAGGGGTATCAACTCCAGTGCATACACCTCAGGGCCCTTACATAAGCATACAAGGGCGCCAAGGGGTATCAACTCCAGTGCATACACCTCAGTGCCCTTACATAAGCATGCAAGGATGCAGAGGGGTATCAACTCCAGTGCATACACCTCAGGGCCCTTACATAAGCATGCAAGGGCACCGAGGGGTATCAACTCCAGTGCATACACCTCAGCACCCTTACATAAGCATACAAGGGCGCCGAGGGGTATCAACTCCAGTGCATACACCTCAGCACCCTTACATAAGCATACAAGGGCGCAGAGGAGTATCAACTCCAGTGCATACACCTCAGCGCCCTTACATAAGCATGCAGGGACGCAGATAGGTATCAACTCTAGTGCATACACCTCAGCGCCCTTACATAAGCATGCAAGGGCGCCGAAGGGTTTCAACTCCAGTGCATACACCTCAGCACCCTTACATAAGCATGCAGGGACGCAGATTGGTATCAACTCTAGTGCATACACCTCAGCGCCCTTACATAAGCATACAAGGACGCCGAGGGGTATCAACTCCAGTGCATACACCTCAGCACCCTTACATAAGCATGCAAAGGCACCGAGGGGTATCAACTCCAGTGCATACACCTCAGCACCCTTACATAAGCATACAAGGGCACTGAGGGGTATCAACTCCAGTGCATACCTCTTGGCGCCCTTACATAACCATGCAAGGACGCCGAGGGGTATCAACTCCAGTGCATACACCTCAGCGCCATTACATAAGTATGCATAGGCGCCGAGGGGTATCAACTCCAGTGCATACACCTCAGCACCCTTACATAAGCATACAAGGACGCCGAGGGGTATCAACTCCAGTGCATACACCTCAGCGCCCTTACATAAGCATGCAAGGGCACCGAGGGGTATCAACTCCAGTGCAAACCCCTCAGCGCCCTTACATAAGCATACAAGGACGCCGAGGGGTATCAACTCCAGTGCATACACCTCAGTGCCCTTACATAAGCATGCAAGGATACAGAGCGGTATCAACTCCAGTGCATACACCTCAGCACCCTTACATAAGCATGCAAGGGCGCCGAGGGGTATCAACTCCAGTGCATACCTCTCGGCGCCCTTACATAAGCATGCAAAGGCACCGAGCGGTATCAACTCCAGTGCATACACCTCAGCACCCTTACATAAGCATACAAGGTCGCCGAGGGGTATCAACTCCAGTGCATACACCTCAGTGCCCTTACATAAGCATGCAAAGGCACCGAGGGGTATCAACTCCAGTGCATACACCTCAGCACCCTTACATAAGCATGCAGGGACGCAGATTGGTATCAACTCTAGTGCATACACCTCAGCGCCCTTACATAAGCATACAAGGACGCCGAGGGGTATCAACTCCAGTGCATACACCTCAGCACCCTTACATAAGCATGCAAAGGCACCGAGGGGTATCAACTCCAGTGCATACACCTCAGCACCCTTACATAAGCATACAAGGACGCCGAGGGGTATCAACTCCAGTGCATACACCTCAGCGCCCTTACATAAGCATGCAAGGGCACCGAGGGGTATCAACTCCAGTGCAAACCCCTCAGCGCCCTTACATAAGCATACAAGGACGCCGAGGGGTATCAACTCCAGTGCATACACCTCAGTGCCCTTAAATAAGCATGCAAGGATACAGAGCGGTATCAACTCCAGTGCATACACCTCAGCACCCTTACATAAGCATGCAAGGGCGCCGAGGGGTATCAACTCCAGTGCATACCTCTCGGCGCCCTTACATAAGCATGCAAAGGCACCGAGCGGTATCAACTCCAGTGCATACACCTCAGCACCCTTACATAAGCATACAAGGTCGCCGAGGGGTATCAACTCCAGTGCATACACCTCAGTGCCCTTACATAAGCATGCAAAGGCACCGAGGGGTATCAACTCCAGTGCATACACCTCAGCACCCTTACATAAGCATACAAGGATGCAGAGGGGTATCAACTCCAGTGCATACACCTCAGCACCCTTACATAAGCATGCAGGGACGCCGATTGGTATCAACTCTAGTGCATACACCTCAGCGCCCTTACATAAGCATGCAAAGGCACAGAGGGGTATCAACTCCAGTGCATACACCTCAGCGCCCTTACATAAGCATACAACGGCGCCGAGGGGTATCAACTCCAGTGCATACACCTCAGCACCCTTACATAAGCATAGAAGGGCGCCGAGGGGTATCAACTCCAGTGCATACACCTCAGCGCCCTTACATAAGCATGCAAGGGCGCCGAGGGGTATCAACTCCAGTGCATACACCTCAGCGCCCTTACATAAGCATGCAAGGGTGCCGAGGGGTATCAACTCCAGTGCATACACCTCAGCGCCCTTACATAAGCATGCAAGGGCACCGAGGGGTATCAACTCCAGTGCACACCCCTCAGCGCCCTTGCATAAGCATACAAGGGCGCCGAGGGGTATCAACTCTAGTGCATACCTCTCGGCACCCTTACGTAAGCATGCAAGGGAACCGAGGGTTATCAACTCCAGTGCATACACCTCAGCGCCCTTACATAAGCATGCAAAGGCACCGAGGGGTATCAACTCCAGTGCATAACCCTCAGCGCCTTTACATAAGCATGCAAGGGCGCCGAGGGGTATCAACTCCAGTGCATACACCTCGGCGCCCTTACATAAGCATGCAAGGGCGCCGAGGGGTATCAATCCAGTGCGTACACCTCAGCGCCCTTACATAAGCATACAAGGACGCCGAGGGGTATCAACTCCAGTGCATACACCTCAGGGCCCTTACATAAGCATACAAGGGCGCCGAGGGGTATCAACTCCAGTGCATACACCTCAGTGCCCTTACATAAGCATGCAAGGATGCAGAGGGGTATCAACTCCAGTGCATACACCTCAGGGCCCTTACATAAGCATGCAAGGGCACCGAGGGGTATCAACTCCAGTGCATACACCTCAGCACCCTTACATAAGCATACAAGGGCGCCGAGGGGTATCAACTCCAGTGCATACACCTCAGCACCCTTACATAAGCATACAAGGGCGCAGAGGAGTATCAACTCCAGTGCATACACCTCAGCGCCCTTACATAAGCATGCAGGGACGCAGATTGGTATCAACTCTAGTGCATACACCTCAGCGCCCTTACATAAGCATGCAAGGGCGCCGAAGGGTTTCAACTCCAGTGCATACACCTCAGCACCCTTACATAAGCATGCAGGGACGCAGATTGGTATCAACTCTAGTGCATACACCTCAGCGCCCTTACATAAGCATACAAGGAAGCCGAGGGGTATCAACTCCAGTGCATACACCTCAGCACCCTTACATAAGCATGCAAAGGCACCGAGGGGTATCAACTCCAGTGCATACACCTCAGCACCCTTACATAAGCATACAAGGGCACCGAGGGGTATCAACTCCAGTGCAAACCCCTCAGCGCCCTTACATAAGCATACAAGGACGCCGAGGGGTATCAACTCCAGTGCATACACCTCAGTGCCCTTACATAAGCATGCAAGGATACAGAGCGGTATCAACTCCAGTGCATACACCTCAGCACCCTTACATAAGCATGCAAGGGCGCCGAGGGGTATCAACTCCAGTGCATACCTCTCGGCGCCCTTACATAAGCATGCAAAGGCACCGAGCGGTATCAACTCCAGTGCATACACCTCAGCACCCTTACATAAGCATACAAGGTCGCCGAGGGGTATCAACTCCAGTGCATACACCTCAGTGCCCTTACATAAGCATGCAAAGGCACCGAGGGGTATCAACTCCAGTGCATACACCTCAGCACCCTTACATAAGCATACAAGGATGCAGAGGGGTATCAACTCCAGTGCATACACCTCAGCACCCTTACATAAGCATGCAGGGACGCCGATTGGTATCAACTCTAGTGCATACACCTCAGCGCCCTTACATAAGCATGCAAAGGCACCGAGGGGTATCAACTCCAGTGCATACACCTCAGCGCCCTTACATAAGCATGCAAAGGCACCGAGGGGTATCAACTCCAGTGCATACACCTCAGCGCCCTTACATAAGCATACAACGGCGCCGAGGGGTATCAACTCCAGTGCATACACCTCAGCACCCTTACATAAGCATACAAGGGCGCCGAGGGGTATCAACTCCAGTGCATACAACTCAGCGCCCTTACATAAGCATGCAAGGGCGCCGAGGGGTATCAACTCCAGTGCATACACCTCAGCGCCCTTACATAAGCATGCAAGGGCACCGAGGGGTATCAACTCCAGTGCATACACCTCGACGCTCTTACATAAGCATGTATGGGCGCCGAGGGGTATCAACTCCAGTGCATACACCTCGACGCTCTTACATAAGCATGTATGGGCGCCTTGGGGAATTCACTCAGTGTATGAAGAATTCTTGCCTTTAAATTATTGATACCCTCTCCTGTCATAAGATGGGACGCTTCATCATAGGGTACATCTTCATGCCGATGACAGTTGCCACCAGCGTGGGCTGCAATCCTGCAATGCTGGGAGCATGTCTTGCTCTATTTTGTGGCAATCTATATATGGTGAAATGTTATGGTAAGGGTGGCCTAGCAAATAGGTGTGTATGAAGGTAGGAAGATTGTTCGTGCTACCAAAAATAAAGAGATCAATTAAACTGTTAAAAATGCCTCAATGGGAAAAAACTTTATTGGTGTCTCTGAGGTATAATTAAAGATTAAAGGGGAATAATTCAACCCTAATGGTCAACATGTTTCAGCCCTTAGAACACCCTCCTTAGAGATGCTCAGGGCTTCTTCAGGACTGTACAATGTTTGAATCTCTGTATATGTTGCCTGCAAAGTTTTGCGTAGCAACTTGAAGTGAATGCTCAGATACAATAGTTGACTCAGCGATCCTTATACGACACCTCAGTTGCCTTTCAGTTTCTCGATCCTTGGGGTCTTGCTACTGCCATACACTCGTTGGCCTAACTAATGGGAACCCTTAATTTTGTTGTCCTAAGTCATTGTGGTGGGGCTCCGTGGCTGTGGAATTGTTCTTAGGGCACGTACCCTTCCGGTTCAATATTCTCCCATTTACCTCTTACAAGTAAAAGATACACAAGAATTATCTTGGAATCCTGCTTGCCTTTCTTTCAAGTGCACCCCTAGTGTCATATTTAAAACCCCAGGACAATAGTCGGGCAGGACACATCAGGGTTCATCAGCAACCGGAGAGTGGATGCATTAGAAATGTCTTGCCATCCTGTTCTCTGCCTTTCAAGTGCACCCCAATGTATTATATGTAAACTCAGCAATCATGTCAAACAGGATTCGACACTCAAGCAGGGGTTGGCACTGTAATGTCAAAAAGGATGCCCACAGCCCACACCCAGTATACTCTGTGAGGGTCAGAGGAGCTATCTCTGCCCATCCAAACCAGTCTACTTTTTGTAAATATCTCTACTAGGATGCTGGGTCTGGTGGATCAGTGGACTAATGCCTCCACTGCAGGGGTCAGTGTTTGACCTCTGGTCACCGGTTCAAATCCCGGCGGGTCCACTCATCCTTTCATCCATCTGAGGTCGATAAAATGAGTATTATTGAGTTGGGTAACAAGAAACATTGGTTATTCAGCCTCAAGATACCTCTGGGTGAACGTGCGCTTTACAAATACACATGTTATGTTACTATGTGTCTCTTTCATTGTGTTGTTGAGCTAAGTTGTACAGCAGCAGGTCTGGTGTGCAGCATGGTTAAAAGAACATTGACCACATCATTGTGTTTTTTTGTTTACTTTCAGTCATGCTGCACAGCAGTTTTGCAGCTGTACAACATGGTTAAGAGAAAGGGACAAAGCCGACAGATGCCACATGGGTGAAACCTATTGGCTTTGCCAATGCTTGTTGGACATTGGAAGGAGAGCTGTGGTTGCAGTCGTCATTCAATACCTGTGGTTCTACAGCTTCTGGTGGGAGCTCACTCGACATTATTTTGTCTTAAACTCCCAGGAGGGTATAACATTTCTGTTGTGCAATCCCTTTGTTAGGATTCGACAGCAAAGCCTCAGTGGATAACAAAACATCTCCACACAGATGAAGTTAGAACTCTTTTGTAGTGTTTATCTGCAAGCGCAGTTTGATGTAACATATGTAAAGCATTCTGATACCCTCACCGGATTTGCGCTATATAAAACTTTATAAATAAATAACAAATTAAAATAAACCGTTCAAAGAAGCAGCCCCTATTCAGCTTTGGAGCTGCCTTTTTAGATTTCAAAACGTCTACCTCCCAGTGTTTGTGTACAAGGAGAGGTGGAGGGCAGCGGTTGTGGCCCTACAGCCAGGTATGCTGAATTTGGAACTGGGGACCCAGGTTCAGGTGCCAGCGCCTGCTCAACATCCTGTGATCCTAGGCGCATCGCAATAAAACCTGTGAAAAGCAACATTTATAGTTTGAAACACACAAAATACACACCATCACTCACCACACCTGCCATGTTTTACCCTTGCTAAACTGCTCTTCCCCCTACCGTGTACAATGAGTAAAATAAACCCCTTACGCCACCAGTACTCACTTTTCCCATGTTAAAAATGATGCAAAAGTGGCGCAAGAGGCTTGTAAATCTGCCCCTGGGTGTTTTGAGCACAGCTAGGGATGCGGGGTCCGTTGAGTGTTTTCTGCGTTGCATATCCATGATTGGTGAATTCCTGAGGATTTTTGTAGAACCATAACAAACCGTTAACTGTTTTTACACCTCACTCTACCTTCGGTGGGAGTACAGCCCTTGCAACTGGGCATACTGAGTCCACTGAGCCTCAAGAGGAGGACACAAACTCGGGAGACCAGGTTCACACCAGAACCTGGGCTTCTATGGGAATTCACAAGGGCATATTATCAAGCCCATTATCGCCGCTTTAGCGGCAGTTTCCTGCCGATAAAACGCGGCGATAATGTATCGCCCTTTCTTGATAATATGGCCCATGGTGACCCGAAGCATCGCAGTGGTGACGGTAAAAGAGAACCATTGCACCCAGACCAGAGGCGGCAACTAAAATGTCAACTCTTTAGAAGCCAGGTCTTGAGGGATTTTCCAAAACTCTACTGGTTGTTCATGGATCGAATGGCCAGGGGAGGGCAATCCGGAGCCGCGTTATGGCGGTTGCAACAGAAAATTTGCTCCTGCTGCCAGCCACTCAAAGTTTTCTGGTCTGTGACCTCTATTTTTAGTTTGGATCTGAAATGAATGATGGGAGTAAAAGAGCTTCCTTGTTCAATCAGTGGTCTTTGTGCTTTTTAGGTTTTGCCTGGCGAAAAGATGCGCTCTGCGCATCTTTTTCGCGCAGGCGAAAACCTGATGAGAACTGTAGTGTGGCTTGGGTCGGCCCTCGTCATTCATTGGCTGGCTCCATAAATGGAGCCTAGCCATTGGACGAGGGGCCTGTCCGTCAATGCCGGACCAGATTCGGGGGCGTTCCCGAGATTCTTTGGCTTTTGCCGACGTCACGCGACGTCAGCCGAAAGCCGGGAACGCCCCCGAATCTGGTCCGGCATTGCCGGCACTTCTGCGTCTCTCCACCCCCCTTTCCCGCCCCCTCCCGCTTGTTGCCTGATGCTGGCCTCGCGGCCGCGGAGAAGCCTCGGGAACACCCCCGAATCTGGTTCTCCCTTGAACCCATGGCTAGTGGCTTCATAAGGCGTGACGTGATGCAAGCAGCCTCAGGGCGCCGTCTGGTACCGATAAGAGGGTGGAGGGAATGGGAAGCGCTTCAGGCTTGAAGGCTGAACATCGTGGCGCTACTCGCCTCTACCTGTCAAATTCCCCTCCTCCCTCTCTTCATCTTACCTGCGCCCTTCCCCCCTCCACTGTTGTGCAGCTCGTCTTTGCCAGCTTTAGTTACACAAGTACCACACATGCTCACGGCCTATGTGTGCCAGAACAACTGAAAGCGCCGGGAAGCCGTGCCAGTGTCAGAGTGTGCGCTACAGAAACGCCCGCTGGCAATAGCAGTGTGAGGCCTTCAAAAGGTGGCTGCGCCTTACCACGAGGAGACCCGTGTGTACTGGGAACACGTCCGGATCCGTGACTAACTCTGTCCCAGCCCTACTGGCTTTGTCACAGGCACTGTCGCCTGTCCAGAAGTGTGGCAGGCCAGTCAAGTCACTAGAGAGGATGTCGTGCAAAGAAAGCTCGCTAGAAGCTCGAATTTGGGGACTTGTGGTTTTATTTAACCAGTGTAAAACCAGGACTACAAATCCCAGAATTCTAAGAGAACCCCCGGGAGAGGACTCACTGGAACTGGAAGCTTTGCAGCTGTGTCTGGGGTGTTGCAGCTCATGATGAGGCAGTTATTGATGGCCCCACTGGAATGTCTGGGGGGAGGGGGGTGAGTCGGTGACCCCGCCCCCGGGCCCCCAGCAGCGGTGACTCGGTGGGAACGGAGCGGCCAAGGTTGGCCCGGCCCAGGGGACCCCTCGTGGAATCCGGACCGAAAACATAGCCCGGATTCCTGGGAATCCGCCGGGCTGAGAGGGGCAGAGCAGGCGGGCCTCCCCGGGGAGCAAAGGGAAGGGCTGGGGCCGGCACAGCTTGGGCGAGTGAGGGGTGACTGACTGCCCAAGTGAGTGAGGTTACATGAGGTAGGCTGTGCAGGGCACCTCTTGCCACCCCTCACCCACCGTGACACACTGGCCCCAGGCATTGCTTGCACCCGGGGTGGGCGAGTCAGAGCACTCATGGGCGAGACAGCCTGAGCCGAGCCCGGGCACCGGTCTGGCTCTAGAAGCCGAAGGCCGAGCCGAGCCGCAAAACAGCAGCAAAGGCAGCAGCGGTTACTTTTGTAACAGGTGCGCAAATAAGACACGTTCCTTAACACGTAGAAAATTAATGTTTATTTAATGACCACTTGTGTTTCACCGACAGTTGCCCGAGTATAAGTTTCAGGCAGGGTGTCTGTCCCACCCTCAAACACACGCTTCATGTACGTGTTAACAATAATACACATTAAAGTCACACAGCGCACCTTTCCGCTCGCCCCTGATGCAGTGTTACCACTTTGTTTCTGCACAGCCTCTGTAGCCGTAGCGAGCCCATTTTCACCAGTTTATCTGCTTTGTTTTATTAGTGTTCCCATGGTGGTGGTATGGAGTGTGTGTTTCTGTAGTATTCCCTCGCGTCAGCAATTTTTTCTCTTCGTTGCAGCAGAGTTCTTACTGTGTTTTGGGCACTGTTCCTTCCTTGTTTCATCAGTGCTCTCACTGGGTTTTGGCACTGTTCCTTCCTTGTTTCAGCTGTGTTCTTACTGGGTTTTGGCACTGTTCCTTCCTTGTTTCAGCAGTGTATAATATGGATTTGCATTTTCCTTGTTTTCGATTTGTTGGAACAAAGAGACATAAAGGGAGGGAGGGAAAAGAGGGGAAAATATATTTTTCATTATATTTTTTTTCTCTCTTTTTTCTCTTTCAATCTACCTCCATTTTTGCTCTAATCTTATTTGCTGGATAAGTAATTTATTTTGTCCCCTCGCTTTTGGCTTGTGATGTTAGGTAAGTGGCCCTGTAGGGAGCTGGAAGAAGGCAAAGATCCGAAGCGAGAGATGAGGGTCCTACAGGGGGAACCAGCAGGACAAATAAGAGGTCTGTTCAGGACTGGGAGGGGCAGATGAAAGGCCCGTCAGGGATTGGGAGGGACAGATGAGAGACCTTCAGCAAATGGGAGGCTAGAAAACGACCCAAAGGAGTAGATGAGAAACCAATAAGAATCAATAGAGCAGCGAGCATTTTAACAGCAAAGCTAACAAAGTTTAGATTGACATGTATGAGCCCTAACTAATTCCCAGCGTTTGAATTCATCAAGGCTGCATTTTGCTGAATTCTTAGCTTCCAAATTCTGCCTGGTAGTTAAGTTAAGGAAATATTATAAACCAAATAGATGGCATGTGTTCCCTTCAGTTAGTGCTGCCTTTTTAGCCTACAGCCCATTCTTGCAATGTATAAGCATTAAACTACAAATCTCAGAATGCAGTTGTTGTTGGATAAAAAAGCTGTAATGGTTTAAGGATCCAGGACGGCTCTGCTAGAAAAGAGGAAAAAGGCATGCATGCCCCAATTCCCAATTCAAACTGGAGACTCATATTTTTTTTGCCAGAAACAGGCTTCATTTTAGCATGCAATTGCTTAGAATTCCCACCATCCCATTCTTAACGGAAATTCATTTGAACCAATTTTTTTTCAAATCTCCTTCATAGCCACTCCCAGCCTGCCCTCTCCCAGCCTGTCCTCTCCCAGCCTGCCCACTCCCAGCCTGCCCTCTCCCAGCCTGCCCTCTCGCAGCCTGCCCTCTCGCAGCCTGCCCTCTCGCAGCCTGCCCTCTCGCAGCCTGCCCTCTCGCAGCCTGCCCTCTCGCAGCCTGTCCTCTCGCAGCCTGTCCTCTCGCAGCCTGACCTCTCGTGGCCTGCCCACTCCCAGCCTGTTCTCTCCCAGCCTGTTCTCTCCCAGCCTGCCTTCTCCCAGCCTGTCCCCTCCCTGCCCTTTCCCAGCCTGTCCTCTCCCAGCCTGTCCACTTCCAGCCTGCCCTTTCCCAGCCTGTCCTCTCCCAGCCTGTCCACTTCCAGCCTGCCCTTTCACAGCCTGTCCACTTCCAGCCTGCCCTCTCCCAACCTGCCCTCTCCCAGCCTGTCCTCTCCCTGCCCTCTCCCAGCCTGCCCTCTCCCAGCCTGTCCCCTCCCTGCCCTCTCACAGCCTGTCCTCTCCCTGCCTGTTGTCGTGTCCCGGCGGCAGCAGGCAGGAGTGTGCACTGCGTCCCCGAAGTAACAGCTCTAAAGCAAGCAAGAAGTACGCCCCCCTCCCACCAATCCCTGTTAGGTAGTGGAAACTGTCCAAACTGGGGTGCAGACAGCCCCTCTCACCTTTCGGCCTGGTACCACTGCACCAGCCACACTACTTCCCTACTGACCGTTCTCCACTTCAGCCCCGTCTAAATTACAATTCATGCTTGTGACCCTTTTGCCTGCTTGTGCCTCCGTGTGCCCCTGTTGCCTGCTTGTGCCTCCGTGTGCCCCTGTGGCCTGCTTGTGCCTCAGTTTTCGTGCCCCTGTTGCCTGCTTGTAACGGTGCCTGCTTGTACCTCCGTTTTCGTGCCCCTGTTGCCTGCTTGTGCCTCAGTTTTCGTGCCCCTGTTGCCTGCTTGTGCATCCGTTTTCGTGTCCCTGTTGCCTGCTTGTGCCTCTGTGTGCCCCTGTTGCCTGCTTGTGCCTCCGTGTGCCCCTGTTGCCTGCTTGTACCTCCGTGTGCCCCTGTTGCCTGCTTGTGCCTCCGTGTGCCCCTGTTGCCTGCTTGTGCCTCAGTGTGCCCCTGTTGCCTGCTTCTGCCTCCGTTTTCGTGCCCCTGTTGCCTGCTTGTGCCTCCGTGTGCCCCTGTTGCCTGCTTGTGCCTCCGTGTGCCCCTGTTGCCTGCTTGTGCCTCCGTGTGCCCCTGTTGCCTGCTTCTGCCTCCGTTTTCGTGCCCCTGTTGCCTGCTTGTGCCTCCGTGTGCCCCTGTTGCCTGCTTGTGCTGTGTGGGTGTGTGTGGAGGGCTCTGTGTAGCTGTGTGTGTGGGAAGCTTTGTGTGGCTGTGTGTGTGGGGGGCTGTGTGGGTGTGTGTGTGGGGGGGTCTGTGTGGGTGTGTGTGTGGGGGGGCTCTGTGTGTGTTTGTGTGTGTCATTTGCGAGAGATAAAGCTAGTGGCATTGTAAATGGCAATGCCATTTATTTATGTTAAAAAACATAAATAAAAATAATGTCAAGAGCAATGCCAATAGCTCTAACTTTAACAAAGGCAAAACCATTGGTTCTCTGATGACCTACTTTCCTGGCTGTGGGACCTCCATGAACTACAACAACCAAGATATGCAAAAGCATTAACCCTTTTCAACCCCCAGCACCTGTAAAAATGCTAATGTCTCAAAACCTACTGAAAAAATATACACAAAACCTACGAAAGCTTTCTAAGTAAAGTTCTACCTTCATGCAAAGTTTGATTTAAATCCATTCAGCATTTGCGCTGAAGGTAGCAATAATGGGGAAGCACATCCTTTTTTTATCCATTCTCCTTAACTATTTTTCCCCTGCAAAAAGCGACGCAAAGTTTGGCATGCCCACCCTTAGCTGACTTTGGTAGGTGAGCATCATATCTGGTGCACAGCTGTTCATCGGAGACAAAGCTTTAGGCAAATCAAAAAGTGTGTGATCTATTGAAAGTGTGGAACTACAATGTGGTGATTGCCACCTACCCCCAATCACCCACCCCCCACTGAGGCAGAAAGTCCACTAGACACCAGAAAAAAGAACAAGCATTTACAATGCAACGGTTTCGCCTTGGCAAAAGTTAGAGATATTGGCATTGTAAATTACAACATTTTTATTTATGTGTTGGTTTTGAAAACAGATAAATAAATGACATTGTCATTTACATTGCCAATAGCTTAATCTCTCGCAAATGTGAGACCTATTGTACCCTACTGGACGAGCTCAGCAGACAGCAATTACTACCACACACACACACCCAGAGCCACAGACACCCAGAGCCACACACACACACAGCCAGCCACACACACCCAGAGCCAAACACACACACACACACACCCAGAGCCACACACACGCACACCCAAAGCCACACACACACACCCAAAGCCACACACACACCCCCAAAGCCACACACACACACACACACACATCCAGAGCCACACACACACCCAGAGCCACACACACACCCACACCCAGAGCCACACACACACCCAGAGCCACACACACACACACACCCAGAGCCACACACACACACACCCAGAGCCACACACACACACACACCCAGAGCCACACACACCCAGAGACACACACACACACACACACAGAGCCACACACACACACACACACACCCAGTGCCACACACACTAACCCAGAGCCACACACACCCACACACACCCACCCAGAGCCACACACACCCACCCAGAGCCACACACACCCACCCAGAGCCACACACACCCACCCAGGAGAGCAAGCACAGCGAGGGGGCAGGGAAGCAAGCACAGCGAGGGGGCAGGGAAGCAAGCACAGCGAGGGGGCAGGGAAGCAAACCAGGGGGCAGGGAAGCAAACCAGGGGGCAGGGAAGCAAGCAAGCACAGGCAGGTTGCAGGGGAGCAAGCACAGCCAGGGGCAGGGGAACCAGGGGGCGGGGAGCAAGCACAGCCAGGGGGCGGGGAAGCAAGCACAGCCAGGGGGCGATGAAGCAAGCACGGGCAGGGAAGCAAGCACAGCCAGGGGGCAGGGAATCAAGCACACTAGTCACTAGTAGGTTTCAAAAGAGATCCTGGGCTGCACAATTTTGAGATTAAGTATTTGTGCAACAGCTGGCCGGAGATCCCTACTGGAATACTGGGAGAGGGCATGAACCCTCTGCCTACTCAGAAACGCAGATAAGGAGCAAGATTACACTTTCAAGCAGGATGAAACAGAAAGCATGAGGATCAACGCATAACCAGTGCTGCTGCCACAGCCAGAGTTAAAAAAACGTAAAGAGTTTGTTAAATGTTACATTATTTTTCTAATTCGGTTCGGGATTTTTATTGTTTTGCATATTGACTTTATTACGGTTTTGGTACTAAATAAATAGTGTACACATTGCCCTAAATTATGCATGTCTGCTTTGTGCCACACCTACCAGGGGTCTAAGATCGGGTTAATTTAGTAAGTTTGTGGCTTCACCCTGTGAAGGGATGTGCTTATTCTTTGAAATGGGCATCCACCCCAAATAATAATCCAAAGTATTTATTATTTAGCTTTGACAGCATTTCAGAAGAGGATCTAATGAGTCAAAGGGTGGTTAAGAATGCACCATTTGCAAGATTACATCCTGCAATGTCGCTAATTTCTCTGCCTGTGACATCACTCAATGGGAAGTCAGTGGGCCAAAAGTCATCTGATGTCACTTCCCTTGATGTTATCAAATATGCTAAAGTTAGTGAGAACTATGGGTTACCAAAACCATACACCACTGTCAGAGCTTGAAATGTAAAGGTGTAGGTACTCACTATCCCAGAGTACCTACCTATGTGCTGCTGGGAGAAGCAGGCACACTCCCTTTCAAATGAAATAAGTGAAGGTACTGAGTGCTTTCCCATTTTAAGAACTGACCCTGGGACAATTACAGAAATCCCCCTTAGCGCACAACCATACACAGGGATCCTTTTACGCAGGGATACCTCAAGCACGAGATCGCAGTTAGACAGGAGGTTCCGCACACTGTCTCAATCACAATGAGAGTTCTTACAAACACACAGTACCACAGCATGCGTGCAGCGTTTGAATATGCACCCATACATTACTCCACCCCGGACATACGTATCCACACAGGTTGAACGTGACACGATCTGAGCTAACAAGAAGGGGGGTTCAATCTATGCACACGCACTGCTTTTTTCCTCCACACAGCCCTTGTCTTACTTGCGCAAACACCTGGTCGGTCATCTCCTCGGGTTCCTCCATGCTCTCCTTTCCGCTCATTGAGGCTCTTGATTCAGCACAGGCTAGAGAAGGGTTTGTGCTTCCTGCTAGTGCTGCCCCTGCCGCTGTACAGTGAAACTTAACTGACATCAGAGCTAGCCAATCAGGAAGTCGAAATCACTTGCCGCTTGCCAGTGAACTTTGTTTCCTAGAGGGGCCGGCCAATCGCTAGCCAATAGCCACTTTTCCTACATAGATCAATCTAACTTGTTATGCAAAATCAACAAATCAATTGCAGAAACCAGCCCACCACGTTAGAGTGACATGTACACTATACAATCAACGGGATAAACCTGCAGAAAGGCACGCAGTTATTGGCTGACCAGCATTTTGGTCATGTTATTTGCTCATAGGGAGAGTGTTTTCTAATTTCGTTGTTAGTAAGCCTACAAGCCATCAAAGATGATAACAAGCACCTACGAGGACACAGGGGGCGGGAGAGGACACGGACGGCGGGAGGGGGCGGGAGAGGACACGGACGGCGGGAGGGGGCGGGAGTGGACACGGACAGCGGGAGGGGGCGGGAGAGGACACGGACGGCGGGAGGGGGCGGGAGAGGACACGGACGGCGGGAGGGGGCGGGAGAGGACACGGACGGCGGGAGAGGACACGGACGGCGGGAGGGGGCGGGAGAGGACACGGACGGCGGGAGGGGGCGGGAGAGGACACGGACGGCGGGAGGGGGCGGGAGTGGACACGGACGGCGGGAGGGGGCGGGAGAGGACACGGACGGCGGGAAACGTGCACAGGACAGCGAGGGGGGGGCGGAAAGGCACACGGAGGGGGCGGGAATGGACAGACTTTCAGTGAAAGGGGAGGGAACGGGAAAAAACGTAACTCCGCCCTGGGAAAAAATCTCGGGAACGCCCCCGAATCTGGTCCGGCCTTGACGGACAGATCTCTGTTCCAATGGCTAGCCTCCATTTATGGAGCTAGCCAATGGGACAGGGGGGCGTATTCCATTTCCCTTACTGAAATCAAGAGATTTCTCTGGAGGCGGAGCTAAGAGCTCCGCCCTCCAGCGAAACCTAAAAAGTACCTCTACACCCGGATGCCACAGAGTCAACCGAGGTGACTTGTTGGTGCTGCTTTGGACCTTGCACCATACTTACCTTAAGTCCAGAAGAACAGTCTTGTAAGCTGTTGCTAAGGGTCCGAATGCAGTATATGTTTTTCCCAAAAGGATAACATTTCAGCTTTATCGATACAATAACAAAGCATTTTCTAAGCCTTGAAAAATCACTATCTTAAAAAGTACTTACCGGATTACGATTATCCTGATGTCTGAAATTTATATAAAAATATATGTTGTTTTTATAAATTGGTATTGGATTTCTTTATTGAGTGTGTGTCTCACTTACTGACCCTGTGTGTGCAATAAATGTTTAACACTATCCTTTGATAAGCCTAAACAGCTCACCCACACAACCATAAAAGAGAGCATTTAGTGGAATCATTTTTGCCTCTGTAAAGCAATATGGGTTGCCTGGACAGTCTACACGGTGTACCTCTTTTTGGCCACTATAAAAAAGGCAGCTTCCTACAAAAGGGGATGCCCATTTCAAGCCCCCTCATAATTAAATTTTCAATGCTTAGCAAACCCTCTTCGATAATTACAAAAGCCTTTCCCGAATCACATAAACGTTTGCAAGTCCAAGTTTTTTGATTTTGTGAATTGTAGGGTTTACATCCGCATAATAATTTCTTACATCTAACCCTAGTTCACTACAAACCTAGGTTGAATTTCCACTAACGGTTCCAACAATAAAAAAAACAAGAATCTGAAAATTATGATTCCTGACAAGAAGAGTATATGAAAATGTTCATAAAAGTAGAACATATATCCTGGGAGCGGTGTTATTCTCAAATTGCAGCGGTATATGAAACAGAAAAGAGAACAAACTAAATGTTGCATTCAAATACTCAGTTAGCATGTTATTTGTTAAGTTCTACTTATTTCACAATATCTCAATTGACACAGGGAAGCCGACATAAGCCCTAAATCACGTTAAGAAAATTGCCCATCAGGCTACCTTGAGTAGTAATAAAGTCTCACTACATTATCAGAGAAAGAAAACCCCAATCCTCACGTTCAAATAATGAGCAGCAATTTGTCAAAAGAACATAGCCTGACCTGTGACCGCTTTGTTTGAAGCACCGGCAAATGTGAGAAGATAAACACAGAAGTGAAAGGCATCTTAATGTATTGCTCGGACTTTCCCGACTCACCACAAATCGAGTTACCACACACAGTTTGGGAGACGCTGTACTAGGGACTTACCCAACTTTTCCGACCTACTTCCTGCACTGCTGCCCACTTCCTAAATTCGTGATAGAAGTTTTCACTGACCTTACTATACAAGAGGTGCTGATGTCTTCCTTGCTTGTGGCTTCTCGCCGTGGCCTTCTCCATGGATCTCCAACCTGAAGAAGTTTCTCTCGTCTCTGGAGAGCGTCCCTTTGTAATTTAACTTTGCCAGTGTCACAATGATTTACCCTGGACGATGTCCAGCTAGGAGATCCTGCTTTAGGGCTGCTTGAGGTCTTGTTGTGCAGATTCTTCCAGTACCGTACCAATGGTGCAGATTGCGTGTGTATTCCCCGGGGTCTCTGGGGATTCCCCGGGTGTCGCTCGGCATTTTCTTCCAGTGTTACCCGAGTCTCTCTCTCAGGCCATTGCCAGTGCCCTGGGACCAGGTTCTTTCTCTTATCAGTGCACTTTATCTCTCTGCAGGATCACAAATGCGGCTCTGACCTCTCTTAATGGGAGCTGCCGTTTTTGACAGTTTCTCCACTGCGGAACCTGTGGAACGGACGGCGGGAGGGGGCGGGAGAGGACACGGACGGCGGGAGGGGGCGGGAGTGGACACGAACGGCGGGAGGGGGCGGGAGAGGACACGGACGGCGGGAGGGGGCGGGAGTGGACACGGACGGCGGGAGGGGGCGGGAGAGGACACGGACGGCGGGAGGGGGCGGGAGAGGACACGGACGGCGGGAGGGGGCGGGAGAGGACACGGACGGCGGGAAACGTGCACAGGACAGAGAGGGGGGGGGGCGGAAAGGCACACGGAGGGGGCGGGAATGGACAGACTTTCAGTGAAAGGGGAGGGAACGGGAAAAAACGTAACTCCGCCCTGGGAAAAAATTTCGGGAACGCCCCCGAATCTGGTCCGGCCTTGACGGACAGATCTCTGTTCCAATGGCTAGCCTCCATTTATGGAGCTAGCCAATGGGACAGGGGGGCGTATTCCATTTTCCTTACTGAAATCAAGAGATTTCTCTGGAGGCGGAGCTAAGAGCTCCGCCCTCCAGCGAAACCTAAAAAGCAAAAAAGAAGCGGCACCCTGTCACCAGGCCATGTTCCAACCCAAAACTGCCCCAACAGTCTTTCTACATCCATTGATGGACAAATGGGGGGGTGTACCCTCTGCGGGAGATGAGGGAAAAAAGCCCACTAGACACCAGGGGAAAAACAAAATGATAAAGAGCTGGTGGTGAAGGGTTTTTTATGCATTTGGCTGTTTGCCGCCCCAAAATGCGCCAGTAGCCTTTCAGCAACCCCCCCCCCCCCCCAGGCTGCAATGTGGGGAAGGTTACCCCAATCTGCACTTCCCTGGGGGCAAAGAGCCCAGGAGACTCCAGGACAAATATAATTAAAAAAAGAAGATGAGAGCTGTCTGCCCAGGCATCAGGGCACACATTTGCTCCATAATGGGCCAGCAGTCTTTCTGCCTCATGGGGAAACTGAAGACCCACTAGATTTGAGGGAAATACATTTGAAAAAATTAGGGGGTGAGGCAGTCCAACCATGAGTTGGGATAACATAATTTTTAATAATGAGGTGGGGTGGGCCCCCATGTATCAGCCCATGCATCCACCCCGTTGCTGGCCTAGCATTCTTTCTGCCACCTGCATGGATCAGAAAGTCCACCAGATATCAGGAAAAAGACGATAAGAATGGCTGGGGAGGCCTACGTAGGCATCAAGCCTTGACTCATCCAATAAATGGCCCAGCACTTTTTCTGACTCACATGGGGGGCAAGATTGGGGGGTTTACTCCAATCTTTCTTCATGGGGTGGGGGCAGAAAGCCCACTAGACACTGTAGATTTATTTAGAAACAAAAATGGGGTGGGGCTGGCCCACCCAGGCACGAGGCCTAACCCCCACTCCTAAAGAACTAAACAATCTTTCTGCCTCCCACCCTTGGGGCAGAAAACCAACTAGACCCCAGGGATATTTAGAGCCGAGGCCTAACACTAGAAACGGAAGATCTACTGTTACCGACTGCAGTTGCGATACCGAAAGCATTTTTCCGGACTGGCACGTTTATAAGTACATCTTGCCAAGTAATGTATATCCTTACGGAAATGGTTGAATGAAGCGAGAAACAATTGGAACCACTAAGAGTGAAACTGCAATACAGTGAATAGTGTATATGTGTCGATACTTGGAAAAAAGGGTGACCTCGAAACGGATGTATGACGTTACAACGCATACATTCACAACGCATACCATTACAATGAAACTTTTACAACGCAGGATCCATTACAACGCATGCCATTACAATGCATCCCATTACAACGTAGCTGCTATTACAATGCATGCCATTACAACGTAAGTATGGGAAAGTAATTTTTTGTGTAAGTGTTGGATAGTGTAGGGGTTAAAATTACTATTCTAACTCCGGGGGGGGCGTAATAGTAGGGTAAGTGTTGGATAGTGCCGGGGTTAAAATTAAATTAAATACTTACCCATACTTACGTTGTAATGGCATGCGTTGTAATAGCAGCTGCGTTGTAATGACATGCGTTGTAATGGATCCTGCGTTGTAAAAGTTTTGTTGTAATGGTAGTGCGTTGTGTTAGTTGCGTTGTAAAGGATGTTTCCCCCTCGAAACATGTGAGGCTCTTTGGAGTTTGATTTTTATTGACTAGGTGGCTTTTACAATTGTGAATAAAGTTCTTGGCTCTGAAGGGAAAATACTAGAATTCAGCATTATTCAAGTTTGGAATTGATACTTTTGGTAGCCAAGCTCCTTATGAGGACAAGTGGCTAAAAAATGCACCTTTGTGGTTTTGGGCTGGAGATACATGTGCCGGCCTCACTGTCCCTATACTCCAATATATATTTAAATGTGGTTACAATTTGCATCCATTCCTGTTGCTGGCTGTAGGCCCAGTCACACAACTTAGGTACTATTTTTATTGGGAGAAGTGTGGGAACGATGGGTGGTAAAAAATTTGTGGACTGCTGACGAGTACCGAAACGTGAGGAAAAAGTGTTCTTTTTGCCAACATTTGAGGTTTGTAGGGCATTCAAGGTACGATAACATTGTGGGATCTATAAGTGCAAGACCACCATGGAATCTCCTGGGTGTCTACTTTTCAGAAACAGATCCTTTTTAATACATTTATTTTCAGACCGAACTAGAACAGGAAGTGGAAGTTTTCCTCCAAACCACGAATAGGCTCTATTCTGAGTAAAGAACTAGTTTCATGCCAGGTTAGAGCAATTTCGTTCAGCCTTTTTAGTGGTCCTGGAGAGCAAAAATTCCTTTAGAGCTTGAATTGAAAATGCAACTGTTTTGACCCTACTATAACTTTTCTCCCCTGGACAGATCTGCATGTCAAAGATGACGTGCTGAAATAGCTACATGGGCTGCTTGTGTCCAAACTGTGTGTATGTTTGTCAAATTTACCAAATTGTTAGCAAGCCAAAATAAGGTATTTTCAATGGGAAGTGAGACTTAACCATAACTGCGCAGTCACTATCACAGACTGGATATGAATTACACCACCTCAAGAGGGAAAATGGCGGCCTTGAAGGACTGAAAAATCAAGTGCACTTCTTGCATCACCCAAGTGTACATGGGCAAATGTGTAGCCAGCTTAGGCAAACCTCTAGCTCAAGTTCAAGTTTTTAATAAACATTTGCAAACATATCGCCTCTAACGACCCCCCACTTACCGCTGCATCACTCCTCCGAATACAGTTTTTATGTTTTTTTACAAACATGATTTTATCAATAAAATATGATGTATGCGTTTAATGCTTTTATTGGTTCTGTTTCTTAAAGTCTACGGGCACATCACAAAACATATTTGACTGACCTACCTTTGGTAATAAGTTATGGCAAGTCTTGCTCCAAACTCCTTTTACCCTCTGTATCATGGCAACAGGTGTCTGGAGATAATAATGTGTGACAATAACGTTTCGGGATATTTACTGAGTGGTATTTTGTTGTGGTTATGATGTAGCGGTTGTTTTTCATGCTGCTGTGTTTTTGTGTTGCATGATTTCAATGTGGGTTTGTTGTACTGCACCACAGTATTTGTGTTATGTTCTGCTTGATTGTTTTGTTGTGATGTGCTGTGTTGTGTATTAAATGTGTTATTGTGTTGCTTTGTCTATGCTATTGCATTATGTTCTGTTGTTTACTTTAGCTGAGTCAACAAATGCTGCCACATTTCCAGCCAAAATCAGCGCATTACTTTAAAGTTTCTGCAACAAGCAACGAGTTGCCGTTGCATAAGGCAGTATAATACCGCTGGTCCAGTTCTTCAACTATTTAAGACACCAGTGAGCCCAAAACTATAGCAGCGACTCAGACTTACATTAGAGCGCCTAGTGCTCGCTTCATGTGCTAGGGCCAAGGGCCCACAAAACCAGAAATTTACATTCAATAAAAGAATCAATACTTGTAAGAAATAAAAAAGTTAATACCAAGTTGAATTAGGTATATATATATATATATAATTAGAATATTGGAATGTGGAGCACTTCATTGAATACAATGGAGTGCTCCGAGCTTCTACGGGCGGAAAAGGCCCCCAAAGCAACATTCCAATGTAGATTTCACAAAGGCCTCTCGGAGTCCGAGGGAATTTAAATCCCGTCGGGCTCCGAGGGACCTTTGTTTTATTTATTAGCACATTCTGCCCTCTAGTGGCAGAATGTTCTAATGCCCTTATAGCCCTTCGTAGCTGGGCTATACCGGCTATTAAAGTCCTGCTCCCTTGTTAAAGGCCCGAGTCGAATAGCCAGTATAGCCCGCCGTTATGTTATATACCTAAGATGCAGTAAAATTAAGGAAAATCAGTCAAGAGAAAAATACAAGCAGAAAAAAGTCCTAGAAGAGGCGATTATAAAATTGTCTAAAAGCAGTCGAAAGGTATGTGTACTGTCTACGTGTACGTGAGGCAAGCAGTGCCCCAAACAAAGTCATTAGCGAGGATTGGCCCTCGTGGAACCCGGTACGACTAAGATTAAGTTAGTTAGCTTATTTGATGCACTAAATTCCCGCGGTGACGCAAACTTTCCTGTGACTTATTCAAGTAGATTTGTGAAGAGACCCCGTCAGCAAGGCGTTAGATTGTGAGACGAGAAAATCGGTCTACGGGAGTCAATTCATGATGCACATTAGAGGTTGAGGATTAATTTGATTTCTTTATTTTCGAGAATCCGTTAAGTCTTTCTTGAGTCAATTTGAAGCTGGTGCAGGCGTCTTCAGACTAGAGACCGTCAGGAGAAAGAAGCGTTGTACAGGTAAGTGGTCAACTCTGTGGGCCTCATTTATGAAAAGTGACGCATCGCTGCGTGAAAACAGCGATGCGTCACTTTTCACTGCACTCTCCATGCGACCCCAATGATGCTTCATATTTACAATATGACGCATCATTGCGCAAGGAGTTACAGATACGTCAGTATTTCTGACGTATCTGTAAGCGCAAAAGTGACGCATTGCTGGAGTGTGTCACAAAAGTGACGCAACTCCAGCAATGCATCCTTTCACATGGGGCAAGCCCCATGTGAAAGGGCTTGCGTCAGTCTTACGCCTGATGTGAGGCAGGTGCAAGATTTTGACGCATCGGCGTCCTAGAAGTGACGCAGTGAAATCTCATAGATTTCACTGCGTCACTTCTACGACCCTTTCTTGCATCAATACGCCCCCCTTGCATACGTTATACCTGGCGCAGGTATAATGTGGCGCAGGGGTTTACAAAGTGACGCACCTACCTAGATGCATCACTTTGTAAATATGGCGCAACAAGGTGCATTTTTTACGCCACTGGTGCGTCACAGAAAGTGACGCACCGGCGGCGTAAAAGTGACGCACAGCCTCATAAATGAGGCCCTGTATTTCTATAAAGTTCTGTGTCTTATATCAGATGGAAATATCCCACTTCTGACACCACTTGTTGAAAGGCGTGGGATTGTGAGACGAGGCTTAGTTGAATTTGTTCATTTTCGAGAATCAGTTAATTAGTCCTTTTTGCGTCAATTCGCTGCTGACTTGCGAAGCTTCATTTTCACAGGATCTTTACTGCATTTCTCTTTCTTTCCACAGGTTCAGGCGTCTTCAGACCGGAGACCGTCAGGAGAACGCAGTGGTGTACAAGTTAGTGGCCAGTTCTGTATTTCTAGAACTTCTTTCTTCACTTTCCATATGTTTTTCACTAGAATTCCCTCTCTCTGCCTCTTCTTGGGTGAGTCTATCACTCACTCGGGCTCACTGACCCCTTCTGGGACACTCTCTCTTTCTTTTTTGGATACTTTCAAACATAAACTCTTTGTCTTGGTGGAAGGAAGTTGAACTACTCTTGAAAGCACACAAACACACACCCGTGTGAGCGCACACATACACACACACACACTCTCTCCCCCTCTCTCTATCTTTCTCTCACACACACACAGTTCCACAAATAAGGTGTTAGAGTTTTTACAGTTTGAGGGGGAACCTATCATTGCTAGTTTTGGAACAACAGTATATTAATGATATTGGTTTCCTTCCAGTTTATAGAATTAAAGGACAGAGTATAATCCATATTCACAAGAGAGTGTGTAGTGATGACACAGGGTTGTCACAATAAGCAGAAAGACATATACATATATGTGTTACTTTTGAGATGCTTAGTACTTGTGTGTTTCTTTTTCAGGAATTGCCAGTTCTATCTCATTTACAGGGAGGCGCTTACGCAGAGAGAGAGTTCAGGTATATCTTTTCACGATTATAGTTGCATTTAGTTCTCTGCATGACACAACACTTAAGATGTCTCTTTGTCTTGTAGGAATACCCTACATTCTGCAGACCTCGTTGACCAGTCGAGTGATGAGGCAGGAGTGTCAGAGTCGGATGTATGACATTACAATGTATGCTTTTACCACGCATGCCTTTACATCGCAGTTTTTACAACGCATGCTGTTACAACGCATAGCACTAAGGGGTGCTGGATAGTGAATAGTTTAATTTACTATTCCAACTCCAGTCCCAGTGGATAGTAGGGAAGGTGTTGGATAGTAAATTAAATCTATTCCCTATCCTAGAGCGCCCCCCAGTGCAGTGCGTTGTAATGACATGCGTTGTAATAGTTGCTTCGTAAAGGCACTGCGTGGTAAAAGTTGCGTTGTAAAGGATGTTCCCCGTCAGAGTCCTGTGTCTCCGTTATCTCTCTTATGCTGCTCTTCTTTCCGCAGCTCTATCACTAGCCCTCATATTTCCATATATGCGCTCATTGGTGGGAGTGGTGAGAAGTAGAAAAGCGCATCACTTCCGTTGGATCCCGCGCATAAGGTTAGCGCAAACATGGGAAGTGATGGGCCCTACATGGGTCTTAAAGGCGCCATCCAGTGGAGCGGTAAAAAGAAGTTTTCTTTACCCAGCCTGGAATCTCTAACAATCACCAACAATAAGCATTCTAGAATGTTGCTTTGTTTGATGATGTCAGCTCGGGGTTGGGTGTATTGTGACATCATTCACTGAATGGCCCCTTTAAACGCATAACACTAGGTTGTGATGGTTAGGTAGAGCTGAAGGAATCCTCATAATTCCTAAGGGACTTCGGGGCATATTTTCAGCCGCCAGCGCTGGCCGTACATAGTGATAGAAATATTATCGCCGGCTATCGCTGAATATTATCGCCATGATAACGCTATATTTACAATGCATAGCGCTATGGCGATAATATTTCAGCGATAGCGGTGTTTTCAATGGAACATCTCTGGTTTTCCAGCGATCTTCCATTGAAAACAGCGATAACATTGCTGATACGACCCTGTGGTCGTATCAGCATAATCCATCTCCCATTAAAAGTATGCCTTAGTCAGGAATTTAACAGACGTTAAATTCCTGAGTTAAGGCTGAGGTAGCGCGATTTTTTTTATCGCTGCACCTCCTTGTTCATATCGCGAAGCTGCCTTCACGATATTAACATGTGTGGTTTTCACAGTCACGCCTTCTTTGCATCTCATTAGTGATGCGAGGCGAGGCTGTGAAAAAACGGGCTCTACATCAAGGAAACACGCGCTAGCGTGTCCTTGATGATAGTACAATATAATTATCGCCGCTTTTCGCCCAAAAACGGACGCTAAAGTGGCGATAATTATATTGCCAGCACTTGCTAATATGCCCCTTCATTTCTAACACTTTGACAATAAAGTAATGTACTTCATATCCTGTGAGAGTTGAGAGTTGTATAAAGAAAGAACAATCTCCTAAAATACCTTTTTTGTAAAATCTAAAACGGTTATATGTTTCATTGGGAAGCCAGCGGTCATCCCAAACTTTAAGCGCACTCATGGTCAACAAGCAAGACCATGTCTACAAGCAGGAGACTCCTGGACCTCCAGCAGTACCCCAGTTAGTGCTTCCAGAGGCAAGGGGACTTCCCCCAGTACCCTGCATTTGTGTAAAAGGTATTTGAAGCTGTGAGTGGTCATTCCCATGAGTGACTGAGATTCCCCTTAGCCCAGAAACTGCCAGAAACCTTGTTCACCCTGAGAGAAAATATTACAATTATTACATCACATTTACCTCCAAACCTGTAAGTTGTAATTAGGTTCAGTTTTCAGATTTTGCTAAAGGCCAAGTTAGAAAATTGTTTGCATTATCAACATTTTAGCTGCCGCTAAACTCAACTTATAAACGTACGGCCACATTATAGTTTTTATTTTCACAGCCGTGCATGTAGCCTTCAGCGTGGCTCATACAGGGGCATTTTAGAACAATTCAGGCTGTGGAAAAAAAGATCCTCCTGCACAACTACACAACGTCACACAGTGGTCACCCAGCCGGTTTAGGCCTCATACCTAGATGGATGATGTATATTATGTTTGATATTAATAGTCACAACCACTCATTGACAACCTATTGGCTTGTCAAAGTGTTAATTCACAAATCCTTTACTAGAGACTGCCCTGAGAAACACTCTGTGAAACATCCATGGTGTCGCAAGGGCAACGCAATACTTAAGTTCAATTCACCAAGCAACACCGGGCCACCTTGTGGGGCCCTGCACTGCTTGGTAGGTCTGGAGTAACGCAACGCAGCGTAAGTCATTTCCCTGTGTTACTGTGCCCCAGAGAGGCGTTGCACGGGTGCTGCCTGGGTGTTCTCACGAATTCACTTATGGATTCTATTGCATTCCAAGATATACCAAGACTTGAAAACCTGGGAATGAGTTACAATGCTGCACTGGACGCTGGGGATCACGGTTCAATCCCTGGCTCCGGCGGCAGGACTCTGCCCAGCACCATGCGACTCTGGGCAATAGCTCGCTTAATCTTCCCAACGGCCCCCAGAGCCAAGATACCCCTTCGGGGGTGATTCGTGCGCTGTACAAGTACTGGATTTACATTTTATTTTACATTTACCTTCTCAGGGGAGGTGGGACGAGGAGAAATACCTTTATTTCTCCTCGTTGTATCATCTTTCTAGAAAGAAGAAAAAGCCTCTAAGGATTGTTTTTGTGCATGAACGTGTTCCTTCCGGCACCACAAACATCCTGCTTGCAACCCAGGCACCCTTGCACCTTGACACAAGGTTGTCTGCGTTGGCGCTAGGATGCACTGAGTGTGCCAGCGCCAAGAGAGAGCAAGAATGCGCCCTATCTTGATAGACATGGCGCATTCCTGCCCTCGCTTTTGGACGGAGTTGTCTTGCTTCGATGCGCTGTGTCAAAGTTTGATGAATCTGACCCTCTGTTTTAACAAGAGCATGTGTGTCTGACGGCCCAAGTCCACAATAAAAGTAAAAAAATAAGTTCACTATTTAAAAAAAAGAACTGAATCACTGTGCGGGACAAACCGTATGCACAGTGTTGAACTGCATTTTAAAATGACCAACATGACTCCATTTTGTGTTGCCATGCTCTCGGCAACCTGGTGAAGAATTGCTTTCTACGTCCCTGTAAAAACTTGCCCAACCCTCCCTGCTCCTTGTGGTCGAGCCAATTCCGAGAAGCTGCTTGTGTGCCTCACCCCCCAGTTGTGCCAGAGACTCAGCCACATCCTGTCCATTGTTGTTAACTCAGCCTGTCACAAGTCTGTGCCCTTTGACCACACCAACTGATAGAGGAAGCACGAGGCTGTGCACTGTGACCACACCAACTGATAGAGGAAGCACGAGACTGTGCCCCATGACCACACCAGTTGGACAAGGAAGCACAAGGGCTGCGTACATTGTGCAATCAGAGACAGATGTCCCCTGGCCACGATTGCACCACACAAGACTGACGAAGAACTTGTCAGATGAGGAACTTATCTGAATAAAGAACTTGTCCTGTGCAAATGGGCGTGGCTAGCGCTATAAATATGTGTAGGCTGCGGAGTAAAGCAGAAGTCTCCGTAAAATTGTCTTTGTACCATTCTGGGACCCTGTCCTTAGCTCGAGCTAATAAATAACTTACTTCCTTCCACGGCAGGTTGTCCTGGTCTCTTTGGTAATGTATGATTCAAGCGAGAAGAACCCGTAGATTCTAGGTGTTCCCTGCACCGCTGGCTTTGACTCTCCTAGTGGGGGAGGGGTCTCCAAAAAGCCGGTTCTACAACATTAGCATGTTGAGAATAAATTAAGGACCGAGGCACACTTGCTTGGCACTTCTCAGCATTGTGCCATGGGAAGAAACCAGCCTAGCATCCAGCTAGCCACCTCTACCCAAGTATCTGAGGGGGTAGCCCACCACTTGCCTGTTCTGGCTAAGACCCATAATGCTAATGAAACCGCAGTGGAGGGCGCCTTTCCTCAAGTGGACCCCCTCACAACAAGTAGAGCAAGTCAGCAAGAGTCACAGACATCCTGGGAAGGATGTCTGTCCAGTGAGCACAATGTGGACAAATGTTGGAGGGATGCTGAAAGGAGCCTCACCCTTGCATGTACTGGTCTCTGTGGTCCATTCATTACCCTGGGTACCATCATGCCGTGTTGAGAGCAAACAAGGCACAGTTTCAGTCTCACAGCTTCGATGCCCTTGAAGGCTCAAAGAAGGTCTCCCCCACCACGCACCCCTGTACTTTTTAGGGCTCGCACCTGCGTTGCAGTGCGCAGAATTGCAGTGCGTGGCAAGATCCCTTTTGCATGTGGTTTTGACAGCTGATCACAGCTCGTGCATGTGATCACACTTTCTACCCCAGGCATTGGCTTTCGCATGTTTTTTTCATTTAGATGCCATCTGCCATGAGGGAATAGATGGCTGCAGGGAAAAGATGACCTCTCTCAACCTTAAAGAATTAACATCCCAGGAAGGGCCCTCACCCTGCTCCCTTTTGGGAGTTTCCCCCATATCCGTTTGAAGCCAAAGGAGGCTCTGCCAACCATTTGAGTAGTTGCCTCCTCTAATAGACAGCTCTGCCACCAAAGTGGCTACCGGCCAATACAAAATAAATACAAACATTTTACTTCAGGTGGATTTTTTTTTTTTTTAAATAATCCTTAAAAAATATTTTTAAATATACAAAGTTGTTCTACATTTAAAAAAACATATACAATTAATTTTCTTTGATATAGAACATAATAATAAGTTTACTATTTTTGTGGAGCAGCTTAATAAACTTTTTTTAACATTTTCCTATACCTCACCAAAAGGAGATCTCCACCTCGGTTCCGGAACCCTCAGCCAAATGGAGTCAGTCAGTCAATATTACTTTTATTTGATTTCGTTTAAAATCATAAAAGATTGCTAAAAGCACATAATACATGATAGTTAAAAATAAAAGTCTGTGAGGTACAAAAGAATAAAAACTTTATACAGTCCTATGCTTCAACCGTGAACAATGGATAAAACAAGAATATCGATCGTTCACATGGAGCATGTATTTATTTATCTGGGATCTGTGTGTGTGTGTGTGTGTGTGTGTGTGTGTGTGTACATGTGTGTGTCTCAGTCTTTCTGCCTGTGGCTGTGTGGGGTGAGTATAACCCACAATGTAGTGGTTGGACCAGTCGAATGAGTTTGTGTGTATGTGTATAGGCTTGCTTGTGTGTCTACATGTGTGTAGCTGTGCATGTGTGTGTGTATGTGTGTTTGTGTGAACATTTGTGTGTATTTGTGCCTTCTTGGGTATGTATATAATTGCATCTCATTGTGAGGTATTTTGCGTGTGTATGTTCTTGTATGTATGAGTATTTATGTGTGTGCGCGTGCATCCATATGTGAAAAATATGCCTTTGTGCATGTTGTTTTTCTGCGTATTTGCACCACTGTATGTGTGTGTCCAAGTGTGTATGTGCACATGTGTTATTATCTGTATATGGGCTTCTGTATGAGCATGCATGTGTACACATGTGTAGGTTTTATATGTGCTTCTGTTGTATGTTTTCGGGCCATGTTCTAGAAATACACTTGTTCTATGATACACGCAGGTACAGGGAGGAGCCCGATAGTTGTTTCCAGCGTATTGGAGCTCGAGACCATATAGATGTATAGGAGGAGAGAGCAGACCTTATGCATTTAGTCACAATTTAATGTACATTTTTGTCTGCGGTCTTAACAAAAATACACAGATACCAGCAGCTAAAAAGATTAAACAAATGATGAGCGCTACTTATGCACATATAGGTGACCATTGAGTTTGTCTCCTATAGAAGCTATCTTAGTCCAGTTTGACCAGGTGTCAATTTGGCCTAAGGGCTAGAGCGGCCACCCTTGAAACTGGGGAGCCAGGTTTGGGTCTGGCGGGAGTCTCAAGCATCCTGTGATTCTGGGCAAATCGCTTAATCTCCCAGTGCCTAAAAATGAATGTGTCAGTCTGTAATGCAAATGGTGCTCTGTTATAATAGAAAAAAAACAAGCATTTGCAATGCAATAGTTCTCGCATTACTGAAAGTTTGAGCTATTGGCGTTGCTAATAATAATGCAATGCCAATAGCTCAAACTTTCAGTCAAGTGAGAACTATTGCATTGAATTTTTTTTTCTATTTCTTTACTTTTGAAGCAATGGCCGCACCCGCGCTTTAGCTTAAAGTGTTTAAAGCTCAGGTGCGGGTGCCGCGATTGTATCAAAAGTAAACAAAAAGAAAAAGGTGGCTGCGTGCTTTTTGTTCTATTTATTTGCTTTTGTTACAATGGCGGCACCAGCACTTTATCTTTAAACATCTTTAGCTAAAGCGCGGGTGCTGCAACTGCTTCAAAAGGAAAACATTTTTAAAAAATGCATTTCACTTTTTCTATTTCTTTACTTTTGAAGGAATTACGGCACCCGTGCTTTATCTTAAGATGTTTACAGCTAAAGCACGGGTTCCGGGGTTGTAAACAAAAAGTCAAATAAACATAAAAAGAACGGCATGCAGCCACGTTCAGTGCCGCAAGTAATAAAAGAAAGGCGCAGCCGCCATTATTCTTGCTGAGGCAGGCCGCGCTGCCTACATTAAAAAATAGCGTGGCGGGAGAGCTTCCCCTGCCTGCAACAGCAGGCAGGTGAAACCCATTTAAGAAAATAGTGCTCGGAGGCTGTAATTAAAACCTAAAAAAAAAAACATGTAATGGGGGTGTCCTCACTGTAGGTTACAAGAAGAGTATAGGTGGTACTACAGAGGGACTACTAAGCCTATTGACAAATGAAAATCCACCATTAACAAAGGACAGTGACAAGAGTCAATTTAGACAGATGGGCGGTAAGTGGGTGGAGCTTCATGCCCATATCCTGAATACGAATTGGATTCGGGAGGCTTGACGCAAATTAAGACTACGGTAATCCTCATACCATGTTGAACCTCTCTTGGTTTCATGAGAATTTTAAGTGGCTAAGGAGTTTTTGTGCTTTAGTAGATTTCAAATACGAAGTATTAGTCAACATTATATAATTATGGTATCCTGTTGCGTATACTTTGGATTGGTTGTAGTGCAGGACTTGCACGGACTTGACGTTTGGGACTGAACTAGCATTGGTAAATTCTTGCTCTATAAATCATGCATGGAGATTTACTCTCATGTGGTGTGTCTTTTTCTTTACTAATTCTTATCTCTTGATTTATGGTGTCTAATTTAAATATATCCCCCCCTTTTTTAACTTTTTGGTGAACAAAGTATGTTCAGTAGTGGTGTAGGACTTTTCTTGACCACCTTTGGGCTTTCTATTATTTTGCTTTCAGAGCATGATTAGCATGACTAATATCAAATGTATTGATTGCAACCACAAACTGTTTTTAGTACCCCTTCTTTTATGTAACGTAACTCATTCTATTTTCAGCTTGAACGATTGATAGTTGCTCTCTATATATTATGTCCTGATGATGACCTATCAAATCAATAAGGTCGAAACGTCGTTGACGTCTTCCTTGGCAAAAAAAATAAGAGCAAGCATTCAGTGTATTTTGTTTTTGTGTTCCTACAAACCTGTTGTTGTATATAATTTCCCCTTTTGCCAGTATTTTTGTTTACACTTTAGTGTATTTGTTAGTGATATATGCTTGTGTAACCTTGTGAGCACCTATGTATTATTGTATATTTGAATGTTTCATTAATAGAACAAATATTTTTGATAACTGTTTGAGGGTACTTTATTACTTAATTATTTTTAGGTGTGTTTCCTTAAATGGACTTTTTATAGTCATAATAGTTTTTTTTAACAAATTAGGAACCTTAACCACTGTAGAGTTTATTTCATATCCTGAATACGGCATGTCTCCAAGACCCAGCTCAAGCGTTGAATAGGCGAGACCTATAAAGCACTGTCCGAATTGTAACATTTGTGATACCACAGCACTCACCTGTGGCTGGATGGAGTACTGCACCCAGTGCTGCCAGCAATATCTGTTTGAATCTTTTATAGTGAATGTGGCACATCAGCGCTGGCAGTGCATAGATTTGCTTCAGTGCAGTATTTTTAAGGCACCCCTGTAGATGTTACACACAGTATTTTTAATGCAGTGCTAAAATGTGGCATGCTCTTGCACAGATTAACCCTAGTAAAGCCTGAATTGGACACACTAGGGGGCTGCATTACACTCTGGGCTGGGCACGCAATAATATAGTTCTCCTCTGGAAAAGCCGTGGATCGAATACATAAAACTGCAGGGGCATATTATCAACTCTGGCCGTGCTTAGCGATAAAAATTTTATTGCAGGCTATCTCTGGAATGTATTGCCCTAGTAGTGCGTTATTAACAACACGTTTCTCCAGGGCGATAAAAATTTCTGAAATAGCGAGGTTATTGCCGTTTTGCAGGGAACATCACTGTTTTTCCACTGGTCATATCAGCATACTCCCCCCTATGTAAAGCATAGGTAAGCCTGGATTTTAGCAGACGTTACTTTTTGGCAAACACTGCAGTTTCCGCCCAAATCTATTGTGTGCTAAATTCCCGTGGGGTGCCTTGTAAATATTGCAATGTGAACTTCAGCGATATTTGCAAGGTAGTCCACCCGGGGAACACCCAGTGATGCCTACTTTGCATCTCATTAGAGATGCAAAGGGAGGCGTTGTGAAAAAGGGTGCTAACATGTGATTATGCATGTCAGCACCTTCTTGTTAATAGGTCAATATTTTTTTCTCCGCTTTTTAAGCCAAAAAAGTGAGATAAAGCCCTTGTAAATATGCCCACAGTATTTTAAAGTTATGCTGAGTTTGGCTCACTGATGTGCAGTGTTTAATGGGAATGCTATGGACTGATAGACTGCAATACTGTAAAATATTCTCTACATTTGTAAACCTGCTGTACATTACTGCTCTTGCAAAAACAACAAGTGATGGACTGAATGTGGATCAATGTCACACACTCCCCCAGTCAAAAGATCTGGGCCCAAATCCATCGTTTTTTTGCACTCCACACCACCCTGGGTTAGACAATGGCGATATGCAAATCAGCTCTGACCCTGTTGCCCCATGGGAACAGTCCAGTCCGAACTACAAAAGCCATGTCCTTCCCAGAACGGAACCAAGCATCCGAGGACCGGACCGGTTTCGAGGTAACACCTCTCTTCAGCCCGGCTAGCTTGATTCCAGTGGTGTGGAGTGCCTGGGACCCACGTCTGGGCATCCCCAGCGCACTTAGGGCGGCAATTGCAAAAACAACAAGTGATGGACTGAATGTGGATCAATGTCACACACTCCCCCAGTCAAAAGATCTGGGCCCAAATCCATCGTTTTTTTGCACTCCACACCACCCTGGGTTAGACAATGGCGATATGCAAATCAGCTCTGACCCTGTTGCCCCATGGGAACAGTCCAGTCCGAACTACAAAAGCCATGTCCTTCCCAGAACGGAACCAAGCATCCGAGGACCGGACCGGTTTCGAGGTAACACCTCTCTTCAGCCCGGCTAGCTTGATTCCAGTGGTGTGGAGTGCCTGGGACCCACGTCTGGGCATCCCCAGCGCACTTAGGGCGGCAATTGCAAAAACAACAAGTGATGGACTGAATGTGGATCAATGTCACACACTCCCCCAGTCAAAAGATCTGGGCCCAAATCCATCGTTTTTTTGCACTCCACACCACCCTGGGTTAGACAATGGCGATATGCAAATCAGCTCTGACCCTGTTGCCCCATGGGAACAGTCCAGTCCGAACTACAAAAGCCATGTCCTTCCCAGAACGGAACCAAGCATCCGAGGACCGGACCGGTTTCGAGGTAACACCTCTCTTCAGCCCGGCTAGCTTGATTCCAGTGGTGTGGAGTGCCTGGGACCCACGTCTGGGCATCCCCAGCGCACTTAGGGCGGCAATTGCAAAAACAACAAGTGATGGACTGAATGTGGATCAATGTCACACACTCCCCCAGTCAAAAGATCTGGGCCCAAATCCATCGTTTTTTTGCACTCCACACCACCCTGGGTTAGACAATGGCGATATGCAAATCAGCTCTGACCCTGTTGCCCCATGGGAACAGTCCAGTCCGAACTACAAAAGCCATGTCCTTCCCAGAACGGAACCAAGCATCCGAGGACCGGACCGGTTTCGAGGTAACACCTCTCTTCAGCCCGGCTAGCTTGATTCCAGTGGTGTGGAGTGCCTGGGACCCACGTCTGGGCATCCCCAGCGCACTTAGGGCGGCAATTGCAAAAACAACAAGTGATGGACTGAATGTGGATCAATGTCACACACTCCCCCAGTCAAAAGATCTGGGCCCAAATCCATCGTTTTTTTGCACTCCACACCACCATGTGTGCGCTGGGGATGCCCAGACGTGGGTCCCAGGCACTCCACACCACTTGGAGTCAAGCTAGCCGGGCTGAAGAGAGGTGTTACCTCGAAACCGGTCCGGTCCTCGGATGCTTGATTCCGTTCTGGGAAGGACATGGCTTTTGTAGTTCGGACTGGACTGTTCCCATGGGGCAACAGGGTCAGAGCTGATTTGCATATCGCCATTGTCTAACCCAGGGTGGTGTGGAGTGCAAAAAAACGATGGATTTGGGCCCAGATCTTTTGACTGGGGGAGTGTGTGACATTGATCCACATTCAGTCCATCACTTGTTGTTTTTGCAATTGCCGCCCTAAGTGCGCTGGGGATGCCTAGACGTGGGTCCCAGGCACTCCACACCACTTGGAGTCAAGCTAGCCGGGCTGAAGAGAGGTGTTACCTCGAAACCGGTCCGGTCCTCGGATGCTTGATTCCGTTCTGGGAAGGACATGGCTTTTGTAGTTCGGACTGGACTGTTCCCATGGGGCAACAGGGTCAGAGCTGATTTGCATATCGCCATTGTCTAACCCAGGGTGGTGTGGAGTGCAAAAAAACGATGGATTTGGGCCCAGATCTTTTGACTGGGGGAGTGTGTGACATTGATCCACATTCAGTCCATCACTTGTTGTTTTTGCAATTGCCGCCCTAAGTGCGCTGGGGATGCCCAGACGTGGGTCCCAGGCACTCCACACCACTTGGAGTCAAGCTAGCCGGGCTGAAGAGAGGTGTTACCTCGAAACCGGTCCGGTCCTCGGATGCTTGATTCCGTTCTGGGAAGGACATGGCTTTTGTAGTTCGGACTGGACTGTTCCCATGGGGCAACAGGGTCAGAGCTGATTTGCATATCGCCATTGTCTAACCCAGGGTGGTGTGGAGTGCAAAAAAACGATGGATTTGGGCCCAGATCTTTTGACTGGGGGAGTGTGTGACATTGATCCACATTCAGTCCATCACTTGTTGTTTTTGCAATTGCCGCCCTAAGTGCGCTGGGGATGCCCAGACGTGGGTCCCAGGCACTCCACACCACTTGGAGTCAAGCTAGCCGGGCTGAAGAGAGGTGTTACCTCGAAACCGGTCCGGTCCTCGGATGCTTGATTCCGTTCTGGGAAGGACATGGCTTTTGTAGTTCGGACTGGACTGTTCCCATGGGGCAACAGGGTCAGAGCTGATTTGCATATCGCCATTGTCTAACCCAGGGTGGTGTGGAGTGCAAAAAAACGATGGATTTGGGCCCAGATCTTTTGACTGGGGGAGTGTGTGACATTGATCCACATTCAGTCCATCACTTGTTGTTTTTGCAATTGCCGCCCTAAGTGCGCTGGGGATGCCCAGACGTGGGTCCCAGGCACTCCACACCACTTGGAGTCAAGCTAGCCGGGCTGAAGAGAGGTGTTACCTCGAAACCGGTCCGGTCCTCGGATGCTTGATTCCGTTCTGGGAAGGACATGGCTTTTGTAGTTCGGACTGGACTGTTCCCATGGGGCAACAGGGTCAGAGCTGATTTGCATATCGCCATTGTCTAACCCAGGGTGGTGTGGAGTGCAAAAAAACGATGGATTTGGGCCCAGATCTTTTGACTGGGGGAGTGTGTGACATTGATCCACATTCAGTCCATCACTTGTTGTTTTTGCAATTGCCGCCCTAAGTGCGCTGGGGATGCCCAGACGTGGGTCCCAGGCACTCCACACCACTTGGAGTCAAGCTAGCCGGGCTGAAGAGAGGTGTTACCTCGAAACCGGTCCGGTCCTCGGATGCTTGATTCCGTTCTGGGAAGGACATGGCTTTTGTAGTTCGGACTGGACTGTTCCCATGGGGCAACAGGGTCAGAGCTGATTTGCATATCGCCATTGTCTAACCCAGGGTGGTGTGGAGTGCAAAAAAACGATGGATTTGGGCCCAGATCTTTTGACTGGGGGAGTGTGTGACATTGATCCACATTCAGTCCATCACTTGTTGTTTTTGCAATTGCCGCACTAAGTGCGCTGGGGATGCCCAGACGTGGGTCCCAGGCACTCCACACCACTTGGAGTCAAGCTAGCCGGGCTGAAGAGAGGTGTTACCTCGAAACCGGTCCGGTCCTCGGATGCTTGATTCCGTTCTGGGAAGGACATGGCTTTTGTAGTTCGGACTGGACTGTTCCCATGGGGCAACAGGGTCAGAGCTGATTTGCATATCGCCATTGTCTAACCCAGGGTGGTGTGGAGTGCAAAAAAACGATGGATTTGGGCCCAGATCTTTTGACTGGGGGAGTGTGTGACATTGATCCACATTCAGTCCATCACTTGTTGTTTTTGCAATTGCCGCCCTAAGTGCGCTGGGGATGCCCAGACGTGGGTCCCAGGCACTCCACACCACTTGGAGTCAAGCTAGCCGGGCTGAAGAGAGGTGTTACCTCGAAACCGGTCCGGTCCTCGGATGCTTGATTCCGTTCTGGGAAGGACATGGCTTTTGTAGTTCGGACTGGACTGTTCCCATGGGGCAACAGGGTCAGAGCTGATTTGCATATCGCCATTGTCTAACCCAGGGTGGTGTGGAGTGCAAAAAAACGATGGATTTGGGCCCAGATCTTTTGACTGGGGGAGTGTGTGACATTGATCCACATTCAGTCCATCACTTGTTGTTTTTGCAATTGCCGCCCTAAGTGCGCTGGGGATG
Organism: Lissotriton helveticus; assembly: GCF_964261635.1. NCBI lineage: Eukaryota > Metazoa > Chordata > Amphibia > Caudata > Salamandridae > Lissotriton > Lissotriton helveticus. The sequence goes on along the minus strand of NC_136073.1, from coordinate 31,041,477 downwards.
CCCAGACGTGGGTCCCAGGCACTCCACACCACTTGGAGTCAAGCTAGCCGGGCTGAAGAGAGGTGTTAGCTCGAAACCGGTCCGGTCCTCGGATGCTTGATTCCGTTCTGGGAAGGACATGGCTTTTGTAGTTCGGACTGGACTGTTCCCATGGGGCAACAGGGTCAGAGCTGATTTGCATATCGCCATTGTCTAACCCAGGGTGGTGTGGAGTGCAAAAAAACGATGGATTTGGGCCCAGATCTTTTGACTGGGGGAGTGTGTGACATTGATCCACATTCAGTCCATCACTTGTTGTTTTTGCAATTGCCGCCCTAAGTGCGCTGGGGATGCCCAGACGTGGGTCCCAGGCACTCCACACCACTTGGAGTCAAGCTAGCCGGGCTGAAGAGAGGTGTTACCTCGAAACCGGTCCGGTCCTCGGATGCTTGATTCCGTTCTGGGAAGGACATGGCTTTTGTAGTTCGGACTGGACTGTTCCCATGGGGCAACAGGGTCAGAGCTGATTTGCATAGCGCCATTGTCTAACCCAGGGTGGTGTGGAGTGCAAAAAAACGATGGATTTGGGCCCAGATCTTTTGACTGGGGGAGTGTGTGACATTGATCCACATTCAGTCCATCACTTGTTGTTTTTGCAATTGCCGCCCTAAGTGCGCTGGGGATGCCCAGACGTGGGTCCCAGGCACTCCACACCACTTGGAGTCAAGCTAGCCGGGCTGAAGAGAGGTGTTACCTCGAAACCGGTCCGGTCCTCGGATGCTTGATTCCGTTCTGGGAAGGACATGGCTTTTGTAGTTCGGACTGGACTGTTCCCATGGGGCAACAGGGTCAGAGCTGATTTGCATATCGCCATTGTCTAACCCAGGGTGGTGTGGAGTGCAAAAAAACGATGGATTTGGGCCCAGATCTTTTGACTGGGGGAGTGTGTGACATTGATCCACATTCAGTCCATCACTTGTTGTTTTTGCAATTGCCGCCCTAAGTGCGCTGGGGATGCCCAGACGTGGGTCCCAGGCACTCCACACCACTTGGAGTCAAGCTAGCCGGGCTGAAGAGAGGTGTTACCTCGAAACCGGTCCGGTCCTCGGATGCTTGATTCCGTTCTGGGAAGGACATGGCTTTTGTAGTTCGGACTGGACTGTTCCCATGGGGCAACAGGGTCAGAGCTGATTTGCATATCGCCATTGTCTAACCCAGGGTGGTGTGGAGTGCAAAAAAACGATGGATTTGGGCCCAGATCTTTTGACTGGGGGAGTGTGTGACATTGATCCACATTCAGTCCATCACTTGTTGTTTTTGCAATTGCCGCCCTAAGTGCGCTGGGGATGCCCAGACGTGGGTCCCAGGCACTCCACACCACTTGGAGTCAAGCTAGCCGGGCTGAAGAGAGGTGTTACCTCGAAACCGGTCCGGTCCTCGGATGCTTGATTCCGTTCTGGGAAGGACATGGCTTTTGTAGTTCGGACTGGACTGTTCCCATGGGGCAACAGGGTCAGAGCTGATTTGCATATCGCCATTGTCTAACCCAGGGTGGTGTGGAGTGCAAAAAAACGATGGATTTGGGCCCAGATCTTTTGACTGGGGGAGTGTGTGACATTGATCCACATTCAGTCCATCACTTGTTGTTTTTGCAATTGCCGCCCTAAGTGCGCTGGGGATGCCCAGACGTGGGTCCCAGGCACTCCACACCACTTGGAGTCAAGCTAGCCGGGCTGAAGAGAGGTGTTACCTCGAAACCGGTCCGGTCCTCGGATGCTTGATTCCGTTCTGGGAAGGACATGGCTTTTGTAGTTCGGACTGGACTGTTCCCATGGGGCAACAGGGTCAGAGCTGATTTGCATATCGCCATTGTCTAACCCAGGGTGGTGTGGAGTGCAAAAAAACGATGGATTTGGGCCCAGATCTTTTGACTGGGGGAGTGTGTGACATTGATCCACATTCAGTCCATCACTTGTTGTTTTTGCAATTGCCGCCCTAAGTGCGCTGGGGATGCCCAGACGTGGGTCCCAGGCACTCCACACCACTTGGAGTCAAGCTAGCCGGGCTGAAGAGAGGTGTTACCTCGAAACCGGTCCGGTCCTCGGATGCTTGATTCCGTTCTGGGAAGGACATGGCTTTTGTAGTTCGGACTGGACTGTTCCCATGGGGCAACAGGGTCAGAGCTGATTTGCATATCGCCATTGTCTAACCCAGGGTGGTGTGGAGTGCAAAAAAACGATGGATTTGGGCCCAGATCTTTTGACTGGGGGAGTGTGTGACATTGATCCACATTCAGTCCATCACTTGTTGTTTTTGCAATTGCCGCCCTAAGTGCGCTGGGGATGCCCAGACGTGGGTCCCAGGCACTCCACACCACTTGGAGTCAAGCTAGCCGGGCTGAAGAGAGGTGTTACCTCGAAACCGGTCCGGTCCTCGGATGCTTGATTCCGTTCTGGGAAGGACATGGCTTTTGTAGTTCGGACTGGACTGTTCCCATGGGGCAACAGGGTCAGAGCTGATTTGCATATCGCCATTGTCTAACCCAGGGTGGTGTGGAGTGCAAAAAAACGATGGATTTGGGCCCAGATCTTTTGACTGGGGGAGTGTGTGACATTGATCCACATTCAGTCCATCACTTGTTGTTTTTGCAATTGCCGCCCTAAGTGCGCTGGGGATGCCCAGACGTGGGTCCCAGGCACTCCACACCACTTGGAGTCAAGCTAGCCGGGCTGAAGAGAGGTGTTACCTCGAAACCGGTCCGGTCCTCGGATGCTTGATTCCGTTCTGGGAAGGACATGGCTTTTGTAGTTCGGACTGGACTGTTCCCATGGGGCAACAGGGTCAGAGCTGATTTGCATATCGCCATTGTCTAACCCAGGGTGGTGTGGAGTGCAAAAAAACGATGGATTTGGGCCCAGATCTTTTGACTGGGGGAGTGTGTGACATTGATCCACATTCAGTCCATCACTTGTTGTGTTTGTACATTACTGCTCTGGCAATGCCCCAGAACTAGACCAGTGTAGTGTAGCAACCCAGTACTATTCGACCATACAGGGCTCGAGGGACACTTGGGATTCATGCTTTGGTTTTTGCACATTGTTCTGCTGTATACCTCAGGTGCTGCTCTTGTTTTGACACACTCGGGTGCTGTATCCTTCCAGTGATGCTTTAGATTTGACACACTCTGGTGCTATATCCTTCCGGTGATGTTCTGGTTTTGGCACACTCTGGTGCTATATCCTTCCGGTGATGCTTTTGATTTGACACCCTCTGGTACTATATCGCTCCAGTGATGCTTTGGATTTGACACACTCGGGTGCTGTATCCTTCTGGTGATGCTCTGGTTTCAGCATACTCTGGTGCTGTATCCTTCCAATGATGCTCGTGTTTTGAAACACTCTGGTGCTATATCCTTCCGATGGTGCTTTAGTTGTGGTGCACTCGGGTGCTATATCCTTCCGGTGATGCTTTAGTTTTAGTGCACTCTGGTGCTATATCCTTCCGGTGATGCTTTGGATCTGGCACCAAGTGGGTGCGCTTGCCAGCACCTAAAAGTCTGCATGAGGGCCACATTTGCGGTCCCTGTGCATAGTCCAGTTCAAACCAATTCTGAGAGCCATTGGCTAAACTGGACAAAGGACATGGGAATGACCTCACCCCTGTCCAGACCATAATCTGAATCTTTCCCCAGGGTACTTAAGGGCTTACCTGGGTGTAGGTCCTTAGATACATCTTGGGATAAGATTCATAACTGTAACCACTGCACTTCTACCATTGGTGTACTCTGGACTTCCCTGGACTTCGTTCGGGCCTGACTTCATCTCCCTTTCAGGCTGCTGCATCATCTGTGCCTGTGCACCACACAGGATCCATGAAGGATCTGTGAAGCATCCAAGACACTTGAAGGAATCTCCCTTGAAGTGAAGGAGTTACTCCCTTGCATTCGCAGGCACCTCAACACTGCTGACCGGTCTGTTGATCCCGAGCTCCTGTGCACTCTGAAGGGTTCAACAACACAAGTGGTAGTTTTCTACGTCCCTCGAGGGATGTATGATGGTACGACGCGTACCGTCACAACGCGTGCTTTTACAACGCGTCTTTTACAACGCAAGTCGTAACCACGACTTGCGTTGGGGCGCGGATAGTAAATAGTATAATTTACTATTCTAACACCAGTCCCCGTGGATACTAGGGAAGGTGTTGGAATAGTAAATTTACTATTCTTTATCCTCTAGCGCCCTCCAGAGCAAGTCGTGGTTACGACTTGCGTTGTAATGGACGCGATCTAAAAGTACTGCGGGGTAACATCTGTGTCGAAAAGGATGTTCCCCCCTCGAGCCATGAGCTGTCCTCTCACCTAGCTTGAGATCAGACTCCCTCGTGGGGGCTGCATTACCCGAACCCCTGTGTGCTGCATACTTTTGCAAGTGAAAATGCTTGTTGGCAAATTTGCAACAAGTGTATTGGGCTCCGAGTTTACCCAAACTCCACCAACTTCTTCCACCAAGCTCTTCAGCCACACCACCTCGTGGTCTCCGTGACATGCTCCTATTGGTGAGCTGCTCGAGGTCCTCTTGTGACTCGGGTGCCTCCGGCCTGTGGGTCTATTTGAGGGTCACTTTGTTCCTTTGGGCTCCCCTGATTGCTCGGGGCCTGCCTTGACCCTTCTGCAAGTGGTGAGTCTCCTGGACCTTGCTGGTCTCAACTTTGCACCTTCTTGACTTCCTGCGTGGGTTGCCTTTGCCAAGGCTTGTTGGTGTTCCCGCCAGACACGGCCCCTCAGCACTCGACATCCTTCATGGGACAGCTCATATCCAGGTCCTGGTCATCCTCAGCATTGCATGGTCCTCGCAGCTGCAGAGTCAAAGTCATTGTCATCTTTCCTGAAGCACCAGACATCGGAGGGCATTCGTCTTCCAGGGCTCCTAGTCACTCTCGAGTGACATAGACTCTGTCCCCTCTGCTTTCAGGTACTCCTGTTCAAGAATCCTTGTTTGGATTCCCACGGACACTTTCTCCTCTTCCAGCAGCAGTACTTTCTTGAAGTCTTCCATTGACAGCGGTTTCCGACAACACTTCACCCTTATGCACCTGACAGCCCTGGTGTAAGTAGCGTGCATATTAGGGTATTCACGGGTGGGGCGGCTCTCCAACCTTCTTACTCCCAAGGGGTTTCTTCAAGATCCTTTGGGAAGGCTCCCTAATCTTTAAAAATCCAACTGCGACTTGCACATAGAATTGTAGGGAGCACGCTGTCATGTACTCGCACAACACATGCTCTCAGTGGGATCCCAATATACTTACCTTGGGTGGTCCTGTGGGTCCCCAGCAATTTTATGTCCTCTCAACATCGTCCTGACTCGAGTCATGGTTCTTATACCACTTTCTTAATATATGGTTTGTTCCCCCCTGGGGTCCACTGTGTATATTTCGCTATTTACTGCGTGCATTTTGTTTATCTCCATGTTGGAGATACTTGAACATTCTAGAGAGTATTGTAGAATAAATACATATTTTTATAAATACTTGGTGTGTTTCTTTTTCACATAATCTATACTATAAGATTGAATTCTGGTAAAACAAGCTGCGTTACACCCCTTCTGGACTAAGCCTAAAGGCTGCTCTCCACGGCTGCCACTTTGAGAGCTTTCTAAGGTTGTCTCAGACCTCTTAAATCACCATAGTGGTTGTTCACTTCCATAAGTATGCATCATATACCAGGCCAGCTTCTCACATGGGTGTGCAGTGGTTGGGATTCAAGCCTGCATTGTTTTACTAGATATATCTTTGTATTGATTAATTGTAAAAACCATCATTACTTCTAGGCACATATAATACAAGCTTAGAATAAGTATGTTCTACTGAGCTTAGGGTTGGGCAGTTAGGGCAGTTAAGGGACTAGCACAGCCTTTCTTTAACCTCACAGAGTTTAATTCCCACTAGGTTAGGTAGGTATGTCTTCCAAAGGAGATGCCAGTGTCTCTCGGACTACTATATACAGTGAACCTTCGTTCAAAGAACTGAAAGCACTGTATGCCACTAGAAAGTTGAATACAGGGAAAGGTGCAACTACTCAACGCCTCTTAAACGTGTTACTCCTAGATGACCTCAGGAAGTCTTCAGGGTCAGATTAGCAGGAGAGAGTGGTTGGGCAGGGCCAAAGGATAGGCCAGGAGGGGAAGCACCCTTCGACCTAGAATCTAACCCTGACCAGATGGAGCCTGATGACTCTCACCTGGACAATCCAGAACCTCACAGAGGTGAACACAGGTGGGTTAAAGGATGCCCCCTTCGATCCTCCCGGGAAGGTGCAGAGTAGACCAAGGAGATCTTGATGCTCCTTCGCAGACTCCCAAGCCTCCGCAGGGACCTCACTCTCTAATAAGAGGGATCACTCTTTCAACAGTGAATACCAGGTCTTTGAACTTGAGAAAGCTAGGCTTAGGCTCAGGCAAGAGCAGCTGGCACTTGATAAAGAGTCCCTGGAAGTTCAGAAGGCTAGGAAGAAATTGGGACTAGAGTCCCATGGTGGCAGCAGCAGTGTCCCTAGAGTTAAGGAACATTCCTTTTAACATAGAACCTGAACAAGATTGTCCCTCCCTACCATGCTGGGGATGACATCTACATATGGATAACTGCTTTAGAGAGGGCCTGTAAAGGTCAGAGGTCTCCCAAGAGCAGCGGCAGCTATCTTGTGGCTCTCCTTTGCTGACAAAGGTGGAGATAAGCTCCTCACTGTAAGATAAGAGAATGCTGACAATTACTCAGTTTTGAAAAGTGCTCTCATTGATGGGTTTGGCTTAACCACTGAACAGTACAGGATGAAGTTCAGAGACACTCAGAAAGCACAGACCCAAGCCTGGGTAGACTTTGTGGATTGTGCCATTAAGGCTCTGGAAAGTTGGTTGCTTGGCAGCAAAGTTCAGGACTACCAAGGATTGTACAATTTGATTATGAGGGTGCAGATCCTTAATAGTTGTCAAAATCAGTTTTTGCATCAATACCTGGTGGACTTAAGATCTGACGTCTCCCCAAGAGGAAAGAAGGCATATACGTGGATCAGGACCAGGACCAGGGTGAAGCAGAAAAACAGAACAGTGGTGTTGACCAGGAGAAGCAAGATGCTTCTAAAACTCAAGATAAGGGTGGGGACAAGGTTAAAGACAAAAATGAGTCTTCTCAAGGGCCCCAAAAACCTACATCTGGGGAGGAGTTGCAATCCAACATAAAAGGCAAGAAGAAACTGTTGCATTACTTTTGTAAGGTGAAGACCCATTGGACAAAGGATGATGATTGTCCAAAAGCCAAGGAAAATATACCTCCTACCAATGGCCCTAAGGCAACTGCGCACCCTAGCACAGGTACCAGTGGTGGTACAGGGAACAAGGGATTAGTATGGTTAAAATTGGGCTCTGAGTTGGACTATAAGTTTAGTCAGAACTCCAGCTCAGGGTGTTCTAGTCTGTGATGGTGGCATGGACCTTGCCACCTTACTTGTCAGTCCCACTAACATGCACCAGTACAGGCAACAGCCTTTAATAAATAGAAAGGAGGTTGTGGCCTACAGGACACATGTGCTAGTGTCACATGGTGACAGAAGATCTTGTGTCTCCTGAACAAATCATACTTGGTGAAATGTACCAAGTGACCAATGCAAACAACGGCAGGACTGGCCATTCCTTGGCAGTTGTTAATTTCAGCTGAGGAGGGGTAATTGGCCCTAACAAGGTTGAGGTAAGTTCTGACCTACCAGTAGAGTGTTTGTTGGGCAATGATTTGGAGACCTCAGCCTGGACAGGGGTTGAACTTAGGACTCATGTAGCAATATTGGGCATCTCTGCAGGTCTGTTTGATGTGACCAGGTCACAAGCCAAACTGTCAACCACTGAACAGGCACTGGATCATGGAACAATGGACCAGGTACCTTCCAAGAGAAGGAGGAGGAGGGGTAATGCTGTGTCTTCCCCCCAGGCTCAAAGTGAGGATCAGTCTCTTGAGGGAGATGATCTTATCACCTGCAGAGGAACTGCCCTAGATGAACGTGAGCCTGACCAGGTTGAGTTACAGGGGACAGGGGGCCCTTCCAGGGAAGATTGATTTTGGAGCAGCAAACCTGCCGCTCTCTTGAACCCCTCAGACAGCAGGCTGCTACTCAGGCTGATGGGAATGTCAGTGGGTCCCACAGGATCTACTGGGATGATGTACTTCTTGACTCAGAGGGTAGAGACCCCAAGCCTGGTGCCACGAGGAGGTTGATCATGCCTCTGAAGTTTAGGGGCTTCCAACTCACCCGTGCACGTGGCATTCCCCTAGCAGGACACCAAGGCCAAAGTAAGACTTGAGACAGGGGTGTCCCTCACTTTCACTGGCCTCACATGTCTGAAGACAAAAAGGAGTTTTGTCGCTCCTGTGCTACTAGCCAAGCCAGTGGTTAGGCAGGTGGCACTGCAAAGGCCCCCTGATTACCCTTCCAGTGTGGGGGCTTCCCTTTGCGAGAGTTGGGATTGATATAATTGGTCTCATGAACCCACCTACAGCATCTGGGCACAGTTACATATTAGTGATGGTGGACCATGCCACTAGGTACCCAGAAGCCATTCCCTTTAAGACCACTACAGCTCCTGTGGTGGCAAGGGCCCTCTTGTGAATTTTTTCCAGGGTGGGCTTCCCTAAGGAGGTCTTAACTGACAGAGATACAAACTTCATGTCCAGTAATATTACTGCAATGTGGAAGGAGTGTGGTGTGAATTACAAATTCACCACACTCTATCATCCTCAATGCAATGGGTTAGTTGAAAGATTCAACAAAATTCTCAAGGGCATGCTCATGGACCTACCAGAAAAGCTTAGGCGAAAATAGGATGTCCTTCTGCCCTGCCTTCTCTTTGCCTACATAGAGGTCCCTCAGAAGGGGGTTGACTACATCCCTTTTAAACTTCTTTTTGGGCATCCAGTTAGGGATCCCTTGTGTCTGGTGAAGGAGGGATTGTGGTTACCTCTCAAACCTCCTAAATAAGACATCGTGGACTATGTACTTGGTTGCCGCTCCAGGATGGCTGAGTACATATAGAAGGCAAGCAAAAACCTTGAGGTAAGTCAAGAATTCCAAAAAGCTTGGCAGACCAAAAGGCTGTTCTTACTGTTTACCAGCTAGGCCAGAAAGTGATGGTGTTGGAGCCAGTGACCCTAGCAGCTCTCCAGGACAAATGGAGTGAACCCCACACCATACTTGAAAAAAGGCGGAGGTCACCTATCTGGTGGACCTTGGCACTCCCAGATGCCCCATAGGAAGCTTCATGCGAACAGGGTAAAACCTTTTGTTAACAGGGCTGACATGGGCTTGCTCATGACAATTGATGAGGGACAGGAAGAAGAGAGTGACCCTCTCCCTGATCTCCTCTCACAAAACCCTGATAGTGGCTCAGTTGATGAAGTCGCTTTGACAGCCAGCCTCACTGATCAGCAGCAGATTAATTGCAGGAAGGTCCTCAATTAATACAGGCACGTGTTTGCTTTAACACCCAGTCAAACCACCTGGTGTAACCATGAAGTGGACACAAGTTAGAGCGTACCTATTAAAAATAAGATTTGCAGACAGCCTGACCATGTCAGAGATTGTATCAGGACTGAGGTCCAAAAGATGCTTGAATTGGAAGCAATTGAGCCCTCAGATAGCCCTTGGGCTAGTCCAGTGGTTTTAGTGCCCAAACCTCACACCAAGGATGGTAAGAGAGAGATGAGGTTTTGTGTTGACTACAGCGGACTCAATGCAATCACTGGGACTGATGCTCATCCAATTCCAAGGGCAGATGAGTTTATTGGCACTTTGGCCTCAGCCAAGTTTTTAAGCACATTTGACCTTTTTGCTGGCTATTGGCAAATTAGTCTAGCTGAGGATGCCAAACCAGAAACAGCCTTTACAACCACTAGTGGGCGTTATCAATTTATTGTGATGCCCTTTGGCTAGTAAAATGTACCTGCCACATTCCAAAGGCTGGTGAAAATGTCCTCACAGGTCTGGAAGCCTATAATGCAGCATATCCAGATGAGATCGCTGTCTTTAGCTCCACCTGGGAGGATCACCTGGTCCACCTGAAGAATGTTTTGGAGGCTCTGCAGAAAGCAGGCCTCACTATCAAGGCTATTAAAGTGCCAGATAGGACAGAGTAAGGTTGTGTACCTGGGCCACCTTGTGGGTGGAGGCCAGGTTCAACCTCTTCAGAGCAAAATCCAGACCATCATGGACTGGGTTGCTATAACTACCCAGACTCAGGTCAGAGCTTTCTTGGGCCTGACTGTGTACTACAGAAGATTTGTCAAGGGGTATGGGTCTATAGTAACACCTTTGAATTATTTGACATCTAACAAAATGCCCAAGAAAGTTCAGTGGACAGTTAGCTGTCAGCAGGCATTTGATGACCTCAAGCAGGCCATGTGCACTGCTCCCATTCTCCAGAGTCCTGACTATTCTAAGCAATTTATTGTTCAAACAGATGCATCTGAGTTGGAGTAGGGGCTGTGTTGTCGCAGCTAAATGCAGATGGCAAGGATCAGCCAGTAACTTTAATTAGCAGAAGGTTGACCTCCAGAGAGAAACTTTGGTCATCCATTGAGAGGGGGGTGTTTGCTGTTGTCTGGGCCCTGACGAAGCTGAGGCCATACATGTTTGGCACTCACTTCATGGTTCAGACAGACCATAAGCCCCTCTTATTGCTAAAACTGATGAAAGGTGAAAACCCCGAACGTTCGAGTTGGTCCATTTCCCTACAGGGGATGGACTATACAGTGAAACATAGACCTGGGAGTAACCATGCCAATGCAGATGGACTCTCCAGATATTTCTACTTAGAAAATGAAGACTCAACTGGGCAAGGTTAGTCTCATCTCCTTACGTTTGGGGTGGGAGTTTGTGTAGGAAAGTAGGATCTGCTTCTTATAGTTACCCCCACTTTTTACTTGATGTGTTGCTGTTTTTGACTAGTCTGACTGCGATTCTGCTCATCAGAACCCCAGTCTATCTGCTTTCTCCCTAGATTGTTGTGTTCAGTACTTAGGTATATCCCAGATTGGATACTGGGGTACCCTTGTGAGTCCCTAGAATATGGCACCCATGTACCCAGGGCATAGGTACCCCAGAGGTCTCCCATTGGTTGAAACATGTATTATCCACCCACGACAGACCATGAAAAATGTTGCTATAGGCCTGCCTTTGCAGCCTGTGTAAGTTAGTGCATGCACCACTTACTAAAGATATAGGTGTATTATATCTAAGGTTAATTGCACTTAAAACCTATAAGTCACCCCTATAGCAGGCCTTTGCTACACTGAAGGCAGGGTGCTTGATTCTAGGTGAGAGGGGGCCCCTGCATGAGCAGGACACCCCTGCAGCCTACGGAGTCCATTATCCCGGGTTGTCAATGAAGCAACTATACTATATAGAGGGGCACTGCGTAATTACGCGATGACCATCTCGAAAACGGCTGCAACGAATGCTATCATGTTTGGTATCAAACATGTTGAAAACATACCTACCACACCGTAGACGGGGTGGGAGGTATGATTCCAAACACTAGCAGCACCCTCCATTAGGCTCTCAGTGTTCCCGGTGCCAACCTTCTAGTCCCCGGTACAAAAGGGGGTGTTGATGGACGGAGCATCAGAACCAATCAAACACTCACACCCAGTCAAAAGATCTGGGTTTGTTCCATCACCGTTCTTTAGCCCACTCTGCCACCCCAGTTCAGACATGGCTATATGCAAATCAGTCTGACCCTGTGCCTCATGGGAACAGTCCAGCCCGAACTGCCAAGCCATGCCTTCCCTGGACCGGAAACAAGCTTCCGAGGACCGGTTTCTGGCATTCCAGCCGTCTTCACCCCGGCTTGCTTGAATCCAGTGGCAAAGTGATCAAGGGACTCACGTCTGAGCATACCCTGCCACACTTATGGCGGCCAAAAGCAGTACAAAAGGGGGTGGTGATGGATGGAGCATCAGAACCAATCAAACACTCACACCCAGTCAAAAGATCTGGGTTTGTTCCATCACCGTTCTTTAGCCCACTCTGCCACCCCAGTTCAGACATGGCTATATGCAAATCAGTCTGACCCTGTACCTCATGGGAACAGTCCAGCCCGAACTGCCAAGCCATGCCTTCCCTGGACCGGAAACAAGCTTTCGAGGACTGGTTTCTGGCATTCCAGCCGTCTTCAGCTCGGCTTGCTTGAATCCAGTGGCAAAATGAGCAAGGGACTCACGTCTGAGCATACCCTGCCACACTTATGGCGTCCAAAAGCGGTACAAAAGGGGGTGGTGATGGACGGAGCATCAGAACCAATCAAACACTCACACCCAGTCAAAAGATCTGGGTTTGTTCCAACACCGTTCTTTAGCCCACTCTGCCACCCCAGTTCAGACATGGCTATATGCAAATCAGTCTGACCCTGTGCCTCTTGGGAACAGTCCAGCCCGAACTGCCAAGCCATGCCTTCCCTGGACCGGAAACAAGCTTCCGAGGACCGGTTTCTGGCATTCCAGCTGTCTTCAGCCCGGCTTGCTTGAATCCATTGGCAAAGTGAGCAAGGGACTCACGTCTGAGCATACACTGCCACACTTATGGCGGCCAAAAGCGGTACAAAACGGTGATGGATTAAACCCAGATCTTTTGACTGGGTATGAGTGTTTGATTGATTCAGATGCTCCGTCCATCACCACCCCCTTTTGTACCGCAACCTTCTAGCCCCCGGCAGCACAAAATGGTTGCTACCAACCAGAGGCACATTTCTGCCCTCCTGCTGCTGAGCCAAGCACGAGCAGGGGAAGGCAGAACAATAGGCACTCCAAGGGACTCACGTCTGAGCATACCCTGCCACACTTATGGCGGCCAAAAGCAGTACAAAAGGGGGTGGTGATGGACGGAGCATCAGAACCAATCAAACACTCACACCCAGTCAAAAGATCTGGGTTTGTTCCATCACCGTTCTTTAGCCCACTCTGCCACCCCAGTTCAGACATGGCTATATGCAAATCAGTCTGACCCTGTGCCTCATGGGAACAGTCCAGCCCGAACTGCCAAGCCATGCCTTCCCTGGACCGGAAACAAGCTTCCGAGGACTGGTTTCTGGCATTCCAGCCGTCTTCAGCCCGGCTTGGTTGAATCCAGTGGCAAAGTGAGCAAGGGACTTACGTCTTAGCATACCCTGCCACACTTATGGCGGCCAAAAGCGGTAAAAAAGGGGGTGGTGATGGACGGAGCATCAGAACCAATCAAACACTCACACCCAGTCAACAGATCTGGGTTTGTTCCATCACCGTTCTTTAGCCCACTCTACCACCCCAGTTCAAACATGGCTATATGCAAATCAGTCTGACCCTGTGCCTCATGGGAACAGTCCAACCCGAACTGCCAAGCCATGCCTTCCCTGGACCGGAAACAAGCTTCCGAGGACCGGTTTCTGGCATTCCAGCCGTCTTCAGCCCGGCTTGCTTGAATCCAGTGGCAAAGTGAGCAAGGGACTCACGTCTGAGCATACCCTGCCACACTTATGGCGTCCAAAAGCGGTACAAAACGGTGATGGATTAAACCCAGATCTTTTGACTGGGTATGAGTGTTTGATTGATTCAGATGCTCCGTCCATCACCACCCCCTTTTGTACCGCAACCTTCTAGCCCCCGGCAGCACAAAAGGGTTGCTTATGACCAGAGGCACATTTCTGCCTTCCTGCTGCTGAGCCAAGCACGAACAGGGGAAGGCAGAACAATAGGCATCCTGTCACAGGGAGGTGTGACCACCTTCCAGACAGGATTTAGTGTATTGGGAAAGGTGGGTGCGCTTGCCAGCGCCTGAAAATCTGCATAAGGGGCACATTTGGTATCCCTGTGCATAGTCCAGTTCAAACCAGTTCTGGGAGCCGTAGGCTCACGCTCTGGTACGAAAAGGACTATGGACAAAGGACATGTGAGTAACATCCCCCCTAAATCTTCAAAACCATTTCCCTAGGGTACTTAAGGGCTTACCTGGGTGTAGGTCCCTAGATTAATTGTGGGATAAGACTCAGAACTGAAACCTCTGCACTTCTACCGCTTGGGCACTCTGGGCATCGCAAGACTTTGTTTGGGTCTGAATTTGTCTCCCTTTGAGTCTGTTGCATCGTCTGTGCCTGTGCACCATACAAGAGCTGTGCAGGACCTGTGGAGCATCAAGGACACTTGAAGAAATCTCCCGGTTTCCAACACTTCTTCACCCCTATGCACCCGGCGTCCCTGGTGTAGGTAGCGTGGGTACTAGGGTACTAGGATATCCACAGGTGGGGTGGCTCTCCAACCTTCTTACTCCCAAAGGGTTTCTTTAAGGTCAATTGGGAAGGGTCCCGAATCTTCAAAAAGCCAACCGCGACTTGCACATAGAATTGTACGGAACACGCGTCCTTGTACTCAGACTGCACATGCTCTCTGGGGGCCCCTTTATACTTACCTTAGGTGGTTCTGTGGCTCCTCAGTGATTCTACATCCTCTTGACATGGTACTGACTCAAGTCATGGTTCTTATACCACTTTCTTAATATATGGTTTGTTCCCCCCTGGGGTCCACTGTGTATAGCGTGCTATTTTCTGAATTTCTAACTGCAGAATTGTGTGCATTGTGTTTATCTCCATGTTGGAGATACTTGGACATTCTAGAGAGTATTCTAGAGAGTATTGTAGAATTAGTACATATTTTTATAAATACTTGGAGTGGTTCTTTTTCCCTTAATCTATACTATAAAATTGCGTTCTGGTAAAACAAGCTGCTTTACACTCCTCTGGACTAAGCTTGAAGGCTGCTCTCCAGAGCTACCACTTAGAGAGCTTTCTAAGGTTGTTTAAGATCTCCTAAATCACCATGGAATGGTACAAGGTGTCCACTTACATAAGTGTACATCATATACCAGGCCAGCTTCTCACAGTGCGTTCCTGCAGACCAGCCATGAGTGCTGTTAAGATTTGTGGACTCATTTCTGCAGACCAGCTAGCCAAGAGTGTTTGAAAGGTTTGTGGGCAGATTCTCACAGACCAGCTAGTTAGGAGTGTTTGAAAGGTTTGTGAGCGCGTTCCCGCAGACCAGCTAGTTAGAAGTGTTTGAAAGGTTGTGGACTAATTTCCGCAGACCAGCTAGCAGGAGTGTTCGAAAGGTTTGTGGGCTCACAGACAGAGGGTCTGAGAGCCAGAAGCGAGAACCCCACGTCCCTTTTCTCCACACTTCATGCTGAATTAACTGTGCTGTTGGTTGATACTCTGTCTAACACTCACGCCCTCATTCCACCTATCGCCAAAGTCCTGATTTGGACTCAAAAGAGAGTTTCACCAGAACTGGTATTCCAAGTTTTGTGGGTATTATTATTATTAATTCAGCATATGTACAACAGGGCATCGTGGTGCTAGGAACAGAAAACAGGCAAAAGTGACTTTAAAAAGTAACAACATATGGAACCAGTGCAGAAATAAAGACACCAAACATGAGCTGCAAAGACCCCAAACCGACTAGAATTCAGTCAATCCTGAGGAGATCATGAGAAAGTCTGGGTCCTTGAGTACGGAAGGCTCCAGCGCCTCAGCGAGGCCGTTTAAAGCACTACACTTAGTGCCACTAGGGTGGGGGGTTTGGGAGCCACTACGTTAGATAGAAAACCAGGCCCATCATATGGATGGACCTGTGAAGATGAAGCCTTTCCCAAATGGCTAAATTTTCTGAGGTTCTCAACAAATTTCATGGACATATCCTGCAGCTTTTGCATCTTAGAAAGCGTCGGGGAGGCCAAGATAGAGCGCATTGAATTAGGAGGGACAGAACACACAATCCTACTCCGCGGCCAATCATTTCACAGGAGAAAAAACTGCAGCTCATCCTTAGGATTGTATGCTCAGCAGATCCCCTATTCCAACCTTCTGGATCTGGGTTGAGAAGGGCTGTTTCTGGTCAAAGAGACCTCCTGATCCTTGATCACCTCCACCAGTATGGTAAGGGGTAAGCTGCTTGCCTCAGATACTACAGACCAGATAGCCAGTATGACCAATCTGGCCAAATCCAGCTCCCCCCACGACCCTTGTCCTCCTTCGGTTCTCAAACAGGTCCCTCAAATCATCGGCATCGGTCTCTCACCCATCTTTAATTCCATGTTTAACACCAGAGTTTTCCCTTCTATATGGAAAAAGGCCTCTGTATCACCTCTGCTAAAGAAAAACAACCTGGACCTGGCAGAACCCAACAGCTACCGACCAATCTTGTGTCTCCCACCTCCCTGCTAAGGTAGTGGAGAAAGTGATGAACACTCACCTGGCCAACTATCTACAAGACAATCATCTTCTTGACGAGATTCAACTCGGCTTCAGGTCAGGGCATAGTAGAGAAACCGCCTTGATCAAAGCCACGGAGGAAATCAGGGCAGCACTGGATAGCGGGAGAGCGGCAGCGCTCATCCTTCTTGATCTGTCGGCAGCGTTCGATACTGTTGACTACAAACTGATGATCAGCCGCTTGAGTTCCTTAGGAATTAAAGAGAAAGCTCTAACATTAAGCATGTCCTTCCTTTCAGGAAGACAGCAATCAGTGACCTTGGGTCTATATGAGTCTTCTCCCTTGACACACTTCCATGCGGGGTACCGCAAGGTTCATCTATCAGCCCTAGACTATTTAATATATACGTTACAGAATCTAATCAGATCTTTCAGCCTGTCTCTGATTTCTTATGCTGACGACACTCAAATCGTCCTGTCAGTCTTCAAAAAGGGAACCAAAACCGATGCTCAATTCCATGTCTGCATGCTGGCTGTCAGCTCCTGCACTGCCTAAAACTGAACTCAGGAAAGACCGAGGTAGTCCTATTAGGAAACATCTCCGCTATATGGTCTCCAGCCTGTTGACCAGATGAACTGGGTCCCCTACCTATCTTGGTGACCGAGTCTAAAAACTTAGGAATGATAATTGATGGAAAATTGAACTTCGGGCAGCAGGCCAACGCAATTAACTTCTCTAATTTTTATCTACTCAAATTGTTAAAAAAAAAACTGCCCTGCATTCTTGCTCATACCAAAAAGACTGTAATTACCACCTTAGTCTTATCTAAGTTAGACTATTGCAATTGCCTTTACTTGAATATGAAGGAAAAACACCTTAATAAGCTTCAGACTGTGCAGAACACAGCAGCCAGGCTTCTCCTAGGCATTCCCAAATTCCAATCTAGCTAAGGAAATTCAAGGTCTGCACTGGCTTTCGGTAAGAAGTTGCATCAAATTTAAGGCCTTATGTATCATCTACAAGGCTCTACATAACACTGGCCTGCAGTTTCTTAGTCAGTCCTTGAAATGGTACTCCCCCAACAGACCCCTTCGCTCTACAGGGGCAAACCTATGCTGCTACCCAGAATCCGAAAGGAAAACTGGGGTGGCGGAAGCTTCTCATTAGAATCCATCAGACTTTGGGAAAAGCCTCCCGAGCCACAAGCGGGTGCGAACAATCACCCCTAAGAGTCTCTAGGCGCTGGGGGCCGTCGGGTAGATTAAGCAAGCTATTGCCCAGAGTCACATGGTGCTGGGCTAATCTGCTGCCGGTGCCGGGGATTGAACCATGATCCACAGATTCCGGAGTCAGTCGCCCTGGCCGCGGCGCCACACCCCTTCCACTTTA
Organism: Lissotriton helveticus; assembly: GCF_964261635.1. NCBI lineage: Eukaryota > Metazoa > Chordata > Amphibia > Caudata > Salamandridae > Lissotriton > Lissotriton helveticus. The sequence goes on along the minus strand of NC_136073.1, from coordinate 31,023,840 downwards.
CTTCCTACTTTAATGGCCTTTAGGAAGGATCTGAAAAAAGCCTGGTTATTTATTTACAAGGGCTAGGTTGTTTTTACTTGCTCAGGACACCTAGTGCAAAAACACGTCTGGTACATGTGCGCTCAATAAATTGTTATAACATAACAGAAGTCAGAAGACTGAGTTTCAGAATCCCCACTCATGATAAATATCTCTGTTTTGTGTCCATTTATTTTGAGTAGGTTACATGATGTCCATCTCTGCATCCCTGCCAATCAATTTGCAGATATCCAATCAGGTTAGTAGAAAGTTTGTCAAACTGCAGAGGGGCCTGATGAAAATTTTGAACAGGACTGGAGCATGGCATGGCAAGAAGTGGGGTGCACCCTGCATATCACCCCAGAATATAGATGGCACACAATACCAAGGATAACATATCAGGAGGTAAGTAAGTCTAGATGTTCTATACCCAACTCCACATATATGCACCTACGTGGTACATATATCTTCAAGGTTGGTAGATGATTTGTGAGAAATAGTAAATCAATGCTTCCCCGTATGCACTTACCTTTTGATATTCTGTCCTCAATGTTCTTGTATCACCTTTTTCTGAGGGTCAGTATTCAGTGGTACAATCGGGAAACATCCTTTACAACTAAACTTTCTCCACGCAGTACCTTTACAACGCAGGTATTACAACACAAGTCGTTACAACGACTTGCGCTGGAAGGCGCTGTAGGATAGGGAATAGTTTAATTTACTATCCAAAACCTTCCCTACTATCCACGGGGACTGGAGTTGGAATAGTAAATTAAACTATTCCACTATCCATCGCCCCCCAACGCAAGTCGTTGTAACAACTTGCGTTGTAAAACCTGCGTTGTAAAGGCATGTGTGGAAAAAGCATGCATTGTAACGACATACATCCGTACAATCCAACAAAATGTCGTTAAAGTCATAAGGAGGTAGCAAAACAACTGGGGGCCGGATTTAGATCTCGGCACACAGCGGTGACGGATATCTCGTTGGCCAAAATATAAATCCAATAGGTGATTATGGGATATATACTTCGGCAGACTAAATATGTGTCGCCATTGTGATGGAGCAACCCGTCCACCGAGATCTAAATCCAGCCCTGTGTTCTGTGCATAAGAAAAGAAGTGAACTAATCTAGCGTCTGCCCAACTAACGTAGCAGCTTCTAGGCGGTGCAACAAGTTTCCGTGGTTGACCAGAACACCCATGGCCGAGTGATCCGGGAGCAGGGTTCCTCTACACTACCCCCGTTCCCTCCTAAATACACAGCTGACGGAGGGTGGCTTCTAAGGCAGATTCCGCACCTGTCCCGGGAGGAATCCGGTGAGGCCCTTATCTAGAAGGTTTCATCTTTTAAGATGGTCAACTAGCCAACGTGCTAGGTGTTTCTCTGTGGTCTTGGCCACATCAAGGAGTGTTGTAATGAGTCACTACTGTTTTTCTAGCACTGAGGGCTCCAGCCTTGCTTTTTCAACAGATGAGGTTATAAATTCTTTGCTAAGGAGCTGAGAAACCATTGATAATCAATTAAATGGGTTCTCCTACTACAAGGAGGAGGTTTTGAGGAAGGACATAGAGCAGGGGCCTCTGGAGAAAAGGGACTGAGGCTTGATAAGATGTTGTTTACCTTGTTATGGCTGAATGAGGGGAGGGGTGCTTCTGAGAGGGAAACCGGTGTAGTGTATCCCAGTTCCCTGACGGTAATGAGGGTGCAGCCTCCCTGAACCTAAACTTTCTAATTCATCTTGATGATATTGGCAGAAAAAATTGAGACCATCAGAGAGTATCTGAGGAAGGTAAGGTGCCTCTGACTTAGAGGAGGATGGAGGAGGGCAGAATTCCTTCACGATTGTGAGAAGATCTTTGGAGCTGATAGATAAAGATTGAAACTGAAAGGCTAAAAGTTATCTGTGGATAATTTTTTTCTGCTGCCCTATCCTTGGCGCACCTCTCCGGCACTCCCTCTCTCACATTGCCTGAGATTAAGTCACTTACGGGCAGTGCTTAATTTCTTTCGAACGGACAACCAACACGCGGTCCTGGGATCCACGCTCTTACTGTTTTTTCAGGGTTTTCCGTACATGGGGACCAAAGTGAAATGGTGAGAAGTAATTGACTACTTATAACTGGATCACCACACATCAACCAGTGGGACCAGAGAGAGGACGTGGAGTTTTAGAGTACGATTTCTGAACATAGCACGCAGATTTCAGATTACATACTGGTGCATACTGACGGTCTGGCAATACAGGATATCTTTTGAATTGAAGGCTAAAAATTCCCTGTAAAGGAGTCTACTGATTTTTGCCCACGAGGAGTCCGAAGATGGCAGTTTTTATATAGACAGTTCCCGCTTCTTAAGCACACACCATGAAAATATTCTAAAGATTATGGTACAGCGACCTTTTTCTTCATGCCATTTGACTATATGGTATGTGCTTAATATTTCAGGATTGAGAGCAGACACGAATGTGGATGTTGTGTGATGAAGGTTTTTGTATGCATTAGTGTACTTACAGTGTAGAGTTTCCAGTGGTTATAAAAACAACTACACGCATGTTATTGTTAGAACATGATTAACATGGGAGGATGGGGTTTGATATAAAGATTATCAGATTATAAGATATGGAGCATTGGGTTGTGATCTAGGATCCCCTGTTTTATCTATCCAGATGCTAGAACACACTATAGCCTTATAGCCTGCCGTAGCAGGCTATACCGGCTATTAAAGGCCCCCTGAATCGTTAAAGGCCCAAGCCGAAGGCGAGGGACTTTAACGAGACAGCGGGACTTTAATAGCCGGTATAGCCCTGCTACGAAGGGCTATAAGGCTATTAGAACATTCTGCCACTAGAGGGCAGAATGTTCTAACAAATTAAACAAAGGGTTCTCGAAGCTCGAGGGGATATAAATCCCCTCGAGCTTCGAGAAGCCTTTGTAGAACATTGGAATGTTGATCTGCGGGCCTTTACCGGCCCGTAGAAGCAGGGAGCACTCCATTGTCTGCAATGGGGCTCCCAACATTCCAATGTTCTAATAGTTATTATACCATGAGGCATTAAAAAGATATGTTTTTTTTTAATTGTTCAATTTGTATGTGACATATTGTATTTATTATATTTTTGGTTTTATTTAGATACATAGGATTACATTTTGACTGTGAAAGAGACATTTATTGAAAATAGTCTTGATAAAGGTGGTGCCTACAGAGCGACTCACCGAAACGCGACGACGCTAACGTTCAAAAGTTAAATTCAAGGAACTACTTTGTCAGCACTTGTCTATTTGACCCTGTCTTAGTTGCAAAGAATCCAATGAATTAACACCCTGATGAGTCAGGTTAACATCACGGGTTTTTTTGTCTCTTTTTATGTTCCTTGTGTATAATTTTGTACATGTTTTTATTGGGTGGGATATGATTTTATGCATGAACTGAATTATCAGATTTTACTATTTTTATGAATTAATGATAAATAAATTTGTATTTGAGCTAATTACATTGTTGTATGATTTTACGATTAAGAGGGATTTGCATTCATAACCATTGGATTTTCTTTGTGTCGATTGTGAGCACAATAATGCAGTTAAGTGTGCATGAGTGAATTCGAGTGAGAGGTTTTGAACATATTCCAAAGGAATTACGTATTATCACTTGTGACTTGGTTCCCTGTCCCTTGGATAGTTGGGCCATTCACTATTCTTTTTACATTTACAATTACAGTGCTTAATTTGAGCTTGTGGTTCCTGTTCCTCGGCACAGGCACCTAAATGTCAACACCAGCACTTATGACAGTCTGCCACATGGTGGCGCTGTTTGTCTAATTTAGAGATGAGTACAACAGTTGTCAATTACTTTTAATGAGACTAATACCTGCCGCCCAAGCCTCTCTTACAGCTTTAAGGGCCTGGGTGATCTGAGTTGTCACAGTGTAGCTGTGTTGGTCCTGTCACTGACAGCCCTGAGAGGGGCAGTGGGTGGTGCAACCTGCAGGGGTCTCCTGACGAGGGACCAGGCGCTTAATTTTTTTTTACAAATTAAGCACTGCTTACAGTTTTTCCGGCATACAATTTTCCCTGGTGGAATTTTGCTGAGAAAATAAACAACAATTTAGAGTTTCAGGCCTCAGAATGAGGAAAAAGAGCAGTTTTCCCATGTTATCCTCATTCCGAGGCGCTGAGCTCACAGTGATGTGATAATAGCCCACGCAGTACATAATCCACCCGCTGTATTGGGGTTTACCGGCTACGGTATTGCCGCAGAAATAACGGGCAACTCTAAGGTAATTATTTTCACACTCATGCAGTACATCTGATGCAGTGTGCACCACTGTTATCCAGATAATGCCAAGGGCCATATTATCAGGAAAGGGCGATACATTTTCACCGCTTTTATCGGCAGGAAACTGCCGCTAAAGCGGCGATAATGGGCTTGATAATATGCCCTCGTGAATTCCCATAGAAGCCCAGGTTAACACCAGAACCTGGGCTTTCATGGGAATTCACAAGGCCATATTATCAAGCCCATTATCGCCGCTTTAGCAGCAGTTTCCTGCCGATAAAAGCGGCAAAAATGTATCGCCCTTTCTTGATAATATGGCCTCATATTTGTATACACTCAGCTGCGGATCGCCTCTGGTTGTGTTCACTTTGAATAAAGAGAGAGACAGTTTGTATGTTTTTTTGCTTCTTGTTGCTGGGAGGACTTTCAACAAACACAAAAAAACAGAATCAAAACTGTACAAAAACGTCATCGTAAATAGGCACTGGGCCGACAGCCCATTTTTCATTGATATAGAAATATACGTTTATATATATAATTATATATTTATATAAATTAGGAAACATTGCCATGAAATACAGAGAAGCTTTATGAACCCAGAAAACGTTCACAGTTTGTTTGACATTGGACGGGGGGGGGGGGGGTTAGGGGTTCGTGGGGAGGGGGGCACGTGGGGGTAAAACTGCATTTAACACACAAGACATGTAATTTTCTTTGACCCAATTGGGGGGCCAACGTCGAGAGGCTTTGCTGGAATATCTTCCATTTGTCACTTCTGGCCAAGTAGGCGTCGTTGAGGGCGTTCCTAGAGAGAGAAAGAGTGGCAAGTTAGATGTACGAATAATGCTATTAACACCGTAGAGCTTCGTGACCTCTTCAGGGATAAGAAGCGCTATACAAGTAGTGCAAGTACAATAAAATACATGTACACTGTATACAGAGGGGATGGCACCTTGAACTGTGAGATGTGACAGAGCTTAATTTGTAAAAGATTAAGAGCCATATGTATGGTAAACAACCTTTACAACGAAACTTTTACAACGCACTACCATTACAACGCGGTCATTACAACGCAAACCATTACAACGCATTGCACTGGGGGGCGCTCTAGGATAGGGAATAGGTTAATTTACTATCCAATAACCTTCCCTAGTGTCCACGGGGACTGGAGTTGGAATAGTAAATTAAACTATTCACTATCCAACACCCAAAAGCACTATGCGTTGTAATGGATTGCGATGTAAAAAGAGCGTTGTAAAGGCAGGCGGTGTAATAGCCTGCGTTGTAACTTCATACATCCATATGTATCAACACCCTCATTTGCGATTCTCAAATAGCGATTTTTTAGAAATTGCTATTAAAGAATTGCAAAAATGGATGCATGTAAAAAATCGCAATTTTTTAGCAATTTCTTAATATTCCTTAATTGCGAGTAGCAAATTGTGAAATCGCAATTAAGGAATACTTTCCCATTCATTTCTATGGGCGAGGAGGCCCATAGGAATGAATGGGGAAGTTATTCTCAGTTTGCGATTTGCAATTTGAGAATCGCAAATTGAGAATAATCTCAAGGATGCAAGGGTGTCATAAGGACACCCTGATGCACCCCTGAAATTTACATGTGTGCGCATATGGCGCACATACATGCCCCAAGGGCATGTATGTGCGCCACATGGCACCTTCACAAATGGCAAAAATTGCATTTGTGAAAGAAATCGCAAATTACCACCAACTTCAAGTTGGTGTTAATTTGCGATTTCTTAATGAGAAATCGCAAAACTTGGGTGCTTCATACAGAGCATTTAAGGAATCGCCATTTGCGATTCCATAAATGCTGACGCAAAATTAAGGAATCGCAAATTTTGCGATTCCTTAATTTTCCAATGCGATTTTAATCATACATCGCATTTTCTGAATTTGTAGTCGCAAAACGGTGCTTTTTTGCAAATTGCAGCGTTTGCGACTAAAAAAACAGATGATACATATGCCCCTAAGTGCCGGGGCTCTGGTCACGAGTCTACTGTAGCTTGCGTCACAGATTTCCCCTGTCAGTACTGCCAGTGATGGTAACAACTCAACTACTAACCATAACACTTCTACAAGTGTGACAATTTGGACCATTTCCGGCCCCCAAAGCTATAATAATGACTTGGGCGGCAGGTAATAGTCATTGTTGAAATATATTTAATTAATACTTAACTGTTGTTGTGAGCATCTCTAATATGGCCAGACAGCACCAACTTGTGGCAGTCTTTCACAAGCACCGGTGCTGACAATTAAGGCCCGGTGCCGAGCACTGGAAAGCACATGCTCAAATTAAGCACTTGGGGGCATATGTAGGTAGGCGTTTACGATTCGCAAATGCCGAAATTCGGCAAATTTCGGCATTTGCGAATCGCAAATGACGTTTTGGTATGTAGGTGCCACTTAGCAAAATAAGGAATCGCAATGCATTTAAGGAATCACAGTTTTGCGATTCCTTAAATGCTATGTAGAGGTGCTTTTAAAATTGCGATTTTGGCTTAGGGAATCGCAAAATACCACCTACTTCAAGTAGATTGTATTTTGCAATTTCCTGTCAAAATTCATTTTTTTTTTAAATCAAAGTGCCATGTGGCGTACAGACATGCCCTTAGGGCATGTCTGTGCGCCACATGTACTTACAGGCACATTCCAGGGGTGCAACAGGTGTCCTTTGGAGACCCTGGCACCCTTGGAATTGTGATTCTCAAATTGCGATTTTCTCATAAAAAATCGCAATTTGAGAATGTATCCCCATGCATTCCTTAATTTGCGATTCGCAATTTGCTAATCTCAATTAAGGATTGTTAGAGATTCGCAAAAAAAATGTGAATTATTACCTACATTCCATTTTGCCATTCTCAAATAGCGATTCCTTAAAAATCGCTATTTGAGAATCACAAAATGGAAATTACCTACATATGCCCTGAAGTCATGCCTGCCCGACATATAAATATCATACAAATTAAATACTTTGCATAAAATTGAGAACAGAATGTCCAAATGATAATAAAAGATTGGATAATGGTGCGTCATCTCCCCCCAAAGAGGGTCTATCAAACAAGAGCTCTTACCATGTTCCGTGGCGGGCAGCCTAGCACCCCAAACCGCTGTAGCTTCCGATGCGGTCCAGCTTGAAGCCGAAGCAGCCTTGAGAGGTCTTCTTCGTCCGGCCCCGGAACTTCTTCTGGTTGTTCATGAAGTCGCTGAAGTAGCGCAACCAGGTGCGGTTGGGAGCCTGCTGGGCTGAGTCGGCTGCGTCACGCAGAGGCCGATGGGCCGGCGGGAAGCGGAGCTCAGCCGAACTGCTGCTACTGCTGGCCTCGTCAGCTGCCGCATCGACGCGCTCCTCCGCCGACAGCAAAGCCGTGATCTCTTCGCCAAGGAGGTCAGCTAGAGTCTGTGGGGCGGGATGGGAAATAAAGATGGCGTCAAGGCTAAAGAGAAGGGCTGGATTACATTACTTATATGTTCAATCAGTTCGTTAAGTTATTGTTTTATTTCTAAAGGTCACTGTTATAGAAGGCTTCCTGGCCTTGAGGACTTAAGCACAGCACAATCACAATGATTTAAATTGAAGACAAGAGCAAAGTCTTAAGTTTTCCCTAAAAAATTGAAAAGATTCTATACCACAAGATCAGAGGAAGACGGTTTCACAATCAAACTTCCCAAGACTGAGAAAGATGTGAGGGAATATCAGACAGGGAAGAAACAAGGTGCAAGCAGCAACCACCTGCTGTCTGTTCAAACGAAAACCTGGTAACAAGGGTTGCACCAGTCCAGCCTAGACCCCAGAAAGGGATCTCCGTGAAGACCCATTATTAAAGTGCTAGATGTCTTGTGTGGGATAATTTTACAAATGGTCATGAAGGTGTTGTTTTTTGTTGTTTCAGAACAAACCACTAAATCTGGAATTGAGAACCATCTACCACTGGCCTTGAGGGTCCCGATGACCACATCTCCGCGAGGATCCAAGGGAAATACCGCTGGCACTCTGGAGTGAGAAGCAACCGTGGCCTCCACCCTGACTCGGTCTCAGGTCAATTTTCCATGGTGGCAAATTTAACTAAAGGGGAGCTTTTAAAGAGCTGAGTTATGTCTTCGGCACACTATGGACTTCCCCTACAGAATACCTGCCTATCTTTGTGGTCTCTCTGGTTATTCAGTTTCTGGTGCAGCCCTATTCCATTGACGGATGTACATTGTTACAACGCATGCTTTTACTACGCATGCCTTTACAACGCAGGTTTTTCAACGCAAGTCGTTACAACGACTTGCGTTGGGGGGTGCTGGATAGTGAATAGTTTAATTTACTATTCCAACTCCAGTTCCCGTGGATAGTAGGGAAGGTGTTGGATAGTAAATTAAACTATTACCTATCCTAGAGTGCCCCCAGCGCAATTCGTTGTAATGACTTGCGTTGAAAAACCTGCGTTGTAAAGGCACTGCGTGGTAAAAGTTGCGTCGTAAAGGATGTTTCCCCCATTGACGAACATCAAAGATGGCTGCGGTGTGATACTCTTGGGGTTCCCTGTCTTCGAGCTCCCATTCCCCAGAAGATTTATGTCCTTGCCACAGGGGATGTGACCATCAAATATTGAGAATAATCCTGGTTGGAGGTCTGATTTCTATGATGCTGTCACTGGTGTGGTACCCATCTCACTTACATCCTTCTGGTGTCTGTCCAGGCGTGTCCAGCTCGCCGATACCTGGCTGCATGTTTGTCGGACCCTTTATGGCACTGGCTAAGGCCAGCCCATGCCTCATAGGTGGCATCGCATGTACCACGGCACGCTGTGCCTGGCATCTGCATCAGGCCTTCTCGTTCCATGGCCCTGGCAACCGGCGAGAGGATGAGACTGACGTCTTCCTGTACAAATCCCTCAAAGACAGTCTCAGAGGCTCAGCCACAGTGGGAGGGCATGTGCTAAGGTGGCCAGTGTGGGGTCGGTCATGGACCACCGGTCATGCACCATTCACTCCCCGTTCCATTTCAAGAGCGCCATCTCCTGGCCTTTAATATGCCTTTGTTCACCTTCTGGAGATAGGCTGTAATTGTCCAAATCACAAGAGGTCTTTTGGACTATTCAGATCTTGTTAGGATGTCATTACCACGTGTCTGCCCTAGGAGATGGGCTTCATCAGGGTACCAAGCTTGGCCTGAAAACCAGACTATGGACCTGATCTACTGAGGAGTGTTGCAGGCGTAAGGCAGACCTAAACCTGTATTAGGCAAATGTGAATGCCATTGATTGATGGAGAGAACTGGGTCTGATATACTCAAATAATTTGTGAGAGCTGCAATACCTGCACATAGTAAGTTTCCTCCTACAGTCTGCAGATTTTTGACTTTTAGGAGATAAAAAAATTCCCAGGGGTATGCAAATAATGTATTCCATGCTTACTCCTGCTGCTATACGCTTACTCCTGCATATGGTTGTATGACGTTACAATGCATACTTTTACAACGCACAACTTTTCAACGCATTTTTTACAACGCAACATCCATTACAATGCATTCCATTACAACGCATGCCATTACAACGAATTTTTAAAAACTACCTTTACAACACATTCCATTACAACGCATACTAGCTTTACAACGCATACCATTACATTGCATGTATGGTAAGTGTTGGATAGTGTAGGGGTACAAATTACTATTCTAACTCCAGGTGGTGCAACAGTAGGGTAAGTGTTGGATAGTGTAGGGGTAAAAATTACTATTCTAACTCCTGGGGGTGCAACAGTAGGGTAAGTGTTGGATGATAATGATATGCGTTGTAATGGTATGCGTTGTAATGACTGCGTTATAATGACATGCATTGTAATGGTATGCGTTGTAGTGTCATGCGTTGTAATGGTTGCGTTGTAATGGCATGCTATGTAATGGATGTTGCATTGTAAAAGTTTCGTTGTAATGGTAGTGCTTTGTAAAAGTTGCATTGTGAAGGTTGTTTCCCCTGCGTGTTAACCACATACTAGACAATCTGCAGGAGTACAGGCTGCAGCACAGGATGATGTATTCTCTCAAGAATGCTATATTTCTGAGTCTAGTAATACTTCCTTCCAACCTGTGTCTGTATGTCAGCACTGCACACTTTCTTGCTGTCTTGCTGTTACAGGTTTGGGCCCTGGTCAGAAGCGGGCAGTACCCACCGAGTGGTAACTTCAACTCAAAATTACCATCCCAACCAGGGTCTTGGACCAGGGTCAACGGACTCGATAATTCTCGCCTCGGTGCCTACTCTAACCAGGGATCACACTCTGCAACTCTGGGCATTAAGCTTGCCTCATCTCTACAACGGCCCCCCACAGACGCCGGGGATGCCTGGTTTCACCTTGGAGATACCCAGTAGGGACCATCTCACAGGGAAAGCCAGGACGGGTTCCCCAGCGGTCTACAGCGCAGAGATACTCCTTCGGGAGTCGATTCTAGCGCTTGAAACCCACAATCAATCAATCAATCCCCCAGAATCATGATTCAGTTAGCAATTCCCATTACTGCCCCAAAACTATGCCAGGAAGTCCCAGATCAACTTGCAGTTTTTTCGAACCCACAGACAGCCAAGCGAGTGATACACAGACACACAAACTCTGTTGTGACCCAGGGGGCACCTATGCCACCAGGCTGCTGGGCTAGAAGGGCTGGGGATGTCAAATCTCAGAAAGCTAGATCAGAAGCCGGCGTTTCCACCAGGATAGCTGTCCAGTTTCCCACGTCCAAGCGAGGTGTGCTGTTCTAGTCCAGGTTTTTTTTTTCCTTTGGGACTTGTAGTTCTGTTTTTATAAAGGAATAAACAAGACTACAAGTTCCAGAATTCAAAGGAAAAACCTAGAACAGAGCAGCACGCCTTGCCTGGACTAGGGTTTATCGTTACCCAACTTAGTGATACTTGACCAAAAGTCTACGTTTATGACTTTCAGTATTTACAAAAGGTAAGTTATGAGTAGTATCTTTACGTCCGCACCCGGAGTGAAACCTCCGCACTCGGGGTGGACCTTTGTTAATATCGAACAGTAGCAAAGTTAGTCTAAAGTGCTCATGATGGTTTGGTCGGCCCAAAACGGCCAGTCAAACCGCCATGGCCACTTATGGTGCAACAAGCACTCCTCCCCGTGACACCGCCTCGCCCCGCCCAGTACTAAAATCCAAACTGGCACAGTACGGAAAAATAAAATGATAATAACATTGCATCATATTACTTTTACTTTTTGCAAGTGGGGCGATGTTCCTTCGCCCTAGTGGAGGAGCCGCATCTGAGGTACAGTGCTGCCAAGTCTGAAGCTGCTGTAACACCTCTCCTACATTGCAGCACAGAGAGAAGACTACATCAATTCTGTGGCATTACAGCCAGACACGACTGCATTACCCCTGATGTATTACAGCACAGAAAGAAGGTTCTATCGCCTTTGCTATATTACAGTACAGAAAGAAGGTTGTATCACCTTTGCTATATTACAGTACAGAAAGACGGTTCTATCATCTTTGCTATATTACAGTACAGAAAGAAGGTTCTATCGCCTTTGCTATATTACAGTACAGAAAGAAAGTTCTATCACCTTTGCCATATTACAGTACAGAAAGAAGGTTCTATCACCTTTGCTATATTACAGTACAGAAAGAAGGTTCTATCGCCTTTGCTATATTACAGTACTGAAAGGGCGAGATTTTGATCGATACCTTATATCTATTGATCCAAACCTCGATCTGGTCGACTGAACCTTTATTGCCTGTCTTGGAAGGAAACAGTACACCTATCTGCAAATTAGTTCACCCAAGAAAGGACTCTACTCTCAAAGATCACGGACAACTTCTAGGTTTCAAAAGTTTATTGTAAAGATATAATGAGCTGCAAATACAAGCATCTCAGAATGAGATTCACGAGGTACACAGGTCCAATTACATACATGTGCTCTCGAAAAGCCCTCAGACGAGCAACAGAAATCACTAACACAAGTTCTAAAAATAGCAAAGCTATCAGCATAGACGCATATCTCTCCTTCATTTAGGTTGGAGGAAAACAAACACAGGTTAGGCGTCCCTACCCTGTTCTAGATGGTATCCCTACTTAACCAAATCCCAACCTAACAAAGGTGTCAGCAATGAATGACCCCCAAGGGAAGTCACCCACTCTAAGTCTCTTGGTGAAAACCTAAAGTTCTCCAGTCATGACCCCTCACTGCCTACCCATCCGCTCTCTAAAGGGTCCTCAGGTCTCTGCTCTAACTCCACCCAGGGGTGCTGTCCCTAATACAAAACAGTCAACAACATTTGAGACGCCCCTTGCGAAACGCCTCTCACGTGGTGCAACTTCAGGCTTTTTCCATGATGCTTTGTATTGGGCCTCAGACGTTAGAGTTGACCTTGCTTCTCAGTCTCTTCTCCGGCCCGCTGATACCCCTTAAACATTCCAGAACCCTCCTCCATGTCTGGGCCGTCTACTGAACAGACCTCTATTCATTCACTTATAATTGGATCCCCCCTTTCCTGTTGCAGACAGATATCTGCCGCCAAGAACCCAACTCTCATAGACTTCTAAAAAGGCTTGCAACATTTCTCAGCCCAGACATGTACGTGTAAATCAATGCTAAAACATTTCAGGCCTACAATATTTCACATTATGATTATAGCATTCAATTTCTTCATTTAATTAAAGCATGTTAAAACTCTTATTCTATTATTTAGAAAACATTACTCTAAATCATGGCCCATTAATGCAATGACCAAAAACGTTAAACAATCTGTGTCGTGAAAAGAAACACCTTCCCTTTTAGCTCCAGCTCTGGCCCTGAGGCCTACCACGTTCTGCGTTTTACCACAGACCATCTTATATGTTAACAGCTACACGACATAGATTCAAAATAATCACGTCTAATAAAATCATATAATGTCACACATTTCTGTATTAGTTCCACTTCTACTTAAATCTCTATATTAGCTATACATTTAGAATATAATTTCAGATACTATTAGCACTCATGGCATTTCTCTTCATGAATTATGCTCTCTATAGGTAAGTGTGATGTACTCATATATTTATATCAGTTTGCGCTCTCTCAGTTCCCCCCTTTGATGACCTCTCGGGGTCATCACTAACATTTAAACTGCAGTTATTGCTGGCATTCTCTGCGCTTCCAGAGCTCTCAGGCTCCTGTACTGATTATCTTGTATGGCAGCCAATCTCTGCAACTGTTCTCTTTGGGCCCTTTCTGACCTTCTTGCTCTGTACCATTTGAATACCCTCACCAATCCCCACAATATTATCCCACAGATCAATATTATGATGATAGGCTTTAGGATATACCAAATAAAGCTTTTGCCTAAGGTGGAAAACCACCCTCCAACTGTACTCATTCCGTGGCCCACCTTTTCCCAGACATTTTCTCTACTCAAGTCTTCGATCTCTTTGTGTATATTAGTTATGTTCTTAATAACTTTCTCAAGGGGTTTTGAAAGGTCTGGAATGTAAGTGCAACATTCCTGAACCTTCAAAGCCTTACAGACTCCGCCCTCTTTTGCTAATAAGACATCTAATGCAAGCCGATTTTGAAGAACCATAGCCCTTATCGATTGCATCTCTCCTTCTACCAGCATTAAGGACTGAGCAGTGCTGGCAGACAACCTGTCGACAACTGTTGCCAGTCGTCTAATTTTAACATCATTAAGGATTATTCCCAAAAGAGGGAACATAGCTCCAAAGACATCTCCAACCATTTCTGCATCGCCTAAATCTCTCCTTCCCCTCGATGATGTCTGGCCCTCAATGATCAATAAGTCTTGTGCATGATATATTTTGGGGAAGACAATTGCCAAGTAACATGATCCATACCAGTTGTCAGGTAGTCTCACGTAAGCATTTCTTCCACATACAAAATACACATTTGGAATCACTTGCATTCCCTTCAGGAAATCCTTAGTGTAGTACTCTAAATTAAAAGCATGTTCACAGTCAACTTCACCCACGTATACATTTTCATAATACGTTTTGGCTCGGTGAAGACATAACTTTCCTCTCTGCGCTTTATCTAAAGCTATTGGACCACTACTACCCTTTCTCTTGTGTGACTTCTCTTCCTCGGTCCAATCTAATTTCCCTTGTCCTGATTTTTTCAAAATCTTTTGTCTCCTGTAACGATCATCCACCTGCCCTATGAACTTTTTCTCGACTTCTGACACCTTGCATGTCAGATTATTTCTACGGGCATGTGAAGTATCTAAGGTAATCCAAGGAATGAAGAACTTGGCCAATCTGTCTTCACTCTTCCAGTAATCCCATTTATTCATCTGCTTATAATTCGGGACTTCTGGCAACACAGAATCATAATTGGAGAAATAGTATTCAAAACTATCTCTCTCATAAAATATACTAAGCAATAAGCTACATGTAATGCCATATGTCAGAGGGAGGTGATGATATCGAATTCCTTCATCTACAGACGCAGGCAACTGCATGCAGACGTAGCAATCCTTAACCTCCATGGCATCCACGTATTCATACAAAAGTTTAGCATAAGCATTCGACCTAAAGTCTCCTTGGGACTCGTCTACATGTAACCTGCGGGCTTCTGCAGCCAATAACGCTTTCTCTTGAGTGTTTTCCCTTTTCTCACCAGCAACAGTGGGTGTAAGCGTTACTACAGAATTCACATCAGTTACCTTTACCTCTTCCTCATGTCCCTTTACATAAGAAATTGTTACCACTAAAGCTATTAATATTATCACTCCTACTATTAGTGTACCTATTATACATTTAGCTCTGCGGTTCGGGGTGCCGGCCTCCATTTCGTCAGACAATCTAGCTTTTCCCTTTCTCTTTGCAAAAAAAGTTCTTTTCCTCTCGTTCCTTTACAGTCTCTTTCAATCCTTTTTTGTCTTTAGAATCCACACAGCTGGAGGCTGACAGCCTTTTTCGCAAAAAGTCCTTTCACAGTTCAAAAAGACAACCCTAGCCCTTCTCCATCCACTCAAGGGGTTCCCTAAAATTCTCTGCTTCCTGGGCGCTAGGTAATCTTCTTTTCTTCTGCTTGCTTTATTTACAAAGTCCTTTAACAATCGACTATTAGATTTGTGGTTGCAGCTTCAATAGCATAGTTCAATATTTCCATGCGAAGAGTATGCTCTTCATGTGCTGTTATCGTGGTACCAAAGTCGGGGAATTTCAATTCTGTAAGAAACATGTGTTTTAACTTGCTGAGGCGGGGAGGTCTGGGGAGCACGAATGTTAGTGACCCTTCTTGTTCGACACCGGGTACCAACAGTTGTATTTCCACGGTGATAATGGGCTCAGAACTGGACACCACCACCGCTCGGATCCTCCCTGTCTCCGGTTTCACAGACATTTGTCGCCAGATATGTCCACTCAGGTGTGGAGTATCTTCTGTTAGGCACACGCACTCTTCTTGACCTCCTTCGGTTCGGTGCCTCAGCGCCCTGAGCACCTTCTTCTGGGTCTGAGTCTTCTGATATCGGAGGAAGGGTTGCTTCTGGAGTTGACCTCAGGCTAGAACTTCTTCTTTGCGGCCAATTTGCTTCTCCACGTGCCCTTCTACTCCTTCTCCTTCTGGTCTGTTCTCGCTCTCTTTCAGACCTGTCAGGGTCAGACTCGTACTCCCAGCTGTCTTCTCCTTCTGTAGCGTCTTCTGTTTCGCTGTTGTACTGACCGTCCTCAGCTTGGTCAGACTCGTTCCCTGCTTCCACTGGCACCTCTACAGCTTGGCTAGCCCCCTCTATGGCTTCTTGGTCCTCAGCTGGACGTCCATCCGAGAGAGGAGCTGTTTCCAGAGGTGCTGGAACCCTCTTCGTATGCGACGCGTGTATCCAGTTGGGCAGGCCTCCCACCTTTACAGCTGTACTTGTGATCAGGATGACCTGGTAGGGCCCACGCCAACGAATATCCAAGCAGCTTCTTCTCACATGTTTCTTCACCAGGACCCAGTCCCCAGGATACAGGTCATGGCAAGGGCCCTGGCACGCTGGAACCTCTGCAGCCTGCACCTGAAGGGACACAGAACGCATGGCGTCAGACAGCCCCTTACAATAGTCCAGGATCATATCATCTGTGATATTTAACAGTGCAGTAGCTGGAATAGATGGCAGTCTCATTGCTCTCCCCATTAACACCTCATGTGGTGACAACCCTGTTCTTTTGTCTGGGGTACTACGAAGGCTCATGAGTACTAATGGCAGGGCATCAGGCCAACTCAGGGTCGTTGAGGAGCAAACTTTCGCTATTCTGGACTTGATCGTGCCATTAATTTGTTCCACAATTCCTGAGGCTTCTGGTCGGTAACTGCAATGGAGCTTTTGGTCTATATTCAGTGCAACACAAATCATCTTCACAAGCTCGCTGTTAAAATGTGTTCCCCTATCTGATTCCAAAAAGGCCGGCACCCCGAAACGAGGGATAAGTTCTCTAAGCAGTAACTTAGCCACTGTGAGGGTGTCGCACCTACGTGTAGGGTATGCCTCAACCCATCTGGAGAACACACAAACAACCACCAGGACATAGCGGAGGCGGTTGCATCTTGGCATTTCAATGAAATCTATCTGCATTCTGTTGAATGGACCTCCAGACCTTCCTATGTGACTTAGTGCAACTGGTGTTCTTTTCCCTACATTCAGCTGCTGGCAGGTCACACAACGCTGGCACACTGCTTCTGCTGCTATTCTAAACTTAGGATTGTACCAAGTCTGTCTAAACACTCTCAGCATAGCATCTCTCCCTAAGTGTACGGGACCATGTATGAGTCTAGCCATTGGACTCACCATCTCATTGGGCAACACTGCTCTGCCGTCTGCTGAGACCCAAAAATGAGTCTCACCCATTACACATCCTGCCTTTACCCATGTTTCCTTTTCTGAATCAGGAGCATTTTCTTGCATGGTTGACAATTCATCCCAAGTATCAACAGTTTCCAGTATCATGGCTAATTCAGTTCTTACATTTATTCCACCCACATCCACCTCTGTGAAAGAGTAACCTTGTTCTGCGCAATACCGCGCAACTTCATCAGCATATCTATTGCCTTTCGAAACAAAGTCCTCATTTTTGGTATGTGCGATGCACTTTACAACTGCGATACTTGCTGGACATTGCAATGCTTCTAACAACAAGCGCACAAACTCTCCATTGCGAATGGGAGAGCCTGAAGAAGTCATGAACCCTCTTTGAGACCATAACTGCCCGTAATCATGAACTACCCCAAACCCGTATTGGCTGTCGGTGTAGATGGTGACTCGAATTTGATTGCCTGCTAAGCAAGCACGTGTTAGGGCAATAATCTCGGCTACCTGAGCGGAGTTTACTCCTTCCAGGCACCCTGCTTCCACAACTCCTTCAATTGTACAAACAGCATAAGCTGCTCTCAACTGCCCAACTTCGTCTCTTACACATGAGCCATCGACAAAGAAAACTTCGTCTGGGTCGGTCAGTGGCTCATCTACGATGTCGGGTCTGGGTTTGGTGCATAGTTCAGTCACATCGAGACAGTCATGGTCTGTATATTCATCATCATCATCAATATCATTTGGAAGTGGCATTAAGGTAGCAGGGTTCAAAACAGAGCATCTCTTGAGGGTCACGTTCTCTGCAGCAAGAATAACTTGCTCATAGCGCGTGAGCCTGCTATTGGTCAGATGCTGTGTTTTGGTCCTGGTCATCAACAGTTCAACAGAATGTGGCACGCACACCTCTAACGGGTGCCCCATGACGATATTTTCACATCTCTCAATGCTGACACCCGTTGCAGCAACGGATTTGAGACATCCGGGCAACGCTGCGGCTACTGGGTCTAAAGTAGCTGAGAAATAAGCAACTGGTCTACGGGCATTCCCATGGATTTGGACCAACACAGACAACGCACAACCTTCTCTCTCACAACAGTAAAGAAAGAATTGTTTATTGTAATCAGGCATTCCCAATGCCGGAGCACGACACAGGTCCTCTCTCAGCTGTAAGAATGCCATCAAACAGTCTTTGTCCCATGGTACCGGATCACTCACCTCCTTGTGCGTCAGTTTTTGCAAAGGTTTTGCTTTCAGTGAAAAGTTCACGATCCACTGTCGGCAATAACCCACCATCCCTAGGAACATCCTGACCTCTCTCTGGGTCTGAGGCGCATTCATTTTCATGATCGCCTCTATCCTATCTGGTGACACCTTTCGTTTTCCTTTCTCAATTCTGTGTCCCAAGTACTGCACTTCTGTCAGGCAGTACTGCAATTTTCCCGGGGATACCTTATGCCCATTGGCAGCTAGGTGATTTAACAAAGCAATGGAATCTTCCCTGCAAGCTTCTTCTGTTTCTGACGCCACAAGGAGGTCGTCTATGTACTGGACCAGAACTGACTTCTGGGGCAGCACTAGACTTTCAAGATTTTTCTTCAGAAGCTGGTTAAAGATCGATGGACTCTCTGTATACCCCTGAGGGATACGACACCATGTTAGGACGCGATTTTCCAGCTTAAATGCGAAAAGAAAATGGCTATCTTCGTCCAAAGGGATCGAAAAGAAAGCCTGACAAAGATCTATCACAGTGAACCACTCAGCTTGGAATGGAATCTGAAACAGTATCACTGATGGATTCGGTACCACTGGACAACATGAAACGACTATGTTATTAATCTTTCGAAGGTCCTGCACTATCCGAAATTTCCCATTTGGTTTCTGCAGACCCATAATCGGGGAGTTACATGGACTACCCACGATTTCTTTCAGTATTCCCTGTTTAATCATGGACTCGATCACGGGTTTTATGCCTGCAATCGTTTCTGGAGTCAATTTATACTGGGGTGTTCTTGGGAACTCAGCATGCGGTTTCACTACAATTTTCACTGGGTCCACCCCTTTGACCAATCCAATCTCTTCTCCAGTGAAATCCCATACCTCTGATGCCACTGTCTCTCTCAAATCCCAGGGAAGCTCGTCTACTGTCAAAGTAGGGTACAGCTCCACACATATTCTTGAGTTTGCAACTTTGAAATCTGCATCATCATCATTAGTCAATACCTCCACTCCCTGGGGTGTACAATATATAGTACAATTCAATTTGCACAACAGGTCTCTTCCTAGCAGACACACAGGGCTTGAATCGCAAACCACAAATTGGTGCTCATCGCTGTACTTCCCTATTTTCACCTGTACCGGTTCTGTCAATTGGCTGGTTATTCTCCTGTTTGCGACCCCTACCACCTGTATGGTCTCTCCAGACATGGGCAGGTCTGGAACTGCAGCTGATCTGATCGTGGATCTAGTGGCTCCTGTGTCCACCAGAAATGTCGTAGGGCACCCTGCTACTTCTGCTTCCACATAGGGTCCCCTCTGATCTACCTCTAAGGCTGCCCCAAGGGTGCAGTCTTCTCTTTCCACTCTCTGTCCGGTTAATGGGTCCACATAATAGCATTCTTCCCCTTCCATAAACAGGGGCATTTGTCTATAGGTCTTACCCATACTCCCTACTCGAGGAGGTTGCGGGAACTGGGCTCGGGGAGGAGCCCCCCCCCCTTTGAGCACCTTTCCTTGGTATGGCGTCGCCCCTCTCATAGGTGCGCTCTGGACCTCTTCCTCCTCTATCTCTTGCTCTCCGATCTCTACATTGTAAGGGCACTCGCGTTTCCAATGCCCCAACTCGTTGCACTGGTGGCACCTAGTCGTTTTCTTCAAGGTAGCTATGTCTACTCTGGGTCTAAAGGTAGTACTCTCCTCATTACCCTTGTTCTGACTGTACTGCTTCTTACCTCCTGTACCTGTCCCTTGCTGCTGTTGTTGCGGTCCCCCCTTTCCTGCTGTCTGCAATTGTACCACCATCAGCTTCTCTTTTAGTTTCTTAGCCTTGGAGTCTACCTCATCACAGCAGTACCTGGCATATCTCAGTATTTCATCTAGGGGTTTACTTTGCCAACAAATCGAGTGTTGCTGAATCATTAAACTAATATCCGGTCTCAGTCCCAGGACGAACTTGGACACGAATTGCCCTATGTCCTTTGGATCCATTACATCCAAGCCGCTATACTGTTTAAACGCCTTCAGCAATCTCTCGTAATATTCATGGACTGTCTCTTTGGGTTCCTGTCTCGTTCTGTCTATTCTGACCCAATCTATGTCTTGCATTGGCACTTTTTCTTTCAGCCAAGTCATCACTCTCTCGAATTTTGCCATCACGATCTCGGACGGCCCATTAGTCCTAGCATCTCTCTCTGGCTCCGTTGTGGGCCACTCAGCGCTAACCTTGCATGCTGTCCACAGATCTCCTGGTACTACAATGTCAAACAGCGTGTTCAGATCTATCCATAGGACTTTTGAGATCTTTACAAACCTCTCGACTTGCTTGTACCACTCCACGGGGCTCTCTCGTAACTTGGGGAAAGATGTGGTAAAAGCAGCTAAATCTCCTCTACTCCAAGGGACATGTACATAGCTCCCATTGGCAACTTCACGCAAAGGGTAAGCTTCTATTCCCTGCTGTCCTGGTGTTATACCAATCATGCTTCTTCTGCCGGTCCCTTTCTTGGACCACCTCTCTTCCCATTTATCTAGTGCCCTCCATGTCCTTATTCCAGTAATCAGTTCCCTTATGTGTGTTTTCAGCCCAATCGTTCTCCTCTCATCTAGATCTCGATCTGAGTAATGTAGCCTGTGGTTACCCTGTAATGCTTTGGTTCTTGACAAGTCCACCATATATTTGCCTGCTAGTTCGACTAACTTCTCATGGACTGCTCTCGCCTTTCGTGTGATGTCCTTTGCCATATACAGTATTTCATCCTGTTCATACATTTCCATTCTTTCTAAAGGCAGGGTACCATCTACCATGTCATCCAGATCTGACCTTAAGCTGGAGACATCAAGTCTCTTGGCTTTTATCTCAGCTCGCAATATGTCTTTCGAAGGGGGCTCACTGGTCTCCCTACCATCCCAACTTCGAGCTCTGCGTTTGGGCTCAGGAGAATTAATGGGTGGCCTCCCTTGCTCCCATCTCTCCAGGTCCCATGCTCGGCCATCCGATCTTGGAAGGTGATGGAACACGGGCCTGTTATCCCTACTCTCTCTCTGCCCACTCTCATCTTCTTCTCTCCTCTCACCGCACATCTCTCTGTTATTTTCCCTCTGGTCGCTACACTCCCTTTGCCTCGTATCGCTCAGTATCCGATACGATCCTTCCTGGTTCCCCATATTCCCTGGGCTGCGCTCATTTCTGTCATCACAGGGACTATGGTGCGACCTCTCACAACTCCCATTCTGTTCTCTGGTGGCAGGCACACAGTGTGGACACTTAAAGCTGTTCCTGTACTCTTGCGCTCTCCTCTCCCCTTCACTGAGTATTGGGCACGCCACCCCTCCACTCCCGGGGCCCCCGTTTTCCAGGTCTGTTCTACCTCCATTCCGGGCCCAATGGGTGACTCCCCTACTCCCTCTACAGTCCCACTCCGGGCTACTCTCCCCAGCCCCGCAGTGAGTTCGTGCTCTGCTGTCCTGACTTTCCCTTTCTGCTTCTGCAGCATTGATGCACTTTTGAGCCTTCACTGCCTCATCCCACTGCTTCATGTACTCATTTAGCTCTTGAAAGGATTTTCGTCCAGATCCCCTCAGATCCATTGGCCATCTAGGGCCCCCAGGATCTCCTCCTGGGTCCCCTGCTGTGTGCATCGGGGTGCTCCACTCTCTGGGTATCGGCATCTGACTTGGGGAATTAGTGGTATCGTTCCTCCTTGCCTGCTCTGCTCTTTCTCTGTCTTTCCGTTTCCGTTCTTCCCCTTTTGCTCTCTCTTGGTCATATATCGATATTATAGGACCTATGGTAACAGGTACCTGTAGTGCATCTGGTAATGGGTAGGATGTGGCGCTTTCCGTTTCCGGCGCTCTTTGTACCACAAACCTACCGACTACCTGTTGCACCTGACTAGGCTGGAGCAACTCTTTCTTTGGCTCAGGATCCCACTCTGAACTGGGAAGCGGTCTATGCTCTCCTGCATTGCCCCCCTTTTCTCCTTCAGTATTCTCGACCTCTCCCCCTGCTCTATTATACGGGGGTGGCCTGTCTGTCAGTAATCTGTTTATCAGGCTGTCCTCTGTTTCGCTCTCATCATCTTCTTCTAGGGGGCTTTTATTTACTGGCGCCTCTAACACTGGGTACAGTTTATTTATTTCCAAATTATGCACTCTCCATCTTTTAGCATCCGCATCCCACCTGGCATCCTGTACTGCCCTTACCGAGCGTTTCACCCTTTCTTGTCGTCTGTTCATATTCCTTTCATGCGCTGCCCTAAGCCATGCATCAAGGGCTTCAAACTGGGTTGGTCTAGGCAAGGGTCTCTTTGAGGTCATGACTGATTTCAATCGATGTAACACCTCTAATCTGAACGTCCCGTACTTCGGGAACGTCAGTTCCTCGTTTCCTTCAGTAATCTTACTCCACTCTGATATCCAAAGGATCGTATGCAACCCAACATTTACTGCCATATAACGAGCTGGCGTACCCTCCGGCGGGGCTTCTTCCCCTTCATACGATCCTCGCCTCTCTTTCTTAAACAGCGCTTTCAACCATTTAAAACACTTCATAATTATGCGCACAAAATTCAGCCTCGCTACTCTGTTTACTTCCTGATGACAATCCACCAATCCTGTCGCGGCTTTGCTAGCTTGGCCTATCACAGCGCGGTCTTTCTCCTGTTGGCCAATCACGTCGCGACCCTGTATGACGTGTTCGCTAGCTGGCCTATCACAGCGCGGTCTTTCTCCGGTCAGCCAATCACTGCGCGACACCACCTGACGTCTCTTTTCTCCGCTTCGCAGCAGCACCCCTCCTTTCTCAACTCGTCTCCCGGTTATGCATGCGTCCCATTCATACTCTGAAAAATGACTACTTCCGACCAAGCGGTCACTTCTCTCGACTGTACGTCCACAGTCTATCTGTAATTGTCAACACAACTGACGAGATGTCTATCGTCTCTCTGATAGGTTACTTACACACACAGTAACTTCCGACCAGCGTCCGTTACTCACGCACTCACTCTTACGTTCCCCCTATCTCGGTCTCTCGGGTGATCAATGGTACCTCATGACCCCCTTCACACTAGTTGACAATTACTCTGGGTGTCCGATACACCCGAACCACTTAAGCTCTCCTTGAACTTAAGATTTCCACCGGTTGCGCGCGCTCACAACCTGTTCCACAGTCACTCTACAGACATTCCAACTCCGCCAGACATTACAACATAGATACAATACAAAAACACCGCAATCTAACACGCATAACCCTTTATACTCACTCTCGACCGATACTGCTGCTTTTTCTGTCTCACGTCATCCGGATCTTCATCTGCGGGCTGTTCTTCCGATCATCGATTTCTAGGGGCCTTGGGGTAAGCTAACCTGGCCTAGGTCACCGTCCTCAAGAAGGCAACCATCCTCTATAGCTACCAACTGAAAGGGCGAGATTTTGATCGATACCTTATATCTATTGATCCAAACCTCGATCTGGTCGACTGAACCTTTATTGCCTGTCTTGGAAGGAAACAGTACACCTATCTGCAAATTAGTTCACCCAAGAAAGGACTCTACTCTCAAAGATCACGGACAACTTCTAGGTTTCAAAAGTTTATTGTAAAGATATAATGAGCTGCAAATACAAGCATCTCAGAATGAGATTCACGAGGTACACAGGTCCAATTACATACATGTGCTCTCGAAAAGCCCTCAGACGAGCAACAGAAATCACTAACTCAAGTTCTAAAAATAGCAAAGCTATCAGCATAGACGCATATCTCTCCTTCATTTAGGTTGGAGGAAAACAAACACAGGTTAGGCGTCCCTACCCTGTTCTAGATGGTATCCCTACTTAACCAAATCCCAACCTAACAAAGGTGTCAGCAATGAATGACCCCCAAGGGAAGTCACCCACTCTAAGTCTCTTGGTGAAAACCTAAAGTTCTCCAGTCATGACCCCTCACTGCCTACCCATCCGCTCTCTAAAGGGTCCTCAGGTCTCTGCTCTAACTCCACCCAGGGGTGCTGTCCCTAATACAAAACAGTCAACAACATTTGAGACGCCCCTTGCGAAACGCCTCTCACGTGGTGCAACTTCAGGCTTTTTCCATGATGCTTTGTATTGGGCCTCAGACGTTAGAGTTGACCTTGCTTCTCAGTCTCTTCTCCGGCCCGCTGATACCCCTTAAACATTCCAGAACCCTCCTCCATGTCTGGGCCGTCTACTGAACAGACCTCTATTCATTCACTTATAATTGGATCCCCCCTTTCCTGTTGCAGACAGATATCTGCCGCCAAGAACCCAACTCTCATAGACTTCTAAAAAGGCTTGCAACATTTCTCAGCCCAGACATGTACGTGTAAATCAATGCTAAAACATTTCAGGCCTACAATATTTCACATTATGATTATAGCATTCAATTTCTTCATTTAATTAAAGCATGTTAAAACTCTTATTCTATTATTTAGAAAACATTACTCTAAATCATGGCCCATTAATGCAATGACCAAAAACGTTAAACAATCTGTGTCGTGAAAAGAAACACCTTCCCTTTTAGCTCCAGCTCTGGCCCTGAGGCCTACCACGTTCTGCGTTTTACCACAGACCATCTTATATGTTAACAGCTACACGACATAGATTCAAAATAATCACGTCTAATAAAATCATATAATGTCACACATTTCTGTATTAGTTCCACTTCTACTTAAATCTCTATATTAGCTATACATTTAGAATATAATTTCAGATACTATTAGCACTCATGGCATTTCTCTTCATGAATTATGCTCTCTATAGGTAAGTGTGATGTACTCATATATTTATATCAGTTTGCGCTCTCTCAGTACAGAAAGAAGGTTGTATCACCTTTGCTATATTACAGTACAGAAAGAAGGTTGTATCACCTTTGCTATATTACAGTACAGAAAGAAGACTACATCAATTCCGCTGTATTACAGTCAGGCACAACTGCATTACCCCTGATGTATTGGAATAGAGTGGATGATGTATCACCTCTGCTGTATTACAGTACAAAAGACTACATCAATTCTGCAGTAGTACAGTCGCATATCCCTGCTTCACCCCTGGTGTCCTAGCATGGAACAGAAGCTATATCAGCTTTATATTACGGCACAAAGACATAACTACATTGCCTATGCGAATTACAGCACTACCATGACTCCCTCACCTCGGATCTATTACGGTGCTGATCTATCTGGCTCACCCTGCTGTATTACAGCACAGTGACAAGACAGCCGGGCCGTGACAGTTGTATGGCAGAAAATCGGCTACATGAACATAGAGCAACCTTACTAACTGCCAAAAACTATCTGGAAGGCAAGTATATATAGGGTTAGGGCAGATTTACTATTCCTAACTCCACATCTACGTCCCTTGAAGATATACACAAGTATGTGTAGGGTTAGGGCAGATTTACTATTTCTCACTCCACATTTACGTCCCTTGAAGATATACACAAGTATGTGTAGGGTAAGGGCAGATTTACTATTTCTCACTCCACATCTATGTCCCTTGAAGATATACACGAGTATATGTAGGGAAAGGGCAGATTTACTATTTCTCACTCCACATCTATGTCCCTTGAAGATATACACGAGTATATGTAGGGTTAGGGCAGATTTACTATTCCTAACTCCATATCTACGTAGAAGATATACACAAGTATGTGTAGGGTAAGGGCGGATTTACTATTCCTAACTCCACATCTACGTACCTTGAAGATATACACAAGTATGTGTAGGGTAAGGGCGGATTTACTATTCCTAACTCCACATCTACGTACCTTGAAGATATACATGAGTATATGTAGGGAAAGGGCAGATTTACTATCCCTAACTCCACATCTATGTCCCTTGAAGATATACACGAGTATATGTAGGGTTAGGGCAGATTTACTATTCCTAACTCCACATCTACGTACCTTGAAGATATACACAAGTATGTGTAGGGTAAGGGCGGATTTACTATTCCTAACTCCACATCTACGTCCCTTGAAGATATACACAAGTATGTGTAGGGTAAGGGCAGATTTACTATTCCTAACTCCGCATCTATGTCCCTTGAAGATATACGCGAGTATATTTAGGGTTAGGGCAGATTTACTATCCCTAACTCCACATCTATGTACCTTGAACATATACACGAGTATATGTAGGGTAAGGGCAGATTTACTATCCCTAACTCCACATCTACGTATCTTGAAGATATACACGAGTATATGTAGGTTACGGGCAGATTTACTATCCCTAACTCCACATCTATGTACCTTGAACATATGGACAAGTATATGTAGGGTAAGCGCAGATTTACTATCCCTAACTCCACATCTACGTCCCTTGAAGATATACATGAGTATATGTAGGGTAAGGACGGATTTACTATCCCTAACTCCACATCTACGTCCCTTGAAGATATACACGAGTATATGTAGGGTAAGGGCAGATCTACTATTCCTAACTCCACATCTACGTACCTTGAAGATATACATGAGTATATGTAGGGTAAGGACAGATTTACTATCCCTAACTCCACATCTACGTCCCTTGAAGATATACACGCGTATATGTAGGGTAAGGGCAGATTTACTATTCCTAACTCCACATCTATGTCCCTTGAAGATATACACAAGTATATGTAGGGTAAGGGCAGATTTACTATCCCTAACTCCACATCTATGTCCCTTGAAGATATACACGAGTATATGTAGGGTAAGGACAGATTTACTATACCTAACTCCACATTTACGTCCCTTGAAGATATACACAAGTATATGTAGGGTAAGGGCAGATTTACTATCCCTAACTCCACATCTACGTATCTTGAAGATATACACAAGTATATGTAGGTTACGGGCAGATTTACTATCCCTAACTCCACATCTATGTACCTTGAACATATCGACGAGTATATGTAGGGTAAGGGCAGATTTACTATCCCTAACTCCACATCTACGTCCCTTGAAGATATACATGAGTATATGTAGGGTAAGGGCAGATCTACTATTCCTAACTCCACATCTATGTACCTTGAAGATATACATGAGTATATGTAGGGTAAGGGCAGATTTACTATCCCTAACTCCACATCTACGTCCCTTGAAGATATACACGAGTATATGTAGGGTAAGGGCAGATCTACTATTCCTAACTCCACATCTACGTACCTTGAAGATATACATGAGTATATGTAGGGTAAGGACAGATCTACTATCCCTAACTCCACATCTACGTCCCTTGAAGATATACACGAGTATATGTAGGGTAAGGGCAGATTTACTATCCCTAACTCCACATCTACGTCCCTTGAAGATATACACGAGTATATGTAGGGTAAGGACAGATTTACTATACCTAACTCCACATTTACGTCCCTTGAAGATATACATGAGTATATGTAGGGTAAGGGCAGATTTACTATCCCTAACTCCACATCTACGTCCCTTGAAGATATACACGAGTATATGTAGGGTAAGGGCAGATTTACTATTCCTAACTCCACATCTACGTCCCTTGAAGATATACACGAGTATATGTAGGGTAAGGGCAGATTTACTATTCCTAACTCCACATCTACGTACCTTGAAGATATACACGAGTATATGTAGGGTAAGGGCAGATTTACTATTCCTAAATCCACATCTACGTACCTTGAAGATATACATGAGTATATGTAGGGTAAGGGCAGATTTACTATTCCTAACTCCACATCTACGTCCCTTGAAGATATACACGAGTATATGTAGGGTAAGGGCAGATTTACTATTCCTAACTCCACATCTACGTCCCTTGAAGATATACACGAGTATATGTAGGGTAAGGGCAGATTTACTATTCCTAAATCCACATCTACGTCCCTTGAAGATATACATGAGTATATGTAGGGTTAGGGCAGATTTACTATTCCTAAATCCACATCTACGTACCTTGAAGATATACACGAGTATATGTAGGGTTAGGGCAGATGTACTATCCCTAACTCCATATCTACGTACCTTGAAGATATACATGAGTATATGTAGGGTAAGGGCAGATTTACTATTCCTAAATCCACATCTACGTCCCTTGAAGATATACATGAGTATATGTAGGGTTAGGGCAGATTTACTATTCCTAAATCCACATCTACGTCCCTTGAAGATATACATGAGTATATGTAGGGTAAGGGCAGATCTACTATTCCTAACTCCACATCTACGTACCTTGAAGATATACATGAGTATATGTAGGGTTAGGGCAGATGTACTATCCCTAACTCCATATCTACGTACCTTGAAGATATACACGAGTATGTGTAGGGTAAGGGCAGATTTACTATTTCTCACTCCACATCTATGTCCCTTGAAGATATACACGAGTATATGTAGGGTAAGGGCGGATTTACTATTTCTCACTCCACATCTATGTCCCTTGACGATATACACGAGTATATGTAGGGTAAGGGCGGATTTACTATTCCTAACTCCATATCTACGTAGAAGATATACACAAGTATGTGTAGGGTAAGGGCAGATTTACTATCCCTAACTCCACATCTACGTACCTTGAAGATATACAAGAGTATATGTAGGGTAAGGGCAGATTTACTATCCCTAACTCCACATCTATGTCCCTTGAAGATATACACGAGTATATGTAGGGTTAGGGCAGATTTACTATTCCTAACTCCACATCTACGTACCTTGAAGATATACACAAGTATGTGTAGGGTAAGGGCGGATTTACTATTCCTAACTCCACATCTACGTCCCTTGAAGATATACACAAGTATGTGTAGGGTAAGGGCAGATTTACTATTCCTAACTCCGCATCTATGTCCCTTGAAGATATACGCGAGTATATTTAGGGTTAGGGCAGATTTACTATCCCTAACTCCATATCTATGTACCTTGAACATATACACGAGTATATGTAGGGTAAGGGCAGATTTACTATCCCTAACTCCACATCTACGTATCTTGAAGATATACACGAGTATATGTAGGTTACGGGCAGATTTACTATCCCTAACTCCACATCTATGTACCTTGAACATATAGACGAGTATATGTAGGGTAAGGGTAGATTTACTATCCCTAACTCCACATCTACGTCCCTTGAAGATATACATGAGTATATGTAGGGTAAGGACAGATTTACTATCCCTAACTCCACATCTACGTCCCTTGAAGATATACACGAGTATATGTAGGGTAAGGGCAGATCTACTATTCCTAACTCCACATCTACGTACCTTGAAGATATACATGAGTATATGTAGGGTAAGGACAGATTTACTATCCCTAACTCCACATCTACGTCCCTTGAAGATATACACGAGTATATGTAGGGTAAGGGCAGATTTACTATTCCTAACTCCACATCTATGTCCCTTGAAGATATACACAAGTATATGTAGGGTAAGGGCAGATTTACTATCCCTAACTCCACATCTATGTCCCTTGAAGATATACACGAGTATATGTAGGGTAAGGACAGATTTACTATACCTAACTCCACATTTACGTCCCTTGAAGATATACACGAGTATATGTAGGGTAAGGGCAGATTTACTATCCCTAACTCCACATCTACGTATCTTGAAGATATACACGAGTATATGTAGGTTACGGGCAGATTTACTATCCCTAACTCCACATCTATGTACCTTGAACATATAGACGAGTATATGTAGGGTAAGGGCAGATTTACTATCCCTAACTCCACATCTACGTCCCTTGAAGATATACATGAGTATATGTAGGGTAAGGGCAGATCTACTATTCCTAACTCCACATCTATGTACCTTGAAGATATACATGAGTATATGTAGGGTAAGGGCAGATTTACTATCCCTAACTCCACATCTACGTCCCTTGAAGATATACACGAGTATATGTAGGGTAAGGGCAGATTTACTCTCTCTAACTCCACATCTACGTCCCTTGAAGATATACACGAGTATATGTAGGGTAAGGGCAGATCTACTATTCCTAACTCCACATCTACGTACCTTGAAGATATACATGAGTATATGTAGGGTAAGGACAGATCTACTATCCCTAACTCCACATCTACGTCCCTTGAAGATATACACGAGTATATGTAGGGTAAGGGCAGATTTACTATCCCTAACTCCACATCTACGTCCCTTGAAGATATACACGAGTATATGTAGGGTAAGGACAGATTTACTATACCTAACTCCACATTTACGTCCCTTGAAGATATACATGAGTATATGTAGGGTAAGGGCAGATTTACTATCCCTAACTCCACATCTACGTCCCTTGAAGATATACACGAGTATATGTAGGGTAAGGGCAGATTTACTATCCCTAACTCCACATCTACGTCCCTTGAAGATATACACGAGTATATGTAGGGTAAGGGCAGATCTACTATTCCTAACTCCACATCTATGTACCTTGAAGATATACATGAGTATATGTAGGGTAAGGGCAGATTTACTATCCCTAACTCCACATCTACGTCCCTTGAAGATATACACGAGTATATGTAGGGTAAGGGCAGATTTACTATTCCTAACTCCACATCTACGTCCCTTGAAGATATACACGAGTATATGTAGGGTAAGGGCAGATTTACTATTCCTAACTCCACATCTACGTACCTTGAAGATATACACGAGTATATGTAGGGTAAGGGCAGATTTACTATTCCTAAATCCACATCTACGTACCTTGAAGATATACACGAGTATATGTAGGGTAAGGGCAGATTTACTATTCCTAACTCCACATCTACGTCCCTTGAAGATATACACGAGTATATGTAGGGTAAGGGCAGATTTACTATTCCTAACTCCACATCTACGTCCCTTGAAGATATACACGAGTATATGTAGGGTAAGGGCAGATTTACTATTCCTAAATCCACATCTACGTCCCTTGAAGATATACATGAGTATATGTAGGGTTAGGGCAGATTTACTATTCCTAAATCCACATCTACATACCTTGAAGATATACACGAGTATATGTAGGGTTAGGGCAGATGTACTATCCCTAACTCCATATCTACGTACCTTGAAGATATACATGAGTATATGTAGGGTAAGGGCAGATTTACTATTCCTAAATCCACATCTACGTCCCTTGAAGATATACATGAGTATATGTAGGGTTAGGGCAGATTTACTATTCCTAAATCCACATCTACGTACCTTGAAGATATACACGAGTATGTGTAGGGTAAGGGCAGATTTACTATTTCTAACTCCACATCTACGTACCTTGAAGATATACATGAGTATATGTAGGGTAAGGGCAGATCTACTTTTCCTAACTCCACATCTACGTACCTTGAAGATATACATGAGTATATGTAGGGTTAGGGCAGATGTACTATCCCTAACTCCATATCTACGTACCTTGAAGATATACACGAGTATGTGTAGGGTAAGGACAAATTTACTATTTCTAACTCCACATCTATGTACCTTGAACATATAGACGAGTATATGTAGGGTAAGGGCAGATTTACTATCCCTAACTCCACATCTACGTCCCTTGAAGATATACACGAGTATATGTAGGGTTAGGGCAGATGTACTATCCCTAACTCCATATCTACGTACCTTGAAGATATACACGAGTATGTGTAGGGTTAGGGCAGATTTACTATTTCTAACTCCACATCTACGTACCTTGAAGATATACACGAGTATGTGTAGGGTAAGGGCAGATCTACTATTCCTAACTCCACATCTACGTACCTTGAAGATATTCATGAGTATATGTAGGGTTAGGGCAGATGTACTATCCCTAACTCCATATCTACGTACCTTGAAGATATTCACGAGTATGTGTAGGGTAAGGGCAGATTTACTATTTCTAACTCCACATCTGTGTCACTTGAAGATATACACATTGTGAAGGTAAGGTATGCGGACTTCTGCCTCCATTTATTGCACCAACGGACATTCCACCCCCTCCACTGCACCGTTTAATTAAACAGCACTGCAGTTGTTGCAAATGCCTGTGGGCACAGTGGGATGGGTAGCATGGGGGATTTGGGGGGGGGGGGGGTAACAACCATAACAAGAAAAAAAAACAGCAATCACTGCAAGACACACCCCAGCATCCAGAGCGTGTCGGTGTTTGTTCCGCTCTGAAATGTCCGGTAAAGGTACTGTACAGGTAAGTAAAGGAAATCTGTACTTGTATATATATATGCGTGCCATCTCAATACTCTTGTCTCAGACATTTCGGCCATGATATTACAGTAGCACAACATTCTGGGGCCTTTTATGTATAGAGTGCACTTTCCCTGTTTGCGCCCGCCGCACCTTAAGACAGGTGCGTCGGCGCCAACAGAGAAAGTGCGCCCTATTACACAGAATGCGCTGCCCCAGGGCAGCCGCGAACTCGTGCTGCCCTGGGGGCAGTAGATTCAAGTGAAATACGGAGCGGCTTTAAATCAACTGCTCCGTGATTCACTGTGCAGGCGGCGACCCACCTGCACTTTTAAGGGGGATTAGAGATCGCCTTGCAGGCGGGTACTGCACCCACCTGCGAGGGTTTGTCTGGGGGGTCCATGGGACCCCCTTACCCCTGCAAGAAGCCTGCTCTCAGGGGGCGCACTGTCAGTGAGCCTCCTGAGGCAGCCGTGGCCGGTAGTGGGAGTACCGGCTGGGCGGTGACGTGGGGAGGGGGAGAGGGAGGGGCAGGGTGGGAGGTAGTAATGTATGGATTATGGACTTTAAAAGGTAAGTAAACATAAAGATAAAGAAAACGAATTTTGTTGCACACACTGCATCACCAAATGTGATTCAGTGTGTGCAACAAAATTCGTTTTATTTATTTGTATGTTTATTTACCTTTTAAAGTCCGTAATCCATACATTACTACCTCCCACCCTGCCCCTCCCCACGTCACCGCCCGGCCGGTACTCCCACTACCGGCCGCGGCTGTCCTGAGGGCTTCTTTGCCTCTGCGCCCGTGTTTGTAATACGGTGCGGGAGCTGTGGCAAAGTGATTACCTCATTTGCATGGGGCCACGCCACCATGCAAATGAGCTAACGCCCCGTTGAGGATGCGCTGGCACTACATGTGCCCCAACCCGCTTGGTATTAGAGTAGGGGCTGCACAAGCGCCTGTGTCCCTTCTATAATACCAAAGTGCCCCGGCGGCGTGCAAAGCGGGCACAAATGCCTGATGCGCCCCCTGGGCACCTGTGTAATACGGCGCCTCGAATTAATACTGTGGTGAAATACCCACCTGAACTATATTAGGGTGCAGGCAGTACTACATTTCCTAGTCAATATTACAGGACTGGAGCACAACAGCACCTTCTGTGCTGTATTACAGACCCGGCACAAGATTGCGTCATCGATGCTGTATCAATGCAGAGAGATAGCTGCACCCCCTACGCTGCAGTGCAGCTCCCACGCATCCCCGTACCCAGTACACACAGTGCATATGACTGCACAGACATACATCATATCACCGCTCCTGTATCACCGCACAGAGACACAATCACACACCATGCACATGGCTGCCTCACTCACCTTGACTCAGACACTGACACCTCTACGTCACAAACGTCTGCTATAATACAGCACAGATACACTGCTGCTGCACCTCAGCTGTACTAGGGTACAGACATGATGCATCCCCTGGGCTGTACTGCAGCACAGAGACACACCTACACCGTCTCTGCTGCACTACAGCACACAGACACAACTACATCGCCTTTGCTGTACTACAGCACAGGCACACAACTGCATCACCTGGGAAACATCCTTTACAACGGAACCGTTACAACGCAGTACCGTTACAACGCAGGATTTACAACGAAAGTCGTTACAACGACTTGCGCTGGGGGGCGCTCTAGGATAGGGGATAGTTAAATTTACTATCAACACCTTCCCTACTATCCACGGGGACTGGAGTTGGAATAGTAAATTAAACTATTCACTATCCAGCACCCCCCAACGCAAGTTGTTATAACGACTTGCGTTGTTAAACCTGCGTCGAAAAGGTACGCATTGTAACGGTACGCGTTGTACCGTCATACATCCACATCACCTGGGCTGTACTACAGTACATAGACACAGCTACAGCACCGGTGCTGCACTAGAACACACAGACACAACTGCATCACCGTTGCTGTGCCACAACACACAGACACAAGTACACCATCTCTGTTGTACTGCAGCACAGAGACACAACAGATTGTGCTGTATTACAGCACAGGCCCAGCCGCACTACCGTTGCGACATTTCAGGTCAGACACAATTCAATTCCCACTACGTATTACAGGACAGACACAACAGCACAACACCTCTCCTACGTTGCAGCATAGAGGCACGGTTTGCCCCTGCTCTATTACAGCACAGAGAGGAGAGCACATCACCCCTGCTGTGTAGCACGTCAGTGAGACAATGCAATCACTTATTGCATTACAGCTCGGAGACGATTGCCTGCAACACCTCAGTACAGGCATGCCTGCAACACCTCAGCACAGGCATGCCTGCAACACCTCAGCACAGGCATGCCTGCATCACCTCAGCACAGCCATGACTGCATCACCTCAGCACAGGCATGCCTGTATCACCTCATCACAGCCATGACTGCAACACCTCAGCACAGGCATGCCTGCAACACCTTAGCACAGGCATGCCTGCATCACCTCTGCACAGCCATGACTGCATCACCTCAGCACAGGCATGCCTGTATCACCTCATCACAGCCATGACTGCATCACCTCAGCACAGGCATGCCTGCAACACCTCAGCACAGGCATGCCTGCAACACCTCAGCACAGGCATGCCTGCAACACCTCAGCATAGGCATGCCTGCAACACCTCAGCACAGGCATGCCTGCAACACCTCAGCACAGGCATGCCTGCAACACCTCAGCACAGGCATGCCTGCAACACCTCAGCACAGGCATGCCTGTATCACCTCAGCACAGGCATGACTGCATCACCTCAGCACAGGCATGCCTGCATCACCTCAGCACAGCCATGACTGCATCACCTCAGCACAGGCACGCCTGCAACACCTCAGCACAGGCATGCCTATATCACCTCAGCACAGGCATGACTGCATCACCTCAGCACAGGCACGCCTGCAACACCTCAGCACAGGCATGCCTGCATCACCTCAGCACAGGCATGACTGCATCACCTCAGCACAGGCATGCCTGTATCACCTCAGCACAGCCATGACTGCATCACCTCAGTACAGGCATGCCTGCATCACCTCAGCACAGCCATGCCTGCATCACCTCAGCACAGGCACGCCTGCAACACCTCAGCACAGGCATGCCTGCATCACCTCAGCACAGGCATGCCTGCAACACCTCAGCAAAGCCATGACTGCATCACCTCAGCACAGGCATGCCTGCAACACCTCAGCACAGGCATGCCTGCATCACCTCAGCACAGGCATGCCTGCATCACCTCGGCACAGGCATGACTGCATCATCTCAATCACAGCACAGGTATTGCTGCATCGCCTCAATCACAGCACAACATGGCTGCATTACCTCAGCACAGGCATGACTACGTCATCTCAGTCACAGCACAGGCATGCCTGCATCACCGCAATCACAGCACAACGTGACTACATTGCATCAGCCCAGGCACGACTGCATCCATTCTGCTATCAAAGCACAGGTATGGCTGCATCGCCTCAATCACAGCACAATATGACTGCCTTACCTCAGCACAAGCGTGACTGCTTCATCTCAATCCAAGCAGAGGCATGCCTGCATATCCTCTGCTATAGTAGAACAGAGACACAGCTCCATCACTCTGCTATATAACAGCACAGACATCACTGCATGTCTCAGCCCCGAATCTCCGTGGGGCTGACTCAGCCTATCATCTTTCTAAGGATGATCAGACAAGTACCCATGAGCTGAGTAATGCTCTTTCCTCTTACTTACTGCCACAGTCAGTATTATTACTTCCCACCCTTCTCACTCACCTGCTGGTGCTTGATCTGCGCCGAAGGGCGCGGGTAGACCCTCAGTGCAAGTGAGGCCAGGACACAAAGGACCACGTAGGACGAAGAGGGTTTCATAGCTGCCAGAGATTCTCCTAAAACTGCATCCGAAATGGAGGGCTCCCCTCTGGTCAGCCTCCTGTTGGTC
Organism: Lissotriton helveticus; assembly: GCF_964261635.1. Taxonomy (NCBI): domain Eukaryota; kingdom Metazoa; phylum Chordata; class Amphibia; order Caudata; family Salamandridae; genus Lissotriton; species Lissotriton helveticus. Next base: position 30,987,422 of record NC_136073.1, on the reverse strand, counting down.
TTTTGGTCTTTGCAGTACAGGTGATAGTTCGAGTGATTACAAGAGAGTCAGTCTTTCGGTCAGTCTCAGTAGAGTAGACCTTTCACTCAGTCACAGAGTTAAGCTGTGGAACAATTGAGTCAATCTTAAAGTCTCTCACAGCAGAGAAATCTCTGTCAGTCAGTCAGAGTCAATCTGTGGTTCAGTCTCTGAAGAGTCAATCTTTCAGTGAGTCAGAGTCAATCTGTGGGTCAGTCTCAGAAGAGTGGATCTTTCAGTCAGTCACCGTGGCGTCAGTCATTCGCTGGGGTACCAGTGGTTTCCAGCTCGTTGTTTTGGATGTCTTCGCTTTGTTTCGTTCTTTTGGTCTGTCCTGGAAGTGTCAGGACGGGTCTGCTGATTTTCCCGCTCTAGCAGCCCATTATATTGAGGATGATGAGCGTGATGTCACATCGCCCTCAGCAACAGGCCCACCCCATGAGACCCTCCAAGAATCTTAATCTGGGGTGATCTGTGACGGGCATCCTGACTCCCACCCTTCTGACATCAGCATCGGTGAGGTGGGGTGTCCGCGACTGGGGGCCGCGCGGGGGTCTCGCCATTATACGACTCTTATTGTGCACTCCCTCCTTTTTTTCAATAAAGCCCCTGCCTTGCTTTTGTCCGAGGCAGATTCCAAGAATATTCTCAAAGGCGGTGTCCAGGAGCATCAAACTGCCCCCAGTTGGAGAATCTGGTCTCAGGGTGACCCCAGCACTTCTTCATTCCCAAAAACTTCACTCTTTCTCGACATCGGTACCCGTGGAGCCAACATTTGGGATGTGTTCTAAAGGAGAGTCGGAGGGATTGTCTCACTCTTCAGGCAGGTGACATGGGGGGCGTTCAAGAGTTGGAGTTTAACAACTTGTAACGTGCCGCCCCAGACTCCTGTATGTAACATTTGTTATTTTTACAACTCTGTGGTCTTTGTTTTATCCAACACAAACGATGCGCCTGGTCGTATTCCCCGCATTCGGAATGAGGACCTTACTGTTCTGGTGTTGTGTTTCACATGTTTCTGTGTTAGTAACCACAAGTCTTGTGTAGGAGCATCCTCGTAGCGTCTCTATGTGGTAGTGCTTCACTTCTTTCGTGGCACGTTATCCTCCAATGAAAAGCGCCTGGTGTTGGCACTCTCTTATGGCGAGGCAAGCACTTTGAGTCCTGATCTCTTAATAACACATTTGACACAGAAATCCTACTAAATTCCATTTGCCACTTAAAATCAATGCACGGAAGAGGCCTGGGTTTTAAAATCCCACAGCTTTAAGGTGTAAAGCATAGATATTGGGCAATTGCACCAAAGCTTCCATCTTCCAATGGCCCCTGAGAAAGTCAACTTTCTCTCTGTCTTTTTCTATATCTCAACATCACTCGTTCTTTCTCCTTTAAAAAAAATAAATTAGAGTTTTATATAGCGCGAACTCGACCCGAAGAAATCAGGTATCAGAGCGCTTTACATGAGCACCTGTTACGTTACATGAGGACACATTCATTTTTGTTAGGCACAGGGACATGAAGTGATTTGCCCAGAATCACAGGAGCGTCCCTGCCGAGACTCGAACCCGGTTCCCCAGATTCGAGGTCGCCCTCTAATGCTACATCCTCTGCTTACCTCTATCTGTGTCTCTGTTTCTCTTTGCCCAGTGTCATTGTAATTTTCGGGGCCTTCAGAAGGACTTTTTTCAGCGGTTTTTTGGGAGACCCCATTTCTGAACAATTGTTTGGCATCATGTGGTTTGAATTAGCAAAAATGCTAATAAAATTCAAAGTTCTTCTGAACTGAGGCCCCCAATGTCCTGTCTGGGGCACATAAATCTTCTAGATGACACTGAGAAAAAGTTATGAGCGCACCGGGCCCCTGTAGAACTTAGAGTCCCTAAATTGTCATGAGGGAGCACATAGACAGACAGACAGACAGACAGATAGATAGATAGATAGATAGATAGATAGATAGGTAGACCGTAGATAGATAGATAGATGGATAGATGGATAGATAGATAGATAGATAGATAGATAGATAGATAGGTAGACCGTAGATAGATGGATAGATGGATAGATAGATAGATAGATAGATAGATAGATAGATAGATAGATAGATAGATAGATAGATAGATAGATAGATAGCTAGATAGATAGGTAGACCGTAGATAGATAGATAGATGGATAGATGGATAGATAGATAGGTAGACCGTAGATAGATAGATAGATGGATAGATAGATAGGTAGACCGTAGATAGATAGATAGATGGATAGATAGATAGATAGATAGATAGATAGATAGATAGATAGATAGATAGATAGATAGATAGATAGATAGATAGATAGATAGATAGATAGATAGATAGATAGATAGATAGATAGATAGATAGATAGATAGATAGATAGATAGATAGGCCGTCTGGTGCAGTTTTCAGATACCCATGTCCCTTTCAGATTTGATGTACCCACAGGTATGCTATGTGAATATCCTAAAAGTGTGGAATGGATCCAGCCCTCCTGGACCTGTGATGGACACGCCTGTTATACCGGAAGAATTTGTAAGCAGATGGACGAGGAGACTTTTTCAGACAAACCTATAGAAAACTCATGAGACATCTTCAAACAGGGCATAGTGTTAAATATAGTCAGTGCTTAATTTGTGCCGGTGTTTTCCGGGACTCAGCACCTGCACTTGGTCTTTAACACATGCTTATTTTTATGGCAGTCATTCCGTCACGTGGTGGCGCTGTCTGTCTGCTTTTAAACACTGTAAAACTGCAGCATCTTTAGCAATTTAATATATGTTTTTTTTTTTTTAAATAGCAACACCAGCGCGCCCAGGCTGCTTTTAAAGTTTGGGGTGATCTGGAATAGACCAAATTGGCACTTTGGCAGGAGTGTGATGGTTTGCAGGATACATCAGCAGTGGCGTCTCGTGGCGCTGCCAGGCCAGTGGATGGTGCCAGCTGTAGTAGGCGTCTCATCCGGGGCCCTGACAGTTTTTTGTTACTTGCTAATTAAGCAGCAATTATTCTCCATAGGGACGGTCAAAAACCCTGTTGCGGTCGTATCTACCTTGTCCTCAAAAGATGGATTAATACCAGATTTTCAGTATGTCAAATGGGATAAAATTGACATACAATGACCCTGGAGGCGACTGTTTCCACAGTCAGTGCCAGTTGCCGTAGGTGCTGGATGTAGGGGTGCTGAGGGTGCTGCAGCACCCCCCAAAATAAATGTAAATGTACAGGAATTTATATAGCGCAAATCACCAAGCGGTTTCTAAGCGCTTGCTTAGGGAACCCGTCCTGGTATTCCCCTGTGAGATAACCCTGGCATGACAACGGCCCCTCGCGGCGGGATGCCTGGCTTTTACCCTATCCGCAAGGTGGAGGCCAGGCATCCCGCCGCAAGGGGCCGTTGTGGAGATTAAGCAAGCTATTGCCAGAGTCACAGAGTGGGACCCATGATTAGAATAGGCACCGGAGCGAGAATTGTCGAGTCCATGGACATTTTAGGACTCAAGACCCCGCCGAGCCTGGAATTGAACCCTGGTCCCGGGCTGACCTCTGCTTCCAGGTCTGCCTCCTCTAACCCGTGAGCCACACTTCTCCACATAACCATGCTGAGGTTCAGAGGGTGAGTCAGCAATAAAAATGCCCTGTTATCTTGTCTCATTTCCTGTGCATTCAAAGATTGAGGTGAGTTGCTGCTTGTTTTTAACATGCTTTCCTTTCTCTGACTGCACATTGAGAGGCGTTTGTAACCTGAACTGTAGAGGACAATCTTGCTGGTGCACAAGGAGCAAGAAAGGATCGACTGAAGATAGTTTCCACACACAACAAATTGTAAATATCTGTAAATAACTACACTCACTTCAAAATATGATAGCAGTTAGGAAACTACAAATGAAGCGCATTTTTTGTGATTCTGAAATGTGATGGAAACCAAGAGTTCAATACGAGCAGAACAAATCCGGGCACTTTACTTGCGGATGCACATATTTGCTGAACCCCAATTTCCACATGTTACTTTTTGTGCTGTATGTAGTTTGTTCTGTACAACTGCACGTTTGTACAAGTCTAGTGGCCTTTCCAATGGAAAAGCTGCTGTCTGTGAATGACTGTAAGTGCACCACCACACCATGCTTTAGTAATATATTTGTGACAGTGTGCCTCAAAATGCACCCCGGCTACATACAGCCTCAGGGGCGTAATGGACGACACCCATGCAGTGCCCTCGGTGCGGGGAGGGGAGTCTTCTATGCATAAAAGGGCCCCCCCTCAGCCTGTTAGCTCGCGTGCATGGGTTTTGCCGGGAAACAACCATTACAACGCAGTTATTACATCGTAACATCCTTTACATCGCATGTCATTACAACGCATGCATTACATCGCATGTCAATACAACCCATGTCACTAAAACGCATGTCATTACAAGGTAATATAAGGTAAGTAATGGGGAATAGTAATTTTACCCCTCCCCTATTCAACACTTACCCTACTGTTGCTCTTACTGGAGTGGGAATAGTATTTTTTTACCTCTACACCATCCAACACTTACCCTACTGTTGCCTTAAAAGTAATATGCGTTGTAATGGTATGCGTTGTAAAGGTATGCTTTGTATTGGGATGCGTTGAAAATGTAGTTTCTAAAATGCCGTGTGATGGCAAGTGATGTAAAAGCATGCGTTGTAAAGGATGTTGCAATGTAAAAACTGCATTGTAAAGGCATGCGTTGTACATGTTTGCATTGTACCATCATACATTCCTTTTGCCAGGGGCCCTCTCACCATCCCTTGCAGGGGGCACTCGAGGTTTCCTTCTGCCACTGTACTGCATCCTTCATTTGAGAGACTTGCTCTTTGTGCGACGCTTGGAGTTTTCACAGTTCCTAACGCCTTCAGTGATGTAACACTGATGACATCACCCCCCACTCCGACAACTGTTCCAGTACATTTGCCAATGGTTAGCCTGAAAGCCTATATAATGCATTTCCCCACAGGTCGCCATTGATTTTTAGTCAACTTTCACTGTAACATTCTGCCAGATTCCCCCTTCCTCCGCCGCCCAACCCCCCTCCCCCGCCCCCCCCCCCCCCCGCTCAGACTCGATGCATAATGAACACTTGCTAGCGCACACCACAAACTTTCCAACCTTAGCCGCTTTTAGTTCAGCCGGCTCTTGGGAGATTAGATCCAGGCCTGGCAGCATTCGAACCTGATGCCTGTTGCTTCCTCTATCTTCCTTGTCCACTAGAGGCAGCGCCATTGTCTCCGCAGCAGGCGCATTCGCCGCCTCAGCTATCTTCCTTGCTCTCTAGAGCCAGAGCAGGAGCCTTTGTCTCCACAGCAGGTGCTTTCACTTTCAGATATCTTCCTTGGTCACTAGAGTCAGCGCCTTTCTCTCAGCAGCAGGCGCATTCACCGTCTCAGCTATATTCCTTGTTCTCTAGAGCCAGTGCCGTTCTCTCAGCAGCAGGCGCATTCACCGCCTCGGCTATATTCCTTGTTCTCTAGAGCCAGCGCCGTTCTCTCAGCAGCAGGCGCATTCACCGCCTCGGCTATCTTCCTTGTTCTCTAGAGCCAGCCGTTCTCTCAGCAGCAGGCGCATTCACCGCCTCGGCTATCTTCCTTGTTCTCTAGTGCCAGCGCCGTTCTCTCATTAGCAGGCGCATTCACCGCCTCGGCTACCTTCCTTGTTCTCTAGAGCCAGCGCCGTTCTCTCAGCAGCAGGAACATTCACCGCCTCGGCTATCTTCCTTGTTCTCTAGAGCCAGCGCCGTTCTCTCAGCAGCAGGAACATTCACCGCCTCAGCTATCTTCCTTGTTCTCTAGAGCCAGCGCCGTTCTCTCAGCAGCAGGAACATTCACCGCCTCAGCTATCTTCCTTGCTCACAAGAGCCAGCTCCTTTGTCTCCGCAGCAGGCGCACTCACCTCCTTAGCTATCTTACTTACTTGCTAGAGCCAGGACCTTTGTCTCCTCAACAGGTGCATTCACCGCCTCAGCTATCTTCCTTGCTCACTAGAGCCAGCGCCTTTGTTCGTTCCGCCTTTATGCCGCGGTAAGTGCTCCGGGAATGTGTCACTTTTTACAGCACGTGTTTTACGAGGCCTGGCGGGGCTCCAGCCCCACCCTGCGCCCCCCGAAGCCCCTCTTTTCCCATCAGCCCCCGTCCCCTGAGTGTGGCCCCCAGCGCGCCCCTCCCGGGCCCTCGACCGTAGGGCCTGCCTTTGTCCACCTGCAGCCGTCACGAGGGGCAACGCCGGGGGCCGGAGAAGCATCCCCGGGCCCGGAAGGCGCCGGGAGGATTGAGAGGCCCCGCAGGTGTTGCCAGGGGACCGGGCCCCTCCATCCCTCGGCCCTTTCTTATTCAACCTAAGGATGCGGTGGGTACTTGGGCTCAGTGGGACGTGCAGGTGGCGGGGCCCTTCTTTCTTTCTTTGGGATTTACTGGAAAAAATAAATCCCAAATCAGTGTCAATCTCAGGAGCCCTGTTCACTGCAGGGGAAGAGCTCGCTTGTCTCACGCCCAGCCAGTGCAGGTAACTAGCTGCACAGCAAGCTTCCCTCACACAGGGAAGAAGCACAGGCAGCTGCACAACAATCTTGGAACACGCACAGGCAGCTGCACAACAAGCTTCCCTCACACGGGGAACAAGCACAGGCAGCAGCAGAGCAAGCATACCTCACATAGGGAACAAGCACAAGCAGCCGCGGAGCAAGCGTCACTCACACAGGTAACAAGCACAGCCAGCAATAGAGCAAGCTTCCCTTACACATGAAACAAGCACAGCTAGCAGCAGAGCAAGCTTCCCTCACATACGGCACAGGCAACAGGAGAGCAAGCTTCCCTCTCACAGGAAACAAAGCACAGGCAGCAGCGGAGCAAGTTTCCCTCACACAGGGAACAAGCACAGGCAGCAGTAGAGCAAGCTTCCCACACACAGGAACCAAGCACAGGCAGCAGTGGATCACGCTTCCCTCACATACGGCACAGGCAGCAGTGGAGCAAGCGTCCCTCACACAGGAAACAAGTGCAGCAGCAGAGCAAGCTTCCCTCACACAGGAAACAAGTGCAGCACCAGCAAAGCAAGTTTCCCTCACACAGGAAATAAGTGCAGCCAGCTGCAGAGCAAGGTTTCCTCGCACAGTAAACAAGTGCAGCACCAGCAAAGCAACCGTCACTCACACAGAAAACAAGTGCAGCTAGAAACACACAAAGCTTCCTCCTCACAGGAAACAAGTGCAGCACCAGCAAAGCAAGCTTCCCTCACACAGGAAACAAGAGCAGCCAGCAGCTAAGCAAGCTTCCCTCACACAGGAAGCAAGTGCAGCCAGCAGCAAAGTGAAGAACCGGGGTTTAACCCAGCGGCGTCAGGGGCACGCTTAAGATCTTCGAGTTCACCTGTCTTGTTATTCAAAGACACGGAATACTTCTGGATGGCGTCAGAGACCAAGTTTATTAGCTGCAGCTAGTAACAGTGATCCTAGAAATACATCACGGTGTAAATTCTCAGGAGACTGCTCATTTTACTGAGGCGAGACGTCTCCTTTTATACCCAATATTCACATTATAAATGTACACCCACTGCACAAAATTCTAGCCAATAAGATACATTTTCAAACAAAGTATCACATAGCAAAAACTCAATTTACAGTATCCCAACCCAAAAGTTAATTATTAGGAATGTCCCAAATTCAATCTCCACAAGCCGGACAAACCTATAATTGAAAGCATAACCCATGTAATGAAGAAACATAAAAAAGAAACAGTAACAGATGCTGAACAAGATAAGGCATGTGCAAGGAAACTAAAAAGTTAACGATGTCCTGAACATTGATTGGCAATCTCAGACAATGATCGATCAGGGAAATTGGCTTTGCGAGGTCAGTTTCAGGTGTAGAGGTCAGTTTCTTACAGTTCATTTCAGAGTCAAAAAGAAACCTAGTTAATGTATACATGAACTAAGAAGGCCAGGCCACTTCGTTCGCCAGGTTACCTTTACAGGCCTACGTGAGGGCAACACAAAATGGTGGCACAGAACAAAATCGAGTCAGACTCGAGAATTACAGAACCTCAGATCCTCTTCTTGCCATTACGTAGGCAATAACCTAAGACTCATGTTAATCTGAATCTAGGTCTATAACGATATTCATTAGGTCATCAAAGTGTTGCTGTAGCATCATTTTATTATTCTCTACTTCTCTCGGGACAGGTCTCCGAACACACATAGTAGCACAAAGACTACAAATGGCGGTACCACACTTCATGCAAAGACAACAAGAGAAAAGGATGGCTAAAACCATACCAAGGAATGCCAGAATCTTCCATCCCCATTTGGACAGCAGTGCCCAAAACCATCCCGTCAATGACCAGTCTCCTTCGTCTACATGGATAGACTCAGAGATCTTATGCAACCTAGAAATGGCTTGGTACACTGTAGGGGCATTATCTGGAATGTAAACACAGCAACTGGATCCAATCAATTTACATACTCCTCCTCGATCTGTAAGTATGATGTCTAATACCATACGGTTCAGCAAAGTCATAAGGCGGTCCGCTTGAAGCTCAGTTGTAACATTACTAAGAGCACCTGCTGTCTTATTAATAGTAGCTTCAACAACGCGGACAAGCTGTCGAATATGCCTACTATTGATCATAGGACCCCAAAAGGGCAGGAAGCCCTTGGAGAAATCTCCTACTTCGTGTGCTGCAGTATCTTCCTGATTGAAGACACCTCTACCATATCTTGTTCTATGATAGTCTGAAGCAGTAGTGTATGTAGGGGGAAGCAAAAACGCCACATAACATGTTCCTGAAAAATCAGGTGGCAACCATGTGTAGGCTCTGTCATGACAAACAAAATATTTGCCTTTAGCTGGCACAAACGGTGGAGAAGTCCGGGATGAATAGACATAGGTTTGAGCACACACACTCTTACATATCTGAGCTTTCGGATTCCGACCAGTACCTTGCAGACAAAAATGGCCTCGGTGGGGTACAATCCAAATAGGGGGAGACCTTTTTCGTCTCTCCTTCTCTGTCAAGCTGGTACTATATCCAGTCACGTTCCAACCAACATAAGCCTGCACCTCATCCTTAGGGATAGTATTATATGCATCAATATCTCGGATCATAGCTACTATTCCCCTTATCAAGGCACTATTGCTGGAGTTATCTTTAAGGGAACGTAAGGGGCGTACCTCATTTGCATAGATAAACATGGTCTGAAAAGCCCACACAGACCCATTAAAAGAAAAAGGCAAAACCAAATATGGCATACCTTTATCTGTCGTATGAGGCATAAGACCACATACCCAACAATTAGTGGTATTTACTACTAACTGATGCTGATGCAACAACTGTATGAACGAATTGTTGACAAATTCTGATCTCCTTGTTTGTTCATGTTCAGGCAACGTATAAAACTGGTGCAAAGAAACAGTAGTGAAAGAAAGCATAGGTTGGGAGGTGGGTGCAGATGTCTGTTGTGTAACATAGACAATCCAACCCACACAAGCTAATGTGATACTTAAAAACATCAAAAAGCACAATATTATAACACATTTGCTATATATCAATGTACAAAATCTTGTCTTAAGATCTATTCTCCCAACATCTCTTTCAATTACAACAGATTCCCTCCTCTAACGTGCTGCTCGTGGCAATTTTTTCCTTCTTCACTCAAGTGTGCGTCCAGGCGTCCTAGACGTCCCTAGAACCGCAGACCTTTCATCAATACGCGGGCCACCCCTTAAGCTTAAGTCTTATACCGCGACCCTGCAGCTGAACCCGGATGGTGGCTCGAAAAAAGAAAAAGAAAAATAGTCTCTTGTCTGAAAGAGTGTAATTCACAAAAAAATCAGATTTTATTTGTCCTTTTTAGACCTTCAGTTATAGCGTTCTTTACCAGGCACAGTTCGATCCTGAAAGAGTGTCTCTGGATGCGTAGTATCAAATCTCAAACACGGCGGCACAGCTCCTTGCAAGACTTCATTATCCGCACGTTCTGACTGAGTCCATTCCAGATGTGCATCACTAAAAGGTACAAATCTTGGAACCCTTTCACTCTCGGAATCGGCAACACCTTCCCGGACCCACTTATCGTACAGTAAGGGCAAAGGTATCTTCTTGCAATGGGTACCATGTAACCAGTTTTTCTTGCCGAACACCTTAATAGCAGTCCGAGTTGATAACAGGACTTGGTATGGACCGGTCCATCTTGGTTCCAAGATCTTTGACCCCTGGAAATTCCTGGTTAGAATCCAGTCGCCAGGTTGAATCTTGTGGCCTGCGTCTACAGAAACTGAAGGCAAAGTGTCAGGACCTGTTGGTGAAGAACACGCAATTTAGCAGTCAAATCATGTAAGTAGTTAACCAACATAGGGTACTCAATTTCACTGTACTTCTTAGGCCTCGGCACACCCCAGACATTCGCTGGGCGTCCAAAAACAATCTCGTATGGGCTAAGTCCCACGTGAGAATGTACTGTCGTTCTCGTGGACAAAAGTGCCAATGGTAAGGCATCGGGCCATGTAAAACCAGAGCTTGCTTGCACCTTGGCCAACTTCAGCTTCAGAGTGCCATTATAGCACTCGACCAGGCCTGCTGACTGAGGGTGATTCGCAGCGTGAAATTTCTGTTTGATACCCAGACCCACACATACTTTCTTCATAATCTGACCCACAAATTCACTTCCATTATCACTCCATACCATCCTCGGCAAACCATATCTGGGAAAGAATTCTTTGAGCAAAACCTTGGCTGTAGACAAGGCAGTATTATCCTTTAGGGGGTGGGCCTCTATCCATCCGGTAAAGGCACAAACAACCACAAGAACATACTTCAAGTTATTGCATCTTTCCATATGAATGTAGTCTATCTGCAACACCTCGAACGGATACCTTGACCCGCTGGAGTTGGTGTTCCCTTTCCAGGATTATGCATCAAGCAAATCATGCAATGTTTAACCAAATTCTCAGCACACTTAGGAATTCCACCATTCTGCCATACCGTAGCCAACAACGTACATATCCCTTTTGAACTAATGTGAGCCAGCCCATGAGCCATAGTAACCACCGGAAGCACATATGCATCCGGCAACAACCATCGCCGGTGCTCTGACAACTCAACCCAACAGCCTGTCGAATCCAACATTCCCGTACTCTCTCTCCACATACTCAATTCTTTCTCAGTAGCTTCTGCCTGAATCATCTTCACAATTTCTGTTGTATCTTCACACATTCCTCCTTCCATAACCCATCTAGCAGGACCTGCAACATACATCCGACTCGTCACATCTTTCGCTGTTTCTCTCGCTACTTCATCTGCAAACGCATTCCCTCGACCCACATCATCCGTAACCTTCTTATGCGCACTACACTTTACTATCGCAATTTGGGTCGGCAAAGTAAGTGATTCAAGAAGTTCACTCACTAATTGTCCATGCTGAATTTTCGTACCATGGGAAGTAAGAAATCCTCTCTCTTTCCACTAACGACCAAAGCTGTGAGCCACGCCAAATGCGTATTGGCTATCAGTAAAAACATTCACTCTCTTTCCTTTTGACAACACACACGCTCTAGTCAATGCTATCAACTCCGCTGCCCGCGCTGCATTCTGTGCAATACGTGCTGTTTCAACAATCGTGTGCACAGTTGTGACAGCATATGCTGCAGTCGTCTCTCCATTCGGAAGCTTAAAGCACGAACCATCTACCCATAGGGTACCATCAGGATTCGAAAGAGGAGTATCTTTCAGATCAACTCTACCCTTCGTTTCCTCCTCTGTCCGGCGAAAACAGTCATGCTGTTCCTGAGCATCTGTCTCTACAAAAATTGGCAACAATGTAGCTGGATTCAATGTGTTGCACCGCTTGATGTGCACATGGCTAGCCAAAAGCGTCAACTCATAACCTGACAAACGTGCACTGGTAAGATGTTGAGTCTTTGTTCTATTCAATAGGGTATCCACTGCATGTGGGACCATCACAATCAATGTATTATCCAATACCAAACCAGCAGACTGTCGGATAGAAACAGCCGCTGCCGCTGTAGCTCTTAGACAAATAGGCAACGCCCTAGCTACCGGATCTAAAGTGGCTGAAAAATACGCACATGGGCGCTGCTTGTCTCCAAAATGTTGAGTCAACACTGACAACGCACAACTTCTCTCTCGTGTACATAAAGTGTAAAAGGTTTACTATAGTCGGGGGTACCCAACACCGGAGCAGAACACAATGCATCACGCAATTCAGAAAAACTCTTCTGACATTCGTCAGACCAAGGAAGAGGGTGTGGTGTGTCCTTAAGAGTAAGTGCCAACAAAGGTTTCGCTAGCAAAGAAAAATTCTGAATCCACTGTCTACAATACGAGGTGATACCTAAGAAGGTACGCACCTCTCTCTGTGTGCATGGCACAGTCATTTGGGCAATCGCTTGAATACGCTCTGGGGTCAATCGTCTTCCCTTCTTCAACAAGAGATGACCTAAGTAGGTCACTTCTTGTCGGCAATATTGCAACTTCGAAGGTGACACTTTATGATGAAGGGCAGACAGGTGTCGCAACAAAGAAAGAGTAACTTCTTTACAAATCTCTTCATCATCAGCAGCAACCAACAGATCATCAACATACTGGATAAGAGTAGCACCAGAAGGCAATGCAAAAGTATCAAGCTGAGTTTTCAAAGCCTGACTATAAATGGAGAGACTCTCACAATAACCTTGAGGAGCGCGTTTAAACCGGAAACTGCTGCCTCCTAAAGAGAAGCCAAAAATATCCCTACTTTCCTCAGCAATCGTGTTCTTCAGATCAATAACAGAAAACCAAGCAGCTGAGGCAGGGATAATAGTCAATAAAGCAGTAATGTCTGGGACAACAGGAAACTGTGGCACAACAATCTTATTGACCTCTCGAAGGTCGATCACAAACCGATACACAGGTGGCTGAGAAGAGTCAGTACGCTTAAAGACAGGCAGAACAGGACTATTACACACATTACCTCTCGTTTCTTCAACCACACCTTTCTCAACCAAATCACAGATAATCGCTAAAAGAGCTCTGTCGCCATCACTGGAAATTTTGTACTGAGGAATGCAAGGTAATTTAGCATTCGACTTAAGGGTAACAACTTAGGGTGGAATCTGCAACGAGACCAACATCATTAGGACCTGTAGCCCAAAGTGTATCAGGGAGAGAACGCAGTTCCAGTGGAAGGCGATCCTTAGATAGATACATCGGGGAAATCACTTTCTTACCCACCGTAAGATGTACTCCCAAAGGAGAACAATGTAATGTCACATGCAATCTTTTCAACAAGTCCAAACCCAACAAATTCTCGGTGAACAGCCTTTACAACGAAACTTTTACAACGCACTACCATTACGACGCAACTTTTACAACGCAAACCATTACAACGCATTGCGCTGGGGGGCCTCTAGGATAGGGAATAGGTTTAATGTACTATCCAACACCTTCCCTACTATCCACGGGGACTGGAGTTGGAATAGTAAATTAAACTATTCACTATCCAGCGCCCAAAAGCACTATGCGTTGTAATGGTATGCGTTGTAAAACCTGCGATGTAAAGGTAGGCGTTGTAAAAGTATGCGTTGTAACGTCATACATCCCAAATTCTCGCCACAGCAAGTCGTTAGAATAAGAGGAGCCTCCAATTCACAAGGACCAATTGAAAGGGGCAAAGGACAAGAAACCGGGTTACGAACTGGGGCGCCAGAAAATCCTACTGAAACATTAATCAAGCCAGACAAGGGTGCCCCAGGGAGTTTAGAGTGCATGATAGAACTCTTTGCGGCACCAGTATCCAAAAGAAAAGGTTCTGCCACACCTGATGTAATCACTTCAACATAAGGTCCACTCTGGTCTACTGGAACTGACACTACTCCCTCCCTTTGTCCATGGCTGTCCTAACTATCATTAAAACCAGCACTCTCACTTCCAACATAATAATCATCAGTGTAATACTGAGCGGACTGGATGGTCGGAACATTCTGTTGGTCAAAATAATTTATAGAGTTCTGAGGGGAAAAGGAACGTTCGTTCTGGGGAAACGTACCACGTCCCCTACCCCTAGGTATTTGTTGGAAACCACCACGACCTCTCAGACCAGACATACCATTCGCACGCTGTAGAAGATCGGGCAACTATTCTTGAAGTGACCTTCCTCTTTACAATAAGCACACTGATTAGGGCCTAGCGAGAGTCGCGAAGCAAAAGACTCAGGCTTCTGCAACAGTTTTTGAAACTGTGGGGGTTGCTGAAACTGACGCTGATTAATGCGAGGCGGATAAGCCTGCTGCAGAAGAACTTTCGTTTTTAATTCTCTAGTCTTCTTTATCCTTCTCATCTTTATCTCTATTCTCATAGTATTGTGCAGTAGCCAATATCTGGGCCGAAGAGGAAACAGCCCATGAACTCTCAGAGTCCTTAAACTTATTAGAAAGTTCAGGAAGTAAATTAAAAACAAACTTATCTACAAACAACCTCAGACCACCTTCTGTACTCATGTCCTGACCACTATGATCAATGAATGTTTCCTCAAACCTAGTGAAGAAATCAGACACACTCTCATCTTTCTTTTGTTTGCATGCTGCTAACTTGGCCCAATTCACCCGCAAAGGAGGCATCACAGTTTTCATTAGATTAATAATCCTACCAGGTAGTTCTGCAACTAAGGGTTCAGGTTTGGCACCTCCTACCTGCCGACCATCTGCAGCAGTAATATTAACCCACGTATCTCCTAACTCTGGCCCGTGATCCTCGTGACGGATCTTCGCCCACAAGGGTTGAGGAAGTACATTACCCATCAACATATCTATGTCAGCTAAATTCATTACACACGCATCAACTGTCTGAGACAACTCCTTGTAATAACCAGCAGGATTTTTACGGGGGTCAGGCAAGGTCTGCTTAAGAGCCAGGATCTCAGCTCTCTTCCAAGGGACATGCACCCACACTCGCTGAAAATGAGCTGGTGCAGCCGCAATACCATGAGCGGCTTCAGTCAAAACTGCCTCTCTCCATACAGGGGGAACCTCTCTCATAGGATACTGCTTCACTTTTCTCCTAACAGAAGGGTCAGGTTCGAACAATGACTGAGGTGGAAGTCTAGACCTAAAAGTGAGTAGTGTCTCTACCGCTTCCTCAACATCGGAACCCACTATCGTTCCTTTAGCAAATTCAGACTGAACATTAATCAATTCCAGTGGAATTGGACCCAACTCATTATCTTCCCACTCCTGACGAAGGAAGGTACACATGACATGACATCAAAAACATACCTTTGTTTTGGTGCCTCCCACTGTAGGAAGATATCCATAACCACTTGTGGACCGTACTTGGAGGCATTCGAAACCCATCTACGAGCAAGGAGATCTAACACTGCCCGCTCTTCGGGACCAGGAAGCTGACTACGTCTCTGCTTACGTTCAGAAACAGGGGTCATATTCAGTGACCCAAAGAAAGGAGACAAAAGACTAGTGACAGTCTCAGTCATTTGTTGCTGAGCAGAAGGAGAAGAAGTTGACATGAGGACAGGAGACAAAGTGTTTTGAGGCAAGAGAGACGTAGGGACAGAAATAAGAGAAGTCGAAGATAAAGGAGTGTAAGGCAAAGGAGTTTGAGGCAAGGCTGGTGGCAAAGCTGGCGGCCCTGGAGGAGGCTGCGCCGCGGGAGGAAGAACCACCTGTGAAGCAACAGGTGGCGGAACAACAACAGGGGGTTGAACGACAACAAAGGGTGCAACAACTGGAGGTAACGGAGGTGTAGTAGCACCCTGCACATAAGGGGGTGGTAATCTCAGTAAATGTGACATCAAAGGATCCTTTTCAGGGTCTTCAGTCACATTTGAAAGGGGAGGTGGCAAAGCTGGGTAACATTTGTCAATGGCCATACAATGTTGTCTATCTAACACTTCAATCACACGATCTTCTTCATCTTCCTTAAACTGCCTAGCAGCTTGCATTACCGACATATTCCTTTCCTTCCTATCTCTCTTAGCTTGCTTAATTTCTCGCTGTTTGGCTTCCTTACGCCAAAGGCGGAAAGAGTCAACATCGCCGGCCGGGCTTTCTTCTTAAATAGCGCAACTTCTAGGTTATCTAAAACATCTGATTCAAAACTACCATGTTGGGGCCATCGTAAAACACCTTCTTTCCTTGTATAACGGACCCATACTTCATTAAAGGTAATGGGACCCACACCATGCTTTGAATAGAGCTCTTAGGTTGGAGTTCCAACCGGAGGTATCGGACACGAGTCCTCCAATCGGGAATCCTTATTACAACTACAACAAAACCATTTCCTAATTTTGCTAAAACCAGGCATCTTTAGCTCACTAGTCTTGCTTCAAACTTCAAGGGGTTATCAAAAATGATACACTCGTAAATATACGAACCCCTCGGCTTCGACTATTGCAATGGCCGAATCAAAACCAAGAAACACAACAAAGTCGTGGGAGCGACCCACTTATACTTAACCAAAATGTCTGTCGCGCCATCAGAAGACCGTCTAACGTCTCGCCTTACAAATCATCACAAGAGGGTCCAAGACAGGGTGACAGTCAGGGCAGCAGTCCTTCGCAGCCGTCGGAAGGGGAAGCCTCGCAGAAAAAAACCTTCGGTCCACGTCGACATGCAGGGGTCAATGAAGTGGCGGCCGTCCTCCAGAATTTCCTCACGGGGCTCCTCACAATCTTCGGGCTTGGACCAGTACCGCTGAAGTCGCCCCACTTTGGGTGCCAGTTGAAGAACCGGGGTTTAACCCAGCGGCGTCCGGGGCACGCCTAAGATCTTCGAGTTCACCTGTCTTGGTATTCAAAGACACGGAATACTTCTGGATGGCGTCAGAGACCAAGTTTATTAGCTGCAGCTAGTAACAGTGATCCTAGAAATACATCACGGTGTAAATTCTCAGGAGACTGCTCATTTTACTGAGGCGAGACGTCTCCTTTTATACCCAATATTCACATTATAAATGTACACCCACTGCACAAAATTCTAGCCAATAAGATACATTTTCAAACAAAGTATCACATAGCAAAAACTCAATTTACAGTATCCCAACCCAAAAGTTAATTATTAGGAATGTCCCAAATTCAATCTCCACAAGCCGGACAAACCTATAATTGAAAGCATAACCCATGTAATGAAGAAACATAAAAAAGAAACAGTAACAGATGCTGAACAAGATAAGGCATGTGCAAGGAAACTAAAAAGTTAACGATGTCCTGAACATTGATTGGCAATCTCAGACAATGATCGATCAGGGAAATTGGCTTTGCGAGGTCAGTTTCAGGTGTAGAGGTCAGTTTCTTACAGTTCATTTCAGAGTCAAAAAGAAACCTAGTTAATGTATACATGAACTAAGAAGGCCAGGCCACTTCGTTCGCCAAGTTACCTTTACAGGCCTACGTGAGGGCAACACAAAATGGTGGCACAGACCAAAATGGAGTCAGACTCGAGAATTACAGAACCTCATACCCTCCTCTTGCCATTACGTAGGCAATAACCTAAGACTCATGTTAATCTGAATCTAGGTCTAGCTAGAAATATAGCAAGCTTCCCTCTCAAAGGAAACAAGTGCAGCACCAGCAAAACAAGCTTCCCTCACACAGGAAACAAGAGCAGCCAGCAGCTAAGCAAGCTTCTCTCACACAGGAAGCAAGTGCAGCCAGCAGCAAAGCAAGCTTCCCTCACACAGGAAGCAAGTGCAGCCAGCAGCAAAGCAAGCTTCCCTCACACAGGAAACAAGAGCAGCCAGCAGCTAAGCAAGCTTCCCTCACACAGGAAACAAATGCAGCCAGCAGCAAAGCAAGCTTCCCTCACGCAGGAAACAAGAGCAGCCAGCAGCAAAGCAAGCTTCCCTCACACAGGAAGCAAGTGCAGCCAGCAGCAAAGCAAGCTTCCCTCACACAGGAAGCAAGTGCAGCCAGCAGCAGAGTAAACTTCCCTGAAACACAAAGCACAAACAGCAGGGTGCAGGCATCTATAACACACAAAGAATATGTACAGCACAGGCAGCAGTGCAAGCTTCCCTCACACAGGAAACAAGAGCATCCAGCCCCAGAGCAAGGTTCCCTAAAATATTAGAACACAGACAGCAGGGTGCAGTCATCCACTACACACAAACAATAAGTACAGCACCGGCAGCAGTGCGAGCTTCCCACACACAGGTAACTTACACAGCCAGCAGCAGAGCAAGGCTCCCTGATACAGGAAACAAGAGGAGCCAGCTGCAGAGCAAGCTTCCCAGAAACACCGAACACAAAAAGCAAGGTGCAGTCATCCATCACACACAAACAATATGTACAGCACCTGCAGCAGTGCAAGCTTCCCTCATACAAAATATGCATGCACATAAGTTTGCTTACATAAACAGAACAGACTTGCTCTTTTTCTCACCCACAAACACAGACTGCAGATGTTCACACCTCACTCAGGTACTAAGAACAGATACATCCATAAGAATGATCACAGCAAGCTTCTAAAATACTGAACAAGTTCAAGCAAGCTTCCCTCAAACACACAGAACAAGTATAGCATATGGAGCTGCTGTGCGATCTTCATTCACACTTATAAGTACCCCAGGAATAGACAGTTGGAGCAGTGCAAGCTTCCTTCAAGCACAACACTAGTATAATGCAAACAAAAGCACACACTTCCCTTGCAGTAAACCAGTGTAAGCTCCAGTCACAAACAGTACAAGAACATATACACACCCTGGAAACACTCATAGACACAAATCCAGAGGGGACCCACCCCAGAGATCAGCAGTGAAAGCTTCTCTCACATTTGAAAAGTCTTTGCTTTGGGTAGCAAAAATTGCTAGTTTTCACATTGTACATGAAAGATAATCATATTTTATTCTCTTATTATAAAAATACAAAACAGTTTTACGATACACAATTTATTTAAAAGTCCACTTATGACTTGCGTTGTAAAGGACGCGTCGAAAAGCACTGCGGGGTAACATCCGCGTTGAAAAGGATGTTCCCCCCACTCACTTACTCATACAGCCACTCACACAGACACTCACTTTCCAATACAGCCACGCACTCACACACCAACTTACTCAGCCAAACACCCACTCAGACAGCCACTCACATAATGCCTCACTCATCCATACAACCACTCACACACCCACCCCTACAACTACTGACATAGCCATACAACCACTCACACACTCATTCAAGCACTCACACAGCTACTCACACACTCAGAAAACCACTCACAACCCCATTCACTGACCCATTCAGCCACTTACATACCCACTGACAGACCTCTACAGCCACTCATACACCCACTGTCAGATACACAGAGCGACTCACACGCCCAATTACACACCCATACAGCCACTCGGACACCCACTCACACACTGATACAAACAGCCACACAGCCACTCAGATGACATATGTTAGAAATAGTAACACTCATTAGTAATACAGATAGAATAGTAATTTAACTTATGCAGTAGCTTAGTATCTATCTTTAAGTCCCAGAAACATTTACCAAACACTTACACTCACTGGATGATGTCATCAGTGATGCCATTTGAGATGCAATCAGTGATGTCATCAGTGATGTCACAGACTATGTAATATGTGAAGGTCATAAGAAGTGCATTGCAGGGTCGTACGTTATAGTAAGCTTAGTTAACTATAATTGCTGAATGTCTATGTTTTTGTGTGAGTGAAATCTGAGCCTAACTATAACGTCCCTGTAACCTTTGGTTTGTGCAGTGAATTTCTAACATTTTTTCCAATACTATTTCCTAACTATAATGTCCCTGTAGCCTTTGGTTTTTTTTCAGTGAATATGTGTGTATGTGTGTGTGTTGACTAGTTTGTGCATGGAAAGTTTCGGGGTGATCCGTCAAGTGGGGTTCAAGAAAAAAGGGGGGCCCAAAATGCTAAATCCCCATGTATTTTCCATAGACTTCTTCAAGAAGGGCTACAGCAAAAACTGCTTAACGCAATTACACCACATTCTACAGGAAGCTAGATCTTGGTCCGCAGATTGTGATTTTTGTAATTTGGAGTAAATCCATTCTGTAGTTTTTAAAAACATATTTGTATATCTGAACAGTTATGTCCGCGAGAGGCTTGCGAGTGTCTAATGGGAGTACCAGTTCAAAAATAGAACGTTCTGATTGACCTAGGGATCCTTTTTTGGGGCCAATTCACTCCCGTGGCAGTCAGACTTCCGTGGGAGAGAGCGCTCTGATTGGCTACCAGCAACATGAGAAAAGTGTAGCCATTTCAGGACTCGGGGACATAGTCCTATTTCCCAAAGAGTTTTTAAAAACAAAATATAAGGGCGCAGGGTATCAGATGCATTGGATTCTGCAGAGGAGGATCTAGACATCCTTGGTCAACTGTGCACTTTCCTAGGAGGATCAAAGGGGGCACCTTTGGGGACACCTGTAGCATCCTCTGGGAAGTCTGAGTTGCCTAGGTGGGAGTCATCAGGCTCCACCTGGTCAGGGTTAGATTCTAGGTCACAGAGGGGTCCCCCTCCTGGCCTATCTTCATTCCCTGCCTCACCCACTCTGTCCTGTTCATCTGACCCTGAGGCTTTCCTGAGGTCATCTAACAGTAACACCTCTAAGAGGCGATGAGTGTTGGCTCCTTTCCCTGTCTTCAACTTTCTAGAGGCATACAATGCTTTCAGTTCGTGGAACGAAATATCACTGTGTCTAGTAGGCAGAGAGCCACTGGCATCTCATTTGGAAGACATACTAAGTGTGGTGTGGTATTGCACCTACCTAACCTAGTGGACACTAAACTCCCTGAGGTTGGAGAAGGGTGTGCTAGACCCTTGGCTTACCCAACCCTAAATTCAGTATAAGTTATTATTCTAGGCTTGTATTATATGTGCCTAGTATTAGTGATAGTTTTTCAATTAATCAACACACAGATTTGTCTGGTAAAACAATGCAGGCTTGAATCCCGACCACTGCTCATCATTTTGAGAAGCTGGCCTGGTATATGATGTCCACTTACGTAAGTGGACACCTTGCATGTTAGACCCGGCCTCGTGGCGTGGTCATCCCTGACCCGTGCACCGCAGCAAGCTCCTGATTATCACGGCTTACCCGACCATTCCCTCCATGATCCACACACACGACACTGGACTTCCCCGTTCTCCCCCTCCATCTTCCCGGTACGGGGCGCACCCAAACCCTCTAGGCCCCAGAAGGCCTCCGGTGCCCATTCCCCTGCACCTAAGATGGCCTCCCCCGGCCCCAACACGACCTCGGCCCTAGACGCGCCATACCCGGCTGGGGGGTAGAGCGCCCCGTGAGCGAGAGAGGGAGGAGCAGGCCGATCACACCTCCCACCTCCCCTCGAGAGATGGGTTTCGATCGCCCATCCGGCCTGCTGCGTGTCTGGGATCCTTCCAGACCCAAATTGAAAGGATGAAAGGGGCCGCGTGGGAGGAACCCCCAACAAGCGGCTCCCAGGTGCTAAGACCTCTGCCTGCGAGGACTGCGGACATCAAAGAGAAAGAGTCCTATATAAAGGGATGCTCTGGGACGATCAAGCTAGTTGAATTCTGGAACTACGAGAGCCCTGCTGACGTTGTCGCGGCTCCTACCCGGCAGAGAAGGACTTCTGCTCAAAACCATCTGAGCCCTGCTGACATCGTCGCGGCTCCTACCCGGCAGAGAAGGACTTCTGCCCGAAACCATCAGAGCCCTGCTGACATTGTCGCGGCTCCTATCCGACAGAGAAGGACTTCTGCCCGAAACCATCTGAGCCCTGCTGACATCGTCGCGGCTCCTATCCGACAGAGAAGGACTTCTGCCCGGAATCATCTGAGCCCTGCAGACGTAGTCGCGGCTCCCTCGCAACTTTGAGAACACCTTAGCCCTGCTGATTCGATCGTGGCTCCGAGACTATCCTGGTCCGGCTGGACCCAAGATCTACTCGTATCCCCCAGCTCGAGGATTGAGAGCTGTGCGCCGGATATGCTCCTGCATCTATTTTGAACATTAAGACTGTCCCGCTACCCAAACCCTTACTGAGACTCATTGAGCCCTTGCTCTACTTGTACATAACAATCTTGCGGATCATAAAGATCCTTTTGCTTGAAATATAAAGATTACGTTCTCTTGAAAACCTACAGTGTGGTGTCCCTTTGTCGAGTGGGGCTAGCTCAGCGCGTGTGATCCTAGATTCGAGACTCTCTCCCTGAGGGTCTCCCGCCAGTGCTCGGCAGTGTTCCTAGGAGAGGTGGGTCACAGGGTGGTCGAGTACATATTCTGGCCTCCCCTGGGATCGCCCCTTCTAACATTGGTGGCAAGCGACGGGATCCAAGCCCACAATCTAGAGATCGTACAGAGAGCGGCTGACGCACTACCGAGCAAAGAGGGAAGAAGGAAACACCATGAGTCCTACCGAAACGGACGCGAGTACCACGTTCCGTGTGGAACAGCTGGAAGAGTACACACACAAAGAATTGAAGGAATTTTGCAAGGAACGGAAAATCGCTACCACAGGCCTAAAAACGAAAGAAGATATGCAAAAAGCCCTACAAGCCTGTGTGGAGTGCGGAGCACCCCTTCCCCAAACAGGAGGAGAAGCGGAGCAGCCGGCCGAAACCGAACTCAGCCAAAGGGGAAGCAGCAGCGCCCAGATACGAAGTAACGCACCAGATGGGGGCCCCTCCCCGGAAGAGCTAGTGGACAGAGATAGAAGCCGCAATCACGAACTTGAAATGGCCAAACTAAAAATCGAGGGCGAACTAAAATTAGCGGAAAAGAAGCTAGCGGTAGAACAGCTACGAGTGCAGGGGAGTTGGAGGAGAAGAAACTCCAACGAGAACATGAAGGCAAGAGACTTCAGCTAGAGCATGAGCGCGGCTTGAAGGAGATCGAACTGAAGGCAAGAAGCGAAGAAAGCCGACCCCGAGGAACAGAGAGACCGTCCCCCCGGTAGAGCCAAAAGTCCACATCCCCAAGGATGTGGTGAAAGAATACTATAAAACCGACGATATCCAGCAATGGTTCAAGGCCTACGAAGTCCCCATGACCTCCCACCGAGTCCCACAGAAGGATTGGGGGGCTGGGTTGTGGGGTCGATTCCTGAGCCAGGGGAGAGACACCCTGCTCGACCTGCCGTCCTCAGTGCAGACCTCCTACAGCCATATGAAGGAGGCCCTCCTAACGAGATACGGGCTCACCCCCGAAATGTATCGCCAGCGGTTCCGAGACTGCAAGAAGCTCCCTGGCACCACGTGGGTGGAGTACGTGAACTTTTACAGTCGAGCATTAGAAGGGTGGATCAAGGGCAGCAAAGTTACCACCTTTGAAGAACTAACCGACCTCATTGCATGGGAACATTTGTCCTCAAACTGTTTTGTGGAACTACGCGAACATCTGCTTGACAGCAAGCTTGCAGATCCGAGGAAGCTGGCCGTCGAAGCAGACCGCTGGGTGATCACCCGGGTCCCCCGGGGCCCCGTAGGTGACTACCCCCGAAACAGTCAGGGACCTCCCCGCCAGAGAGGGGGGGGGAAACCAAGGAAGACAGGGGGAGTTCCAGTCAGGTCCCCAGCGTAGTCCCCCCAGAAGCCAACCCTCGAACTTTCCAGCACCCCCGTCAGCCAGTTCCGGTCCCCTAGGTAGACACGGGCACCGAGTCACCATCACATGTTTCTGTTGCCAATAGCCCGGGCATTACGCCAGTGACCCCCAGTGTCCCATGGCCACGCGACCCACCACGACAGCTCCCCCAGCCCGACAGATGGCCAACATAGCCCTAGGGTAGGAGATGGAGGACACCGAAGAGTGGGAACCCGCTGCCATGATCCTAGTCTCCCTAGGAGACCGAGAAATGGTGCCCGGGGCCCCCCTACCCACTAACACCAAAAAGTACCGGCAGCTAGTGACGGTTAATGGCCACTGAGTGGAGGCCCTTCGTGACACCGGGGCGAGCATCACAGGCGTCCTGAGTCACCTAATCAAAGAGGACCAAATCATCCAGAATGTCTTTTGCCCCGTAGTATCCGCCGACAATACAGAGAGCTTGTGTAAAATGGCCTTGGTACCGTTCGAATGGGAAGGAGTGGCAGGCAAGTTACGCGTAGCTGTCCGAACCTCACAACCTGTGGACTGTCTCCTGGGTAACGACCTAGAAAGTTCCCAGTGGGAACAAGTTGAGCGAAAAACCCACCTGAGCATGATGGGCCTCCCCGAATGGGTGTGCGCCACCACGCGATCCATGTCTGCCCGACTGCCCCCCCTCGGGGAAGTCGAAGCCGAACCTCCCAGCCACACCCCCGTAGGCGAAGACAGTGATGACCGAACCGAGCCCGACGGCCTCTCCCCAGGAGGAGAACCCGTCGCCAACGACGAAATCTTGCATCCCGATCCCGCACAGATCACTGAGCTAGGTGATCTGCCCGAGTTGGCACAATGGCGTCACGAGGGGGGCCCCTCCCGAGAGGAGTTCTGCCGGGAGCAAGCCACCTGCCCTTCCTTGGTCGGACCCCGGCAACAGGCCGAAGCCCAAGCTGCCGGCGACCAGTCCGGAACCCATTTAGTCTATTGGGAGAATGACCTCCTGTACAGCGAGCAGAAGTCTGCCGAGCTAGGGTCAGCCCGAGTGCTGGTGGTACCCCTACGCTTCCGAGACTTCCTCCTGGGCCTGGCCCACGACGTACCTCTGGCGGGACACTTGGGCCAGGACAAGACCTATTACCGCTTAGTTACGCACTTTTATTGGCCAAAGATGCGAGCGAACGTAGAGGCCCACTGCAAGTCCTGTCCCACGTGCCAGGCTAGTGGGAAAAGTGGAGGAACGCGCAAGGCTCCCCTCCAACCCTTCCCCGTCGTCATGTACCCCCTTCGAGCGGGTCGGGATCGACATTGTGGGGCCCCTAGACCTCAGAACCTCTCAAGGTCACCGATTCATCTTAGTCCTGGTGGACCATGCCACACGATACCCCGAGGCCATTCCCCTCCGCACAGTAACGGCCCCCGTGGTGGGCCGGGCGTTGATGGGGAACTTTTCACGAGTAGGTTTCCCCCGAGAGGTCGTGAGCGACCGCGGCACAAATATCATCTCCAAATATATGATGTCCCTGTGGCAACAATGCGGAGTGTCCTACAAATTCACCACCCCGTACCATCCCCAAGGAAATGGCCTAGTAGAGCGGTTTAACCGGACTCTGAAGGGGATAATCATGGGTCTAGAAGAGCCCCTCCGGCGTAAGTGGGACGTCCTCCTCCCCTGCCTCCTGTTCGCCTACCGGGAAGTCCCCCAAAAATCCCTGGGGTTCAGCCCGTTTGAATTGCTCTACGGACATCCCGTCCGGGGGCCCCTCAGCTTGGTCAAGGAAGGGTGGGAGACGGTACCCCGAGAACCACCCCAGGATGTGTTTAGATACATCCTGACCCTCCGAAATCAGACTCGGAAGTTCTGAGCGCTGGCCGAGGTCAACCTCGAGGCGAGCCAGGAGGATATGAAGCGCTGGTACGACCAGAATGCCACTCTGGTCGAGTTTCAACCGGGCCAGCAGGTCTGGGTGATGTCCCCGGTGAAACCCTGCGCCCTCCAGGATAAATGGACCGGGCCTTTCAAAGTCGTGGAGCGAAAGAGCCAAGTGACGTACTTGGTGGACGTCCAGTCCCCTCGGAACCACCTCCGGGTCCTCCACGTGAACCGCCTCAAGCCTCACTTCGTGCGGACGGAGTTGAGTTTGCTCCTGGCCACCGACGATGGGGCGGAAGAGGAAACGGAGCCTCTCCCTGACCTCCTGTCTGCCAAGCAGAAAGATGGCTCCGTAGAAGGAGTGAGCCTCTCTCCCTCCCTCACTCCCCGGCAACGTGAAGACTGCTGCCAGCTCTTGGGGCAGTTCTCTGACTTATTTTCTCTGGTCCCCAAGGTCACCGACTGGTGTGTCCACGATGTGGACACCAGAGACAGCCCGCCGGTGCGACACAGAGCCTACCGTGTACCCGACCGAGTCCGGACCTGCATCCAGGCCGAAGTCTCAAAAATGCTCACCCTGGGGGTGGTCGAACCTTCCGACAGTCCCTGGGCCAGCCCGGTGGTACTGGTCCCTAAGGCCGCTGCCCCTGGTGCCGCCCCCGAACTAAAGTTCTGTGTGGACTACCGGGGGCTCAACGCAGTCACCCGAGCTGACGCCCACCTCATTCCCCGCGCAGATGAGCTCATTGACCGCCTAGGGTCTGCTCACTACCTAAGTACCTTCGACCTGACCTGCGGCTACTGGCAAATTGCTCTCACAGAGGGAGCCAAGGAGCAGTCCGCCTTCTCCACCCCGGACGGGCACTATCGCTTCCGAGTGATGCCGTTCGGAATGAAAAATGCTAGAAGAGTTCAGCGCCGCATATCTGGACGATATCACGGTGTTCAGTTCACAATGGAGCGAGCACCTCCGGCACCTCCGGAGGGTGTTACTGGCCCTGCGCCAGGCAGGTCTGACTGTGAAGGCTAGCAAGTGCCAGATTGGGCAGGGGTCAGTGGTCAACCTAGGGCACCAGGTCGGAAGCGGGCAAGTCGCCCCTCTCCAGCCTAAGATCGATGCCATCTTGGCCTGGGAACCACCCACCACACAAACCGAGGTCCTAGCCTTCCTGGGCCTCACCGGGTACTACCGGAGGTTCATAAAAAGTTATGGCAGCCTAGTGGGTCCCCTCACAGAACTAACCTCCAAGAAACAGCCCCAGAGAGTGCAATGGACCCCCTCCTGCCAAGAGGCGTTCGACACCTTAAAGGCCGCCATGTGTACTGCCCCCGTGCTCCAAGCCCCCGACTACTCAAAGGAGTTTATCGTCCAAACCGAGGCTTCCGAGCATGGCATTGGGGCCATACTGTCACAGCTCAATGAGAAAGGCATAGATCAGCCCGTAGCATTAATCAGCAGAAGGGTACTGCCCCGAGAACAGAGATGGAGCACCATCGAACGAGAAGCATTCGCCGTAGTCTGGGCCCTCAAGAAACTACGACCCTACCTGTTCGGAACCCACTTCCGAGTGCAAACAGATCATCGACCCTTACGGTGGCTCATGCAGATGAGAGGAGAGAACCCCAAACTGCTGCGATGGTCGATCTCCCTCCAGGGGATGGACTTCACCGTAGAGCATCGCCCTGGTACTGACCACGCCAACGCTGACGGCCTCTCCAGATTGTTCCGCCTCAGCGAAGAGAACACCCAAGAGGATGGGTAGTTCTCCCCGACATTCCGCTGGGGGGACACGTGTTAGACCAGGCCTCGTGGCGTGGTCCTCCCTGACCCGTGCACCACACCAAGCTCCTGATTATCACGGCTTACCCGACCATTCCCTCCATGATCCACACACACGACACTGGACTTCCCCGTTCTCCCCCTCCATCTTCCCGGTACCGGACGCACCCAAACCCTCTAGGCCCCAGAAGGCATCCGGTGCCAATTCCCCTGCACCTAAGATGGCCGCCCCCGGCCCCAACACGACCTCGGCCTTAGACCGCCATACCTAGCTGGGGGGTAGAGCGCCCCGTGAGCGAGAGAGGAAAGAGCAGGCCGATCACACCTCCCACCTCCCCTCGAGAGATGGGTTTCGATCGCCCATCCGGCCTCACTGAGGGCTGGCTCCAAGCATGCTGCGTGTCTGGGATCCTTCCAGACCCAACTTGAAAGGATGAAGGGGCCGCGTGGGAGGAACCCCCAACAAGCAGCTCCCAGGTGCTAAGACCTCTGCCTGCGAGGACTTCGGACATAAAAGAGAAAGAGTCCTATATCAAGGGATGCTCTGGGACGATCAAGTTAGTTGAATCCTGGATCTACGAGAGCCCTGCTGACGTCGTCGCGGCTCCTACCCGGCAGAGAAGGACTTCTGCCCAAAACCATCTGAGCCCTGCTGACATCGTCGCGGCTCCTACCCAGCAGAGAAGGACTTCTGCCCGAAACCATCTGAGCCCTGCTGACATTGTCACGGCTCCTATCCGACAGAGAAGGACTTCTGCCCGAAACTATCTGAGCCCTGCTGACATTGTCGTGGCTCCTATCCGACAGAGAAGGACTTCTGCCCGGAACCATCTGAGCCCTGCAGACGTGGTCGCGGCTCCTTCGCAACTTTGAGAACACCTGAGCCCTGCTGATTCGATCGCGGCTCCGAGACTATCCTGGTCCGGCTGGACCCAAGATCTACTCGTATCCCCCAGCTCGAGGATTGAGAGCTGTGCGCCGGATACGCCCCTGCATCTATTTTGAATATTAAGACTGTCCCGCTACCCAAACCCTTACCGAGACTCATTGAGCCCTTGCTCTACTTGTATATAAGAATCCTGCGGATCATAAAGATCCATTTACTTGAAATATAAAGAATAAGTTCTCTTGAAAACCTACAGTGTGGTGTCCCTTTGTCGAGTGGGGCTAGCTCAGCGCGTGCGATCCTAGATTCGAGACTCTCTCCCTGAGGGTCTCCTGTAAGTATGAGCGCAAAATCCGTTACGCTCGCGGATTTTGCGAATTTTCGGTAAATTCGCGATCCGCGAACTCCCGCGAATTTACTGCAAATTCGCAAATCCGCGAGCGGCGGATTCTGGGGGCAAAAGTTCAAGCCTTGCAGGCCTGTTGTAACTATTTTACGATGGCGCCGGTAAGCTGCCAGCGCCATCCTAAAATAGTTACTAAATTAGCTTCAACAGGAAGCTCTAATAGATAAAATAAAGCAGGTGCTCGAGCGCCTGCTTTATTTTATCTATTAGAGCTTCCTGTTGAAGCTAATTTAGTAACTATTTTAGGATGGCGCTAGCAGCTTACCGGCGCCATCGTAAAATAGTTACAACAGGCACAAAACGGTGGCGTCTTCTTGAATAAATATGAAGGGCAGGGTTCATTCTGGCACGACGGTCCTGGCACAAAAATTAAACATCAACCGTAAGCACTTACAGATATCAAGTAAGCATGTGCCCTAGTTGTATCTTAAATTCAGTGACTCATTCATCGGCCCAAAAATCAATCGTGAGCGTTGTCAAGGCTGGGCAGCTGTGCCCTCTTCCCAAATATACCATCGAAAATCAGCTGTGATGCTGGACAGAGGCCTTTGCATCCAATGACTTTCACGAGCGCAATCCTCGTGCTGTTCCTGTGGCCAGGAGCTTCTGTATCTTCATCTGCTGCTCTGATCGGTCTCTGACCTTTAATGCACACAAGAGGCATGTGCACTCGCATGGAAGCCCCGTCCGTTTGGCCCCGCCCACACACTCGTGGTGTGCACCGTCTTCCCGCCATTTACCCACTATGATAGCTCACTCACAGGACCCCTGCGCCCTTCGGCGCGATTGCATAGTAACACACACCTGGTCGCTGTAGACAACTCTCTGGCACTTTAGGCAGCTGTAGTCTAGTAAAAGCACTATACATTTACCCAACGAGGTAGCAGCACTGACTGATTATCCAGTAGAAAGTACTCCAGTTGAGTAGAGGTATGGCACAAAACGGTGGCGTCTTCTTGAATAAATATGAAGGGCAGGGTTCATTCTGGCACGATGGTCCTGGCATGGAAGCCCCGCCCCAAATCCGCCGACCCACAAATCCGCCGATCCGCGGATTTTGTGGATCCACGATCCGTGAATACGCAAATCCGTGAATCGTGGATCCGCAAAATCCGCCCATGCTTAGCTTAGTCTCCTGCCAGTGCTCGGCAGTGTTCCTAGGAGAGGTGGGTCACAGGGTGGTCGAGTACATATTCCGGCCTCCTCTGGCATCGCCCCTTCTAACATTGCACCAGTCCAGACAATCCTTATGGTGATTTAAGAGGTCTTAGACAATCTTAAAAAAGCTATCTTGGTGATAGTTGTTGAGTACAGCCTTCAGGCTTAGTCCAGAAGGAGTGTAAAGCAACTTGTTTCACCAGAATGCAATCTTATAGTAAAGACTAAGTAAAAAAGAACCACACAAGGTATTTATAAAAATATGAATTTATTATATAACACTCTCTAATACATTTAGATATCTCCTCCATGGAGATAAACACAATGCACTCAGTACTTTACATAGAATACAGTGAATAGCACTGTTAGACCTGGCACCATTGGCGTGGGTCTCCCTTCCATTTTTTGCTGTTGCCTCCTGTATTTTTGCTATGTTTTTGCTTGTTTAGATGCTTTGTGCACTTTTGCCACTGCTGTTCAGTGCCAAAGTGCAGGTGCTCCCTATTGTAAATTGTTGGAATGGATTAGTGACTCCATGATTGGCTTATTTGATTTACTTGTCAGACCCTAGTTTAGTGCACCCTAAGTGCCCATGGCCTGTAAATCAAATGCTGTTGGTGGGCTTGCAGCACTGGTTGTGCCACCCACAGAAGCAGCTGTAAAGTGTGGCTCAGGCCTGCCATTGCAGAGCCTGTGTGCAGTCTGGGACTGCCATGTCGACTTGGCAACTGCACCCACTTGCTAGTCCCTAAACCTTCCCTTTTCTACATATTAGTCACCCCTAAGGTAGGCCCAAGAGCTGGGCGCATTGTATGTAAAAAGTAGGACATGCCCTGATGTGTGTGGCATGTCCTGATAGTGAATTACAACCAATTTCGTTTCTCACTATTGCAAGGCTACCTGTTCCCCATAGGTCAGAATAGGCAGTTTGGTTTTAACATTTTATAATTCTAACTGACCCAGGGAACAAGGTAGAAAACGAGTTTAGTATGCCTGATCTCAAAATGTTAAAATACATCTTTTAGTGAGGGGGATTTTTACATTCTGTGGTTGAAAACACTACTTTTAGAAAGTAGGTATTTTCTTGCCTAACCATCCAGTATGCCTCTGCTAGGTTTGTGTATTCCATGTCTGGTTTGTGAGTGACAGGGGGCTAGAGAGGGCCTTGGCTCCATTAGTCTGATGGGTCAGGGCTGGTCTGAATTGGCCCTGCATTGAATAGAGAGTAGGGGCGGAGATTTCCTTTCACTGACCTGAGCCCTCATAGAATAGAGAGTAGGGGGTGGAGTTTTCCTTTCAGCTACCTGGGGCAGGTCTGCTTTCAGCAATGCTGTCTCTGCCTCCTGCCAGGAACTTGCACCAAGGAGGACAAAAATGGTTTTGACCAGGTACAGACACTCTCTGGCTTCAGAGAACAAGGGATTTAGCAGTACAAATATTGAGGCCTAGACCCTGGAACTTTAGATGACTTCTGGGAATCAAGACGAACCCTTTGCCAAGGAGAGAAATCAAGGAAGCTGAAGGAGAAGACTGCCCCTGTGCTGTGTGCTGTTTTGGGGTTACCTGCAGTGATTACTTATTGCCAAGGAAAGGAGAAAAGGAACTTTGTGTGTACTTTTACTATCTTGTGGAAGATCTCCATGGGCTTGAAGCTGAGCTTGCCTCCTGTTCTAAAGTCTCAGGGACACAAAGACTTCACCACCAGCTCCCCCTTGAATTTGCTTGCCTGGAATTCTACCTGCAGTGAGGTGTTTTGGGCCCTCTGGAGTGTCGCTGGGAGCTGGAAACGCGACGCAATGAGGAAGAAGCATGTCGTCACCGTAGCAGTTGATGTCGCATCGCCGAAGAAGCGTGCCTTTGCTGCAGCTGTTCTCCGTCCCATCGCAGACGAAGCGTGTCGCATCACTGGAGAAGCATGCCGCCGCCGCAGAGGTCGCAATCGCATCACCGGAGAAGTGCGTCGTAGGGCCTGTCGTGGCTCCAAAGTTCAGTGATTTTGCCGCACGGCCATCAGACGTGAAAGCATTGCATCCAAGTTGTCGCATCGCATCAAAGACGCCATTTTGTTGCATCGCACCGCATCATCGCATCTCATCGAGACGCCATCTTGTCGCATCATAACCGAATGCAGTAAGAAACCAACGTATCACCTCATCTCCGGTAAGGTGCCGACGCATCACGTCCCCTGCACTGCAGTAAGGAACTGACTTATCGTCTCCCCCGAAGCAAGGAACTGGCGCATCACCTTCCCTTTGAAATTAAAGTGTTGCATTTACCATCTACATTCAACTGAGCTATTTCTGCCATTTAAAAGTTATATTATTGATATTGTATTGTGGTTTGGTCTTGTTTTAAGTCTAGTAAAGATATTATTATTTTTCTAAGCTGGTGTGGTGTCCATTTGTAGTGCTTTCACTGTATGATTGTATGTATTCACAAATGCTTTACACACTGCCTCTGAGATAAGCCTGTCTGCTCGGGCCAAGCTACCAAGGGGGTGAGCAGGGGTTATCTAGGAGTGTGCCCCCCTTATCCTGACTAGAAGCAAGGGTCCTTATTTGGACAAAGGTGCAAACAATTGCCAACTAGAGTCCCCCATTTCTAACACACAAGAAATGCACTGTGGATCACAGGGGGAGGGGGACCAAACCATATATTAAGAAAGTGGTATAAGAACCAAGACAATGTCGAGAGGACGTAGAAGTGCGGGGGACCCACGGAACCACCCAAGGTGAGTGACTAGGAACCCCAAGGAGAGCGTGTGCAGTGTGGGAACACGACAGTGTGCTCCGTACAACTCTACATGTAAGTCGCAGTTGGAATTTTAAAGATTAAAGACCATTGCCAGTGGACCCTGAAGAAACCCTGTGGAAGACAGAAGGTTGGAGATCCACCCCACCCTTTGATACCCTAGTACCCATGTTACCTACACCAGGGAAGCTGGTGGCAAAGGTGTGAAGGGGTGTCGGCAAAACCACCAATTACCCAATGGAGGACTTCAGGAAAGTGCCGCTGCTGAAGGAGAAAGTGTCGGGGGAATCCGAAGGGGGACTCTAGATGATAGGTACCTGCAAGTGGAGGGGTCTGAGTCTATGTCACTCAGGAGTGACCAGGAGACTTGGAAGACGAATGCCGAGTGCTAAGGGGTTGGTGTCTGGTGGGAGCACCAACAAGCCTTCGCAAATGCACCCAACACAGGAGTTGAAGAAGCAGCAACGTCGGGACCAGCAAGGTCTGGGGACTCACCACAAGCAGGGGAGTCAGGCCGGCCCCAAGCAGCCAGTGGAGCCCAAAAGAAACAAAGGTGACCCTTAAATGGACCCACAGGCTGGAGGCACTGGAGTTGTGAGAGGACTGCGAGCAGCTCAACAAAAGATACAGGCCACTGTGTGCACAATGCGAAGTGGACAAATACTTTAGTTACTGGAGGGGCTTGAAGTTAGGGCTAATCGGAGCCTGAAGATCTTCTTGGAAGGAAGCCAACAAGCCTTTGCAACTGCAAGTTGACATATGGCACAGGGGTTCATTTATTGCAGCCCCCACGAGGGATACTGGCCTCAAACTTAGCAAGAGGGTAAGGCAGGCCTCTGGAGCTTTGGAAAACCACCACCTCTCTTGCAGAACATTTCGGAGTCCGGAGGAGCTCAGGAGCAGCAGACTGGTCGACTTAATTGCGGTGCCTTCAAATGCAGGGAATTGAGTCTTTCACTTTAACGAAGATTCCTTCTGGTGTCTTTGATGCCCACAGGTTGCTGTATGGTGCACAGGCACAGACGATGCAGCGGACTGGAAGGGAGACGAAGTTGAGCCCAAACAATGTACAGCGAAGTCCAGAGAGCCCAGACGGTAGAAGAAGTAATGTCTGAGCTAAATCTTGCCTTAAGACGAATCTAGGAACCTACACGCAGGTAAGTCCTTAAGTACCCTAAGGAAAAGGTTGGGACAATTCAGGGGACCCTCCCAGGGGAGAGTCTGGACATGAGGGAGGTTACTTTCATGTCATTTGTCCAGTTTTGCACCAGATCGGGAGCCAATGGCACCCAGGACTAGTTTGAACCGGACTATGCACGGGGACGCCAAATGTGCTCCTCATGCAGACTTAGTGGCGATGGCTAGAGCACCAACCCAGTCCCAATACACTAATTCCTGCCTGGGAGGTGGTCACTCATCCCTGTGACAGGAGGCCTATTGTTCTGCCTTCCCCTGCTCGAGCTTGGCTCAGTAGCAGGAGGGCAGAAATGTGTCTCTGGTCGGAAGCAGCCATTTGTGCTGTCCGGGTCTAGAAGGTTGGCACAGGGAACACTGAGAGCCTAACAGAGGGCTCTGCCAGTGCTTGGAATCATACCTCACACACCGTTTACAGTGTGGGTCTATGATTCCAACATGTTTGAAACCAAACATGATAGGATTCGTTGCAGCCAGCTTCAAGAGGGTCATCGCATAATTACGCGGTGCCCCTCTATATGGTCTATGGCTGCTTCACTGACAACCCGGGAAAATGGACTATGTAGGCTGTAGGAGTGTCCTGCTCATGCAGGGACACCCTCTCACTTAGAACCAAGCACCCTGTCCTCAGGATTGCAAAGGCCTGGTATAGGGGTGACTGATAGGTTTTAAGTGCAGTGACCCTAGATATAAGAAACCTATATCTTTCGTAAGGAGTGCTAGCACCAGCTTAAAAAGGCTGCATTGGCAGGCCTGTAGTTCTATTTTGAATGGTCTCCCATGAGTGGCATAATGAATGCTTCAGTCCATGGGACCTCTGGAGTACTTATGCCCTAGGTACCTTAGCACCATATACTAGGGACTTATAAGGGTACCCCAGTATCCAATCTGGGATGTACCTGAGTACTGAACATAACAATTTTAGGGAGAAAGAAGACAGAGTGGGGTCCTGATTAGCAGGATCCCAGTCAGACTAGTCAATAACAGCTTAGTACCAGGCAAAAAGTGGGATAACCATAGAAGCAGATTCTACTTTCCTACACAATACAACACAATACCCCCCAGGTGTGCAAGGACAATCCCCAGGGTCCCTTTCATGCATTACCTTTGTTGGGCAATGCTGTATTACTCATGTCCAATGTTGGTCTCGGGTATGTACAGGTAATGGTCATTGGTTCAGAAAGCGATCAGTCATCGTTTCATTTTGTAGTCCATGATTTCATGAATGGTTTTAATCAAACGTATCCCATTCTGGTGGCCAAACGTCCAGATTAGTACTCATGCTCTATGAATCTCGATAACGAAATATTGTGAATGTAAGTTTATAGGTAAGCAGAGGGTTACTGTTGTCTACATTACGTATTTTGCATCGACAGAGTAGGTAGATAAGAATAGTAAACACATGCTTACCTATATGTCCTACCTACACTACATTCTGATAGTCGGCATTTAGCCTATGATACTGTAGTAGCAAGTGAGTTAAAAAAAGGGCCGGACTGGCCGTAGCGGACACCAGGCGATTCCCCGGTGGGCCGCTAGGGTGGGGGCCGATTTTGGGCCCCTGGGGGCCGTTTTTGTTACAGGGCCGTTTTTGCAGCATAGCTGCAAAATCGGCCCTCTAACAAAATCGTACGAAACCAGCCCTGGCAAATAGCTTGGCTGCTCCCACGGGGGGCTGGCCGAGCTCTTTGCCAGGTCCAGTTTTGGCTCCCAGTCTGGCCCTGGTTAAAACTCAATGTTATGACATCCTCATCCTTTACACTGTGTTCTTTTTTATTGCTGTCACTACAGCGAGTAGGGTGAGTGAGATCCAGGAGTTCTTTGCTTTCTATCTCTACGCTGTGTTCCATCTTGAATAGGTTTGCTTGAAGATTCTGAGCCTGATTTAGATCTCGGCGGATGGATTCCCCCGTCACAACGATTTTTGATATCCTGTCTGCCGAAATATACATCCTATTAGAACATTGGAATGTTGGGAGCCCCATTGAAGACAATGGAGTGCTCCCTGCAACATTCCAATGTTTTCACAAAGGCCTCTAGGAGCTGCTTCGAGAGGCCTTTGTTTTATTTGATAGATCATTCTGCCCTTTAGTGGCAGAATGTTATAATGGCGTTATAGCCCTTCGTAGCAGGGCTACACCAGCTATTAAAGTTCCGCTCCCTTGTTAAAGGCCCTCGACTTCAGCTCGGGCCTTTAACAATGGAGCGGGCCTTTAACAGCCAGTATAGCCCGCTACGGCGGGCTATTATATATCCTATAGAATTTTTATTTTGACAGATGAGATATTATCCAACACGGTTGTGATGGAGTAACCCGTCTGCCGAGGTCAAAAGGAGGCCCTTTGTTTCTTATCCTAAGCAGTGTCATACTTCTACCTAACTCTGTCTCTGATTGATTGATTGATTGTCTCTGCCGGTGTTTTTCCAGGCTTTAGAATCCAAAGGGCTATTCATTTTGAGGTAGCTCTTGTGTTAGGATGCAATGGCACAGTCGCATCCTAATGGCGCGTCATGATGTACCAGGGTCCACACGCTCTTCTCATGGGCCATGGTGGCCGGCTCGCAGAATCCACAGCCCACCATCCTGAGTTACTTCTGGGCCTGGAGCTTTGCCTAAGGCACCAGGCCCCGGCCTTGTCCTCCATCCCCAGAAACCAAGAAGCGCCATGGTTCTCCGCGCCCCAACGATGACGCAGAATGGCCACATTGTGCCTTGAGCCCTTTGTGGCGCACTCTCCCCACAATCTGTGCACTGTAGCCCACGCCGTTGCCAAACAAGGCCTCGCCTTCGCCCGGGAAACCTTCCCGGAAGCCTGGTGGCACCAAGTGCGTCAGAGGCGGAGCCGGGATCAGGCTAATATTGTTTGTGTTCAAGTATCTTTAATTCCTTTCCAAATGTTTTGTGATTTCACTAATGGTCCGGAAAAACTCGGGGTGCAACCGAGTGGGGCGAGATGGAGTCTCCCCGAACGACGACCTTTCCCGCCAAAGGCGGCCTGCGTCGCGCGCCGCCCCATGCTGGGCGGAGGCTGAGCCCGCCTTTCAGCGGGATGCTGTAGGGGCGCGAGGCGCATTGAGGGCTAATACCTCTCCACGGCCCGTGCCCACCTGGGGGCCCGCCTGGCACGGCTGGAGCCCTCATTAGGCCTCCGTCCTCTGTGGCCACCTGGGCCCCGGATCCGGAGGTGTTTAATCCCCGGTCATTCATGGGAGAGGGGGGCGACAGGTGGGGGCCACTGCCAGGGCCTGAGACGGGTGCCATGGCAACAGGTGCATAGTAACGTCACCCCTGCCCACCTTAGAGAACACCGCTTCTCAGCCCATGGCCACACGAGCCGGGCATTGAGAAGCGAGAGGACACGCGCAGCGCCTAGTA
This sequence comes from Lissotriton helveticus, assembly GCF_964261635.1. Lineage (NCBI taxonomy): Eukaryota > Metazoa > Chordata > Amphibia > Caudata > Salamandridae > Lissotriton > Lissotriton helveticus. Next base: position 30,950,414 of record NC_136073.1, on the reverse strand, counting down.
ACCCCACGACTCTTTCTCCCGCCTCCACTCTCGCCACTTTCTCTCTCCCTCTCTCCCCTCAGCATCTCCCCCATTCTCTCTTGCATGTTCACCTTATATTCCCCTGCACCCACCCTTCATCTCTGTCCATGTCTCTGCTCTATTCTCTCTTTTACATTCTCAGTGTATGGTTTGCTCCTTTCTCACATCTCTTCGCTCTCTCTCCACATGTTACCTCTTCTCTTTCTATCTCAACCTCTCACTACTCTTCCTCCTCTCTATTGCTCCATGTCCCTCTCCATTCGCCCTTCACCTGCGCTCCTTTCTTCGACCCCTCTCTTTCTCTGCTTCTCCAACTTCTTTTTCACAATCACTCGATGCATCACCATCTCTTCTTCATCTCTCTATCTTTTTCTTTCACTCTCTTTCTCTTGGCCCCTCTTTTAATCTCACTGACTGTCTCGTTCTCCATGTCACCCTCTCTATCCCTCTCTGTCTCGCCCTTACCTCTGTAAATCATTCCTTCATCATTTTAATGTTTATCTCTTCCTCGCTTCATCCTCGTTTCCTTCTCTGCCTCTTCTTCCCCTCTGACCTCCCCCACCACCTCTCTTCCTCACCTTCTTCTCTCATTTCTACTTCTTCTATTTCTTATTTCCTTTTTCCTCTCTTTCTCCCCCCTTTCGCTCTGCCCCTACCGCCCCCCTTTTTCCCTCACCGCTCTCTTGCTTCTTTCCTAATTTTTCTCGGACCCTCGTCCTTCCAGTTGTCCCTCTCCTTTTCTTCCTTGTCTTCGTAAACTCTCTTTTTTACTCCTCCCTCACCTCTTGTTCGGAGATGAGCAGCTCTGCTGCCAAAGGTGAAGTGTCTATTTGTGTCATTAGCACCCCGTGATGCCAGGAGACATCGATCAGTCTTGAATTATAAAGAGTCATAGATCAAAAGAAGTGATCTGAGGGATATTCTATCGAGTTCTGCTTTGCAATAATCACAACGTATTTGCCGATCAAGAAGTTATGTACAGAGGTTGTCAGAGAAAACAAGCTACAGATGGGAGATCATTGTCACTAAACAAAGAACTTCACTCAGGCATCCCTGTCCAAAAAGTGGCTTGGTGGCCAGAGGCCCTCGGAAAAGCACCCATCCCGACGGACCACGCACGGAACCTGGGCGTCATCCTGGACTCCTCACTCTCGATGACCAAACAAGTCAACGCCGTTTCATCTTCTTGCTTCAACATCCTTCGCATGCTCAAAAAAACATTTCGCTGGATCCCCACCGAAACTAGAAAAACGGTCACCCACGCACTGGTCACGAGCCGCCTGGACTATGGAAACACCCTATACGCCGGTACCACCGCTAAACTCCAGAAAAAACTCCAACGCATCCAGAACGCATCAGCCAGGCTCATACTAGACATCCCGCGTAAAGAACACATCTCTGGCCACCTGAAAAACCTCCACTGGCTCCCCGTACATAAGAGGATAACGTTCCGCCTCCTCACCCACGCACACAAAGCACTCTACAAACTTGGACCCGAATGCCTCAACACACGACTGTCCTTCTACACCCCCACCCGTCAGCTACGATCCTCCAACCAAGCCCTGGCCACTGTTCCTCGCATCAACAAAACCACCATGGGAGGTAGATCCTTCTCCTACCTGGCAGCTAAAACCTGGAACTCACTTCCCACTCACCTTCGCCTTACTCAGAACCACCTAGCATTCAGAAAGCAACTCAAAACTTGGATATTCGACAAGTAATTCCCCACCCTCCCTCAAGCGCCTTGAGACCCTATGGGTATGTAGCGCGCAATACAAATCTATTGACTTGACTTGACTTGACTTCAAGTTGCCCACTGACATTTTGTGAGTGAAGTATGATTTTGTGAACCGCCTTATGTACTAATAGTACATTTCATAACATAAAGAAGGGTAGTGATTTGCAGAACAACCTGTCTGATGAATATTGATTAGGCAATGGTGGCCTACAAGGCTCAGCAGGCCACCATCCCTGTGATTATTTTTCAAGAAATCATCTTCCTTTTTGAAGCAGCCCAATTTCCTTAAAGGAAATGTCTGCTTTAAAAAAAAAAAAAAAGTTTCTTTTTTGAAAAGTTTTAATGGAAGTTGACAGTGGTCCATCAAAACCACTGCCTACTCCCCTGAAAATTGTACCACACTTTGCAAGGGGGGGGGGGGAGGGGGTGGATTGAACCCGATCTCTTTTGATAATAAGCTTCCACCGCAACATGGTAGCTGAACATTTTTCAAGTGGCTGCAACCAGAATTATGATCGCAAACCATTCATACATCAGGTTGCAAATCGCAATAGTGATCCGTAATCCATTACCAAACCCATTTACAGAACCGGAAATACTTTTCTGAATCCGTAAGCAAATCGAAAAATGCTTTTGGGCGGTCACAAACCCTCTGATTTAGCAAAATGTTAAAAAGTGTCATACATCAGGCTCCTAATTAAAAGACGGAGTGAATGAAGTTTTAACTTCACACTCAAAGTCAGACACAGTTGGTAACACTGGGCCGGATTACGATCTTGGTGGATGGAATACTCCGTTACAAACGGGATGTATATCCTGTTTGCCGTATTACAAGCTCCATAGGAAATAATAGAATTCTAATACAGCGGATGGGATATACGTCACGTTTGTAACAGAGTAACCCTGTCTGCCAATATCGTAATCAGACCCATTGGGCCCGATTCACAGAACTAACTTAAGACAAAATCCTAAACTTACTACTATTTTGGTATTCACAGAAGGCACTTACTCATGGAGAAGTGTGGCTCACTGGTTAGAGCAGGCAGACCCTGAAGCAGAGGTCAGACCCGGGACCAGGGTTCAATTCCCGACGCGGCAGGGTCTCGAGCTCAAATGTCCACGGACTTGATAATTCTCGCTTCGGTGCCTGACTTAATCATGGGTTCACACTCTGCAACTCTGGGCATTAAGCTTGCTTAATCTCCACAACGGCCCTCCGTGGCGGGATGCCTGGCTTTCACCTTGGGGATGCCCTGTAGGGGCTATCTCACAGGGAAAAGCCAGGACGGGTTCCCAAGGCAAAGCGCTTAGAGACCCCTGGGTTATAAGTGCTATATAAATCCATACATACATACATTTCGATATTCACAGAAGGCACTTACTCATTTCGGTATTCACAGAAGTTAGGAGTCCTAACTTTAGGACTCCTAAATGCCTTTTGTGAATACCGAAAGTCTTAAAATTAGGATTTTTCTCAGTTTAGTAGTAGTAAAGTTAGGACTCCTAACTTTAGGGCTCCTAAATGCCTTCTGTGAATACCGAAAGTCTTAAAATTAGGATTTTTCTCAGTTTAGTAGTAGTAAAGTTAGGACTCCTAACTTTAGGGCTCCTAAATGCCTTCTGTAAATACCGAAAGTCTTAAAATCAGGATTTTTCTCAGTTTAGTAGTAGTAAAGTTAGGAATCCTAACTTTAGGACTCCTAAACTGAGAAAAATCTTAATTATAAGACTTTCGGTATTCACAGAAGGCATTTAGGAGTCCTATAGTTAGGAGTCCTAACTTCTGTGAATACCGAAATGAGTTAGTGCCTTCTGTGAATACCAAAATGGTAGTAAGTTTAGGATTTTGTCTTAAGTTAGTTCTGTGAATCGGGCCCCATTGTCTTTAGCAAAGCCAGCGTGAAGTTAAACTGATGGGATGCGGGACTTTATACCACATCATTTCCTATGGGTTAGACATCCTGCAGCCTCGAGGAAAGTATGTGGACCGATGGCTGCCAGGCTGCAACTCTTCTTGCAGTGCAGCTTTGAGCCTCTAGGCTTAAGGAAGGGTGGTTAAAACAGAAGGCAGGAGAAGGGCCAGGGTGGCACCAAGCGACTGGCACACGGGGTGGAGCTTGGTGGCAACAATCCAAAGGGGGCCTTGTGGAGCAGCGACATAGCAGACTTCTCAAACGGTAAGGTTTCCGGATGCTCAAAATGTCAACAATGCGAGGTGGAAGGCTACACCGGGCTCTGCTCGCTTGGCACGGTGCGTCAGTAAGGTGCGCCAAGTAAATATGGTTTAAATTCACAGTCATAACATTATGGATAGTCACAAAATTCTGTGATGTCCCTCCATCTCTTATCTGTACTTCTAAATGTATACTTGAATCAGACAGGTCTGTAGTAAATGTGGAGCACTGCACTCAAGAGCTCAAATTCTCACCTGCAAAACCACATCAGTGTCAACAGCCATTGTAAAGTAAGTGACTGAGCCCATTCACCAGCCAAGCCTGGCCCCCTTCACTCAGCAACTCCAAAAAATGGACACCTATGGAAGTGAACACTCGCAGTGAAGGATGCCACAGAGCCCTAAAGGTCCTCCAAGTCTGCCAGGCAACCCCTGGAGACCCTTCCTTGCCACCACCATCCTCTCTGTTTCTCCTGTAGGTGTTCGTATCATCTTCTCCTGGCATTCGAAGCTGAGAGCTAAAGAATACACTTGCGACTCCTACTGGGTACTGTTCGGGTCTAAAAGGACCAAGTGCCATCATCATTGACTCTCACACAGCTGGTAACCACCCTCAATTGTTGTGGTTGATGTCACTCAGCAAGCATGCCAAACACACCCTCATACACAAAAACTCCACCCACCCACATTATTATTATTATTATTAATTAGGATTTATAGAGCACCTGGCTACCCTTAGGCATCCCCCGCTATCTGAATAGGTGAAGCACCACCATGAGAGGTGGCCTCATTGAGGAAGTCGCTTGAAGAGCCACGTCTTCAGCTGAAGGATAGATGGTTGACAGTTGCATGCAGCTGAACCAGAGGAGTGTTCCATAATTTAGCTGCGTTATAAGAGAACATACAACCCCCTGATCGTGCTCTCTTGATTTTGGGTATCACAACCAGAAACTGGTTGCTCCCCAGAGACATCTTGTTGGATGGTAGAAGGTTATGAGAGAATGATTTATCTTGGAACCTGTCCCCCAAAGGACTTTATGTGCTATGCACAAAGCTTTAAAATTAATCCGTTATGCAATCGGTAGCCAGTGGAGTTTTCTTAAGACTGGCTTGACGGAGTGGCGGTAGGGGGTGGGATAGAGCAGCCTGGCTGCACAGTTCTGCACCACCTGCAGTTTCCTTATTGTGGCCTTTGTGCTCCCTAAGTATAGAGAATTCCCATAATCTAATCGCAAGCGTACCAGTGCCTGTACAATGACTCTCGTGCTTGTACCAATAGTTATGGGAGGATTGTCTGCAGCATTCTAATGATGCCAAAGCAGGATGCCGCTAGCTTGACTGCCTGGCTCTTAAAGTTAAGAGACTTGTCTAGCCAGATGCCTAAACTTTTTATCTAATCTTTGGGGGTTGGAGCTGGCCCAAGATATTTCGGCCAGTTTAGTCCCATTGGTTCCATTGGGGTGCCTGGGTTGTTATCTAAGATCATTAGCTCCGCCTTGTCTCCATTAATTTTGAGACAAGACTGATCCATCCAGGTAGCTACCGCTTCCATACAAGCTTCAAGATTAATTGGTGTATTCTTTGGATGTTTTAATGCTACAACCAATTGTGTATCATCTGTGTATGTGCTGATTTGGATCCCGTAGGGAAGAACTAATTCAGCCGGGGGTCTGAGATAAACATTGAATAGCGTAGGGCTCAATGAAGAGCCCTGGGGGACTCCACACGTAAGAGGCAAACTTTTGGAGGTGCAGTTCCCCTCGAACACCCGGAATGCTCTATCTTTCAGGAACGATTCAATCCAGGTTAGGACACATGCGCATCACTTCACAACATCCAGCCCTTTCAGCCTCACTCCATCACCACTGGCCTTGGTGCAATCTTCATCACTAACACATGTCCCACACTCACCACCTCACAGGTTATAAATATCTTAGTCCCACCAGACTCCATCATCTAACTCATGGACTGCACCCAAAGCTTCTGAGAAGAGACTGCATGTATGCCTAAGTCTTCCTGGCCAAGTAGAGTGGGCTGCTCCATCAGGAGTCTACCCACCTCTCCCTGGAGCTCATCACCCTCTCCATCACATAGACAGCTTCCTTCCACCTGAACCACAGATCCACTGGCTTCAGCAAAGACCTTTATCAAATAGAACCCATGACAACGTCATCCTCCACAGCATCTCGGTGGGAGACGTCTACCTCTCAATGGAATGCACGTTGAATAAGGTTAAAAATGACCTGCTTGATTTCCTGAAGGCGGTGAACATGAACCACCTCATGACGGAGCCCATCTCCAAGAAAGGCAACTCTCTTGAGAGAGTCTTGACCACCTTTCCAACCCAGTTACTAAAGCTATTTACTGGAGAAGGGGTTGTAAATTAAAATAATAAATAGTAGTAAAAAAACACTTACCTTCGGGCTGGACACCCAGCGGCCGCTGTCTCTCAGTCCACCACCTGCTCCTCAGAAGCAGAAAGCACCCAGGCGCCTGAGAGGGCCGGCCGAACAGTTGTGCGCACTTTAGAGTGGAGCACACACGCCTTCTCCTGGCCCCTTCACTGGCAGTCCAGGTCCGACCTGCATCAGGAAAAGAAAAACTAAAATGATAATAAAGCTGGTTATCATTTTAGTTTCCATTTTTTGTACACTGTATAAAACGGATGTATGTTGTTACAACGCATGCTTTTTCCACACATGCCTTTACAACGCAGGTATTACAACGCAAGTTGTTACAACAACTTGCGTTGGGGGGCGCTGGATAGTGAATAGTTTAATTTACTATTCCTACTCCAGTCCCCGTGGATAGTAGGGAAGGTTTTGGATAGTAAATGAAACTATTCCCTATCCTACAGCGCCCTCCAGCGCAAGTCGTTGTACCGACTTGCGTTGTAATACCTGCGTTGTAAAGGTACTGCGTGGGAAAAGTTTTGTTGTAAAGATTGTTTCCCGTATAAAACAGTGGGGCGACACTTCTCCGCCGTATCTGAGGAGCCGCCACTGTTCCAACCATCGCCCGATCAGATTACCTTGGAGAACCTGTTGCACATCCTGCATGTGGCAGCAACTCATCATGGCAAACTGAAACCAATCAGATATTGTATCTAATCAAAGATGATTCGATTGACACAGCCATAAAAGTTCATACAACCTTAGCAAAAACTTCGGAAAACATGCCCTACATCAACCTACTCTTGGACTCACCCAATAAAATACTAGCGGAGGTCAGCACCCCATGCCTCTCTTAAGACCCAATCGATAAACTTACAACCATCGAAGGCAGACGTTCAAACATCAGACCAAAGAGAAATAGGAAATCTAGGCTCTAGACGACACAAATTGCCTGAAATGGCTTCGCTCATCACATATAAAGCTCAGATCCACTGTCAGAGCCTCCTCGCACACAGCGGCCAAGCAGGATCATCAAATAGAAGCATGTCGCCTTCCAAAGTCATCAAGAACTGCCTCAACCCCCTGCTGGAACCCCGGTGCCACATGCAACAGAAAAAATGCAACAAGAGAAACCATTTAATGACTAAAATTGACAAAATGGAAAAACAAGTGGACGCCACCATCCACCCATCTATACCCTATCAAAAATGACCCATGGGCATCATTTCCAAGAGGCTCACTGACCTCAAAGCCACCACATACAAAGACAACATCCTCCTCTAAACGGTCCTAAACTCGCTCTGATGAAAAGCGCTCACTCTCCTCGTCAACACATGGAAATATCCTTTACCACACAGTCACTACCATGATCTACCTTTACAAAGCAGTCACTACCCCGACGTTACCACACATTCCTTTACCCCACAAGTAGTTACAACTTGTTTTAGGGCACGAGTTGTTGGATTGGTGTTGGGTTTTAAGTCTAACATTTTCCCTACTGTTGCGCAGACTGTAGTTGGAATAGTAATTTATTCTATTCCAAAGTCCAGCCCAATCCCCCGGTCCCCCCAAGGCAAGTTGGTGTAACGACTTGTGCGGTAAAAGAACACGTGGTAGCATCGCAGCTGGGTTAGAGACTGCATTGTAAAGGCGTGTGTGGTAAATGGATGTGGTGTTCCGTCATACAACCTCAACATATTCACCCAGCAAGGCATCTTCCCTGACGCCCTCAAAACAAATGAACCCCAACTGACTCACTAACTTCTGACCCATCACTCGCTTTCCATTCTTTGCGACAATACTTCAAAAACCAGTAGCCATCTAAAAATGAGCAAATCCTAACAACCTCCTCCTACTCCAAAAGTCTGCCTTCTTGCCCTGCTGCAGCATGGAAAGAGCTAACATCGAAGTGGTGGATGAAACCTGACAGCGGCCAGAGTGGTACTTGCCTCCGGGGATCTCTGGATTGCTCAGTTGCCTTTGACACCGTTGAGCATCATCCTTTAAAAGACATCCTCCTCACATGCATGGAATCTGACAATACCGCACTTCAGTGGTTCACCTCGTACCTGCTTTAATGGTCCACTTACTCTGCTTCACCAAAGACCACCCAGCGTTATCTGAAGGTCTCATCCATCCATGACATCTATCCTCTTAAGTAGCTTCTCTTCCTCATCCAAACGAGGATAGCAGCTGCCTTCCTCAAATTTAACCCCTTTACCGCGGCGTAGAATCTGCTGCAGTGCGGAGGTTTCCGTGCGCGGGCGGGGCCGCGTCAGCCAACGGACGTGTGCAGCACTCCGAAGGTAGTGTTCGCGACGGCCGTTGGCCGACACCAGCACACAACGGGTTAATACGACTAGAACAGAATTCCTACTCATCATCAACAGCAACAGACCAACCCAAACTTAGGTCTGGCTCAGCTCACTGGCACAGGTCTACATGACATTAGTCCCAAACTCTCCCAGAGTACCTAATCCATTGGGTTGTTCGACAGCAACTTCTCCTTCAAAGCTAAGAAGACCCAGACACTGTGGTACAAGGCAAAGTTTGAACGGAAAGTGAAGTCCCACTTAATTGAAACATAGAGCCAAGTTCTGGGCCCCTCACACAGGGGACAGCAGAGTTCTACTGGCCAAGGTCCTTACTCAAAGCGGGCTTCATTGAAGAGTGTCCTTGATGCCATCAGCTACCTCATCAAAGGACTGTATCTCTCAGTATTCCATTCAAGCTCATATCATCTGCAAGACCTGATGTATCGGATACAAACCTATATATAGTGCAATAGGCTGCCCTACTGGGCAGAAAGACGTATTACTGTAAGAGTCCTCCACAGCACCGTAAGCCAACATTCATCTTCACAAGAAGAGACACCATTGCATTTCCATTTCATCCTTCCGCACAGGTAGTGACAATATTGTTGATTTCCACCAAAACCTTCTTTAAAAGAAGAAGCAAGTAAGAGGACACCATTTTCCATCATCCATCTACACCGGAAGGACCACCATTGCATTTCCCATCATCCATCTGCATAGGAAGTGACATCACTTCTTGCCTTCTCCCTACCTCAAGCTACTCTTCAGGGCATCCCAATGCCAGGCTGTCTCTAGAAAAAGATGCACATCAACAAACAAGATCAGCGCCTGTTAGGGCCAGGAAGGAACACTGGACAGAATCCCTGTTTCACTGAAACTTAGAAGGTAAGATACGAGTATGTGCATCACTCAGCACTCTATACTGTTAATCCCCACGATTTCACCCAGATGTAGAAAACCCAGACAACTACATAGGATTTACACAACACGACACATCCCACTAACTACCACACACCCTCAAACTACAGAACACAAATTCCAACTCATGCTCATTAACGCTTGCTCTGCAGTACTCCGTGCACCAGACATGGCAGAACTCATCACCTTCTACAAGCTTGACGTCTTCTTCATCATAGAGCAAGCATTTACAATGCAACGGTCTCGCCTTTGCAAAAGTTAGAGCTATTGGCATTGTAAATGACAACTTTTCTATTTATGTGTTGGTTTTGAAATCAGATTAAAAAAAAGGCATTGTCATTTACAATGCCAATACCTTAATCTCTCGCAAATGCGAGACCTATTGCTGTTTTGATTTAGCGTGCGGCTCCCCATCAGCAAAGTCAGATCCGGGATTAGCAGCCGCCGGGTGGTACCATGCTCGTGAACGGAGGGGCACGCGAGCGTGTATCCGCGGACAGCAGAGCCAGGTCCGTGATTTACTGTGCGACAGAGCCCCCTGCACACAGCCCCGAGATCCGGCGAGCCAGCACACACACTCTCTGCGTGGCTCTCTGGAATGCTGCCGCCACCCCGGCCGAAACATTCACCGAGCAAACACGGGGCATGATGGACAGTACCATCCGCTCCCTGAATATACCGCCATCCGATTTAGGAGAAAGTGGAAGAGCAAGAGCAGGGCAGTGTGGTTTACTATCACAAGCAATCGTATTAGATCAAAATGCACATGGCAGTTTCTAGCGTCTGACCCAAGAGTAAACCTTGTAAAAGAATTCACTATAAACTTCACAGTTGGATAAGAAATTGAATACAAGGTGTACATTTGTTGTGTTTCCGTAGGAAATTGTAGACGCGTGTTATTAGCAAAACCCTTCCCCAGTGCGGAATCAAAGCATTCCCTATATGCTATCATTCAGCAACGACCGAGCAGCTGGGTTTACGATGAAGAGAAGTTACAGTGCCTAGTAAAAGTGAACTCTTCGCTTCTGCATTTTACCATCAAATAGAATCATTAAACAAGCGCTCGCCATTTGTCACTAAGCCCCGTCCTTTTGCAATTGGGGGGGCGTGTTTTTCTTTCTCCCCTCGTCTCCATTGGCTGGAATGTAAACAACGGGTGTGTTTTTGACTGTGGTTTACCATTCCAGCCAATGGAGAAGAGGGTAGAAAGAAACTAAAAAACACGCCCCGTGCAAAAAGGACGGGGCTTAGATCGAGAGAATGACGTCACTGAGACCTCTTCTCCAATGGCTGGCCACCGTTTAGGAGGCCAGCCAATGGAGAAGAGGGGCGGGGCTTAACCTCGCTACTCAGAGTCATTAAATCTCGCCAGCGAGACTGCGAATGTGCGCAGCCTACCCTAGCCGAGACCTAAAAAGGACCGTAGCTTAGCTCCTGCATCATGGACCATGCAGTCAAAAACATAATTGCCACCAATCAGGAAAGAGAGATTCATACTGGAGGATACAGCGAAAAGGATCTATCCCTCAGCCATCAAAACTTATCATAAACTGAATAACCTGGTGAAACATATATATTATGGCACTAAGATCGAATCAGCTAAGAACTCTCCCAAATAAATCTTTTCTATCATTAAATCCATGACAAATCTATGTGATAGCCTATTTTTCAGGATAAAATCCTTCACATTCCTTCTACTTTTGAGCCTCGACTCATGATTGAGGACTTCAGTCTATTTAGTTGTGGAACCAGTGTCCCTTTCCCCCCATCTCCCTTCGGTAGATGACAACCCTTATGAGGTACTGGAATTGTGACTCTCCTAGAGATCCATGCCCCCACCCCAATTCTCAAGATGGGATAAGATTATCGAACCCCTTTTCTGTGAAATCCCTAATAACTATTGCTACGGCCTCTATTCCTGCTTTTCTGGAAAGAACCCCAAGTTACGCTGCTTTAAAAAAAAGAAACCATGCTAATCCATCTATTTTGGCAAATTATCACCCCACATCACTGTTGCTGGCACTATCCAAAATGATAGAAAAAGACATCCACTGCCATTTATTAATTATTTGGAAACCCATAACATTCGGGATACTTCCCAATTTAGTTTCCTTCTTTTACACAGCACCAAAACCATTGTGCTTACTGTGTCTGAACATTTTACATCCATTCTGGACAATGGCGGTAACAAAGTCAAAGTCAAAGTCAAAAAGCTTTATTTCGATAAAAATTCATTATCATAAAAGCAGAACAGCATAAAAAATTACAATTTAGGTTTTACTTTTAAAAAGAAGAATTCTGTATCTCTGGTCCAAGCAAAAAGTTTCTAGAATTAGTTGCTCAGTATTGCATAGCCAGTTAATTTTAAAATAATGAAAAGTTAAAACATTGCTAGAGTATTTTTTTCTAAAAAGAATTAAACAGATTGTTTTAGCTTTTTGGCTCGGATAGCCCAAGCCCAAGATAAAAATTTGGCTAGGGCACACACATAGGGTACATAACTGTCCGAAACAAGAATCCTAATTGCCACATCATGGCTCCTAGTTCCCAGCTGACGGCATAGGTTTTTCAACCACACCCTTCTTGGATTAGCATATTCCTTGCAGACAAACAGAAAATGCGCTAATGACTCTGGGTTGACTAGGCACGATGGACATAAATCAGATTTACCTAAACAGGATTTCCATCTTTTAGTAAATGGCGGTAACAGCTGCCCTTGTCTTTTGGACCTGCAGGGATCATCATTGAGCCCATATAAATGATCCCTTTGTCTTCTCTTATCAGAATCTTTGGCCTTGAAATATTAATACATACAGACGATACCCAACTAATCACGACTCTTACGGATGATCACGGTGCAAAGCTGGAAAAGTTTAAACAATGCCTTACTGCAGTATTCACCTGGATGAAGAAGCTGTTGTCTGAGGCTGAATTCAGATAGAACAACCATTCTCATACTAGGCAAGAGATGGCAGCAAAGGACCCAAGCCTGAGGGCCACTGGAAGTGAGAGCCCCTCCTGCCCCCACCGCCAGTGGTTAGAAATCTTGGAGTGAATTTTGACACAGATCTCTCTTTCAGACAGCATATAACATCTGTAAGCATGTTGTTTGGATTATTCAAAACCCTAAGAAAAATCATTGAGTATTTACCTAACCCAGCAACAAAATGGGTTACCCATGCTCTTTTTACATCTAGATTAAATTGGCAAGTGGAGGCCCATCTCTGCTTTTGCACCTCTTGGAAGAACATCTCAAAGTCATCACTGAAAGGTGGGCTTAGTAGTAGTAGGGATCCCTGCAGATATTTCAAGAGAGAGGTCAACCTCAGTAGTTTTTGAGAAGGAAGATTGCAAAGAGAAATGTTCACAAGAATGATTCATGAAGGACACAGACGAATGCAGAGCCATTGCTCACATGCATGAGATATCTTTCACATATCCTGGGGTCATAAGCCTTTTAATGCATGTTTATGCTGTTCTTGTGCAAAAATGATCTCTGACGGTAATATCATGAAAAGTGGCTGTCTGCACGCATGGTTTAATAACTACCATCTTAATTCAGCAAGGTTTGGGACGAGTGCCATAAAATGATATCGCAAACTTTTGTGATGGAGCCCTAAACTTTTACTTAGGTATTGCTGTGTATAGAGCCCTAGCTGAGGACCACGGGACATCTAACTGGGAGACCAGGCAAAACTGTGTACATTAATTGAAATGTTACACATTTAAAATTGTGGTTCATGTGACATGCAATTCACACTTCATTACAATATTTAGCACACAGGGAATTTGCCCGGAATCCCATGATTTTCAGTAAGCTGCTAAAGCACGAGTTAGAACAAAGGCTTTCAGTGACTACAAATAGCATTTTAGCAACCACGCTACAGCCCCACCTATACAAAGCCCTGGGGTCACATCTCGTTATGGCGAGGACTGACCCCAAAATGAAGGTCCCCACGTAAGCTGTGGGACTCAAAGTGTGATGAAACATTCTCCAAGAATTTAACAAGGCAAGGCCACCCACACATTGGCTTATAGCTAACTGGTTCAACAGGATTTGGGGCGAGCTTCTTTAGCAAGGGGGCACCACCTCAAGACCGCTTCACACCCACTGAAATGTAGCCCTCCATTGTGGAGTCTCCTAGATATTAGGAGCCACTGTTGGACTAATTTCTTTAAGGAGAAAAAGTAGCAGGGATATCCCAGGGATTGTGTAACATGTAACCCTATAATAATGCACTCAGTAAAAACCAGAACGAACCATAATTACAACTAGGAAGATATTCTTTACTACTTCAACGCGCTCTCCAATCAGACACCTTTTCTACAGAACAATTTTTGAACGACTTGGGCAAGCAGCCAGGAGACTCAGCGTGGAACCAACCACTATATCATTCCCTCTTTATCTTAAATGCTCTCAACTGCGATCCGCACCCTCCTTCACCCTCATCAGGAGCAGACTGGTTTTGCTGCTTCAAAGGCACACCTACATATTATACAGAACACATTTGTAGTTTTCTCGTCTAATTAGGATCCAGATTCTTACCATTTCCTAGGGCAGATCTAAATTGAGCCTTGATTACTTCTGTTCATGTGCATACCACTTCTGCGAGGAGCAATCTGTGTCCCACATCAAAACATTTATTAGAGCAAGTGAATCTTTTTTACAATGAAGAAATAACGAAATGGTAGGGTGGGGGTAATTTATTAACAGGAGAAACAGTCATACACCAAGAACTGGGAAAGCAGCACCCAAGGTCTGACACATGGGCACACTTAGAGCGCTCTACAGCACAGCATTATAACGCTTGGCTCAGGGACAAGAGACATGGGCCAAGGGAACATAGCCAGAGACAAGGGCTAGATAGGAGAAAGAGAAACAAGGGAGAGAAGAAAAAGAGGAAAGAGGCAATAGACAGAATAGTAGTAAATAAACAAACCAGGATAAAGGAGAGGATGGAAACATAGAACACTAGACGATCTCACACCCCTGTTAAGCGTCCGTTGTACGTGTTTACCAACCACTGGAACGTAATTGTTGACAGAGAGTTAAGAGTTTCCATTTCAAAGGCTTTGATTGCTTTCAGAAGCAGCCTTGTATTGTGTGGTGCTGACTTATAAACAGGTTTGATCGCTGGCCTCTTTGTGTTTAAAGTTCAGCACTCGGGCTGCTTCAGTACTTAAGGGGTCTGAGACTTCTCCATTCCTGAGGGAGGTGGTGAAGAAAATGGAAACAGATGAAGTAAGCAGCCAGAGCAGGGATAGCTAATACTATCAGGCATGGGCCCCCGGCACCATGAAGTTCCCTACACCTTTGCTTCTAGTTTGCACCTAGGAGCGAGGATCTATCTCTGCCCTTCCAAGCACACCCTTATTCTTTCTGTTTAAGAATAGCTTTACTTTGATTGTACCTACTGGGTTAACTAATGAAGCCGCCGACAATTAATCTTAAAGTGAATTCTAGTGGCCACCCCCGCTATTATAAGGAGCTAGCTTAGGAGCTAAACCCAAGGCATAGTCAAATAGGAGGAGGTCATTCATGGCCACACCGACAGATAACATTTGCAACATCTGTCTGATTTGAATTAATAATACTATTTATTTTTATATAGTGCTTCTTGCCGCACTTCTGCAGATTCTTAGTGCTACAAAAACAGGTACTACTATGACCCACGTTTAACCTACAGCATCTCTAACTGAACGCGGCAGCTTTAGAACATCACAAACGCCGGCAGCGCAAATTTCAATTCATATCCACCAGGCACCACAGGGCCCCAGCTGTCCATGTGTAGGACCCTACTACAGTCTATGACGTGAGGACACCTGACCAATCAGACTCCCAGACGGCGTAACACAGCAACTAACAGACTCCCAGAGGTAACACAGCAACTAAACCAGACACCCTTTTAGCACAGCTCTGCTGCTGTGAAAATCCCGAGGACACCCACATTAAGCAGCGCAAAGCCATCTAAATCCAAGCAAGTGACTGACAGGCCAGAAGCATAACGCAGCCGCTCTATTTGAGGCTGCCTGTTCCTGCGGATCACGGGCGCACAGACCAGTGTATCATGCAACCACCCCACCCGCACTATAAAAGATAGATAGAAGCAGAAGCTGCCCACAGGTGCCAGCACTGCTAACGAGAGTTGATGTCCACAATTCTGCAAGAGAAAACCAGTAGTACATTGTAAATAAACATTTTGGATAATGCTGAGTTTGGCAGGCACATTTCTGCTGAGCAGCCGGGTGATTTGCAGTGACATGCTGAGTGTGAGGCAGTTAAATTTGCACGACGACTAGAATAAGCCTTGCATAGCTATAAGGCCAGTCCTTGGAGGGCGTGGGTGATAAGGGAGGGGGAAGTGCAAACAAGGAGTGCACGGTACGAGGAGTGAGGGCACGAGACAGAGAGGGAGAGCCCACGATGTCTTGAACAATGTGGAAAAAAGAACAACAAGTCAGGTCCCGGGCCGGCAGCCAATCACAGCGCGACCCGGGGAATGATGTCACGGGGGTGTCCCGGGCCGGCAGCCAATCACAGCGCGGCCCGGGGAAGGACATCAGGGGGTTGTCCCAGGCCGACCGGCGGTGATTTTCACACGGCAACAGATGAGGAGTGGGCTCCCTCGAAATAAATAAATAAAACGGGACTAAGCAAATTGAAAGAAGCGCTCCTCAGCGCGGACCTCGGCGAGAGGGAGGCATTTTCACACGGCAACAGATGAGGGGTGGGCTCCCTCGAAATAAATAAATAAAACGGGACTAAGCAAATTGAAAGAAGGCTCCTCAGCGCGGACCTCGGCGAGAGGGAGGGTGTGGGGGGCGGGACTTAAAAAAAGAGACAGAAACGCCCCCGAATCGCGTTGTGAGGGGGAAAGAGTAATTGACAACCATCTCTTCCAATGGCTAGCCTCCATTTATGGAGCTAGCCAATGGAAGAGAAGGCGGGACAAAGCCCCACACTGTAGGATCATAAGATCTTCGGCTCCGCCCACTGCTTCGCAGTGCGACGGTAGCCTCAACCTAAAAATGGTTCACATCCACATCTGCACACATCGTAGATGTTCTTCTTCTCACTGGCTACAGCATACATTGTGTGGACCGCACACATAAGAGGGAAGGAGGCCTTGTTGTCATCCATAAGTCTGCCTTGGCCTGCACCCTAAGCAAGCACGTGACACTCAGCTTCTCGAGCTGCTGATATGCCCTTTCTCACTCTCTCATAAAGCTGTGTTCCATCTCATCTAAAGGCCTCCCGAGCAGAACAAGGACGTTATTGATGAATTTTCAGATCTCCTCACAACCTCATCCATCTGACATGCCCACAACTTCCAAGACAACAAAAGTTTATTTAAACAAGAGGCACCATCTCCCACCTCACTGATACACTTAACGTGGTATAGCATGCCACAAAAGCACACACTCGAAAGGCCACATCCTCATCCTTGTCTTCTCAACATCATCAACAATCCAACGCAATATTGGTCTGGACCAACCACGTTGCCATACCGATCTCAATGATCAGCGTCCTACCAACAAATCATGGACAACACAAAGGAGAAGATCAAACCTTCAGATACTTGAAAGTATTCTCCATTCACAACATAATGCTTAACCTCCTTTCTCACCCACTCAACTCCATGTCCCCCTTCTAAACAACTTCAATTCTTTATTCGGGGCTAAGATGTATGAACATTCACACCCCACTTACAACAGGCAAGTGCAAGCCAAAGTCTTTAGCACCCTGGCACTCTAAAGACCTTGCAGCCAATAAACAATCAATCCACAGACAGGAAAGAAAATGGAAGAACAGAACTCCTGAGGACCTTTTAATGCCGAAGTCCCTCAGAACCACACACAGACAACTCATCACATCAGTCAAAGTAAAGTACTATACCAACACCATCAATGAAGCCACCAACAGAAGCAGAAAGCAGTCAAGGCAAGCATTGCACCAACCCCCTGCCGGACCCACCTCTCACCACCGAAAAGTGCAAGACCACCCACCTCTTCTTTCATGAAAAACGATGGTCGAGCAGCAGATCAATGACACCGGGCCTGCTTCATTCCTTACTCCCACCCCTTCTCAAAACGTTCTGCAGTGGTCAGCTTTCAATGAACTATCTCTTACAGATCTCACTGACATACTCAGCTCCCTCAAAGCCATTTCTCAAAAAGAGGATGTCTTACCACCGGCCTTCATCAAAGTTCTCTCTGAGGATGCTCTCTCACTCCTGTTTACCATTATCAATGCTTCCCTCACTCAAGGTGTCTTCCCAGAAGCTCTTAAGACAGGCAGATCCTCCCACTCTTAAGGAAACCCACACTAGACCCCGATGACCTCGCCAACTACAGGCCAATCATTCACCTACCTTTCATCAGCAGGATCATTGAAAAGCAGCCTATGTCCACCTCCAAGATCACATCATTGCTGACCATCTCCTGCACGGCTGCCAGTCTGGCTTCAGATTGTGCTGCAGCATGGAGACTGCTATCTTACACATCATAGACGATGCCCTCCGCACCACAAATAAAGATGACCGCGGCCCCTTTATATTGCTGGACCTCTCCGCTGCCTTGGACTCAGCTGGCCGTACTATCCTCATATGCACCCTGGAGTCTTGAATGGGATTCATCAGCAATGTCCCTCACTGGCTCTCCTCCCTTTCCAAGCAACACCAGTTTGTTCACATGGGAACATCCAGGTCACAAACACCCATGTCACCTGAGCAGTCCCCCAGGCTTCCGTACTGTCTGTTGTCATCTTCAACCTTTACATGGAGCCGTGTTGTATATTCATACTTTATTCAATATGGCTACTTGGTGTCTGTAGTCCTTTCTTAGTGTTTCTATCTTCTAACCTACGAGTGTTCTTTCTGTGATGTGGACATTCCAGTCTTGGCAGTTGATGGTCTGGTCAGCTGTGGGGTTTACTGCTCAGCTATCTTATTTTATGTAACTTAATAAATACATCTTAATTACCTGAAGACGTGTCCTGCTACCTACTTAAGTTATCTACAACAAGCCGCTTGGCACTCTACTTGCAGGTAACAGCATCAAGATTCACCAATATGCCAATGCTCCACAACGCTACTTGAATGTCTCCTCTGCTTCAGACACCTAATCCCTCAAACACGACCTGCACGTCATCCGAACCTGGTTGTCCAGTGCCTACCTGAAGCTCAACCCAAGCAAGACAGAATTCCTGTTTTTTGTCAAGAACCACAAACGTGATACAGTACAAACCTAGCTGAATAACATAAATCTTGATTGCTTTAAAGCGCAACTTTCACTGAATGCCAAATACTTGGATTCTCCCTGGAAACCAACCTCTTTTTCAAGGAACACATTGCCAAAAAAACAAGATAGTCTGGTACCAGCTCTCTCTTCTAAAGAAAGTCTAACCATTTCCTCCAGAAAGCAACTTCAGACCTGCCGATCAAGCTCTCGGACTCTCACATTTTTTTGGTGGTAATCCCAGAATTCACACTGGCATCCCTTAGGGGCATACAACACGCCACACCACGTCTCCTCCAGGACCTGAAGAAATATGATCACCCCCACCCTGATGGAACGCCATTGACTCCCTCTGCCCACTCACAACATCTCCAAAAGCAGCAGCATCATTTGCAAAGCCATCACGACCAGTACCCCCACTTCTCTTGCAGACAAGCTCAGCATCTCTGGTGCTTCTCACACACTGACAGCCAGGACACCCACAGACTGCAGACCAAGAGGAAGTGTAACAACTAAAAATAAAACAAGGCAGCATACCTTTTCAATCAATGCACCCAGGATCTGGAACAACATCCCTGTATCCATCTGGACCACCCCAACCCTGCTCCAATTTAAGAAAGAGTTGAAGAAGCACCTCTTAGAAAGATCTTACACTGCAATGCATGAAGCATCCACAAACTAGCTTCCCCTCCAATTAATCGCTGAATTTATGCTTGTCTTTGACCATATGAAGCCCTCTGCAGCCTTTTGTATAGATCTGCGTGAAAGAAATACGAAATGCATACACTGATACATACATATTACATACACACACACATACATACATACATAAACACATACATACATGCATGCATACAAGATTCCAGTAGGCTGGAAGGTTTCTACTGCATCTCTCTGTGTTAAAGTCACTGATACACTTTACAGTGGTAACTGACCCACAGCACAATCCCCACTCAGCTTGCCTCTCCCCTCAGCTCCTGTGCACACCTCGCGGTTTGCTAAAACCACAGTGGCGCTCCACCTTCAAAGGGATCTCTTTTTGGAGAAGATCAGCTCTGTTTTAGGAAGAAGGGAGGAGCCATGATCAGTTTCTACAGCCCACCCCTTGTTTTTGTTTTTTTGTTCGAGGGTGCACCTACCAAGGGAGCAGCCAGAAAATGTAAATGCCTCCACTTTGAGCCCAAGCTTTGATAGCACCAAGCAAGCGAGGCATGTGAGCATGAATCTCCATAGAAGAGCACCCTTGTCTCTTCCATCCAAGAATCAAGCTACTCCAACACAAACCCTACTTGACACCTTTACTGGATTCATGACCAAGCGAGATCTAGCCATAAATAACACCAAATCCTATGTGATGCAGGTGGAGCTTAGTTCCAACAGGAAGTACACCTTCATGGTGAATGGAACTAAAGTGCCCAACTGTTCAACTTTCTCCTATTTGGGTGTTCTCTTAGATCACCGGCTTAACTGGGCAGCACTTTTAAATAAAAAAAAGGGGCGAATTTACTAGGGCAAATGCCGCACTTTTCGGATTTGCCACTAAATTGGGCAATCTAGAGACTAGCTAGAAACCAACCATGATATAATCGTGAAGCAGGCTGATAAGGGCGGAAACGTAGTCTTGTGGCCCCGGAAGATGTACCTGAAAGAGGCAGAAGTCCATCTAGGTGACTCTACATGTTATCGTAGAAGCAACATTCAAATTGTTAAAACAGCATGGGTGGATCAATATCAGAAACTACAAGCATGGAGAAGTGCGGGTCTTTTATCGGAGGATGAAATCCGCTATTTGAAAAAGGAACATCCAGTGATCCAGTCCTTCTACCTAATTCCCAAAATCCATAAGGGGGCTGACATACCACCTGGTCGACCTATTATCTCTGCTATTGACAGTTCGATGGAGAATGTGTCAAAGTATATTGACTTCTTCCTTCAAGATTTTGTCAAGTCTTTAGACTCCTATGTTAAAGATTCTTTCGATTTCTTGTGCAAAGTGGAGCGGTTTTCCTGGGGTCCAAACATGTTATTGATGACTCTTGATGTGTCGGCCCTATACACCTTTATAAGACACAGTGACGGATTGAAAGCCATGGAATTCTATCTTAACAAATGCCCCCCGTTCAGTGGCTCACAACAGGATGCTACTGGACATGACCAAGATGTGTTTGGAACAAAATTTCTTCATCTTTAATGGTGCCATCTACCAGCAGGTCAGAGGTGTGGCGATGGGGGCCTGCTTCTCCCCCAGCTACGCGTGTTTACACATTGGGCTGTGGAAAGAGCAGGTCCTTTTTGGCCAACACCAGGAAATTGCTACCAACAATATTTTACTGTACCTGCGTTATATAGATGATTTGTTCCTTGTTTGGAGGGGCACCCTCGAAGTGCCATGGCTTTTGTAGAGGTAATCAATAAGAATTTGAATTTTACCTCCAATATCAGCTCCAGTTCACTGTGTTTTTTAGACGTAGAAGTATTTGTTGAGAATGACAGCCTAGCAACTAGATTATACAGGAAACCTAGTGCTGGCAACACAGTATTGCATGCCAGTAGCCAGCATCCGGCACATCTGATCCGGAGCATTCCCTTTGGGGAAATGCTTCGAATCAGAAGAAAATGCATCACGGAGGTAGAATGCGCAGTAGCGCAAGAGGCAAGTAGACTACGCTTCTTGGCCAGAGGCTATTCAAACACAAGCCTACTCAAAGCTATTCAACGGACCAAGTCTATTAATAGACAGGAGGCTATGGTTCCGAAGGATAGAGCTATGGTAAGGGTTGATCCACCGGTGGATAAGGTTCCTGAAGTACCTTCCCGTATTATACTGACTTACAATCGTCAGCATGGGGAACTGAGGAAGATCTTGTACAAAAATTGGAACCTTGTCCAAAGTGATCCAATTATTGGACAAAGAGTGAGGAACAAACCCTTGTTAACTTTTCGTAGATCACCCTCCATGGCCAAGGCGCTAGTTAGGAACACCTTGGAGCCTCAACTGTCTACCACTTGGTTGTCTCTCAGCAAGGGTTTTAAAACATGCCCCCAATGTAAGGCCTGCCGACATGGTAGTAATAGGACACATTACAGCAGTCCTTTTCAGCAGGAACCAATTGCCATCACCAAGAGGTTGACCTGTAGGACTGATTATGCCATATATGTGTTGGAGTGTCCATGTGGGTTGAAATATGTGGGCAGTACTCGACTGCCCGCCCACAAGTGGATACTCCAACACATACGGGCTATCGTGGGGCTTGACCAGACCTATCCGGTTGCCAGGCACTTTGAAGCCAAACATCTAGGCAGTCCTGATCAGCTCCAGTATTTTGTCATTGATACAGTAGAAGTATCAAGGAGAGGAGGGGACCGAGAGGCCAAACTCCGTCTCCTTGAGACTAGATACATATTGGAGCTAAACACAAAGAATCCTAATGGACTGAATGACAGGGAAGATCTGTATACCTGTATTTAGGTTTCTTAAGAAATATTTTAGCCTGTCCGGATAGAGATATCAACTGAATGGTTTTAGCAGAATTCAATAGAAATATGTGGTTACATGAGCATTAAATAATTTTTACACAAATTTGTGTCTTTTTAATGATCTGTTTTGTCTTGCACCTTTTGCACTTTATCATTGCACTTTGCACATCACTTATGGCACTTTAATCCTTTGAGCAGACATTTATTTACTGAATGGCCCACTTGGGCTTTATGCTTTGGAAGTTAATACAGCTAAAAAAATTGTATCAGACAATGTTGACATTGGAATGCTCTTTAAAATTGAGTTTTAAAATTGTGCTAGCAATTTGTTTGCAAAGGACAGTGGGACCATGACGTATTAGTTTGACCCTACACAATACAATGTAAGGGCAGATTAGATTATTCTCCTGTTTATGATATTAGCCACTATGGCATATAGGAATCTCTCCAAATACGTTATCTCCTGTGATTTATTATCATGCAATTTATTCAAAACTTTTTTTACGTTTGCTGCTATACAGGTTGTTTTAAAATTTGATACAGTATTTATATATTCATGCATAGGTCGCGTTAACGCAAAATTTGCACAGTATTTTCTCCATGTCTATTGTCTGCTGCTTCGCACTGTCACTTTAAATAGTCTGATTCTGGGCTTGCAGTTTGTCATGTGATCAAGCCTCCTTTGGTGGCGAAACGCGTCATGGCGGGCACGCTGGCACTTATCTAGTAAAAGCACTTTTCTGCACCAGCAACTACAGGGTTCACTCTTCATCATTTGGATTTTGGCAGCGGCAGTCTGCAGTGTGGCGATTTTCCAGAATATATATATATATATATATATATATATATATATGTAAATATCGCTCGTTTACTCCATGTAACTACCTCTTGCACTCACGGGCGGGTGCTGTCAGCGGCTCGTGGAACGCCACGAAACATCATGCTCAAAACTCTTCGCACTCACGCAAAGACCACAGCACTCCGGAGGGACAGATCAGGTCCACAGTTTTCTTTATTTAGGAACCACACAAACGTGTTTCGGCGTTCTGCCTTCAGACACTGACGAAGGCAGAACGCCGAAACGCATTTGTGTGGTTCCTAAATAAAGAAAACTGTGGACCTGATCTGTCCCTCCGGAGTGCTGTGGTCTTTGCGTGAGTGCGAAGAGTTTTGAGCAGGATATATGTAAATATGTATATAATTGTCCAAGCCTAATTGCTGTTAAAATCCTGTGTGAATTTACTATTTGTATATATAGAACTCCAACCACTAGTATATGTAGTAGACCTTTGTGCTTACTACCATTCCTATGTGACTTTAGAGTTTTTCTATTTGTATCTCTTCCTTGAGTGACTTTACAACTTGTACATGTGCATTTTTTTTCCTGTTTTTATCTCTACCTTGAGTGACTTTACACCTTGTACTTTTACAATTGCTTTCTGTTTGTATCTCTTATGCAACTCATGTAATCCAAAGTCCTTATGTAACGCAACTGGTTCTTTTGTAAAGCGCTCTGACACTTTCGGGTAATGTTTGCGCTATATAAAATCGCAATAAATAAAAAAAAATAAAAAAAATAATGACCCCACCCCCCTCCACTGAATTGATGATGTCCGTGAGAAGCTGGTTCTTGGACCAAGATCTCCCTAAGAGAGAGTAGCTGGGGTGCAGCCTAGGAGCCAGGAAGGGGTTTCGCCACCTCCTTGGCTGCGCCTGGTGAGACATGGTCAGTGGTGCAGACGAGGGCCCCGTGGGGTATACACACTCCTTCCTGCCAGAGGTCAGTTAACCATTGTGACTCTTTACCTTGTTTTGGGGAGAGAGCTCGTCCTTGCCACCTTGCCTCATGATGGATGGACTTCAGGGCCATAGAAAGTTGAGTTCAAAGCTGTTGCTAATTCTTGAATTTTAGAAAACACACAACTGTGGTTGTAAATATAGTTTTCTGGACGGTTGTTGGCTATTCCCTCAATGTCTATACTTTGGGATTAGAAGATGTAAATGATGATTTTGATAATTATAGAATGTGACGAATACATTGAGTTATTATATACGAGATATATACGAGATAAAGTACTCTCTGGCGTATAGTATGAGGCTATTGCACGTCACCAATTAGTTCCACAACAATATAGAGGAACAAGTCTCTATGACGTCATTGCCTTTCCTTCAGAGGTTTAAATCCTTGGACCCTTGGTCCTTCAAATGAATGTGTATGGTTGAAAAATAAATGTGGAATCTGTAACGTGAAATCAAACGCAATATACAGCTAGAAATGTGGTGCAAAAGCATATATTATAACTTTTAGGGTAAGTCTTTTTTTCTACAAAAAAACAACTAGAGTTTATAATGTGTGATAATTGATTACAGTTGTGCAGTTATGTCATTTTCTTATCACAGGTGATCAGTCAATAAAACAAAATCTCTTTTAATTAGACATTGGTCTATAAAACGTGACATAAACAAGATGAATTTCAAATGTTAAGTCCGTAAAATCTATACCATTTTACACTTTAAATTCCCTCTAAACATATAATAAAACAACTTACATTTCAAAATATGAGGCAATCAAAATCTGCAACATTTAACTCTAAAACTTTCCTCTGAACGTCCAATGAAAACCAACCTTTTGCGCATACCACATCTAAAAACTGCATATCGGACAAAAATGCCTTGGCTTCCCACCTGGCCTGCAATCCATGTTTTCTTAAAATAGGTTTTAAACATCTCCACCATTCCTTCACTAAAAATAAGCAATAAAATAAAATGTGTTGATTTGTAAATTTCACTTAACCCGCATTTACAAACACCTATATTTTCTTTTAGCCCTTTTGCAATATCAATATGGGAATATTAAGGATTAACACCAATTCTAAGTCTAGAAATGTTATACCTTATTACCACATTGGCCAATGGCAATAAGTAAGGCAGTGATACCACATTTTACCACGAGGCCCAGGCCAGAGTTGTGGCCTTCTTTGTCAGTATATACCCACAATGCTTTTCCAAGAATTTCTCTGCATTCTTAAACTCATATGATTTTTCGAGAATTGTACCAGTATTGTAAGTCCAACCAGAAATGCTCTTCTATCCATTACAAACTTCTCAGACTCGCAGCCCAATGTAATTCTCTTTTTACAATCTCTTGACAGTATGATGCTGTTTTATTGTTACCGGCCTCTAAGAGTCCGACCCAAAATCTCAACGTAGCGCGTTCCAAAAAGCAGAACCAGGAACACAACCCCGTCTCCAACCTTATCGCTTGAACCATAGCTGAATTAGGCAAGTTCAAAACTTTTTAAACATTATCCTTCTATTCTTTTCCAGCTCTGCATAGCACTTATGAACATAACTTCAACGCCATATAAAAATATTGTTCTGGCCATTGCACTGAAGACTGTTAACACTGGGCCAAAATTAGGCCACCATTTTCCCTCATAAACTGACATAAATCCTCTATTGTCTACAAGACATTCATCTTTACCATTTCAAGATGGGTTATGCAGTTCAAATTGGATGAAAAATGCAAACCCAAGTGTTGGTACATATTTACCTTCAAAATCTTTGATTTTTTAGGATATCACTTAAATTATTTTGTCTCATGCCGAAACACCAATATCTTGGTTTTCCCCATATTGACTATGAATTGTTGGGATCTATGTAGTAACCACCAAATACATCCCATTTTCTTTGGAGGTCAGTTTGGGTCCTGTCCATAATCACTGCATCCCCTGCATAAACCAGCAGGACACATGTCTGCCTCCCATTTTAGGAGAAAAGGAGGCAGATCCCGGCAATACTTAAGGTTGGTCCCATCATTACAGGTGACAGGTGATGTCACAACTGGACTGTAATAAGAACATTTTTGACCGTTTTATAGCGATTGCAGCCTTTCTTGTATTACATATTCTAAGCACTGAGGGCCATATGTATCGACCGAATTTTGATTCGCAAACGCTGCGAAACGTAAAAAAGCAGCGTTTGCGACTCAAAATTCGGAAACCGGTATGTATAAGGATAATCACAATGCAAATTTAAGGAATCGCAAAATTTGCGATTCCTTAACTTTGCGTAAGCATTTAAGGAATCACAAATTGCTATTCCTTAAATGCTATGCAGCAACCACGGAAGTTTTGCGATTTCTCCTTAAGAAATCGCAAATTACCCCACCAACTTCACATTGGTGGTAATTTGCGATTTCTTTCACAAATGCACTTTTTGCCATTTGTGAAGGTGCCATGTGGCGCACATACATGCCCTTAGGGCATGTATGTGCGCCATATGCGCACACATGTAAATTTCAAGGGTGCATCAAGGTGTCCTTATGACACCCTTGCACCCTTGAAATTATTCTCAATTTGCGATTCTCAAATTGAGAATCGCAAATTGAGAATAACTTCCCATTCAATCCTATGGGCCTCCTGGCCCATAGAAATGAATGGGAAAGTATTCCTTAATTGCAATTTCGCAATTTGCTAATCGCAATTAAGGAATATTAGGAAATCGCTAAATATTGCAATTTTTTACATACATCCCTTTTTGCAATGCTCAAATAGCGATTTCTAAAAAAATCGCTATTTGAGAATCGCAAATGAGGGTGTTGATACATATGGCCCTGAGTGATCATAAGAAGGGAGCTACATTGCGGGTACATGTTTTGGGGGTGCCAGAACCCCCCTCATGTGTTCTAGGATGCCACAGGATGGGGAGGGGCATTATCTTCAGTGGTGATGAGAGAGCTTTACTTCCGCATTGTGAGGAAGCTCCAGGGTGCAGACTTCCTGACCATGTGGGGCCTTCTGAACCTGGGGTGACCACAGGGGGGCTGCTCCAGATCCGATGTTCCTTTGGGGGTGGTATGTGCAGAGCCCTTCTACCGCTATAGCGCAATGTGCGGTGCCAAGCGCCTTGAAGGAGGTAGGTCTGGCCAATGGGAGCTAGGGAAGTGCTTTGAGAGACAGAATCCCTAGCTCAGAGAGGCAGCAGAAAGCGGGTGTTATGGAAGCACGGAGCGTCTATAACAATTATTGATTAGAAAAGACAAAATCCGTTGAATACGACATTCCATCTAAGAATGCCCTTCCACAAACTATTGTTCTTGAGTCTACATTCGACTCACAGATCAAGGACCATTTTAGTATTCCGACTTAAATTCCAAAAAACAACGATCTTGGCACACCTTCTGACCCATCCCTGAATACGAAATCTATAATACTCTTCTAGCGATTAACCCCTCCAATCACTTCTCTGATCCCTTACCTCCTTCTCTATTCAAAATGATAAAAACCTCTATTCTACCCCTATGGTCAAAGATTGTAAACGCCTCTCTAAGATAAGGTTCCATACCTAACTGTCTTAAAGTAGGGCATGTCAAACCTATACTAAAGAAAGCCAACTCCCTCTCCCCAGATCTCAACAACTACCGCGCTATATCCAACATCCCCACCTTGGCAAAACTGCTGGAAAAATGTGTACAAATTCAATTATGCAACCACATCGAGAATTACAACCTCCTAGACTAACACCAATCCGGCTTCCGTCAAGGTCACAGCACTGAATCTGCACTTACCCACTTAATGAATGATATACTAAAAATTTTAGACCATAACGAATCATGTCTATTGATACTTCTCGATTTATCCTCCTCTTTCGACACAGTTAAGCACGACAACCTACTGTCCCTACTGGAATGAAGGACGGGCCTAACTGGCCCAGTGTTACAATGGTTCACCTCCTTCCTGAAAAACAGATCCCAAAAAATCAAGATAAAGCAATCACTTTCTGAACCCTCCATGGTCACCATTGGGGTTCCACAAGGCTCAGCACTTTCACCCATTCTTTTTAATCTACTCATGGAGCCCCTGCAAACGCACTAAACTCTGCGAACATTCTATATCACCTGTATGCGGACGACACGCAACTGTATATGAAAATCTCCTCTCCAGATGACTTCATCTCCCGCAACGCTATTCTACATATTATACTCAAAGTTGTCTCACTAACAACCACCTCATGCTTAACACCAAAAAAACGGAATTCCTTCTCATCTCCTCCCCAATCACACACCCAAGATAGACTTATGGTTGAAGCATCTAACTTCCTTTAACTGGGCTCCCCACACCATTGACTCAGCAAAATCCTTGGGAGTAACCCTAGACAAACACTTGAATATGCAGGCGCACCAAGGGAGCTAATCATCAGATGAGTATCCTAAGGAAACTTAAACCCTTCCTCCCACAGGTCGACTTAAAAATGTCGGTACAAGCCCTAGTGTTACCAAGATTGGACTATGGAAGCACCACTCTATGCGGACTTCCCAAATACAAGCTGGCCCTGCTGAGGTCATCTATTAACACTGCGGCCAGACTCGTCTCAGGATCTAAAAGAAATAACCACATCTCTCCGACCTTGACATTTCTGAACTGGCTGCCCTAAGAGGCAAGAATACAACTAAAGATCGTCTGCATGACCCATAAAAACCTGAATAGCAATACCCCCAGTTACTTAGCACAAAAGCTAGAGCTGTCGGGAGTATGCAGACAATTGCGAAGTGCGAGTTCACTACTACTGAAACCACAAATCCTTCCTTAAAAAGAGAACCGGATGCAGAGCATTCTCAGGGATCGCACCGAAGATGTGGAACTCCCTACCTCCAGATTTATGCAGAATCTCCTCCTTTACCTCCTTCAAAAAAGAAGTAAAAATGCTTCTAATGAACAAATTCACATCCTAAGACTTTAATTCTTTAAGGACTACTAGACACTGATGCTGGCCATATACCACTGTCTACCTCTTTTGTACTGAATGGCGAATTTCGAATGTATGTATATTACCCCAGTCATCTAGTGTTTAATAACTGTGTATTGTAAAGTGCTCTAATACCCTCGTGGGTCATGTTTGCGCTATATAAACTTTATAAATAAATAAATGGATCAGGAGGTGGTGGGTGGAATTTGCGTAATTGCGTTACGCAAATCTCCGCGAAACGGTAAAAAAATCTCTGCGAACACGCAGAAATTCCATGAACACGCAGAATTGCTTGTTCGCGATGCTTTTTTAGTGTTCGCAATTGCTGTTAGCGTGCTCAGGGGGAAATATCTCGCGAACACGCATTTGAGAACGCAAACAAGCAAAAAAATTCGCAAAGTCGCAGAACGCAGAATTTTGGGCAATTTTGCGTTCTCAGCGGAATGCGAAATTACCCAAATTCCGTGAGTGGAACGGAATTTGCCGCCTAGGCCTAAGCAAATGCGTGCTCACAAGGAGTAGAACATCTGACTGCATGAGTGATTATAAGAAGCTCCCCTCCCAGCAATACTACACTTGGGCTTCGCCGGACTGGCCCGCTCGTCCATGCTTTGTAGTTTCATCTTCCCTCCCTCCTGTTCTTTCTTCCCTTCATTTTCC
The DNA here is from genome assembly GCF_964261635.1 of Lissotriton helveticus. Taxonomy (NCBI): domain Eukaryota; kingdom Metazoa; phylum Chordata; class Amphibia; order Caudata; family Salamandridae; genus Lissotriton; species Lissotriton helveticus. The sequence continues at coordinate 30,920,735 of NC_136073.1, read as the reverse complement.
CCTTCTCGGGTTTACCTTATTACCCCTTTTTTTCTTCTCTTCCTTTCTTATATATCAGCATTGTTTGTTATTGGGGCGTGTATCGCACTCAGCATTCATATCTCTGGACTTGCACCTCGCTGCATTCGCTGTTATTTTTCCGTGCTTGATGTATGGCGGTAAAAGAAATGCTAACAGAAAGAAGCAATGTGTGATCATGAAATGTTATGGGAAAACTATGCAATAAGAAGTAGAAGCGACTGATTATATGTTGCACTGGAAGCATCAAGTTATTCCAAAAATCAGTGACTGGTTCCAAGATTCCTAAAAGCACCGAGTGATTATAAGGCTCAGTGAGTGAATACTGGAACCATCAAGTGATTATAAAAGGCAGTGAGTGACTATAAGAAGTCACATGAGCACGCAAGGATTAAAGAATAAGTGAGTGAGTATAAAACGCACTGGAAGCACTGAGTGATAATAAACAGAAGTGAGTGCTGCTTATAAAATGTTTTGGAATGCCGCCAACAAAAATATTGTCTGGTCTATATACTGTCTATAAAATAGCACCCACGTGGGAGTAGATTTTCTATTGGGCGCTATTCTTGGAAACTATAAGTAGGAAGCAGAATTTTGGGAACCAATGCGCCATACCCTCTGGGTTGCATCCTTCGGTGGGAGCGCTTTGGTTAGGCCGGTACGGGGCTGGGGGCTGCCTGGCGTGCCTATAATAAAGTCACAGAGCACCCCTTTTCTCTTGGAGGGAGGGGCAGCCAATGTAGTGGAAGGTATGGACAAAAGGCAGACAGACCGACGGATTTCCAGCGGTTTATGCGGGTCTCCTTGGCTACCGCCCTTTCAGACCCTGCACGGCTGACGTCAGCAACCTACAGGGGACGCCATGTCTGAAAACCTGTTAACCCTTGATTTGGGGTCCTTTGTCCCCTCGGTCTGCATTCCCAGGGGGGTTGGTCTGTTGCGGGGAGCCTCATTCTCAGAAGCGTGCGGGCCACAGTCACCTCCAAGGCGAGGGGGCGCGGGCCTCAACGGGCAGCTTTAAAGGTGGCCGGTGCCGCCGTGTCCACTCAGTGGGATGCCAGTTTTAGTGGGAAATATATCTGTTTTACTAGGAAATTCGAAGTTCGGGTGCTATTTATAGGGGGCAGTCAGGGGCCCCCTGCTGGTGGAACCTTCTGGTACTCCGAGCCCTTCCCGTGGTGTAGTGCGAGGCGTCTCTGTGGACTTCAGTGGGGACCCGCATAACTCTGGCCTCTGACTCTTCTCAACGGGAGACTGGGGGAGGGGGGGGGCACAAATTAAGGACATAGAGGGGCCCTTCTGCAGCACGCTTGCGGTAAAAAGTGCGGCTAAATTGGATGGCAAATGAAGGATTAGCCCCCCCACTGCAGAGAAGCTCTATGCCACGTCTTATGCCTACAGTGAGCAGTATTTTGGACCACGTAAGAATGGAGTGGTGAGCAAAAAAACGATGGATTTAGGCCCAGATCTCTGTACTGGGGTGAATGTATGACATTGTTCTGCATTCTGTCCATCAATTGTTCTTTTTGCATTTGTCACCCCGAGTGGGACAGGTATGCCCTGACGTGGGTCCCATGCTCTCCACACCACTGGAATCAAGCTATCCTGGCTGATGAGGGCTGAAAGACCGAAACCGGTCCCAGGATGCTTGTTTCCAGTCTAGGGAGGACCTGGCCTGGCAGTTCCCATGGGGCACAGGGTCAAGACTGATTTGCATATGGCTGGGTTCAAAGTGGAATGGCATGGTGAGCAAAAATACGATGAATTTAGGCCCAGATCTCTGTACTGGGGCGAATGTATGACATTGTTCTGCATTCTGTCCATATACGGTTGTTTTTGCATAATGTACAAAGTAGGCGCTGTTATCGCAATGTGTAGCGACTGAGGTCGCAAAACAGGGCTCGTCCGAATCATGATTGACGGCCACTCTGTCTGAAATTATGGACATATGGACAGGGCCACTGGAATTATGCAATTGTGCAGCTACTGCGTTTTTCGCAGAATTATAGATTGGCCACATAATCCGATTGTATGACGGTATTCTGCATGTATTTATCACGCATGCCTTGGGCACGCCGTCATTAGAATGAACGTGTCTTTAGCATGCATTCGTTCTGCACGCAAGTCGTTATAACGAGTTGCCTTAGAGGGGTGCTGGATTTTGGAATAGTTTAATTTACTATTCCAACTCCAGTCTGTGCAGCAACAGGGAAGATGTTTGATTTTAATTCCAACACCATTCCGCAAATGCACCCCCCTAAAGCAAGTCGTTGGGACGACTTGCGTGCAGAACGACTGCATGCTTGAGACGCGTTTGTTCTGTTGCTGGTGCTGTTAAGGCACGCGTGAATAGGGCTTCGTCCTAATGGACGTTTCCCCATAATCCACTATCTTCTGCGTAATCTGCAGATTTTCACCCCAAAAAATGTTTGTAGCTCAAGCGGTTAAAAAGTTACTAAAAGTACTGAGACACATGTTGTGTGCAATGGGAGACCCTGTTTGTTGCTTATTACTATATTAAAGTGTTTATATGGAGCAAATGACAGTGTTAAAAAGTGCAAAAATGACAAAATAAAAGACCTAATGCTATCATAAAAAGTGTTGCATTACACCACATAATTTGTCTTTTCTTGCCACATAATTTTCTCAACTCTACCACATAATTTGGCCCTCCACTGTCGCATTATTCCAGCGACCCTGCTTATAGAGTTTAAATTGCCGGGTGGTGCGCGTCCTAAGCCAATCACATTTTTTGTTATAAACGTGTCAAATGCAGGAACATCTTTTACACATGGCACGTGACCCGAGAGGAGGTCTCAAGCAGAGGCTGTTTAAAGCATTGGCAAAGAGGGTGATTGGCCAGGGCCCTCACCTTCCAAGACCCCTACTCCCCCCAGAAATTAATGCATCTCTCTATATCACCTCTATTTATCCGTCTCAAACTCTACCCATCTCTAGCTCGGGCCCTGTCTCCCTTGACTTAAAAACATCTTTTGGGGACCCAGCCCTGACATATTTTTACTGTTTCCGTGTGGCCTGGATTCTGAAATGGATAATAAAATTCAAAGTAGTTGTGAATGCGGGCCTCAAAGTATGTCTGTCTGGTGCCCAAAACTCTTTAGGATAACACTGGTCTCAGTGTTGAATTCTGTCAGAGCCAATTCTGCCTTTCATCCTTCCGAGGACGATAAATGCATTAACATGTAATTATGGCTTTTATGCCTGAACCAATAAAGGATTGGTGGATTGGCTGAGTATCATGGAATTGGGTAATGATAGCGCTTGCTATTAAACACCATCTTAGATCGAACTGCCTGTATTATTATTTCAACTTCCGTGTCCCAAAGCAAACTAATATGGTGTTTTATGAGTCTTTGGGGCTCTTAAGATCAAGGTACTACAAGAAATGGTGCATTCATTCTAGTTCTGCATGTTTCCTGAAATCTCTCTCCATATACCCCTATTTACGTGGGGGGGATGGGTGAAAGAAGACAGTATTCCTATAGCACTCACAGCCCTGTGCTTTAGAAACACTGCACACATGAGGTGTTTCAATAACCATATCTCAAGGATATTGCAGCTCCTGCTTCTGAAACCTGAGGAAGATCTTCCATGCAGGTGTTCATATTCTTTAGACCAGCGGTGAGTGCGGCGATGAACTTAATGTACTTGGACAGTGATAACAATGTTTCGACTCAAATGGCCACCACCTGGTCTTCATCAGGTCAGACAGAAAAAGCAAGAGATACTTTTCACCTAATTTGTAACATAATTTTTTTAAACAAATTCCATATTCTCATTTTTTAGAAACTCCAAATAGATTAAGGGGTGACTGATACATGCATCCCTACAAATGTCTTCTATTTGCACTACATACAATACCTATAATCACCTTTCACATGCAGCAAAGCTCTTGCTTGTAAAGATTGCAAATAATTACAAGTGCTTTCCTTCACGCATGAGACCACCAGCGAGCGACACAATCGCTAGATGTACGTTTTGCATATGCATTGTGCATAAAAATCATTTTTGTCACATTGTGTAAACTTTCTTTGGGTTGTCATTTTTAAGAATCATGCTTTCTTCTGTTTATCGCATAACCAACAGGATTTGTTTGACAATCTGATGACTTACGCATCGCCTCAGATATGTTTCTGCATGTTTCAGACAAATGGTACATTATCTTTTACCTGTAGCTGAAGTTTTCTTCCTAATGTATCTTTGTTCTCTGTATCCTTTGTTTGTGTCATCTGTCTGTCGGCTCACAGCTACAGGTGTGGACATGTGACTTTATGGATGGTGACATATCTGGATATTTATAGGTGTCACCTGTAGGCTGTACCATTGTCATTTACAGGATTGTACAAAAATAGCCTCCTCTACTCTCAGAATTTACTTTTATCCATCCTTCTCATTGTGTTTTACCACTTCATTAAAAATTGTAATTGTAAAAAAAGATCAGGTCAATAGGGATATTATTGCCATTCTGGAGAGGTCTTATGCAACATGTTGTGGACGTCACACACAGTGAGGGTGACGTGAGATGCTCGGTGCCCTCAGGACGTCCAAGATGGCGCGGGCGAGGCCTTTCATCCCCCCAGAGGCCCGTCTGACGCAATGGGCCTGTCGCACTACTATCTGGTTTAACAGTAGACCCGGTTTCACCTAACGTTATCAGCATTTGCATAGCGCCTTCTACTCTTAGTGTGTGACGAAGCGCTTCCTTAATCTGCAAGGCCTGTTCATGTGGTTCTGAAATGGTCATAGTGGATTTCTGTATGGTTATTGGGTGTGTAGGTTACTAGAGATGTGTTAAGTGTCAGCCAATAGTTCATGTTGGTCAGTGTGGGAGTAAAATTAGTTCAGTCGAACTGAGGTCTTTGCAGGACCTCGCGTCAAGCTGAGTGAGGTAAGTGGCTGTCCTTAGCCTGGCTATGGTTTCAAGCCTGTAATGTCAGAAACCGGTCTTAGGAAGCATGTTTCCGGTCCAGGGAAGACATGGCTTGGCAGTTCGGGCTGGACTGGTCCCATGAGGCACAGGGTCAAGACTGATTTGCATATGGCCATGTCTGAACTGGGGTGGCAGAGTGGGCTAAAGAACGGTGATGGATTAAACCCAGATCTGTTGACTGGGTGTGAGTGTTTGATTGGTTCAGATGCTCCGTCCATCACCACCCCCTTTTGCACCACCCCCTTTTGTACCGCTATGGTTTCAAGCCAGCATCGCTAGCCAGGTATATGCGATGACGCCAAGCTGTGTGCATGGGGTGTGGTATGTCTAAGCTTCAGGCCCAATGCCCATGAAAATCAGCATCACATTGCCTGGTTGCTGCTTATTTTCATTTCTCCAAGATTCCAACCGATAGTCCTTCACACCCCCCCACCAAGCTGGTCCCCCATGGCCCGTTGGCCAGCAGGGGCTCTGTTTATTCTGAAGAGGAGGCTGGGGTTGCGACGCTTCTACAACCCCCATAGTGGGTGGACAACCTCTCATTTTCAGGTCTCTCTGCGGTCTGAGACTTAAATGACAAGGGTGAGTTGTATTGGAGCATTGTCAAAGCCCCGCCCCTTACGTCCTAGTTCCATGAGGGGTTATGAGCTCCACAGGGCTGCTTTATATAACATAACACCTGTATTTGTACAGCATACACCCAAAGGTATCTTGGTGCTGAATAACAGAGGTTTATAGTTACCCAACTCAATCGTACTAATTTATCAGCCTCAGAAGGAAGATAGGCTGAGTAGACCCGCCAGGATATGAACCTGTGACCATGAGGTCAAACACATGTCCCTATGGTGGGCTCATTGGTTCACTAAGTCACCAAACTGGGCTTTACGCCTAAATTGCAGTTTCCACATAGGGATACCTTCCATGGACCAGGCTCCCCCATATTCCTGGCTTTCTTGGTATAGGCCCATTTTACCCCCATAGTCCTGGCTTTCATGGTATAGGCCCATTTCCCCCCATAGTCCTGGAATTCATGGTATAGGCCAATTTCCCCCCATAGTCCTGGCTTTCATGGCACAGGCCCATTTCCCCCATAGTCCTGGCTTTCATGGTATAGGCCCATTTCCCCCATAGTCCTGGCTCTCATGGTATAGGCCTATCCCCCCATATTCCTGGCTTTCGTTGTATAGGCCCATTTCCCCCATAGTCCTGGCTCCCATGGTATAGGCCCATGTCCCCCCATAGTTCTGGCTTTCATGGTACAGGACCTTTTCCCCCCATATTCCTGACTCTCATGGTACAGGCCCATTTCCCCGCATAGTCCTGGCTTTCATGGTATAGGCCCATTTCCCCCCAGAATCCTGGCTTTCATGGCATAGGCCCATTTCTCCCCATAGTCCTGGCTTTCATGGTATAGGCCCATTTCCCCCATAGTCCTGGCTTTCATGGCACAGGCCCATTTCCCCCATAGTCCTGGCTTTCATGGTGTAGGCCCATTTCCCCCCATAGTCATGGCTCTCATGGTATAGGCCTATTCCCCCCATATCCCTGGCTTTCATGGTAGAGGCCCATTTCCCCCCATAGTCCTGGCTCTCGTGGTATAGGCCTATCCCCCCATATCCCTGGCTTTCACGGTAGAGGCCCATTTCCCCCATAGTCCTGGCTCTCATGGTATAGGCCTATTTCCCCCATAGTCCTGGCTTTCATGGTATAGGCCCATGTCCCCCCCATATTTCTGGCTTTCATGGTACAGGACCTTTTCCCCTCATATTCCTGACTCTCTTAGTACAGGCCCATTTCCCCCCATAGTCCTGGCTTTCATGGCATAGGCCCATTTCCCCCAATAGTCCTGGCTTTCATGGCATAGGCTCATTTCCCCCAATAGTCCTGACTTTCATGGCATAGGCCCATTTCCCCCCATATTCCTGGGTTTTATAGGCCCATTTCCCCCCATATTCCTGGGTTTTATAGGCCCATTTCCCCCATAGTCCTGGCTTTCATAGTATAGGCCCATTCCCCCCCATAATCCTGGCTTTCATGGCATAGGCCCCTTTTATCCCCATATTCCAAGCTTTCATGGGATAGGTCCATTTCCCCCCATATTCCTAGCTTTCATGGCATAGGCCCATTTCCCCCATATTCCTGGCTTTCATGGTAGAGGCCCATTTCCCCCCATAGTCCTGGCTTTCATGGCATAGGCCCATTTCCCCCAATAGTCCTGGCTTTCATGGCATAGGCTCATTTCCCCCAATAGTCCTGACTTTCATGGCATAGGCCCATTTCCCCCCATATTCCTGGGTTTTATAGGCCCATTTCCCCCCATATTCCTGGGTTTTATAGGCCCATTTCCCCCATAGTCCTGGCTTTCATAGTATAGGCCCATTCCCCCCCATAATCCTGGCTTTCATGGCATAGGCCCCTTTTATCCCCATATTCCAAGCTTTCATGGGATAGGTCCATTTCCCCCCATATTCCTAGCTTTCATGGCATAGGCCCATTTCCCCCATATTCCTGGCTTTCATGGTAGAGGCCCATTTCCCCCCATATTCCTAGCTTTCATGGCATAGGCCCATTCCCCCCATATCCCTGGCTTTCATGGTAGAGGCCCATTTCCCCCCATAGTCCTGGCTCTCGTGGTATAGGCCTATCCCCCCATATCCCTGGCTTTCACGGTAGAGGCCCATTTCCCCCATAGTCCTGGTTCTCATGGTATAGGCCTATTTCCCCCATAGTCCTGGCTTTCATGGTATAGGCCCATGTCCCCCCCATATTTCTGGCTTTCATGGTACAGGACCTTTTCCCCTCATATTCCTGACTCTCTTAGTACAGGCCCATTTCCCCCCATAGTCCTGGCTTTCATGGCATAGGCCCATTTCCCCCAATAGTCCTGGCTTTCATGGCATAGGCTCATTTCCCCCAATAGTCCTGACTTTCATGGCATAGGCCCATTTCCCCCCATATTCCTGGGTTTTATAGGCCCATTTCCCCCCATATTCCTGGGTTTTATAGGCCCATTTCCCCCATAGTCCTGGCTTTCATAGTATAGGCCCATTCCCCCCCATAATCCTGGCTTTCATGGCATAGGCCCCTTTTATCCCCATATTCCAAGCTTTCATGGGATAGGTCCATTTCCCCCCATATTCCTAGCTTTCATGGCATAGGCCCATTTCCCCCATATTCCTGGCTTTCATGGTGTAGGCCCATTTCCCCCATATTCCTGGCTTTCATGGTATAGGCCCATTTCCCCCCATATTCCTGGCTTTCATGGTATAGGCCCATTTCCCCCATATTCCTGGCTTTCATGGTATAGGCCCATTTCCCCCATATTCCTGGCTTTCATGGTATAGGCCCATTTCCCCCCATATTCCTGGCTTTCATGGTATAGGCCCGTGTCCCCCCATAGTTCTGGCTTTCATGGTATAGGCCCATTTCCCCCATATTCCTGGCTTTCATGGTATAGGCCCATTTCCCCCCATATTCCTGGTTTTCATGGTATAGGCCCATGTCCCCCCATAGTTCTGGCTTTCATGGTATAGGCCCATTTCCCCCCATATTCCTGGCTTTCATGGTATAGGCCCATTTCCCCCCTTATTCCTGGCTTTCATGGTATAGGCCCATTTCCACCATATTCCTGGCTTTCATGGTATAGGCCCATTCCCCCATAATCCTGGCTTTCATGGTATAGGCCTATTTCCCCCATATTCCTGGCTTTCATGGTATAGGCCAATTTCCCCCCATATTTCTGGCTTTCATGGTATAGGCCCATTTCCACCATATTCCTGGCTTTCATGGTATAGGCCCATTCCCCCATAATCCTGGCTTTCATGGTACAGGCCCATTTCCCCCCATATTCCTGACTCTCATGGTACCGGCCAATTTCCTCCCATAGTCCTGGCTTTCATCGTATAGGCCCATTTCCCCCCATAGTCCTGGCTTTCATGGTATAGGCCCATTTCCCCCCATATTCCTGGCTTTCATGGTATAGGCCCATTTCCCTATCTGCCTTATTTCCCAGTAGGCCAACTTCATTACAGATAGGGTTATTGGCCTGACTTCCGTTGTGCCCAATGTCCCAGGAATCATGACATCCCCTACCCTCTTCCGGTGGGCATTGACGCATGAAGGCTGCTGACGCAAGCAAGGGGAAGCAGGGGCCGTGGGACCCGCGGAGGGCGACGTGACACCCCGGCCCCGCCATCCATCACAGCTCCCACCCCATCAAGTTTAGCGCCCGACAAATGTCCCTCCCTCGAGGCGCAGGAGCCCTGAATAGACATGGCCGCCCCATCCCTTTCACTGGGGCGGGGGGCGGTGACATCTCTGGGGAATGATGGACTCTTTTTCACGGGGTCCCATTGTCGCCGGCCCCTCTAAAATGCCTCAGGCCACTCTGTTGACACCCCCAACCTGCGTCATCCGGCCCACGTATGTTGGCAGTTGTAATTATAAATTAGGAGGTCTTTGTGAAGCCCAGGGGTTGTGGGTTGAAAGGCCCCAGCTTGGCAGCCTGTGTTTTGGGGGTCTGCAGAATTACTTGTGTTGAGGAAAAAACTTAGAAGAGGGTCTTTTCCGGCCATCTTAATTTTCCTGGGAAGTCGCGCCGCTTGACACTGTCCTGATTTGCAAAACTTATGTGAAGTGATTTTCTTGGAGACAGGTTCCCCATGCCAGGGGTGGTATAAGTGGGCACATTCGCCTAGTGCTAGCTTTGGCAACAAAGATTGCATTCTGGGATTTGTAGTTTTCGTTCTAACATAGTGTGGACTCAAATAGCCCGACATGTGGAGTGCTTTTGAATAAAAAATCTGGGCTGCCTAGCGTACCACACTAAACTTGGGGTTATTATGTGTTTACATGCGCTGAATTCTGGGATTTGTGGTTTTGATAATGTGTTAATTATACACCCGGAACAAGAAACCTCAAAAGGCCGTGTTACCAGGTGAAAAGTCAGGCCTGGCCAGAGTTCTCACAGGCAGTTGCCTCTCTCTGAACTTTTTTATTCTGTGGTTGTTGAATTAGTATACCATTTATCCTGTCTCCATACAATATAATTTTAGAGGACTTTAATTTCTCCATCGTGTTTTAATGCGACTGGTGTTGCGTTTGCGTGAGTAGGGGGTGGCGAGTTGTCACTTCTGCGTTGCCCTCTAAGAGCGCAGTGCACTATGGGAACTGTAGTCCTCGTTTCGCCTCCCTGGACCCACGTGGATAATAAATGTCATCTAAAAAGTGAGAGTGTGTTCAGCGGGAACACAGACGTGGAATCACGAGCCCCAATCCCTCGGGGCCATGTGCCACCCCATATTCGTAATCCAGTGGAAAACATGTCTGTCCATGGATTAATGATTGGGGGGGGGGGGGGTATCCCATAAAGTCAAAATGGACGCTGTCCTGTTATAGATGCCACGTGGTCATGTGGCGCAGTGTCACGAGTGATGCCTACAACGACTCGACGTATAAGCCAGTAGAACGCTGCATTCTGGGACTTGTAGTGTCACTTTTACGTTTGTAAATATGAGCTCAGAAATCCAAAGATGCAAACTGTTGTTGTTCCATCTGACACTGAAGCACTTGGCAGCGATGCCAGATAAAAGAACCGGAGGCCAGGACGGGCTACACACATCTTAAGACGTGTACTGCTAACTTGAGCCTGGGGATACACGTTCTCTGTTCAAACACTAAAGTTTGGGTCTCAATTCGCAGCCTTGTCAATACTTGAACCATGGGATACCTTACCGCCCCACCTCGTGGGCCTGGACTAACCTGGGGGCAGTGAGATAACGGGTTTTAATTGGCCCTGGGTGTGCTAGGAAGGGAGTGTCATAGCCTAGGATTGGCTCCGATGTGAGTGCACCGGGAAGCGGCTGTCGGTGACCTGGGATTGGCTGAGGTGTCACTTTTTCAGGAAATGATGCCATGGCCTGGGGTTAGCTCCAAGTGAGCAAACAAGGGGCTGTCGGGATCTGGGATTGGCATCAGGTGTGCCAGGAAAGGCTGCCATTGGCCTGAGACTGGCTCCAGGTGTGAGTGAACCCGGGAGGAGCTGTCATTGGCCCAGGCCAGTCGGGAGCAGCCTCAGGTGTGTGGATATAACTGCTGTCTTGGCGCCTCCTTCCTTCGCTGTGTGCTCTTGGCATCATGGGGTGGTGTTTGGGCCTCTGCACTGGTCTGTGGTTGATGAGTTTCGGGCTCTGTCTTGATGAGAGGGGCCCTGTTCTGGACTCTTCCTACTGGAGCTCCCGGAGGAACTGGTTCCCTGGCTCCCAGTCCCAGGTGGGGGTGGCCAGCAGCGGCCCCTGGGTCTCATCCGAGGGCAGGTCCCGGGCCCTGCCTGCCCTGCAGCCGGTGAGAGTGCAGTGCCAGAGTGACAACATGGTGGTGACGGTGCAGAGGGATCTCTTTGGGACGGGGAGGCTGGTCCAGCCGGGTGACCTGCGGCTGGGGTCCGCCTTCTGCAGCTACACGTCACTCAACGCGGACAACACGGTGACCTTCGACAGCGCGCTGCACGACTGCGGCAACACCAGGCAGGTGGGTGTATAGGATGCTGGTCCGTGGGGCAAATGTTCACTGCCTCAAACTGTGAGTACCCGAATGCAAACAAATAATGCACCGCTGAAGCCATTACTACTTTATCATAAGTAAATGGATATTCCTATCCCCCCCACTGGTCTTTTTAAGTCCGTTCTGTCATCTCGGGGCTTTTTTTTTCCAACCTAATGCATTCTGGGAGCTGTAGTTTTTAACTATCGAACTGCGGGCAGCATTCGCACAATGTTGGTTCTGTTTTTGATCCGAGTTGTCTATTCGGAGGTCAGCTGCTCAAACCCTCCAGTTGGTAACTGTTTCCCCCAAAAAACTGTTCAGTGTTGGGCGCCTCGAAGCACTCGCAATAATGGTCTGTGAGCCGCTGCCTCCATCTCGAAGTGCTCGCTCTCCTGAAGAGGTACAGGCCTCGTTGTTTCCAGCTGTGGGCGCCTCTGGCAGGGCGTGGTGGGTAGGCCTCGAGCCCCCGTCTCACAGGTGACCTGTATCTTTCCGTTTCCTAGGTTACCCAAGAGTTTGTCATCTACGGCTCCATCCTGACCTACGCTCCCACCACTTCCGGCAGCACCGTCATCACCAGGACCAACAAGGTGTCCGTCCTGATTCAGTGCGTCTACCCCAGGTGAGTGCAGCGCGGGCACCCTGCCGGGGGCGGGAGGTGTCCGTCGTCGCTTTCATTCATGGGTGGTGAGGGCACCTGGTGAAGTTAACCTCAACCCCTCAGACCAGCTCACACAGCTGGTGGCCGGCAAACCTCTGAATGTATCACCAAGGCAAAACATCAGGAATGTAGCTGAACTTTACTGACTAAAATAAAACTTGGCACACCCCAAATGCAGATCATGTCGCCCAGACGTAATATAGATTCATAATGCCACTCACCTTATACCCCCTGCCAGGGCTTTAAGTGTGATGAAACTGAAGGGTCTCTCAAAGGGGCGTGGCTTAAACCACCTAAGCTTGAAATCTGTAGCTTGGTGTACCGGCGACGGTTTTTTGCTACGTCTGTCATTGTGTGCAGATATATAATACAACATATAACATTACACCTACAACAAGCCAGGACTATTGGCTTTGCCATTGGCTATTAGTTACACAAGATAAGCAACAACCATGGCTTCGTTGTTTATATTAAAAATGCTTCAGTTCTGAAATGATGGACTCTGAAAAAATTATTAACCGTATAAAATGTTTTTAGGTCGAGCCTGGGCAACACGTGCTCTGCAAGGCATGCTATATTGGAATACGGCTTTGAAGCTCCACCCATATTTATAACTGGCTTGAGTCATTGTCCTTCGTAAATGCTGGCTTCTGATTCGTTAATAGGCTTCTTAGTACCGCCTTGTGTTCATTTTTAACCTCCCTTGGCGACTGACCCTTTTACTTTGGTTGTTACACGGTATGTCTTAGTCTGTAAGCACTATTTTCTTGAAGTTTCTCCTAGTGCAGTAACAACATGCTTTCCTGCAACATTCAGTGCGTCATGCGTGCTTTCACTTTCCAAGCACCCCGTGACAATGGCGGTTGCATCTTTGAAAGGCAATAGGTCTCACATTTACAAGAGTTTGAGCTATTGGCATTGTAAATGACACTGCCTTTTATGTATCTGTTAATTATCAAAACGGATAAAAGGCATTGTCACTTACAATGCCCAAACCTTAAATTCTCGCAAATGCAAGACCTATTGCATGGAAAATGCTGCTTGTTCCTTTTTAATTGAACAAAAATCAGTTAAATAGTAAGTTGTTCTGATATGTAAAGAATCATGATGAAATAAAACTTACTTACTATAACAAGTCTCATTGAAGTTACATCTGAGGCGGTGAAGGGTGGCACTGCAGCACAAATGACTTTTTTTTTTTTCTCACCCGGAGGGTGTGGGCAAAAATGGAGAGCCTGATGGGGACCTGTCTCAGCACCTGCTTTTTAGAACTGCCAGTGCTGAGCACCAGTGAGACCCGGCCCACTTAAAGCCATGCACACATACCACACACACTCGCTGTGCTAGATCTGGTAGAAGTAAGGAGGGTGAAATGATGAGCTGGATCTGGTATAAGTAAGGAGGAGAGTGAAATGACGAGCTCGATTTTCACGAGGAATCAAGGGTCCGAGGTAAGCAGTTGGTTGTGCAGTGTATATCCAATTTTCACTTGTAAATCAGCTATTAAGTGGTCTGATTCTGGCCTGGATTGGGAGTAGATTGCTTTTTCAGAGCTCTGTAATAGTTTACCTGGCGCAATAGACACCTGGGTTCTGACAAACATGGAGGCGTGGCCGGAAGCCGCACCTGCAGGGGTTTCTGGTGAGCAGACTTTGGCACTCCATGGCAGGGTGCTGTGCACCCTTGTCTCCCTGCACATCATGTGAAGTCACTGTGCACATTCCCTGTCCCACCTTGCGCCCACGAGTTACTGCACACCTGGGCTCTGCCCTATCTCGGTCTGTGCAGGTTCCTGCATACGAGTACCGTGACCTCCCTTTTAATCGGCATGATTGTGCACGTGCTGATCTTGTGTGCTTACTGTAGGGGGCTGGCTTAGTATATTGTGCTCACTTATGTAAGTGAAAGACGCAGAATTGATGGACGGAATGCAGAACAAATCAAAACATTCACCCCCAGTCAAGAGATCTGGGTTAAATCCATAATTCTTTTGCTCACCATACCACCCCAGTTTAGACCTGGCCATATGCAAATCAGTCTTGACCCTGTGCCTCATGGGAACAGTGCAGCCCGAACTGCCAAGCCAGGTCCTCCTTGGACCGGAAACGAGCATCCAAAGACCGGTTTCAATGTAAGTGTAGCACCCTGCGTTAATCCACACAACCCTTATGGTGATTTAAGAGGTCTTGGACAACCCTGGAAAGCTCCACATGGTAGCTGTGGAGAGCAGCCTTCAGGCTTAGTCCAGAAGGAGTGTAAAGCAGGCTGTTTAACCAGAAACTAATCTCATTGGCATAGATTAATTGTGTCGGGAGTGGGGGGGGGGAACTACATAGTGTATTTATAAAAATATGTCTATTATAAGACACTAACACATAATATCTCCTACAGAGTCATATCCACAATAAACACAATTTAATACTACATGTAAGTAGCACAAACACAGTGGTCTCCGGGGGAGACCAAACCATATGCTAATAAAGTAGAATGTGACACATGACCTAGCCCGAGACCGGAGCCAGAAGACTTAGAAGAGCTGGGGAAACAAGAAATCACCCGAGGTAAGTACCCAGGACCCAGCATGGTGGCAATCTGCAAAGTGGAAACATGACCGCGTGCTCAATACAAGTCAATTGGAAAGTTGCACTTTTCAGGTAGGACCATACCCAGAAAACCCTGACGAAACCCAGTGGAAGATGGAAGGGTGGAGAGGCACCCACTCGGGGATACCCCATGAGCCAGGATACCTACACCAGGGAAGCTGGAGCATAGGTGGGAAGTGACTTCGGAAACCGCAGTAAACCACAATGGAGGACTTCAGCAAAGATGCTGCTGGCGAAGAAGGTGAAGGAGTCTGGTGGAACCCTAGAGTGTATTCAGGAAGAGGTACGTGTAAGTAGAGGGGACAGAGTCTAGGAGGCACTGAAGACAAATGCCCACCAATGTCTGAGATGCAGGAGATTTGACCGTGACTGTGGCCCTGTAGCTGTGAGGACCAGGCAACACTGTGGAAGACCAGGAGTCATTCCCAAGCTGTCCCATGTCAAGAGCCAAGGGGTCAGTGTCTGGTAGGAGCACCAAGAAGCCTTGGCAATGGCAACCAACGTGGCTGACAAAAATGCAGTGTCAGGACCAGCAAGGTCCAAGGGACTCACCAAGTGCAGATCAGTCAGAGTAAGACCCAAGCAAACCAGTGAGCCCACTGAAACCAAAGAAGAACCACAGACCAAAGGCACAGGAGTCGCAAGAGCACCTCGAGCAACTCACCAATGATGCAGGCCCACTGTGCAGAGGATGTGACGAGGACTAAGATCTTGGTAGCAAGGGAGGCTGGAGCTTCTTGGAGCCAGAAGATATCGAGACCAGTGGACGCAGTGCACCAGGTTACTGCTCCAGCTGTTCCGACGAGGGATACTGGCTTCAAACTTGCTGTGAAGATAGGGCAGGTCTTAGAGTTTCAGAATCACCACCTGTGTTGCTGAACCTTTCGGAGTCCATGGGAGCTTAGTAACAGCAGACGGGTCTACTTTGTTGCTGTGCCTGCATATGCAGGGGAGTGATCCCTTCCATCCAAGGGATATTCCTTTGAGAGTCTTGGATGCCCACAGGTCTGGAGGAAAAACCTGTATGGAGCACAGGCGACGCAGAAAACTTGCAGGATGACGAGACCAGGAGAGGCAGGAGTCTTCACGGTGCAGTCTTTCCAGTGCCAAGATGGATGAAGATTAAGTGGTTTTGGATCTGAATCTTGTCCCACAACTAATCTAAGGAACCACCTGCTAGTAAGTCCTTATGTACCCTACAGAAAGGGTTGAGACAATTCAGTGGTCCCTGCCAGATGGAGGGGTTGGATAGGGGGGAGGATACTCCCATGTCCTTTGTCCAGTTTCACTCCAGAGCGGGAATGAACTGCTCCATAACTGGTTCTAACTGGGACGAGGGTACCAAATGTGCCCTTCAAAGCAGTCTAGTGGCATTTGCCAGGGCCCCCACCCTGGCCCAATGGACCAAGTCCTGTATGGGAGGTGGTCACACCTCCATGTGACAGGACAATGGGTTTCCTATCTTCCCTTGCTTCCCTCCGCAGCAGGAGGGCGGAATCTGGTCTCTGGTTGGCAGCAGCCATGCTGCTTGTCAGAATCTAGAAGACTGGTACCGGGAGCCCTAAGGGCTTTCGAGTTGAGCCTCAAAGTGCATGGAATCAGAACTCCCACCTCCCACAGTGTTTGGGTATAATTCCAAATGTTTGGTACCAAACATACCATGGTTTTACAGCCAGTTTAGAGTTAGCCCTCATGTAATGAGACCTGGCCACTCTAAACGTCATAATGGCTGATGCACTTATAGCGCCTGGAGATTATACTCCATGGATTGTGGGGGTGTCCTGCTCATGCAGGGACACCCTCATATTTCTAACTGAGCACCCTGCCTTCAGGATCGAAAGGCCTGTCTTTGGGGTGACTTGTAGGTTTTAAGTGCAGTGACTGCCGATATAAGAACTCGTATCTGTTAGTGGTGCTAACCCCAGCTTACACAGGCTGCAATGGCAGGCATGTAGTCACAATTTGAGTGGTTTCACATGGGTAGTATAATACATGCTTCATCCCCTGGTATACCTATGCCCTGGGTACCTTAGTACCATGTGCTAGGGACTTGCAGGGGTACACCAGTAGCCAATCCAGAGTGTACCCAAGTACTCACCACAGTCCAGTTTAGGGAGGAAGCACAGAGACTTGGGGTCCTGATTAGCAGGATCCCAGTCACACTAGTCAGAAAAACATAATGGCACCAGCAAAAAGTGAGGGTGACCATGAAAGCAGAACCTACAATTACTCATAACATGCCTGTATCCAGGCACACACGTCATTTCAGCATGTGTATTTGCACGTGTAGCACGGTCCTGCATTCTTAAAGGTTCTGCTGTCTTTAACATAAAGGAGTGTACATGCCGATACATCACTTCTCCCAGCATGCTCATTCGTGGGTCCTTACACACAGAGAAGTGCTCTCACACATTTGCGTATCTGTTTCTCTCGCAAAGTTGTCACCTGTCTTTGAGTGTTTCTCTCTCTCTCTCTCTCTCTCTCTCTCTTTGTCTCTCTCTCTCTTGGTTTCTTTGTCTCTCTCTCTCTCTCTCTCTCTCTCTCTCTCTCTCTCTCTCTCTCTCTCTCTCTCTCTCTCTCTCTCTCTCTCTCTCTCTCTCTCTCTCTCTCTCTCTCTCTTGGTTTCTTTGTCTCTCTCTCTCTCTCTCTCTTGGTTTCTTTGTCTCTCTCTCTCTCTCTCTCTCTTGGTTTCTTTGTCTCTCTCTCTCTCTCTCTCTCTTGGTTTCTTTGTCTCTCTCTCTCTCTCTCTCTCTCTTGGTTTCTTTGTCTCTCTCTCTCTCTCTCTCTCTCTTGGTTTCTTTGTCTCTCTCTCTCTCTCTCTCTCTCTCTCTCTCTTGGTTTCTTTGTCTCTCTCTCTCTCTCTCTCTCTCTCTCTCTCTCTCTTGGTTTCTTTGTCTCTCGCTCTCTCGCTCTCTCGCTCTCTCTCTCTCTTGGTTTCTTTGTCTCTCGCTCTCTCGCTCTCTCGCTCTCTCTCTCTTGGTTTCTTTGTCTCTCTCTCTCTTGGTTTCTTTGTCTCTCTCTCTCTTGGTTTCTTTGTCTCTCTCTCTCTTGGTTTCTTTGTCTCTCTCTCTCTCTCTTGGTTTCTTTGTCTCTCTCTCTCTCTCTCTCTTGGTTTCTTTGTCTCTCTCTCTCTCTTGGTTTCTTTGTCTCTCTCTCTCTCTTGGTTTCTTTGTCTCTCTCTCTCTCTTGGTTTCTTTGTCTCTCTCTCTCTCTTGGTTTCTTTGTCTCTCTCTCTCTCTCTCTTTCTTTCTCTCTCTCTCTCTCTTGGTTTCTTTGTCTCTCTCTCTCTCTCTCTTGGTTTCTTTGTCTCTCTCTCTCTCTTGGTTTCTTTGTCTCTGCATCCTCTGGTTTCTAACCCAATCTGTGGTATGCCCATGTGTGGCTCTGAGCGCTTGGGTGCCATTCCATTCTTTCTAGTTTTAATGAGAAGGGCTGTGACTACTTTAACTAGTCCTTGTGTATGCCAGTGTCTCTATAGAGTTAATGTGTCTATATACCCATGAGTTCTTGAACACAGGGCTTGGTGCCTTCCTGCAACTGTGCGCATATAGCCATCACCCAGTAGTGTGTGCACCATGTCTGATCTGTGTGTAGAGTCGCTCGAGCTTCAATAGTCTTACTTGTTGGGTCGAGCCTAGTGCAGCGCGCATGCGCTGCACTAGGAAAACTACCTCTTGGACTCACTCTGGACTTTCCACATGCCTGGTGTGTTTTTTTGTGTTTTTTTTGCATTATTTCAGTTGGTCTTTGTGTCTTTCTAAAAAGACAGCACGCAATTGGGCAAAGGTGGTTGCATGTCCCACCTTTCCCAGTAAATGTATTGGCCTCCACATTGCGGTTATGAGCAGGGGCACCATCTGTTTTTAATTTGCGCGTTTGCTGTGCTGTCTCTCACACCCCCTGCTTCTCTCTCGTGCCATTCTTAATTTTAACCAACCCTCATGCCACATGCACACGCTTATCCTAGCCAATGCTCTGTTTGCAATCAGAAACTTGTGCATTCGCTGTCCTGCTAGGCCCATTGCTGTTTTGTTGAAGGAGGAAGGTCATCTTCACTTAATGCAAGCACCCTATTAATATTACGTTTGACCTCCCAACCGCAGGTTCAAACCTCAGAGCGTCTGCTCAGCCTTTCATCCTACTAGAGGCAGACTAACTAATTAGCATTCATTTGGTTGGCAATAAACATCTGTTACTCGGCACCAAGATGCAGCATACTCCAGCCCCGCCTTCTCTTGCACACTGAACTCACTTTCGCCTCCTTTCAATTCGACTCCTGATTTCCTATACTGTGCTCACTTTCTGATTTGGTACCGGCATTATATAATGGGAGCCGTCAGCGCATAGGCTGACATCTGTTTTGAGTGGGGTTTCATTTCCAGACCATGCCTCTTTCCTTAGAAGGCGCGTCTCCTCCACCCCACCTCCACAAGAGTGCGCTTTCATTTTCTCTAAAACACAAAGGCATAGAAACCAAATAAATTACGGTGACATCTTACCTCTTCAGTGGAATCGTCGGCACCATCTAATGAGCAAGCATTGTCCAACAAGCCTACCCTGGAAGGCAACAAGCAGCTGCTACAGTGTTTAAAGCTCCTTAAAGGCCACTCCTGTCTTGGGGAGGAAGGGAGCAATCCTCGTGGGGTTTCAGGAAATGGCTACATTGTGATGCTTAACGGTTTGTTGACCGGATGATCATGCTTCTGGTTAAACAAAACAGAAGAATGTTAGCAATCAGCATTTTACCCTAACTGTTGTGGAGCAAAACCAAACGTGCACAGCGTAACTCTACAGAGTGCATCTTTTCACTCCCTACCTCAGAAATCTGCGAGCACTTCTCCTTTAATTCCTTTTTATTTTTTTGCATTATGTAGTGCGAATGAAGGCATCGAAGCACTTTACATAAGTACTAGTTTCATTACAGAAATATGCCTGGTGGGTGCTGCATGGCTAAACACTTACAAGGTCCCAAAGGCGAGACCTATTGTCAATGCCAATGCTTGTATTGCTGCAGGGGGGGGTCTGAGTGCAGTGTTGCAGGCTGGTGGCACTGGAACAGTGGCCTGGCTAGACCAGGGCCCCCGAGGAGGGTTCCTCTGTGCCACTGCCAGCTTGTTGGTAGAACAGCACACGCCGCCTCTGCTGGGGTAGGTGCAGCTGCAGGAAGGAAGAAGCCATGGGTCGGAAAAAAACATCTGGATTGGTGTGTGGGGCAGGCCCGGAGCTCCCCAAACCCAGTCACTCGAGATTTGAAGCTCTGTGCGGGTGGCACAAGACGCCAGCCCATGGGCGATCTGTAGCAATCAGGCCACCCTGAGCGCCTAAGTGCCACAGAGGGCTGCTGCAGGGTACACATGTTTGTGTTGTGTGTAATAGGGGGTGGGTGGAATTTGCGTTGTGTGTAATAGGGGGTGGGTGGAATTTGCGTTATCGCGTTACGCAAATCTCCGTGAAATGGTAAATCTCAGAACACACAAATTCCCCGAACGTGCGGAATTGCTTGTTCGTGATCCTTTTTTACTGTTCGCAATCGCTGTTTGCGTGCTCGGGGGTAAATATCTCGCGAACACGCATTTTGAGAACGCGAACAAGCAAAAAAATTCGCAGAACTCAGAATTTTGGGCAATTTCACATTCTCCGCGGAACGCAAAATTACCCAAATTCCACGAGTGGAACGCAATTTACCGCCCGGGCCTATTGTGTAATAGAAAGGGTCTCTAGCACACGGCACCAATTTCAGATTGGACCAGCATGGGCTACTGCTCCAGGCACAACCCCACTTTCATGGAGTCACCCAACTCTAAAAAAAAAAATATATATATATATATTTATTTATTTATTGGGTGATCCACCCTCCCTGAAGATATGCGCCTCTGAACAGTGACTGCAGGCCATTCACGAAGACGGTTGAGCGAGCCGGTCTGGTGTTGGCGAAGCGTACTGTGGAGAGAGGACATTTACTGCCTTTACCACACTTTATTTGTGTGGAAGTGTTGTGTTAGAGAATTCTCCGGTCAGGTCTTGTCTACTGCCTCCATGTCTAGATATGTTACTGAGCTTTACTTCACTCTTGCAGGCATGCCAACGTGAGCGGCAAGGCCATCGCGCCCACCTGGAACCCGCTGCGCACTACAGTGTTCGCAGAGGCGGTGATATCCTTCTCTCTGCGCCTGATGACCGGTAGGTGAAGTGTGGCTTGTATAGGTATCTTTGGGTCCCCCACCCCCCTTATGCTTTACACCCCTTCAACCGCTCTCCTTGGTTTTCCAGATGACTGGACCTCTGCCAGGGGCAGCACCACCTTCCAGCTGGGGGACGTCTTCCACCTTGAAGCCTCAGTGGATGCTATGAACCACTATCCTCTTCGAATCCTCGTGGACAGTTGCGTGGCCGCCCCAACCACAGACCCAGACTCCCGCCTCCAGTATGACATCATTTCCTCCTATGGGTAAGATGCCGGTTGTCCTGTCTAGGCATCTGTGTGGCAAGGGCAGAGCGCGCCATCATTCCCTTCTGTTAATTTGTGTTTTTTTTTTTTTTTTTTTTTTTTTTTTTTTTTTTTTTTTTTTTTTTTTTTTTTATAGATGCCTGGTAGATGGGAAGCTCTCTGGTTCTTCTGCCTTTGTATCTCCCCGGGTGCAGCCAGAGAAACTTCGGTTCACAGTGGATGCCTTCAGGTTCATTGGCACCACCAACTCCCTGGTATGATTTTTGTCTGAGTTGGTGAAACCATGAAACGTCTGGCTCCATTGGAGTATTCCGCCCAAAACAAATCTTCATGCGTGACTAACTTGAGTTGTAGGCCTGAGACTGCATTTTATGTAAAGCGCCTTCAGCTCTGATGTCTTAATCACTGGTGTGTTTGAATTCTTTGTACTCTTGCAATTGGTGATTGAGAAAGTTGCATAATTCAAATGGTGCAAAGACTTTGCTGGGTGTAGAAGTGAAACATGAACCATGTTTCAGCTTTGGGTGAAGATAAGCTAGCCTTCTTCAGGACGAAACCTGTGCTAAATTCTGGATTGCTACAATAGTTCAATGTTACTGGTTAATTTTCCTTGTGAATAAACTCCTCGACAGGCCAGTGTCTTACCCCGGAGTCCCTCGAGATGCATGGTATATAATGGTGGGTGAATTATCCTTGTGCGCACGCCCAGCGGTGTCCAAGCTTTCCGCAGTGGTAGCCTCCTCCCCCACTGAAGACTGATGGAAAGGGAGTATGTAGTGTTTGCTCATCCAAAAGGGGCTACGTCATTCTGAAGTCTGACATCCTCTTTATTACTCGCACATGGCTACACCCCAAGTAAGGTGCCTCTAGAAGCTCA
Organism: Lissotriton helveticus; assembly: GCF_964261635.1. Lineage (NCBI taxonomy): Eukaryota > Metazoa > Chordata > Amphibia > Caudata > Salamandridae > Lissotriton > Lissotriton helveticus. The sequence continues at coordinate 30,898,634 of NC_136073.1, read as the reverse complement.
TATAAGGTGTATTGTAAAGCGCACGTTCACCCAGGGTATCGTGGCACTGGCGAGTGGATGCCTATGGTTGGCCAACTCAATTGCGCTCATGTTATCTACCTCAGAAGGATGAAGGGCTGAGTGAACCTGCAGGTATTTCAACCTGAGACCAGGAGTTCAAACACAGGCCCCTACAGTGGACACACAAGTCCACTAAGCCAGGAGGCTCTCGCGCTCACCATCGAGTGATGGTAAATGTAGTGTATTTGTATAGCGCCCGAATCACCCCACATGGGGTCTCCGGTGCTTGTACGAATGCCGCTGTGGAACCCTTCCTGGCTTTTCCCTGTGAGGCGTCCACTCCTGGGCACCCCCAAGGTGCAGCCAGGCATCCTTAGCCTTGTGGGGGCTGTTGTGGAGATTAAGCAAGCTATTGCCCAGAGTTGCAGAGTGGGACCCATGATTAGAATAGGCACCGAGGTGAGAAGGAAATTGAGCCCAAGACCCGCCGAGGCGGGAATTGAACCCTGGTCCCGGGCCAGACCTTTGCATCAGGGTCTGCTGCTCTAACCATTGAGCCACACTTCTCCACATGGTAGCGACTACACTGATGAGGAGGGATATCCTTGAAATAGTCTGAATTTGGCACCTTTCAACCAGTGTCTCCCTCTTTATCCAACACTCTCCCAGCCAGGCACTCCGAAGGGTGCCCAGGAGCTGAAGTCAATGGAGCGCACTGAAGCACCATGTGTGGTACGCAGCGCTGTACACGTGTTGTATTAGCAGAAGTAGGGCAGATGGGCTGCACCGTGAAGTAAGAGTGGACTTGTTGCGTGCAGCCTCCCCTATCTATACGTCTGCTGGTGGCTTTGCCATGCGGAGGGTGCATGTGATGGGTGCTACTGAGCCTTATATAGCTTTTATGTTCAATTGACTCTGGGGTCTGTCCAAGTCTGAACCCCCCCCCTTAAATATCCCCCGCCACTTCTGTGGGTACAATCGTGGGAACTATATGCCTGATAGTTCCTCCGGAGCCTGTGGTCTGTACCACGTGGGGGTCTCGTGCCCTTAAGTTTAGAATGCTCTATTGAGCTAATATTCAAAGTATAACAGAAGTACACAGTAAAAGTTCAAACGCTTCCAGAACTTCTAGTTAATTGCAATGAATGAGAGAACCAGGAGGTGTGAACAGGATCAAACTATTTGATCAAAATAAAGAATATATATATATATATATATATATATATAATGATTTAAAATAAGGGTCAGAAGGGGGGACACACATAGGAAGCATGTAATAAGCAGAACAGCATATCGAAAATAGCAATAACCACTTGCTAAACATATTGACCATTAAGGGTGAACATACCTGATTACCTAAAATAGGGCGAACAGCTATCCTAGATGGGAATGTCGCTAGATGATCAGAGAATCTTTTAATCAATAAAGGTATAGAGGTGGCATGTGCCCTATCTAATCTGTGATGACAAAGGTTCCACCAAGCAGTGTAAGATTTTTTTTTTTAGTATCCTTCCAATCTGTGGTGGTAATCTGAAGGGTATTGACTATAAACAAGTAAATGAATGTACCTGCATTCCCCTGGGCATCTAATATAGGAGAGGAGCCACACCATAAAATTTGTAAAATGTCAAACGAAAAACTGGTGGATAAAATTTCATTCAGTTTCTTCCAAATGAGCAACCAAAAACTCTTAACCAGAGGACAAAGAAAACATATGGAATAAATCCCTATTTTCATGAGGACGAGACCAACATTTTGAATTATCCAACTTGAACGTATGGAGATCTTTAGGAGTATGGAACAGCCTAGTATAAAAATAATACAATGTCTGCGTTGTACTTGCTGACTGTGAGGAGGTATGGATTTTTGCCCAAATGGAACTCCAGGTTTCAAAAGTTCTTGTATGAAGTCGTTTTTCCATAATATTTCTTTCCTAGATGTAGTTCTCGAATCAGTAGGATGAGACAATATCTTGTAAATGACAGATGCTTTAAACGGAGTGGAAAAGTACAGTGTGTGGCTTATGTGGAACCAAGCAAGATCTGGGAGAAGAGTTGAAGAATAGATATTCTGAGGTGAACGTAATGAGAAGCATGTTGCTAGGAATCATCGTATTTTTCCTTAATTTCAGTAAAATCCAGAACAGACCCCATCAGTCATCAAATGCCCAATTGTAAAAATGCCTTTGTCAATACATTCTTTCCAAAAGCGGGCTCGGTTATTGAGTTTTAGGTGTCTGTTATACCTAATAGGAGTCTGTGCAAAAATATCTGTTTGAGAGAAATGGACAATAAATAAAGAGGTGGCAACTTCAGTGGAATGGTTGAGTAGGAGATAGTCTAGGGGGCTGAAAAAGACTGGCCACGTTTAACGAGAATGGTGTATATTGGGTCTGTTCTAGTAAGCTCCATGCAGTTAACGTGTGTGTTTTGTCAAAGTCCATACTTGTTTCAGGGTAAATGCAGAGTGGTAACGTCTAAGATTCAGAAAATTGACTCCTAAGTCTTTGGGTTGTTGAAGTCTAATTAATAAAATTCTAGTCTTGCGATTTATTCCGTAGGAATTTGATTAAGGAACAGTTGATTTTTAAAGAGTGGAAGAGTAATTGGGAGCCTGGACAGAAATTAATGATCGGAAGCAACATTTTAATTGTGGCTAATCTGCCCTACCATGATAAAATAAGGACCAGTTGACTATCAATGCCGATAGTTTTTAACTATATCAGTAAGGTTAATTTGAATAGTTCCTTTAATGTAATTTGTATATAAGATACCTACACATTTAATACTTTTTGAATTCATTTGACCTCCATTTCTTTAAACATCAGGGAGACCATGTTTATTTAAGGGCAAAACGTCTGATTTGTTGAGTTTATATCCAGAAACTGTGGAGTACTCCTTTAAAAAAGAAACAAACACTGGCAAAGAAGTAGTGGGGTTAGAGAGGGAGAATACGATGTTGTCCACATATGCAGGTAATGTCTGTTTAATTAGGAAGCCCATGAACTGTGCAGAATGACTTTTTTTAAATTTATTTTTTTACCCAAAAAAGATTCAAGGTCCAGAATAAATAAGTGGTGATAAGGGGCACCCTTGACAGCTTCCTTCATGAAGTAAAAAGTAGTTGGATTGATGACCATTAACCCAGGTGTGCAGACTAAAGCTGTGCCATTTTAATGCTCTGAAAATGAATTCCCAATTTACTTTGAAAGCCTTTTTGGCATCTAACCTAATTGCAGCGACTGGTGAATCTGTCTTGGAGACTAAATGAATAATGTTGAGAAGGGTCCTGGAATTATCTGTAATCCATCAGCCCTTTACAAACCCAGATTGATATATATATTCCGGAATGATCTGATTTATGCAAAGAGCTAATATCTTGGCAAAGATCTTACCATCCGTGTTGATTAGGGAAATGGGTCTATAATTCTTACAGGAAGATGGGTCCTTGTCCTTTTTAGGGAATAAGCACACTTTAGCTTGAGTGAAGGAACCTTGCATTTTACCAGGAGCTAAAAAATGATTTCTGAGAAATGGCAGCTGAAGAGCAAGTAATTGCTTAAAACAAAGGAAAACAAACCGTAAAAGCATCCGGTCCAGGGGTTTTATCTTTGGGAAGTTGATTAATAGCATTGGTGATTTATTGGACTATCGAGGGATGTCAGGTCAACGTGGTCTTCAGAGGATTTGAGTGGCTTGAAAATATGAATCTATTTGAGCAGAAGGGGAATAGTCGGGAGTGTATAGAGAAGTGTAATCAGAAAAGTGATCTAAGTCACTGATGTCTAACGCCTGTGCTATCTGTAATGGCAACAATCTTGGATTTCTGTTTAATTTTAAGCTCTTGCAATTCTAATGTCTGGTTCTTCTGCACCCAGATCTTCATCACCTGCAGCCTCCGGGCAGTACCTGCAGACAGCGCCCCCAGCCCCTTGAGCAAGGCCTGCTCCTACCAAGCTAGCAGTGGGTGAGTGGGCCCTGGAGCCGAAGGGTGGTCTGGACTGTGAGTCTGGAGGTTTATTAATTGGTTCTAGGGTTCTGAGTGGACTTCGGTTAGTCTAGGATTGTTGGATGATCTGTGGTCTGCCAAGTGGACTGCTGGATCTGTAGGATTCTGTATGGACTGTGGAAAGATGCAGTCTTCCGTGGCCTCTCTGACGGTAGACTCTATGGGATGTGTGGCATGCAGGGTGGTCTGTATGGGTATCTGTGGGCTGTGTGATTGCTCGCGGGCTGGTGTATGTGGGCTGTATGATGGTTGCGGGCTGGTGGCTGTGGGATTCTGGTGGCTGGCCGGCGGGTGGCTGTATGACTGGCCACCGGCTGGTGTCGGATACTGATAGACCTCTGTTCCTTTTCAGCTGGTCTCCCATGGAGGGTCCCCCTTCCATCTGCAGCTGCTGTGACTCTGGCAGCTGTGCCTCATCTGGAGGGTCCAGGACATTGCACCACTTGCCCGCATCTCGGAGGCACGGGAAGAGAGGTCAGTAGCCGACGCAACCAGCGACCTTCTGCATGAAGGGACAGTGATGCAGTGTGGGTTTCTCCAGAGCAGTTTGTTGCTATTGAGGTTTAGTGGGTGGGAGGTGGAGCAGGAGAGACCACTTGAAGGTAAATGCCAGTTCTGAGTTGGTCAGTGTGAGATGCAGTGTTCTCAGAAGTGACCTAAGTGCAGGGCCCCTGGCATTCTGCAGCAGCAGAGGGCCAAATTATGCAGCCGGGCTGAGACTGCTATGCTGCAAAAAGCCAAATTGTGCAGCATAAGGCAGCACATTTTAGAAAAGTATTAACTCCTTTCTTAATTTTTAAACTGGGTAACACTGTGGGCATTGGTTGCACCTCATTAGAACCAGTTTAACACCCATATAGAGCAATAAACAGAGGTGATCAGTGCAACTTTACAAAAGCCTTCCACTGTGCAGCAACACATGTCATTGCACTTTTAATAACTTTTGATCCGTTTGAGCAAAAAACAATTTGTTTTGGTTAAAATTTTGACTATGCGTCAAATCTAGAAGTATGTGGAAAGCGCCATGGCCTCACAATTTGCCGAATTCCAGTGGCCCTGCCTAAAGGGTAGTGCAGAAGGTGTACTTTTAGCTGGGTAACCCCTCTTGTAAGAAAGAAAACTAAATGACCCTGTTTTGTCTGCAGGGGAGCCTACCTTCGAGTCGCGAGCTCTTGCCGTTGGACCCCTCGTCGTCCTGAGTGAGAACGATGCCGCGGGGGCAGATGTGCCGCCACTGGATATCCTTGGCCTGTCGGATGGAGAGCCCAGGAGCATGCTGGGACTGCAGCCGGAGTTCCTGGCACCTGAGATGGATCAGGAGGGCGAGCACCATCGCAGAGAGGAGAGCGCCACAGACTTTGGCATGGAGGGGAATGGGTCTCCTGAGGTTGTGGATTGGGATGCTGGACTAGATGAGCTGCCATTGGTGGACCAGAGGTTAGAGGGGGACATTACGCTCCTAGAAACGGGACAAGGGGAAGAGGAGCTGGTGAGCCGTCTGAGGGAGGGGGACGTACAGGGTTCCCAGCTGCTGGACTCCCAGGCAGAGGATCTTGAGCACAAGCTGCCAGAGAACTCACAGGTGCACGCCACTGGCCCTGAAACAAAATCCAGAGGCACCCAGTTGAGTCTTACCCCTCTTGAACTAGTTGAGAAGTTTGGGGTTCACAAAAACTGGTCAAAGGACAGTCATGATGTGCCGCAGGAGCACCGTGCCCAACCTGGAACTCTGCAAGACCAGACTGTAGCCCACCTTGAAGGCCGACCTCCAGTGCACGTTGCCCAGCTAGGACCCTTGGAGGTGCTGGACCTACCTGCAACCGATCCTGAGGTGCACACTGCCCAGCTAGGACCTCTCCAGGTGCTGGACCCACCTGAAACCGAGCCCGAGGTGCACATTGCCCAGCTAGGACCTCTCCAGGTGCAGGTCCCACCTGAAACCGAGCCCGAGGTGCACATTGCCCAGCTAGGACCTCTCCAGGTGCAGGTCCCACCTGAAACCGAGCCCGAGGTGCACATTGCCCAGCTAGGACCTCTCCAGGTGCTGGACCCACCTGAAACCGAGCCCGAGGTGCACATTGCCCAGCTAGGACCTCTCCAGGTGCAGGTCCCACCTGAAACCGATCCCAAGGTGCACATTGCCCAGCTAGGACCTCTCCAGGTGCGGGACCCACCTGAAACCGAGCCCGAGGTGCACATTGCCCAGCTAGGACCTCTCCAGGTGCTGGGCCTACCTGAAACTGATCCCAAGGTGCACATTGCCCAGCTAGGACCACTGCTGGTGCAGGTCCCACCTGAAACCGATCCCGAGGTGCACATTGCCCAGCTAGGACCTCTCCAGGTGCAGGTCCCACCTGAAACCGATCCCAAGGTGCACATTGCCCAGCTAGGACCTCTCCAGGTGCGGGACCCACCTGAAACCGAGCCCGAGGTGTACATTGCCCAGCTAGGACCACTGCTGGTGCAGGTCCCACCTGAAACTGATCCCAAGGTGCACATTGCCCAGCTAGGACCACTGCTGGTGCAGGTCCCACCTGAAACCGATCCCGAGGTGCACATTGCCCAGCTAGGACCTCTCCAGGTGCGGGACCCACCTGAAACCGAGCCCGAGGTGTACATTGCCCAGCTAGGACCACTGCTGGTGCAGGTCCCACCTGAAACTGATCCCAAGGTGCACATTGCCCAGCTAGGACCACTGCTGGTGCAGGTCCCACCTGAAACCGATCCCGAGGTGCACATTGCCCAGCTAGGACCTCTCCAGGTGCTGGACCTACCTGAAACCGATCCCAAGGTGCACATTGCCCAGCTAGGACCCCTGTCGGTGCTGGGCCTACCTGAAACCGATCCCAAGGTGCACATTGCCCAGCTAGGACCGCTGAAGGTCCTAGATGGATCTGAAACTGGTCCTGATGTAGAAATTACTCAACTGGGATCCCTGGAGGTGCTGGACAGATCTGAAACTCATCCCAAAGGGAACAAACCCATGCTGCCGGTGCAAGCTTCCCAGCTTGAGGTCATGGAAGATCACATCACTCTGGGTGAAAAGCTCTCGGACATCGCTGAACCTCACCCAGTTGCAGCCGGGCTCCATAGTGTGCATGTATCGCAGACTGTCCATGCTGGGCCTATCGTCATAGTGAACCCGGAGGATATCCCAGAAAGGGAGGCGTTGACGAGTTTGCTGAAGGTTGGCCATGTTGCAGACTGGGCAAAGCCTCTCGCAGGGCTCGAGGATCCAAGGAAGATGCTGCAGGTGGTGAATGTTGGGCCAATCCTTCTTCAGGACTCATCATTTAGTGGTGATAATGACCCTGCAGTGCTTACTGGGCCAGACACTGAGGCCTTGTGGGAAGGATCCAGTAGCTCTGCGGGTGATGCACCTGCTGCGATGATGAGAATAGAGTCTCCAGCAGTGTTGCTGGGTGAGGGATCTGCCTCTGGACCAATGCCTCAAGCAAACCATTTCAAATCCCTGGATGGACCCCTGGGGACCCCACTGCTGCAGGACATCCAGCGCCAGCCCCTGTTACTGGAGGGCACTCCGCGTCTGGCTGGTGATGGGGGAGCACCCCCTGAGCCTGAAGGGATGCGGGTGGAAGCAGAAGCACACGAGAGGCTGGCGGTAGTGGTGCTGCTGACCGTAGGCGGGGTGGTTCTGGCCTGCATGGTGGTCCTTGGAGGGTTCCTGGTGCACCGGAAGAGAAGACTTTCCCTTGTGTGAACAGCATGTGCCGTAACAATAAATGTTTGTACACTACTATTGTCTTATCTTGTATTTCTGCAGTGGGTTTGGTGGGCAGGAGGAATGGGGGTTTGGTGGGCAGGAGGAATGGGGGTTTGGTGGGCAGGAGGAATGGGGGTTTGGTGGGCAGGAGGAATGGGGGTTTGGTGGGCAGGAGGAATGGGGTTTTGGTGGGCAGGAGGAATGGGGTTTTGGTGGGCAGGAGGAATGGCTACTGCAGGTTTAGATTTCCTAATGAACAATTTAAGTGGTCTGTACTTTGGTCATTCCGGACACGTTGTCAACTCTCCTTTCTTCCACCCACCCCCACTTTAAAGGGAGGGGGGGTGACATGCAGCGTATTTGGAAGTAAGGCGGAGGAATATCTAATGCTCCCCCCCCCTCCCCCATATAATCCTAAAGCTTTACAACACTTAAGGGCTTTAGTTGAAAACTTTTTATATTTTAAACCTCATTACTCTGAAAATAGTTGCTGCTTTTAGGCTACTTTATGATGCTCAAGGGACCAAACCGGTGGTAATGCCGGGTCTGGTGGCTCAGTGGACTAATGCAGCCAATGCAGGGTCCAGTGTTTGACCTCATGGTCACAGGTTCAATTCTGGCACATCCACTCAGCCTTTCATCCTTCTGAGGTGGATAAAATGAGTACCATTGAGTTGGGTAACAAACACCTGTGGAGTACGAATATACGTTACAGCTCTACCACGAACAACGTAACACAATATCTGCCCCTGTCCCCTCCAGTGGACGGACCAATGGCGTGCATGCCAGCCTGGCTAATATTTGAATACTGGGAAACTGACAACATCCCCGTCACAAACTTTTGTTTCAGCCTTACACTAGCCGGCTGTAAACCTTTCAAATGATGCATTAAAGGGGTTGGATCACTTCTCCCCTTGGTCAGTGGGAGTTAAACGAAGCTGCCCCCAGTGCACGGTGTGCCCATTTTAAGTGTGGCCGCCTTAGTCCTGCATTAGACAAATCACCACAATCTAGTTGTGGGGAACTGGTTTCCATGGCAGCCCTCCACCGATGGCTGAAGCTTTGGTGTCTAAAAGGGTTTTGTTCTGATAACATGGCGGGTGTACAGGCCATAAATGTGCAATCTGCCAAGTGTCCACTAGTACTCTGTCTACTGAGGGACCGGTTGAGTGCTTGCCTGCATAACCATGTGGAGTTTCGAGCTCTGCGCATTCAAGGTATGATAGAAGCGCATGGGGCCAGCTATTCTACATTTGACGCCCGCCTTTTCATGGTTGCATTCAGCCTAGCGTTTTTGGGTCCTTCAGAGTCAGCGAGTTGGTAGCCAGATTGAAGAGGGATGGGTCAGGGGATGCGATATGCAGACTGGACACTCGGTGGCTAGGAGACCCACAAATAATATCTGTCGATCCAAAACTGGGCAGGGAAAGGTAATGATGCTACAAACTCGGTGACAGGAGGTCATGTCCTGTGGGACTGGTCTCAGACTAGTTAGCCTTCCACCCCAATATAAGGGGCTAATTGTTAATGCCTGAGGATCTCCTGCTCCTCACTAAATTCCAACTTGAGCAGGTTAGGAGGTCTTCCGTTGTTGTCGGGACACTCTGGCTGCACAAGCGTTTTTCCCAGCCAATCCTTTTCAGATTGGAGCAGCCACATCAGCCTTTAGGGTTGGCCTTCATCCTGACTGTATCAAAATAGTGGGGCAGTGGCGGCTGTCCCACCCAGAGTACTGGCGGAGTTACAGGGAAATCTGGAGGCTGATTGGTACCCTCTTCAGGAGCACAATAAGGGTTCCCCCTCTGCCAAACCAAAGGAGTCTTTACGTCAGGACCTTGGATGAAAGCATTGGTTCCCCACTACTCCTTCAGGTGTCTGTAAGCCAAAGCAACCTGGGGCTAGCCTTGCACGTTCCGCCCCTAAAAAGGTGTGAGTAAAGTGATGGACTGGTGGTCCATGGTATTTAAGGGGGATAATGCCCACATAAATGGTAGCACCGATTGGTTTGGCAATAGTGCCGTTTGGCTCATCGGGCAGGGCAGCTTGGGTCAGTCACTGCTGCCTGCTCTTGGATCGCCCTTTAGTTAACCCCCCCCATTCTTCTTTCATCCCTGGAATAACCTTGTGTCTCCCACAGCTTCCACACAACTTCACCGCAACACCTCTCCTATCCAGAAAAAATAACACCATAATAAAATAGTACCCAATAATACATTAGCCAGACCAATATAATGCAAAGAACTAATAATGCAAGGACAAATGAATTGCACAATCTTCATATTGCTGTGGATGTAATCTCCTAACCATGCAGGGGCGTTCTTGCGTCTCCTGTCTCCTGTCGTCTTTTCTTAGATGCCTTCTACAGCATCAAGGTTTGTGTCAGAATTGGGCCTTGAAGATTCTGAAGGCCTACCTTTGATCTGACATTTGTCTCCACTAGAATTGGATCTAGTAGTTTCTGAAGAACATGCCACTTTCCTTTGAAACAAGTTGAACATGAGATTCTGAAATACAGCTGCCGCCATATCAATTGGGATATACAGAAACTTAAAACAGCCAAAGTGTAATCAAAAAATATTTAAAGCATGTATTCATCCCATGCCATTTTTACGCCGAAATATAAGTTGCCATATAATTTTTTGGGGGAGAAGTGGAAACTTTTCTACAATGTTGTTCAAATGGTGCAAATCCACCCGTAATCTGATTTTCGCCATTGACAACACCTTGCCACGACTAATCACTAAATCCAATGGGACGCTTCAAAGTTTAAATCTTTTTGACACTAATTTCTCCAACTCTTTTGAAACTACTTTGCAAATCATTCTAGGGACACTACTTAATTCATGAATCTTAGGAGTGCCATTCTTCGTCAGCTTTATAGCCTGCTCAAACCCCAGTACCTTGCCTAATGGTGAATTGGAAATGTATGCAAAAAAAATTTAGCAGCACTTCAAACACTCTTCAACAATGAGAACTTGCCCCATGCTTTTGGGGCCTTAAACTATAGGGAGGTCTTCCGTCAAACCACCCCAATATTAGTGGTCCTTTCTTGGCAACATGTATACTTTCCCACGAGTGGGTTTCTTCTTGAAATGAAGAACCATATCTTTTCTACTCCATATCCTTAAGGCTGTATATCTGATTCTAGCAATCGTTCTCCTGCCTTCTTAATGAACAAATCCTTGCCTTTGTGATGGTGGAAGGAGACACCGAGTACAGTTGAAAATATACACCGACTCAACCTACATTCTGGTTTTTTCTTGCAGTTACCATAATTTATGTTTAAAATACCAGGTTCTTTCTGATAGACCTGACCCAATATGTATTCAACTCCTCGTCTTCAGAGTTGGACTTCTGTATTCTCATACATTAATTCTTCTTCCTGCTCACATAAGTAAAATTCCCAATTATGCCACAATTGCAAAATTTTTGTTTGGTATTTGGACAACTTTTGCTACACACTAAATACTCTGTATTACCTCAACAGTAACATTTAGCTTGTCTTTGCCTTATCATTTGAATTTCATTCATGGGTGACTTTTCATCCAGATTATTTTTCATATCTACTAGAAATGCTATCCTTGCAAATAATTGGTGGAACTTCCTCCAAAGAGGAGTCCTCATTACCCCCCCCCCCCTTGGTCTCTAGCATGCATAACCCCCCCCCCGGTCTCTAGCATGCATAACCCCCCCCCGGTCTCTAGCATGCATAACCCCCCCCCCCCCGGTCTCTAGCATGCATAACCCCCCCCCCCGGTCTCTAGCATGCATAACCCCCCCCCGGTCTCTAGCATGCATAACCCCCCCCCCGGTCTCTAGCATGCATAACCCCCCCCCCCGGTCTCTAGAATGCATAACCCCCCCCCCCCGGTCTCTAGCATGCATACCCCCCCCCCCCCGGTCTCTGGCATGCATAACCCCCCCCCCCCCCGGTCTCTGGCATGCATAACCCCCCCCCCCCCTGTCTCTAGCATGCATAACCCCCCCTGTCTCTAGCATGCATAACCCCCCCCCCGGTCTCTAGCATGCATACCCCCCCCCCTGGTCTCTAGCATGCATACCCCCCCCCCCCCCCTCCTTGGTCTCTAGCATGCATAACCCCCCCCCCCCCCTTGGTCTCTAGCATGCATAACCCCCCCCTTGGTCTCTAGCATGCATAACCCCCCCCCCTTGGTCTCTAGCATGCATAACCCCCCCCCCTTGGTCTCTAGCATGCATAACCCCCCCCCTTGGTCTCTAGCATGCATAACCCCCCCCCTGGTCTCTAGCATGCATAACCCCCCCCCTGGTCTCTAGCATGCATAACCCCCCCCCCCTGGTCTCTAGCATGCATAACCCCCCCCCCTGGTCTCTAGCATGCATAACCCCCCCCCCTGGTCTCTAGCATGCATAACCCCCCCCCTGGTCTCTAGCATGCATAACCCCCCCCCCTGGTCTCTAGCATGCATAACCCCCCCCCCCCTGGTCTCTAGCATGCATAACCCCCCCCCCCTGTCTCTAGCATGCATAACCCCCCCCCCCTGTCTCTAGCATGCATAACCCCCCCCCTGTCTCTAGCATGCATAACCCCCCCCCCTTGGTCTCTAGCATGCATAACCCCCCCCCCTTGGTCTCTAGCATGCATAACCCCCCCCCTTGGTCTCTAGCATGCATAACCCCCCCCTTGGTCTCTAGCATGCATAAACCCCCCCCCCCCCTTGGTCTCTAGCATGCATAAACCCCCCCCCTTGGTCTCTAGCATGCATAAACCCCCCCCCTTGGTCTCTAGCATGCATAACCCCCCCCCCCCCCTTGGTCTCTAGCATGCATAACCCCCCCCCTTGGTCTCTAGCATGCATAACCCCCCCCTTGGTCTCTAGCATGCATAACCCCCCCCCCTTGGTCTCTAGCATGCATAACACCCCCCCCCTGTCTCTAGCATGCATAACCCCCCCCTGTCTCTAGCATGCATAACCCCCCCCCTGTCTCTAGCATGCATAACCCCCCCCCCCTGTCTCTAGCATGCATAACCCCCCCCCCTGTCTCTAGCATGCATAACCCCCCCCCTGTCTCTAGCATGCATAACCCCCCCCCTGTCTCTAGCATGCATAACCCCCCCCCTGTCTCTAGCATGCATAACCCCCCCCCCCCTGGTCTCTAGCATGCATAACCCCCCCCCCCCCTGGTCTCTAGCATGCATAACCCCCCCCCCTGGTCTCTAGCATGCATAACCCCCCCCCCCCTGGTCTCTAGCATGCATAACCCCCCTGAGGTTCCGTGGCGATTTCACTCGTGTTCATAACCGTGTCGTAAATACATAATTTTGGTAGCAGTGAACCGCAAATGATCCATTTAGTATATCCTGGTGTTTTCGCTATGCTACGAGCAAGAGCACTCCTGTTACCAACACATTTGTGATTTACCCATGGCATCCATCTTAGATCACGGAAGCCATTTTGTTTTCCTTGCCCTTACATAGTCAATGGACACGCAATGATCTCGTTCTTATTAAAGGACACGTAGGCTTTAACCGGCGATTCACCTTGCTAGTGACACGTGCACCTTAGGCCAGCAACACTGTAGCAGCATGACTCGGCAAGAACTGCCTCCCCAGCCTGAGGCCAGTCCTGCTATACTGGTTCCTGTGTTCGTTGGCCTGATCATGATTAGGCGGCCGAGGCTGGTAACCGTGCCCATTTACGACCCACAAACATTTCTTATCCTGTCTTCCTATCTTCTACACCTGGCTCTGCTCCTTCCCTTCTGGGCCTTTATTAGGGGGAGGTGACGAAATTTACGATGAGGCGGTCCGGGTCTTGAATGAAGAATTGACATGGGAGTATGATGGACTAGTGGGAACCCCTCATTCGTAATGTTTTGACATCAGATACTGTTGACGATTCCTGTGCAACGCCAAATATTTATTGTTTAAGACACGAATGTTTAGAACTGTGGTAACATGTAAAGAATTTGCCTGAAGCCCAATATTTAGTATATAAGGAGCAATCCTCTTTGTACAAATCGAACAGGCTCCTAGATACTGCCCATGTGTAGTTTCTGTGACTTCTGTGTCCCTGCAGTAATAAACCTTTGGTCTTTGACGCCACCATCGAGAAGCCCGTGTTTCTGTTTGTTTGTGTACCAAGACAGGTTGAACTCCGGGGTCTTCGGGTGTTGTCCCTGACACCTCTGGACGTAGCAAAAAAGTCCAGAACTCCATTTGGCGCCCAACGTGGGGCGACGTCATTCGGTACCGGTCCAAAAGCCTGAAGAGTTCGAGGAGCTTCGTGTGAAGATTTCAGAGGGAGGCGCCCCACTTCATCGATCCCGGCATATCGCAAAAGTGGCCCCGACGTCCTCTTCCACGAGGGTTCCCGTTCAGACGGCTGCAGTGCTCCGTTGCCTTGACCGTCGCCCTGTCTTGGACCCGAGGTGCAGTCCCCAGTACGGCGAAACGTGACGGGTTTCTCCTTGGTGACGTCTTCAGTGCCTCAGTTAAGTATTCAGTGGTTGCTAGTTAAATATTTTGTGAGGATTGCTCCTGTTTGGATAATCCTTTTAGTTCTCAGTTCAGTTCTGTAAGATTATCACTGGTTATTCTGGTTACGATAATCATTCTGTTCAGTTCAGGTATCGATACATTTGTCAGTTCTGGTAGGCCTAAGTTCGTGGTTCGAGTGCGCATCTTTTCTGTTTGTGTCTTGTTTGTCTTGTGTTCCGGATTATAAAATGGTAAGTCGGAAAAATTGTATGTTGTCTTGTTTTAGTTGCAACAGTGATTCCCGGTTGGAGGACTCATGTTTGGTTCCTCCGATTGGAACTCCCCTTTATGATCTATATTGCAAATTTGGTGTGGGCCCTATCTCTTATAATGAGGTATGGATCCGCTACACAGAGAAAGACGGTGTCCTTAGTTGGCCACTGCATGGTAGTTTTGAACCTGAAGTTCTCGATAATCTAGAAAGAAGGTTGTTTAAGAAGAAAGCCCGGCCGGCAATGTTTGATTCTTTCCGTTATTGGCGAAAAGAATCTAAACAGAGAGAAATTAAAAAGTTGAAGAAAGAACAGAAAGAGCAAGAGTTGACTTTAGAACAGTCTGCTAGGCAGCTGCAACTCAACGAGTCTGAGAAAGCGATGGAGGTGGCCGATAGAGAGCGTAATTTAGCGATAGACAAGTGCTATCCTGCTTTGCCATCGAGTACGGCTAAGACAGTAGAGGACCCTGAAAAGGATCCCCTTTTGTCTTACTTGTTACGATCACCCCCACCGTATGCACAGGGTGCTACGGCTCCACCTATACCGAATGTTCAATTACCGGTTGCTGGACAACCTGGTGTCCCTGTTCCCGCTCCCCTGAATCTAGTTCCTGTACCTCCTGTGGTCAATATTAATGTTCCTTCGACAACCCCTCTTCTAGGGTTGCCGGCTTCTTTTCCTATGCCTGTGTCACTCACACCTGCTACTTCACAAGCTATCTTGCCTGCTACTCCTACTGTTCCTGATCTATCTATTCCAACTACTACTCTATTCACTGCCTCTGCAAGTATTATGACTCCGATTTCTGTTCGACGAAGAATCACTGATTCTGTCTCTAATATTCTATCTCCCTTCTATAAAACTCTGATTAAGACTCCTACCTCTGACTCTGTGCAGAGACGTAGTCAGCTTCCCAGTACTGAAGAAAGAGGAATACTAGATTCCACTGCCCTTAGATGGGTTTCGAAAGTTGGAAGATATAATGTACAAAATGTATTAGATACATTTATGCAATGGAACGAACCGACACAACGATATGTGTTCGATGAAATGTGTTTCCTTCTACGTGAGGAATTGGAAGAGGATGACCCTGAATCAAATTTAGGAGAATTAATTAATGTTCAGAAAGAGTTTGCTACAGGTATGATAGTTGGTCAAAATATAAAAGAAGCGATGGAACTAATTTTAAGTTATAGATCCGACTCATCCCTTCGTTCACCAAGAGAATTAGAGAAACGTAGTACGAAACGAAATCGTCAATATCCAATGAGAGAGGTTCCACCAATTTGGCGTGAAGCTGTGCAAGCTAATGCAAACCTTGGTATTGCAGCCGCTCCGGCCCAATTCCAGAGAGTATGGATACATATTCCATGGAAACGAGCTGAAGTGTTAGCAGTAAAACAGGCCTTGCCAGATCCGCGTAAAAATCCTGCAGGGTACTACAAAGAGTTGGCTCAAACAGTTGACGCTTGTGTATTGAATCTTGCTGACATAGATCTGCTATTTGGTAACGTAGTACCGCAACCAATTTGGGTTAAAATTCGTAAAGAGAATCATCCAGTTGCCCTAGGTGGTGACTGGGCAGCTATAACTGCAGCGGATGGTCAACAAATAGGTGGTTCCAAACCTGAACCTTTAATTGCTAACTTGCCTGGTAGAATAATCGATTTAATGAAAACCTTAATGCCTGCATTACGCGTTAACTGGGATAAATTGTCCGCATGCAAACAAAAGAAAGACGAAAGCGTCTCCGACTTTTTCACAAGATTCGAGGAGACTTTCGTGGATCATAGTGGTCAGGATATGAGCACAGAAGGGGGCCAGAGATTATTTGTTGATAAATTTGTGCACAATCTGTTGCCAGAACTTAGTGGTAAATTAAAGAATTCTGAAAGTGCGTGGGCTGTCTCTACGACTGCGCAAATACTTGCGACTGCTCAGTACTACGAAAATAGGGATAAAGAAGAGAAGGAAAAATCAGATAAAAAGACGAAAGATTTAAAAACTAAAGTACTTTTACAGCAAGCTTATCCGCCTCGCATGAATCAAAATAATATGCAGCAAGGGTCATATCAAAGAACGGATTATAATTTTCAAAGGCCACAATACCAATGGAATCAATGTGCTTATTGCAAAAAGGAAGGTCATTACAAAAGTGATTGTCCAGTTCGGGCGCAAAATAATGATGCGGCCGCTCAGAGAGGTCGTGGTAGTTCTATGCAAAACTCTAGAGGTCGAGGACGAGGTGCTATGCCTCCACAGACAAGTGATCGCCCCTCTAATTATTTCGACCAGCGTAATGGACAATCTGCCCAACAGAATAGGTCTCCACAGTATCATGTTGAAGACTATTATGAAGCTAGTGAGGAAGGTCAGCAAAGTGAATACTAGGACAGCCATGGACAAAGAGAGGGAGTAGTATCAGTACCAGTAGATCAGAGTGGGCCTTATGTCGCGGTAGCAACATCAGGTATAGTCGAACCGTTTCTGTTGGATACTGGTGCAGCAAAAAGTTCTATCATACATGCGAAACTCCCTGGCGCACCTTTGTCTGGCTCAACAAACGTTTCAGTAGGTTTTTCGGGCGCCCCTGTTCACAACCCTGTTTCTGGTCCTTTGTCTATTTCTGTTGGACCCCGTCAATTGAAAGCACCCCTGATTTTGACGACAGGTTGTAACGAAAATCTGCTTGGTTTAGACTTGTTAAAACGCCTGTACGCGACATTGTACTGTTCTCCAGCAGGAGTACAGCTTACGTTGGGTAAAAGAATAATCTCCCCGATGTACTTGTCGATGGATGCGCTCCCACCAGAGCTGCGTTCACTCCCTGATACTCTTTGGGCGACTGGTCCTAATGATGTAGGTCTATTGGAAATTCCACCCTATGTAGTAACTTTGAAAGCGAATGTCAAACTTCCACGAATCCCACAATACAGAATCTCTAGTGAAGGTGAGCGTGCGCTCCTACTGATAGTACAAGACCTGATCAAGAAAGATGTTGTAGAAGAGACTAGAGGTAATGTCTGTAATAGTCCTGTACTGCCTATTTTGAAACGAACTGACCCTACAAAGCCTCCAGTATATAGGTTCGTAATTGATCTCAGAGAGGTTAATAAAATTGTGATCCCACAGTTTCCTGTGGTTCCAGACATTACTGCATTGTTAACGTTGATTCCTGCTACAGCAGCATGGTTTTCGGTTGTCGACTTGAAAAATGCCTTTTTCAGCATTCCGATAGCCGAGGAAAGCAGAGATATCTTCGGTTTTTCTCTAGGAGGACGAAGTTTTAGATTTAAACGCGCTCCACAAGGTTATTGTGAAAGCCCATCCATTTACAGTCAAGCATTAAAAAGCCAGTTAGATTCCTTCGTACTTCCTAGTGGTTCTGCTTTAGTACAGTATGTCGATGATCTTCTAGTGGCTGCCGATGACAAGGAAACTTGCAAAACAGCTACGATTTCTTTATTGCATCACTTGTCAGATTTGAATCACAAGGTGTCACCTTCAAAAATGCAATACTGCTGCCAAGAAGTGACCTACCTAGGTCATCTCTTGTCAAAGGAGGGAAGGAAGTTGACCCCAGAGAGAATAAAAGCAATTACACAGATGAATGTTCCTAGCACGCAGAGAGAAGTGCGTGCCTTTTTGGGTATTACCTCATATTGTAGGCAATGGATCCCAAATTTTTCTCTTCTAGCAAAACCATTGGTAGCCTTGACTGGGAAAAATGTTCCGAGTCCGGTACCATGGTCTGCTGAATGTCAGCAGAGTTTTTCTGAATTGCGAAATACACTGTGTTCAGCACCTGTATTGGGTACACCCGACTACAGTAAGCCATTCACGCTCTATGTCCACGAGAGAGAAGGTTGTGCATTGAGTGTTTTGACGCAGAAATTCGGTGATAAACAACGCCCTTGTGCGTATTTTTCATCAACGTTAGATCCGGTAGCCAGAGCATTGCCTAGCTGCTTGAGAGCTACAGCCGCAGCTGCAGCCTCCATTCGACAATCTGCTGGTTTAGTAATGAACAACATGTTAGTAGTTATGGTTCCGCATGCTGTGGATACACTCATGAACCGAACCAAGACGCAACACCTTACCAGTGCTAGATTATCAGGTTATGAACTGACACTGTTAGCTAGCCATATTCAGATCAAAAGATGCAATGTATTGAATCCAGCAACATTGTTGCCGACCAGTCAAGAGTCGAGTGATTCCGAACCACACGACTGTTGTTTCAAAACTGAGGAAGAAACAAAAGGACGAATCGATCTGAAGGACACTCCATTAACAGAACCAGATGGCACGTTGTATGTTGACGGGTCTTGCTTCAAATTGGAGAATGGTGATGTGACTGCTGCTTATGCAGTAACAACTTTGAGTACGATTGTGGAGACTGCAAGAGTGAGTCAGAATTCTGCCCAGGCTGCAGAATTGATCGCGCTAACAAGAGCGTGCGTTTTAGCTAAGGGAAAGAGAGTGAATGTGTTCACAGATAGTCAGTACGTGTTCGGCGTGGCCCATAGTTTTGGCCGTTTGTGGAAAGAGAGAGGTTTCATTACGTCCCATGGGACTAAGATTCAACATGGTCAGCTAGTTAATGACTTGTTGGAATCTCTAACCTTACCGACTGAAGTTGCGATTGTGAAATGCAGTGCTCATAAAGCAATCACGGATGATGTTGGTCGTGGGAATGCTTTTGCTGATGAGACTGCAAAACAGACAGCCAGAAATATGATGAGTAGAATGTATGTTGCAACGTCTGCAAGATGGAGTTCTGAGTCTGGAATGTGTGAAGACACAGTGGAAAGCGTGAAGGAAATTCAGAAAGAGGCGACTGAGGAGGAAAAACTTGCATGGAGAGAGAGCACGGGTAAATTGGACTCGAGTGGGTGTTGGATTGACTTGTCGGAACAACAGCGTTGGATGTTGCCTGATGCGTATGTGCTTGCAGTAGTGATGATGGCACATGGAACAGCGCACATCAGTTCAAAAGGGATTTGTAAGATGTTGGCTCCGGTCTGGAAGAATGACGGGATTAGTAGGTGTGCAGAGAGAGTGGTGAGGAATTGTATGGTATGCTTGATGCATAATCCTGGCAAGGGAATCCCCACACCTGCAGGTCACTTCGCTCCTCCTTCCTGCCCCTTTGAGGTGATCCAGCTAGACTTCATTCACATGGATCGTTGTAATAACCTGAAATACGTCCTAGTGGTAGTTTGTGCTTTCTCCAGATGGATCGAAGCATACCCACTGAAGGACAATACTGCCTTATCCACTGCCAAAATCCTTCTTAAAGAATACTTCCCCAGATACGGAATGCCACGGATTGTATGGTCAGACAACGGAAGTGAGTTCGTAGGGAAAGTTATGCAGAGTGTGTGTGCCGGCCTAGGGATTAGACAGAAATTTCATAGTGCGAATCATCCCCAGTCCGCGGGTTTAGTCGAGGGTTACAATGGCACCCTTAAACTGAAACTCGCTAAGATACAAGCATCCACGGGTTTGTCCTGGCCAGACGCATTGCCTTTGGCTTTGCTATCAACAAGAGCAACTGTACATTCTAGAGTAGGGCTTAGTCCCTACGAAATAGTTTTCGGTCGTCCTGCAAATGTTTGGGGGGTACCTAGACCGAAAGAATTTAAACAGCTGGAATACCCAATGTTAATTGATTACCTTTTCGACTTGACTGCTAAATTGAGTCTTATTCACCAACAGGTTTTCGATGCATTGCCAAAGCCACCGGAGAGTCCAGGCCATCAACTGAAACCGGGTGATCAGGTGGTCATCCGAAATTTTGCAAGAACGAAAAATCTGCAGCCCAGATTTATTGGCCCGTTCCAAGTCCTGCTAGCAACGAGAACTGCTATTCGTGTGGCCGGAAGAAGAAATTGGATCCATACAACACACGCTAAACGTGTGCCTCTGCCACTTCCTTATGACAACTGGGTAAAGAAAGGAATCGGTGCCTCTGAAACGGAACAAATCCCCAGGTTCATACCTTTCAGCGATGCAGAACTGATCACGGATTCACCAAATTCTGACTCTCCTCCTGAAACTGCTCTTTTGAACCCTGAACATTTGCTTTCTGCACCAAAAGAACATTTGTCATCTGCGAACGTGAACATTGCAACGTCAGCTGAAAATACATTGTTTCCAGATCAGACAGCTCCTGCAAAACTGAGATACAACTTACGTTCTCGCAATATGGACAAATAAAGCAGGAAACTGCCTATTTTCAGATTTGAATTTGCTATACATTGCCTCCAGCCAGGAAGTTTGCTAATACTTTGTATTGTTTCTTTTTGTTTTAAAATTGCCTTGCCGTCTGGGTAGCCGTAGGGTCGTGGCTGTGTGCCTAGTTGAATCTGCAGGGGTCTGACACAAGGTCGATCTTTCTGTTAGTTTTGGGAACTCCCAGGGCTGATAGAGGCATTTTCATCTACGTACACATCATCAGTGGTCGCGAACGGTCGTAGAAGATGGAGCTTCCTGAGCTGCAACGAGAAAATGTAATTTATGTTCGCAGAAATAGACTGTACAGAATACTTCACAGCAAATGCTTTCTAATGCAATGTGCAGTTACATTTTTAATTGTTTTGATAACGTTGGTGGGTGGAATCGTCTTTGGTGTACATTTGATTTTTATGCCAGTAACTACAGTACCTCCCCTTGATCCTACTACTTCCACGGTTTCTTCTATGCATTCTTTTCACTCATTTCCTGAACACGAACAAGCTCGACGCTCAGAATTTATTAACAATACATTTGTACAGCTCTTGCATCAACACCAACTGGTAGTTAATACTACAGACTGCTGGGTGTGTGGCTTGATACCTCACACTATGGATAAAGGCGTTCCCTATCTAGTCTTGCCTTGTAGCTACAATGGATCATTTCAGGCCTTTCAGACCATTTTTTCATATGCCCTTGAGACCTATCCTTCGCGTCCACCACGGTCCACTAAATACAACTCAGCCAACAAAGCTTTAGTCCAGGGAATTATTGACATGATTAAAGACGTCAATAATACTCCATCTTACCCTAGAGATGAATTACGGGTGTATTTGAGTTGGAACTCTACAGAGTATCGCCTTAGTTTGGGAGAAAGCAAGCGTAAAAGCTCCACTTCAGTTTGGGTCGTGCCTCACCGAGGTCAGGTCTGTTTGCAAGGAAATGGGAGAAATCTGAGAGCTCAGCTAGGGAGGAGTGAGTGCGTTGAGACTTACGTATTTCCGTCTAACTCCTCCCCTGCCTTTCTGACTGCTAGGGGTACCTACTTCATCTGTCAGGACAGAGCATATACATGGCTGCCTGCTGACTTTTCAGGTTCATGTTATATTGCTCGATTGTTACCCCCGACATACACTGCTTCTTCAGATTATCACAAAACCAGAGTAGCAAGAGGTGTCTTCAGCAAGGAAGATACCGCTGGTCAAGAAGCTGGAGACTTTTTCAAAGGTTTCCTTCCGTTTTGGGGGCCTATGGCCAATAGTAGAAATCTTCGTCAACTAACACGGGTAGTTGAATCTACAATCACAGAAACTGCAGGTGCCCTTAGTAACCTAACAGCTGAGCTTCAGGCGGATCGTCTCATGACGTTGCAGAACCGTATGGTTCTAGACGTAATACTTGCAGATCGAGGTGGGGTATGCAGAATGATCCAATCGAGCTGCTGTGTCTTTATTCCTAATAATGCTCCAACAGTCTATGAAGCAATCTCTAAGCTACATAAGATTTCCGACTCTATACACGTAGATAAGGGAAACTGGTCCTTCATGGAGTGGTTTTGGACTCTGGTATCAGCGTGGGGATGGAAGGTTCTGATGGTCATTGGTGTCATCCTAGTATTTCTGTTCTCATGCTGTCTTATTATCCAATGCGGTCCCGCTCTGTGTAGCCTCTGTGCTGCAACCTGTTTCAGAAAACCACCTGCATTTGGAGAAAAAGCACGAGACAGGATGATGACGCAACAACATGTCACTGACCTAATGAACATAGAATTGGACTCTGACTCTGATATAGACTAAGTAATTGCCTACGTAAGGGCAAAAGGAGGGTCTGAGGTTCCGTGGCGATTTCACTCGTGTTCATAACCGTGTCGTAAATACATAATTTTGGTAGCAGTGAACCGCAAATGATCCATTTAGTATATCCTGGTGTTTTCGCTATGCTACGAGCAAGAGCACTCCTGTTACCAACACATTTGTGATTTACCCATGGCATCCATCTTAGATCACGGAAGCCATTTTGTTTTCCTTGCCCTTACATAGTCAATGGACACGCAAGGATCTCGTTCTTATTAAAGGACACGTAGGCTTTAACCGGCGATTCACCTTGCTAGTGACACGTGCACCTTAGGCCAGCAACACTGTAGCAGCATGACTCGGCAAGAACTGCCTCCCCAGCCTGAGGCCAGTCCTGCTATACTGGTTCCTGTGTTCGTTGGCCTGATCATGATTAGGCGGCCGAGGCTGGTAACCGTGCCCATTTACGACCCACAAACATTTCTTATCCTGTCTTCCTATCTTCTACACCTGGCTCTGCTCCTTCCCTTCTGGGCCTTTATTAGGGGGAGGTGACGAAATTTACGATGAGGCGGTCCGGGTCTTGAATGAAGAATTGACATGGGAGTATGATGGACTAGTGGGAACCCCTCATTCGTAATGTTTTGACATCAGATACTGTTGACGATTCCTGTGCAACGCCAAATATTTATTGTTTAAGACACGAATGTTTAGAACTGTGGTAACATGTAAAGAATTTGCCTGAAGCCCAATATTTAGTATATAAGGAGCAATCCTCTTTGTACAAATCGAACAGGCTCCTAGATACTGCCCATGTGTAGTTTCTGTGACTTCTGTGTCCCTGCAGTAATAAACCTTTGGTCTTTGACGCCACCATCGAGAAGCCCGTGTTTCTGTTTGTTTGTGTACCAAGACAGGTTGAACTCCGGGGTCTTCGGGTGTTGTCCCTGACACCTCTGGACGTAGCAAAAAAGTCCAGAACTCCACCCCCCCTGGTCTCTAGCATGCATAACCCCCCCCCCCCTGGTCTCTAGCATGCATATCCCCCCCCCCCTTGGTCTCTAGCATGCATAACCCCCCCCCCCTGGTCTCTAGCATGCATAACCCCCCCCTTGGTCTCTAGCATGCATAACCCCCCCCCCCTTGGTCTCTAGCATGCATAACCCCCCCCCTTGGTCTCTAGCATGCATAACCCCCCCCCTGTCTCTAGCATGCATAACCCCCCCCCCTGGTCTCTAGCATGCATAACCCCCCCCCCCTGGTCTCTAGCATGCATAACCCCCCCCCCTGGTCTCTAGCATGCATAACCCCCCCCCCCTGGTCTCTAGCATGCATAACCCCCCCCCCCGGTCTCTAGCATGCATAACCCCCCCCCCCCTGGTCTCTAGCATGCATAACCCCCCCCCCCTGGTCTCTAGCATGCATAACCCCCCCCCCCTGTCTCTAGCATGCATAACCCCCCCCCCCTGTCTCTAGCATGCATACCCCCCCCCCCTGTCTCTAGCATGCATAACCCCCCCCCCCCTGTCTCTAGCATGCATACCCCCACCCTTGGTCTCTAGCATGCATAACCCCCCCCCTGTCTCTAGCATGCATAACCCCCCCCCCTGTCTCTAGCATGCATAACCCCCCCCCCCCTGTCTCTAGCATGCATAACCCCCCCCCCCTGGTCTCTAGCATGCATAACCCCCCCCCCTGGTCTCTAGCATGCATAACCCCCCCCCTGGTCTCTAGCATGCATAACCCCCCCCCTGGTCTCTAGCATGCATAACCCCCCCCCTGGTCTCTAGCATGCATAACCCCCCCCCTGTCTCTAGCATGCATAACCCCCCCCCCTGTCTCTAGCATGCATAACCCCCCCCCTGGTCTCTAGCATGCATAACCCCCCCCCCCTGGTCTCTAGCATGCATAACCCCCCCCCCCCTGGTCTCTAGCATGCATAACCCCCCCCCCCTGGTCTCTAGCATGCATAACCCCCCCCCCCTGGTCTCTAGCATGCATAACCCCCCCCCCCCCCTGGTCTCTAGCATGCATAACCCACCCCTGTCTCTAGCATGCATAACCCCCCCCCCTCCGGTCTCTAGCATGCATAACCCCCCCCCCTTGGTCTCTAGCATGCATAACCCCCCCCCCCTTGGTCTCTAGCATGCATAACCCCCCCCCCCCCTGGTCTCTAGCATGCATAACCCCCCCCCCCTGGTCTCTAGCATGCATAACCCCCCCCCCCTGGTCTCTAGCATGCATAACCCCCCCCTGGTCTCTAGCATGCATAACCCCCCCCCCCTGGTCTCTAGCATGCATAACCCCCCCCCCTGGTCTCTAGCATACATAACCCCCCCCCCTGGTCTCTACCATGCATAACCCCCCCCCCCTGGTCTCTAGCATGCATAACCCCCCCCCTGGTCTCTAGCATGCATAACCCACCCCTGTCTCTAGCATGCATAACCCCCCCTCCTGTCTCTAGCATGCATAACCCCCCCCCCTTGGTCTCTAGCATGCATAACCCCCCCCCCCCTTGGTCTCTAGCATGCATAACCCCCCCCCCTTGGTCTCTAGCATGCATAACCCCCCCCCCTGGTCTCTAGCATGCATAACCCCCCCCTGGTCTCTAGCATGCATAACCCCCCCCCCCTGGTCTCTAGCATGCATAACACCCCCCCCCCTGGTCTCTAGCATGCATAACCCACCCCCCCTGTCTCTAGCATGCATAACCCACCCCCCCCTGTCTCTAGCATGCATAACCCACCCCCCCTGTCTCTAGCATGCATAACCCCCCCCCCCTGTCTCTAGCATGCATAACCCCCCCCCCCTTGGTCTCTAGCATGCATAACCCCCCCCTTGGTCTCTAGCATGCATAACCCCCCCCCCTTGGTCTCTAGCATGCATAACCCCCCCCCCCTTGGTCTCTAGCATGCATAACCCCCCCCCCCTGGTCTCTAGCATGCATAACCCCCCCCCCCCCTGGTCTCTAGCATGCATAACCCACCCCTGTCTCTAGCATGCATAACCCCCCCTCCTGTCTCTAGCATGCATAACCCCCCCCCCCTTGGTCTCTAGCATGCATAACCCCCCCCCCTTGGTCTCTAGCATGCATAACCCCCCCCCCCCCTTGGTCTCTAGCATGCATAACCCCCCCCTGGTCTCTAGCATGCATAACCCCCCCCCCTGGTCTCTAGCATGCATAACCCCCCCCCCCCTGGTCTCTAGCATGCATAACACCCCCCCCCCCTGGTCTCTAGCATGCATAACCCACCCCCCCTGTCTCTAGCATGCATAACCCACCCCCCCTGTCTCTAGCATGCATAACCCACCCCCCCTGTCTCTAGCATGCATAACCCACCCCCCCTGTCTCTAGCATGCATAACCCCCCCCCCCTGTCTCTAGCATGCATAACCCCCCCCCCCTTGGTCTCTAGCATGCATAACCCCCCCCCCCTTGGTCTCTAGCATGCATAACCCACCCCCCCGGTCTCTAGCATGCATAACCCACCCCCCCCGGTCTCTAGCATGCATAACCCCCCCCCCCCCCTTGGTCTCTAGCATGCATAACCCCCCCCCCCCCTGGTCTCTAGCATGCATAACCCCCCCCCCCCTGGTCTCTAGCATGCATAACCCCCCCCCCTGGTCTCTAGCATGCATAACCCCCCCCCCCTGGTCTCTAGCATGCATAACCCCCCCCCCCCTGGTCTCTAGCATGCATAACCCCCCCCCCTGGTCTCTAGCATGCATAACCCCCCCCCCTGGTCTCTAGCATGCATAACCCCCCCCCCCCCCCTGGTCTCTAGCATGCATAACCCCCCCCCCCCCTGGTCTCTAGCATGCATAACCCCCCCCCCTGTCTCTAGCATGCATAACCCCCCCCTGGTCTCTAGCATGCATAACCCCCCCTGTCTCTAGCATGCATAACCCCCCCCCCTAGCATGCATAACCCCCCCCCCCCCCTAGCATGCATAACCCCCCCCCTGTCTCTAGCATGCATAACCCCCCCCCTGGTCTCTAGCATGCATAACCCCCCCCCTGTCTCTAGCATGCATAACCCACCCCCCTGTCTCTAGCATGCATAACCCCCCCCCCTGGTCTCTAGCATGCATAACCCCCCCCCTGGTCTCTAGCATGCATAACCCCCCCCCCCCCCGGTCTCTAGCATGCATAACCCCCCCCCCCCTGGTCTCTAGCATGCATAACCCCCCCCCCTGGTCTCTAGCATGCATAACCCCCCCCCCTGTCTCTAGCATGCATACCCCCCCCCCCTGTCTCTAGCATGCATACCCCCCCCCCCCTGGTCTCTAGCATGCATACCCCCCCCTCTGTCTCTAGCATGCATAACCCACCCCCCCTGTCTCTAGCATGCATAACCCACCCCCCCGGTCTCTAGCATGCATAACCCACCCCCCCGGTCTCTAGCATGCATAACCCACCCCCCCGGTCTCTAGCATGCATAACCCACCCCCCCGGTCTCTAGCATGCATAACCCACCCCCCCGGTCTCTAGCATGCATAACCCACCCCCCCCCCTTGGTCTCTAGCATGCATAACCCCCCCCCCTGGTCTCTAGCATGCATAACCCCCCCCCCCCCCTGGTCTCTAGCATGCATAACCCCCCCCCCCCCCTGGTCTCTAGCATGAATAACCCCCCCCCCCCTGGTCTCTAGCATGCATAACCCCCCCCCCCCCCTGGTCTCTAGCATGCATAACCCCCCCCTGGTCTCTAGCATGCATAACCCCCCCCCTGTCTCTAGCATGCATAACCCCCCCTGTCTCTAGCATGCATAACCCCCCCCCTAGCATGCATACCCCCCCCCCTAGCATGCATAACCCCCCCCCCCTAGCATGCATAACCCCCCCCCCCCCCTGGTCTCTAGCATGCATAACCCACCCCCCCCGGTCTCTAGCATGCATAACCCACCCCCCCGGTCTCTAGCATGCATAACCCACCCCCCCGGTCTCTAGCATGCATAACCCACCCCCCCGGTCTCTAGCATGCATAACCCACCCCCCCGGTCTCTAGCATGCATAACCCACCCCCCCTGTCTCTAGCATGCATAACCCACCCCCCCCTGTCTCTAGCATGCATAACCCCCCCCCCTAGCATGCATAACCCACCCCCCCTGTCTCTAGCATGCATAACCCACCCCCCCCTGTCTCTAGCATGCATAACCCACCCCCCCTGTCTCTAGCATGCATAACCCACCCCCCCTGTCTCTAGCATGCATAACCCACCCCCCCTGTCTCTAGCATGCATAACCCACCCCCCCTGTCTCTAGCATGCATAACCCACCCCCCCTGTCTCTAGCATGCATAACCCACCCCCCCTGTCTCTAGCATGCATAACCCCCCCCTGTCTCTAGCATGCATAACCCCCCCCCCCTGTCTCTAGCATGCATAACCCACCCCCCCTGTCTCTAGCATGCATAACCCACCCCCCCTGTCTCTAGCATGCATAACCCACCCCCCCTGTCTCTAGCATGCATAACCCACCCCCCCTGTCTCTAGCATGCATAACCCACCCACCCTGTCTCTAGCATGCATAACCCCCCCCCCCCGGTCTCTAGCATGCATAACCCACCCCCCCCCTGGTCTCTAGCATGCATAACCCACCTCCCCCTGTCTCTAGCATGCATAACCCGGTCTCTGATCGAATCCTCCTGCAATGCACCACGCTTGCAGTCCAAAGACAATCTCTTTAACTCTGACACACATTCATCTAACAACTCCTATTTGCTTTGTTTATTTTGAAAAAACATTTAACTGTTATCCCAAAAACATTCTTTTGGTGCAAAATACTTATAACCATCTCACACTACTGCATTAAAAAACTTTAGTCTCACCTGTAACTGCTGCTTTAGTCATTTGAGTGTAAACCTTCAACCCTTTAGGACCAAAGGAGTGTACTAGTATTTTCTTCCTAATCTGTTCTGGAGACATTTTGCTCTTTTCCACAGATGCTATCTAGTTCAAAAAGGGTGTCATCTGCACCACCCATGTCAAGGAACAAGATGGCGAAAATTCCTGCGGTGGACTACTAGTGAAACTCATTTTAACCCAGTGGAACTGTTCAGAGTCCACTCATCGCCAGATTTTGAACTAGTCCAATATCCACCCTTCACCACAAGTAAAATGATGAGTGGCAAAGATTAACCAGACTCCAATTGAAATCTAATTTACAGAGAAGTGCTGGACGATAACTGTTACTATGTTTCGCCATGGAGCTATGCTGCTGTAACTGCACAAGCAATATTCATAAACGTTGTGAAGCTGAAACAAATGCAGAAGCTCCTTCCAAGATGGCCGCCCTGAGCATGTCGTTCGTGTGACCTGGTGTGAAGATGTCTGCATTCTACATCTGATATTGAAGTGTGAAGGACAACAAATATCCACCCAAGATGGCCGCTGCACGAGCTGTAGTGTGCATGAAGTCCACAGTATAGCAGGCATCAGAGTGAGGCGCTTTGCGGCCTAGTGCGATGTCCTCATAGAGTCTAATGGAATCAAATTTGAAGGTAAACATAGCTCAATCGTGTCTCTTAACTCATAAAAGTGTACACAATGAGAGTCTAAAATGTCCTCCGTTATGATCCTCATATACTGGAATGTGCAGCAGTAGAAATCATGGGGGCGGAACATTGTGCACGTGAGGGTAGCTCTTCGGTTAATTGCTTGTCATCATGGTGTGTATAGGAAAACACAAATATTTTGCAAGCTAGAATAGTTATTAATCCTGAAGAGCCTCGGTTATAGCTGCACACCCTGCTAGCTTGTCTGTCTTCCTCTGTTCCTTCTCTATCCTCCTTGGAATCCCTTTACAGAACATTCCATGCAACTTGACCACAACATCTGGTCAAACAGATGTCTGACTCCACCTGCAGGATAAGAGCAATGGTTCCCATTGGTTGGTGTGGAGCTGCATTAGAAGAGAATGCTCAGGTTAGCCTCCAGAAGACCGAGGCCAGCGTTGAACTAGTGTGTTGTGTTGGCTGAAACCAACTGCCTCCGAAAGTAAACCAGCCCTTTTGGTGTATTCAGGTTCTCTTTTTGACCCGGAAGAGCTGTGTGTGCCTGTGTAGAGATGCTGACACCAGAGGCAGGAGGTTTCCATATGTTCCTGGAAGAGGAGGTGTTTAGATGGAGACATTCTCTGCATGGCAAACTACATGTACCCCTGTCTGATTGCCAAACTGTACTGATGTCCTGATTTTTGTTGTTGCAGGCTAACCCAGATCATGTGTGTGCACCATAACATAGGCCTGTCTTACAGATTGCGGTCTTGTTGGACCAGGAGTGGTGCCCAAAGCGCCACCCTCCAAGCGGTGGAAGGCTACCGACGTCACCAGGAGTTGAGCAGCGTGAGCGCAGTGGTGGCAGCATACCGTGTAGTGATCAGTAGGGGTGAGCAGGTCCTTTTTCAACCTGTTATGTTCTCTTTGACTGTTGAATGCTCAGTCAAGGGTTCCAGATCTCTGCCGTTGCTGTGGGTTCTGGAGCAGTCGGCAGGGTTCTAGACTTCCAACTTCACCTGCTTGCCGACTTCCATGTTCATTGATTGTAACTCGATTTGGCAATGAGTTGTGGAACCTGGATCCAAGGAGGACCCCCGGTCAGCACCTTGTTTGGTGTTGTCAAGGTTTATTGAGCACACTCCCCTAAAAATGACGGGTTTATGTTTGATACTGCAGGTGAAACCCATTTTCAAAGATGGACTAGGCAGTCTTGTGTAAGTCTAAATGACAGCGGCCAGGACAGTGTCAAGTGTACAATGTCTCTCCCTGTTTTACTGATATCAGTTTGAAAGTTTTTTAGGACAGCACTTGCAGTTTTGGAGCCATGCACCAGCCCCTGAATGCAAGATGCTGCTGGTAAAGGCAGAGTTGCCTATTGGACATGCAGTCTCTGTGACAGACACCCTTGAAACTCGCGCCGTGGCTGACCAAGGGGGCTGAGTAGGACTTAAAGGTCTCTCAGCAGTTGGACTGCCACGACACGGATGGGGCGGGGGTAACTGGTGGGGGGGTTTTGAGAAAAAAAAAAATTAAAATGTACCTTCCCTCCCCAGCAGCCTCCGATGCCACCGACGCAGGAGGTGTTTCTCACCTGAAACTGCCTCTGCTTTAATAGAAGTCAATGGGAGGAAACCATTCCCCCCCGATTTGTGTTTCAAAATCTCTACTTTCCAGTTCTAAAATGTTGGCATGTACAGGCCAGGGTCGAACACCTCATGAAGGGTGTCTGACTGAGGCGCAACTTGAGCCAAATTTCTGGGGGTGGGGGGGCTAATAACAAATTTGTTAGGCTAATCCTTCCAGCAACAGGCAGAGTGGAGATGCAGGGGCTCTAAGAAGGGGTGAAAAAAAAACAAAGCCTCGTTAACAAGTAAATGTTCTTTTAAAGACTTATGAAGCACTTGGGTGCGGCTGCAAGAAGATGGACGGACACCAGACCAGCCAGCCTACAGCAGCTCAAAAACTGTCTGGGTGTGTGCCTGGGAAGCTGTCTCAGCCCTTTGAAACCTATGGGCGTTGCATGCCTGGGGTCTGTACTCAACTCCATTCCCATTGAGCAATCTGGGTTCAGGCAAGGATGCTCGGCTGCTGACCATATAGTTGCACTACAACTACTGGTCAACAAAACCCTCAAAAGAAAGGTTAATTTATATGCTTGTTACATCAATTACTCATCGGCGTTCAACAAAGTTAACTGTCAAAAACTCGGGGGGGAATTGCGTAGTAATGGGATTAGCCCCACCATTAAAAATGTAACATCCCTTCATGAAAAAAACATGGCTACAAAAAAAGTTGACAAAAAAAAGTTTTGCCCTCAAAGATACCCACTGGATTGAAACAGGGATGCGTTTCAGCGCTGCTACTCTTCTTGCTGCACATTACGGATTAATCGATCCTTTTAAATGCTCCAGAGGGAATGGCCCCCAAGTTGGAAGGGAAACCAATCAGTTGCTTGGCATATGGCGGCGACATCACCTTATTTTCACTGACCCTGTCGGTACGGTTGAAGTTACAGAACCTACAAAAATGTAATGTTGAAAATGACCTAAAAGTCAACCTTAGTACGACAAAGACTATGGGCCTGGTTATGAATTTGGCACAGCGGTGCCAGCTCCACTGCACCAAAACCACGCATGGACCACCGGCCATATTACGAGCTGTATAAGTACATCTCATGATATGACCGGCAGTCCTTTGGCTTTTCCCATGGCGGTGCCTTGTAAACCGGCACCGCACTGGGAATGGCCAAAAAGTTCCAGCACGACATGGATGGTGATGGCCATGCTGGGGGGGTAATACAGACATGGAGGCACATGTCGTGCTCCCCTGAATGTATCCCCCTGACGGGGGGACATGAGGGCCGTTGCTCCTTCACTACCAGCCTTTTCATGTCGGGCCTCTGCCATGAAAAGGCTGGTGGTCCAGAAACTCAAAATATGCTGAGCGGGACTGTTCCAGTCCCTGCTCGGCATAACTCAAAGTTATAATCGGCAAAATGGTGGACCGCCACCACGAATCTGGCGTTTCAAGACAACAAGACTCATAATAAGTTCAAGTTCAAGTTCGGGTATTTGTATAGCGCACTGCTCACCCAGAGGGTCTCAAGGCGCTTGGGTAAGGGGTTCATTATTTGTCGAATAGCCAGGTTTTAAGTTCTTTTCTGAAGAAGATGTGGTTTTGAGTAAGGCGGAGGTGAGTGGGGAGTGAGTTCCAGGTCTTGGCAGCAAGGAAGGAGAAGGATCTGCCACCCATGGTGGATTTTCGGATGCGCGGGACAGCGGCGAGGGCTTGATTGGACGATCTAAGCGGGTGGGTTTGTAGAAGGACAGTCGAGTGTTGCGGCATTCGGGTCCTAGATTGTAGAGGGCCTTGTGTGCGTGGGTGAGGAGGCGGAATGTAATTCTTTTGTTGACGGGAAGCCAGTGAAGGTCTTTTAGGTGTTCGGTGATGTGATCTTGGCGAGGGATGTCTAATATGAGTCTCGCTGATGCGTTTTGGATGCGTTGGAGTTTTTTCTGTAATTTTGTTGTGATTCCGGCGTATAGTGTGTTACCATAATCCAGTCGACTCGTGACCAGTGCGTGAGTGACAGTCTTTCTTGTCTCGAGGGGGATCCAACGGAAGATCTTTTTGAGGATGCGAAGTACGTTGAAGCAGGAGGATGAGACTGCGTTGACTTGTCTGGACATCGAGAGAGAGGAGTCTAGGATGAAGCCAAGGTTACGTGCGTGGTCTGTGGGTGTGGGTGCTGTGCCCAGAGCAGAAGGCCACCAAGAGTCGTCCCAGGCAGAGGGGGAAGATCCTAGGATGAGCACCTCCGTTTTGTCTGAGTTGAGTTTTAGGCGGCTATGTTTCATCCATTCGGCTACTTCTTTCATGCCTTCGTGAAGATTGGTTTTGGCGGTGTTAGGGTCTTTGGTGAGGGAAAGGATTAGCTGGGTGTCGTTGGCGTAAGAGATGATGTTGAGGTTGTGTTGACGCGCGATGGAGGCGAGTGGACTCATGTAAACGTTGAAGAGGGTGGGACTGAGTGACGAACCTTGTGGTACGCCACAGATGACTTCAGTGGCCTCAGAGTTGAATGGGGGAAGTCGGACTCTTTGAGTTCTCCCAGCGAGGAAGGAGGTGATCCAGTCCAAGGCTTTTCCTTGTATTCCGATGTTGCTGAGGCGTTGAATAAGGGTGCTGTGGCAGACTGTGTCGAAAGCGGCGGAGAGGTCGAGTAGAATGGGGGCCACTATTTCACCGTTGTCCAGTAGTGTTCGGATGTCGTCAGTTGCTGCAATGAGGGCGGTTTCGGTGCTGTTTGGCTCGAAACCCCGATTGAGATGGATCGAGGGAGTTGTTGGATTCAAGGAAGGCGGCGAGCTGGTTGTTGACGGCTTCCTCGATGACTTTGGCCGGGAATGGGAGGAGGGATATGGGTCGGTAGTTTTTAAGTTCAGAGGGGTCTGCTGTGGGTTTCTTCAGAAGGGCACTGAGTTCGGCGTGTTTCCAGCTTTCTGGAAAGGTGGCAGAGTTGAACGAGCAGTTGATGACATCACAGAGATGGGGTGCGATGATGGAGTCCGCTTTGTTGTAGATGTGGTGGGGGCAGGGGGCAGTTGGCGAGCCAGAGTGGATGGAATTCATTAGGCGGATGGTGTTTTCAGTGGTGATTGGGTTCCAGGCGGTAAGGTTGTTAGATGGCGGAGTAGGATCTGAGGGGGGTGGGGAGGGTTGAACGCCAGGAGTATTCTCGAAGCTGTTGTCGATGTCGGCAATT
This sequence comes from Lissotriton helveticus, assembly GCF_964261635.1. Taxonomy (NCBI): domain Eukaryota; kingdom Metazoa; phylum Chordata; class Amphibia; order Caudata; family Salamandridae; genus Lissotriton; species Lissotriton helveticus. Next base: position 30,864,880 of record NC_136073.1, on the reverse strand, counting down.
TTGTTGTAGAAGAAGGAGGATAACGCATCGCAGAGGTCTTGGGAGGGAGTGATGTCGTTAGATGCTTCGGTGGGGTTGGTGAATTCTTTGACGATGTTGAAAAGTTCCTTGCTGTTGTGAATGTTGTTGTCGAGACGATCCTTGAATGCTGATTTCTTGGTGGATCGAATCAGTTGGTGGTGTTTGCGGGTGGCTGCCTTGAGGGTGGACATGTTGTCGGTTGTTGGGTTTTTTCTCCAAGTTTTCTCCAGGGTGCGGCAAAGCTTCTTGGATTTTTTAAGGTCATCATTGAACCAGGGAGCCTTTTTGCTGGCTGATTTGATCTGGTGTTTTTTCAGGGGTGCTAATTCGTCAGCACTGTGGGTGATCCATTGCTTGAAATTGGTGGCCGCTTGGTTTGGGTCCAAAGAGAGGGTGGGAGGGTTTTGGTTGAGTGATGTGAGGAGTTGGTCGGAGGTGATTTTGTTCCAGTTTCTCCGAGGAATAGGTTGTGGGCGGTTGTGGGTCAGGGTGGTTTTGTAGCTGAAGTGAACACAGCTGTGGTCCGTCCAGTGGAGAGCTGTGGTGCGATCAAAGGATATGTGCTTGCAGGAGGTGAAGATAGGGTCGAGCGTGTGTCCGGCTACATGGGTGGGGGTGTCAACAAGTTGTTTGAGTCCGAGATTGGCCAGGTTGTCCAGAAGGGTGGTGGTGTTGCTGTCGTGTTTGTTTTCAAGGTGGTAGTTGAAGTCTCCTAAGAGAATGTAGTTCTCGGAGGCGAGGGCATGTGGGCTGACGAAGTCGGTGATGTCATCGCTGAATTGACTGCGGGTACCTGGAGGCCTGTAGATGAGGGTGCCTCTAAGTGTGGTCCTAGGGTCGGTGTGGATCTGAAAGTGGAGATGTTCGGCGTTTGCAAGATTATCATCGGAGCTGGTCGTGATTTTGATGGTGTTCTTATGGATGATGGCGATGCCTCCTCCTGTTTGATTGGTGCGGTCTTTACGGGTAATCTTGTAAGCGTCCGGTATGGCTATGGCGATGTCGGGTGCTGATGATGTGTTCATCCATGTTTCTGTAAGGAAGGCGATGTTCGGTGACGCAGTGTCGATTAGGTCCCAGAGTTCCGTTGCGTGTCTGTGGACCGAGCGGGTGTTGAGCAGGATGCACTTCAGGCGGTTAGAGTCGGAGCTGTGTGTGGAGGAAGTGGATTTGGTGAGGGTCCTGAAGCAGTTGAACTTGCAGGAGAGGCAGGCGAATGGGCCGTGGGTACGTCCTGGTGGTGGTTCACAGCATTGTGGTGCGCGTCCGGGGTTGAGGGCGAGGAGAGTTGCGGCATCATATGTGACTCTAGTAGGCAGGGGATGGCGGGGACCAGGGGGTCTAGCGCTGGGCGCGGTCCAGGCGCGGACAGCGTAGACGGGCTTACCTTAGATATGTGGGAATGTCAGGAAGCATGTTAAATCAACAATCAAAGGCAACCCTTTGGAAGAAGTACCAACTTATCATTACTTAGGTCTAACAGTTGACAAAGACCCGGACAGTCTCATTTTCAGTTAAAAAGTTTGAGAGCACACGGAGGTCATGCAGTTTCTCACTCTTTAAGGGTGCTGGAAACCAAGCTAGTGCCTACACTTTAAATGGTAAAAAATAAGTGCAGGTACTCATTAAATTGAGTTAGGGGCATGGCTAGTGGGCGGGGTGAGATGTGATGATAGAAAACACTACTATTGAGTATCCATTTTGCCCTTTCATTGCTCTTGACAGTGTCTAAAACTTTCCATATGTGCAGATTAACAGGTGCATATGCTAAGAAACGGTGGTGTGGAGGTCTTCTGGGAACAATGCCAGGAGCTTCTAAACCCTGAACGCAGCCAAGCCATCAACAGTACTGTTAGCACTTTCAGGCTAAGAATCAATGTGCACCAGGACGAGAGAGACTGGCATAGCATCATTAATAACCAACATTCGGTGCATTTATTTTCAAATACTTCCTGGGTGTCCTGATTCTCTTCCTATCTGATTTAGTTTCTCTCTCACACACAATCATACACACAACCAGGCAAACGCACACAAACAAGCAGACAAATACCCTCTATCAATCTTCACATCTCTAATCTATTGATCCCTCCCCGACTCAAGTCTGTCCCATTTCTATCCATTCTCTTTCTGCCCCACTCTATTTACCCAAAAGATATCCTATAATCCTCTACTATCTGTCTTTCTATTCCTAACCTGCCATCTATGTGCCTCTCTTACCATAGTTGTCTCAATGTCTTACCCATCTCTGTCTGTGCCTACCCTTTTTGTCTCTATTTTTCCCCCTTTAACCCCTTGCCTGCGGGGCTGATTCACCTGCTGTACCGGGGGGAAGGGGGGAAGGGGGGAAGGGGGGAAGGAGGGGGGGGGGGCGCGCACAGCGCCCCGATGCTCGTGACAAGCTCAGCTGGTCACGCAGCATGGTGGCGCTGTCTTCATGACGAGCTCGTCACGGCCACACCCGTTTCTTTAGAACACTCAGCACAGCGGGGGAATTAGCCCCGCGTGCGAGCGTTGCGGCCGTTATGACGAGCTCAGCTGGTCATGAGCATGCGGCCACCATGGCTCATGATGAGCTGAGCTCATCATGAGCATGGGAGGGGTTAAACTCTCCTCTGTTCAGTGCTCCTTATATCTCTGCCCCCTCACTCTTCACCTTCTTTCCCCCCGTTCTCCTTCCCTCGGCAGAAGGCCACACGGCCAGAGAGCTTGCAGCGGCAGGCAGTGAGCACTGCAGGGTTGTGAGCACGAGTCCAGCAGGGTAGAGGTCAGGGGGCGAACAATTCTGGCCTCTGATGGGCAGGTCAGTACACCTCCTCCCACCTCACCTGGTCTCCAGGCAGGCCCCGTAGGCCATCTCCACCAAATTATCCCAGGCAATGTCCCAGCAGGTGGAGGGGGGTGGGGGTGGGTTTGCAGGAGCAAGTGAGTCAGGCCAAGCTTTTAATGACACGGTTTCTTGTGCAGGCTCTTACCTTCCACCCATTCAAGCTGCACACATCACTGTGCCCCTTGGCAGCCGGTGCCCAATACACTAACAAGACCCAGTATGGAGGCCCAGCAGGGGACAGCAGAGGCCCACTTCCCCTTGCGACAGGCCTACAGCAGGCCGTTCAGCTGAATGATACAGACAGATTCCTAATCGGCAAACATGCTGCCAAATAAACGGGCCACGGCTGATCCTCAGGCATAGGCCCACTGCCCACCTTATCAATCCGAGTACCGATACTCTCCTTGGCACTGGAAAATTGCCGGTACTCCTCTTGGTAAAAACAAGAATTGCCGGTACTCAGTACCTGTGAGTTACCGGCCCATTTAAAGCACTGCCTTCACATCAACATGGAAAACACCACTGGAGTCAAGCTATCCTGGCAGAAGACGTCTGGAATGCCAGAAACCGGTCCTAGGATGCTCGTTTCCGGTCCAGGGAAGGCATGGCTTGGCAGTTCGGGCTGGACTGTTCCCATGAGGCACAGGGTCAAGACTGATTTGCATATGGCCATGTCTGAACTGGGGTGGCTTGGTGAGCAAAATAACGATGGATTAAACACAGATGTGTGACTGGGGGTGAATGTTTTGCCATTGTGCAACATTCCGTCCATCATCTTGTGTGTTTTGCTGTTCACATCTACATGGAGCCTTTGTTCTACCAGAAAAATCCACTAGTGATCTGGCTAAAATCTATATGAAAGAGCTCAGATTACTGAATTCCCCAATGTGAACTACGACTGGAGTTAACACTGGTCTCATTAACTGTTCGTCATTTAGCGACCATGTTGAACTATTTCTGTGACTGCGCAAAAGCGGAAAAAGACCCAATCAGATCTTTGATCTACAACGAGGTAATTGACAACCAAGATGAGGGCTTGGTCCCGGGTTCTGTTAATAAAACAATTATGGAAAACAACTTCCTGCCATTGGCAGAGCTCATCAATTTACCCCCTGTGGAGCAGATAATGTTAAGAACGCAAGAGCTGCGGATTTACTGCCCCTGCAGAAATATCGACCTGCCCATTACACAACGGAATCATATTCTAGACTAAAATAGGAGAACGTGGCCTCTAATTTGAATCCAGGATACAAATACAAATATGTGAGATTTCACTTCCTGTTGATCCCAATAGCTCAGATTGAGGGGTCTTGGAATACTAACTGCTAACCCTCAAAAGCCTGCAACTTGTGCAACTGCAAAGAGGAATTGATTGAGCAAATGGCCAAACTTATTAGAGCTATGAAAAAAATGCCTGATAAAAACATTTAATGCAATCAATTGTAGATCGATCAGAAAAGCTGTTGCGTATTGTTTTTCCACTACAAATTGTCCATTTATTGGAAAGTTAATAAACTTTTTACATTATCAATCAATCAATCAATCAGGTCATTTGTAGAGCGCACTACTCACCCGTAGGGTCTCAAGGCGCTGGGAGGGGGGGGGGGTGCCGCTACTGCTCGAACAGCCAGGTCTTGAGCTTCTTCCTGAAGGAGAGGTGGTCTTGGGTCAGGCGCAGATTGGTCGGAAGTGAGTTCCAGGTCTTGGCGGCCAGGTAGGAGAAGGATCTTCCTCCTGTTGTCGCTCTTCGGATGCGGGGGACGGCGGCGAGGGCGTGGTTGGTTGATCTGAGGAGGCGCTTGGGAGTGTAGAAGTTGATCCGGTTGTTGAGGTAGCTCGGGCCTTGGTCGTGTAGGGCTTTGTGCGCGTGGGTGAGGAGCCGGAAGGTGATTCTCTTGTTGACCGGGAGCCAGTGCAGATCTCTCAGGTGTCCGGAGATGTGGCTGCGACGGGGGATGTCGAGGATGAGTCTCGCCGAGGCGTTCTGGATCCGCTGGAGTCTCTTCTGGAGTTTGGCGGTGGTTCCGGCGTAGAGGGCGTTGCCGTAGTCCAGTCGGCTGGTGACGAGGGCCTGGGTGACCGTCTTCCTCGTCTCGGTGGGGATCCACCGGAAGATCTTACGTAGCATGCGCAGGATGTTGAAGCATGACGAGGAGACGGCGTTGACTTGTCTGGTCATGGAGAGGGAGGAGTCCAGTATGAAGCCCAGGTTGCGTGCGTGGTCCGTCGGTTTGGGTGCGGTGCCCAGGGCGGGGGGCCACCAGGAGTCGTCCCAGGCGGAGGGCGTGGAGCCCAGGATGAGGACCTCCGTCTTGTCTGAGTTCAGTTTCAGGCGGCTGGTCGTCATCCATTCGGCTACGTCTCTCATCCCTTCGTGCAGGTTGGCTCTGGCGGTGTCGGGGTCGTTGGTCAGGGAGAGGATCAGCTGGGTGTCGTCGGCGTAGGAGATGATGTTCAGGTTGTGTTTGCGTACGATGGCCGCGAGGGGGCTCATGTAGACGTTGAAGAGGGTGGGGCTCAGTGAGGATCCTTGAGGGACGCCGCAGATGACTTTGGTGGCCTCTGACTTGTACGGTGGTAGGCGGACTCTTTGTGTTCTTCCGTCGAGGAAGGAGGTGATCCATTCCAGTGCCTTCTCCTGGATTCCGATGTTGCTGAGGCGCTGTACTAGGGTGCGGTGGCAGACCGTGTCGAAAGCCGCGGAGAGGTCCAGGAGGATGAGGGCCGCTGTTTCTCCGTTGTCCATCAGGGTTCGAAGGTCGTCGGTGGCGGCGATGAGGGCGGTCTCGGTGCTGTGGTTCGCTCGGAAGCCGGACTGTGAGGGGTCGAGGGATCCATTCGTCTCGAGGAAGGCGGCCAGCTGTTTGTTGACGGTCTTCTCGATGACTTTGGCCGGGAACGGGAGGAGCGAGATGGGACGGTAGTTCTTGAGGTCGGTGGGGTTTGCTGTAGGTTTCTTGAGGAGAGCGCTGAGTTCGGCGTGCTTCCAGCTCTCAGGGAAGGTGGCGGAGTCGAAGGAGGTGTTGATGATGTCCCGCAGGTGGGGTGCGAGGACAGCGTCGGCCTTGTTGAAGATGTGGTGAGGGCAGGGGTCAGTCGGAGATCCGGAATGGATGGAGTTCATGGTGCGGATGGTGTCTTCGGTGCTGATCGGGGTCCAGGTGCGGAGGGTGGTGGTGGGTGGCGTCGTTGCGGTTGTGGCTTGCGTTGGTTGGTTGTTGAAGCTGTTGTGTATGTCCGTGATCTTGTTGTGGAAGTAGGACGCGAGGGAGTTGCAGAGGTCTTGCGATGGGGTGATGTCGTTGTTTCCGGCGCTGGGGTTGGAGAGCTCTTTCACGATGTTGAAGAGTTCCTTGCAGTTGTGTGCGTTGTTGTCCAGCCGGTCCTTGTATGCATTTTTCTTGGTGGCGCGGATCAGTTGGTGGTGTTTCCGGGTGGCGAGCTTGAGGGTGGTCATGTTGTCCGTGGTTGGCTCCCTTCTCCAGGCTTTCTCGAGGGCTCGACAGTTCTTCTTGGAGCTCTTGAGTTCGTCGGTGAACCATGGTGTTTTTCTGCTGCAGGATCTGCTGGGTGGGGTTCTCAGAGGGGCGAGTTCGTCCGCGCAGTCGTTGATCCATTTCGTGAGGTTGTCGGCGGCCTGGCTGGGGTTCGCTGAGTTGGCGGGAGGGTGCTGGCTCAGGGAGGCGGTGAGCTGGTCGGCTGTGATCTTGTTCCAGCTTCTTCGAGCAACCTGTTGCTGGAGGTGGTGGATCGTCGTTCTTCTGAAGGTGAAGTGGACGCAGCTGTGGTCCGTCCAGTGGAGTCCTGTTGCGTGGCTGAAGGTGACGTCTTTGCTGGATGAGAAGACGGCGTCGAGAGTGTGTCCGGCGAGGTGGGTGGGGGTTATGCCTCTTGTAGTCTTAAGAAGCTGTGACGAAACGCTGCAGAATCTGTCCTTTTGATCTTATATGCCTCTGGTCGCTGGGTTGTTCGGATCACTGCTTATATTTCTCTGTTATCACGGGGTCTTGTTGACTGGCTGATGTTTTTTGTAAACTCAATAAAAATGTGTTAAAAAAAAAAAGAAACGGTGACGAAATGCTGCTTTTATGTGCTGTGTTCAGGCCGGGTGTGGTAGGCAGGCAGTTCTATGCTCTGTGAGGGGGGGGGAGGAGAAGGGGGAGGACAAGGGGGGGGGCTCCAGCATCCAGAGGGCAATGTTGTCCAGCTGCACAGCGCATCCCCACCCTGTAACTAAGTCCTAATGTGCACACGCCTTTCATTACATCTTTTTACCACGCGAGGGCGCACGAGCCCTGCAGCTGGAACTCCCTACTTATACACCATTTCAATGTAGTTCTCTTCTGGGTTTAAGTGTGTCTCCTCACTGTTCCTGTTACAAAGCACTTTATCCACTTCTGTGTGATTATAAAGTGCATACTTTACGTCAACAACATGGATTAAAACATTCCTCTGCATTCCTCAGTATGCTTAAGCAGTATTTTTGTTCTTCTACCCCTAGTATCATAAAACACTGTCAGAGGCAGGTCATAAAATGTAATCCTGAGTGAATGTGAAATTGGTATATATATATATATATATTTATCTCTAACCACTAGTATTTATAGTAGACCTTTGTACTTACTACCATTCCTATGTGATTTTAGAGTTTATCTGTGTACCTCTTCCTTGAGTGACTTTACAACTTGTACATTTGCATTTTCTCCTCCTTTCACTCCACTTGTATATATAACTCCAACCACTAATATATGTAGTAGACCTTTGTACGTACTACCATTCATATGTGATTTTAGAGTTTATCTGTGTGTACTACTTCCTTGAGTGACTTTATAAATTGTACATTTACAATTTTTCCCTCCTTTCGCTTCACTTGTACATTTGCAATTTTTCCCTACTTTCGCTCCACTTGTAATTTTTTTCCCTGTTTATATCTCTTATGTAACTCGTGTAATCCAAAGTCCTTATGTAACGCAACTGGTTCTTTTGTAAAGCGCTCTGACACCTTCGGGTAATGTTCGCGCTATAGAAAATCGCATTAAATAAATAAAAAATAAATAAAAACACCCCTTGAGACTCTGTGGGTACCAGGGGAGCAGCTATTGAGTGCGTCACAGAGAAGGAAAGACAGGCAGTGTAGGAGGCTATCTGGTGTGAGGATTTGTGCGTGTGCAGGGGGCACTACACAAAGGCACCCCCCAGCAATCCCGACATCTCATGTTCATGGACGTCGGATAGCACGTGCTACGCTACCCTACCCTACCCCTGGCCTGCCCCTTGCGACCCCTGGACTCCGAGCTCGCAAAGGCAGACGCAAGAACAGAAGCGAGACGGGGCTCGGATGAGCTCGGCCAAGACTGGGACATCTTCATTCATTCGACCATGTATCACACACAATGGGATTATTTTGCAGGTAGATGCAATGCACTGAAATGCCCCTTTCTGGTGACGGATTACAAACAAACCCAGATCATTTCAGGTCTGGAAGCAGCAGCTATTCATCCGTCGCACGTCGCACGTCCCCCTCCCACCCCCCACCCCCCAAAAAGTTAGGATATTTCCTCTTTTAAACACACTAATTAGCAGAAAAGCTAATCCTTCATACACACTAAACGAACATGCATTTGCTTTTGTAGAGTTTAATTATGTAATTGCTCATATGTGACATCATTTCCTCAGAAGACAAGTTGCTTGAGACTATTGGCTAGATGGTGTCCCTTCATGTGATGTCAAGGGCTGGGTCAAAAGGCATATGATGTCACTTCCGCTACCTCTAGAGTTTTGGTGAATCGATGTCCATGCTCATGTTGTGGACACTCGGGCTGCCATTTTGGATTATCAGGTATAACAACAATCAAAATTTTTCTAGCATTCGCACCAAGATTTTTCAATTCTATTAAGGAGACGGAGGTGAGGATTATGCTTCTCTTATCTTTACTGCAAAACACAGCAGCCAATGAAAATGCATATTTTCTTGTATAAACATTATAAAACCACTACATTGCCCATGATGTACACATATTAGCCACGCCTCCATAGTCCATAAGAACCCTCTGCGTGGTCCCATCATCCTCTTTCTTTGCAGAGAACGCAAGTCCCAACATGAACAAGAAACAGTCCACAATCTCCTCCAACGTGGAAGAATAAACCAGTCTTCAAGCATAAACTTGTGCCATCCATCGTCTTCTATTCAGACTTCTTGTCTGATCCTGAAATAAAGGAAATGAAACAACCGTAACCACTGTATAAACCAATCCATCATAACAGTGAACATGGGCGGGTAAGCTTTTTACTGTTAACAAAGCCGGGTGGGATAATCCTCGCCTCTGTGTCCTTAATAGAATTGAAAATTGTTGGCGCGAATGCTAGCAAATTTTTGATTCTATTACAGGACCGGAGGCTTTAGATTATGCTAGTTTAACGCTCATTGAAAACCACAGAAGTAATATCACCCACCGGCTTATAATAAAATGTTTTAAAAGTTGACTCAGAAGACAAATCTGCACAACGCATGATATCCTGAATGTTAGAACCCAACATATATGATTTTGACGCCATAGCGCCTCTTACAGAGTGAGCACCAGACATTTGGATGTCAACACCAGCTTCTTGCATTACAAATCGAAGCCATTTGGCAATGGTGGCAGCTGTTACTGGTTTATATGGTTTCTTCAGTGCAATCAACAGCCGAGAACAGCTTTGAGGTCTCAAGACCTTTGTACACTCTTTTTAAACATTGTACCACACATAATTTTTCATTTTCCGGGAAAGCATTGTAATCAATATGACAAGACAATGTTTTGGTACGTCCAGTAATAGTGAAAGATACCCCTTCAGGGGTAAATACTCTACCTGCAACGTCGAGTGCTCTCACATCCGATGAACGTCTGCACGACGACAGTCATAGCAACATGGCCAACTTGGCCGAAAGCTGTTTCCTAGACAAGAGGGTATTAATCGGCCAATGGTTGAACAAGGATGTAACTAAGGAAACGTCCCACAGACCCGAATATTTGGGTTTAGGTGGGTTAGCAACCCGAATTCCTTTGAGAAGTTTGCATACCACCGGGTGCATACCAACCGGTTTGCCATCCACCAGTGTATGCCCGGACGAAATGGCCGATCGAAAGTTATTGACCGAACGGTAAGCCAGACCTTCCGCCGCTTTGTCTGACAAGAAATTGAACACGTGGGGTAACTCTGCCCCCACGGGATCCAAATGTCATTCCAAGCACCAATCCACCCAGCTCTTCCAGGCTGAGGAGTATCGCTTCCTGGTGGAAGGTGCCCAGGCCTGTCTGATAAACTCAGACGCCTTGTCCGAAACTCCTGGCAATTGCCACTGCTCCCTGAAAGCCTCCATGCCATCAGCGTGAGCCGCCCGTCCAGAATCATGGGATGCCGCTCCTGAAGAGGTCTCAGCTCGACTCCGGGAGCAACCTGGGGAGGTCGCAACTCCACTGTAACAACTTTGGAAACCACGGTTGAGACGTCCACCACGGAGTTACTAGGACTATCTCCGCTTTTTGTCTGATCACCTGAGTCATCACTCTGGGGATCAGCAAGAATGGGGGAAATGCATACTGGGTCGCGCCCGACCAATCCTGCAGAAAAGCATCAGTCGCTTGTGCCATTGGATCCAGCCTCCAGCTGAAAAACGGAGGAATCTGGCACGTGAGTCTGGAAGTGAAGAGGTCCGTCTGGAAGGGACCCCAAAGTGACTGAAGCCACTGAAAGACCTTGGGAAGCAACTTCCAGTCGCTGTAGTCCCTGAGGTGTCTGGAATTCCAATCCGCCACCTGGTTGGACTGGCCCGGGATGTACTCCGCCATCACTGAAATCTGATGAGTGAGGCAGTAATGCCAAACGTCTTTGGCTATCTCCACAAGTAGAGACGATCTCGTGCCGCCCAACTTGTTGATATACCTCACCGCGGACACATTGTTCATGCGAAGGAGGATGCAACAAGAAGTCTGCTTCGGGGACAGTGTCCGAATTGCGAAGGACCCTGCGAGCAGTTCCAATCAATTTATATGCAAGGACAACTCTTGCGGAGACCATCTACCGCCCGTGGAGATGTCTCCGCAGCGTGCGCCACAGCCCCAACGGCTGGCGTCGGACTCAATAACCACTTCGGGTTGAGAACCGAAGATTGCTCTGCCGTTCCAGGCATCTACGTGACCTAGCCACCACTGTAATTCGGTCCTGACCTCCTGAGACAGAGGGATGGTGTCTGGATAGGACATTCCTTTCTGAATGTGTCTGATCTTCAGGCGCTGAAGAGCCCTGCAGTGAAGAGGACCCCAGAAGATTGCCTGAATTGACGAGGCCAAAATTCCCACTACTCTGGCAATGGCCCTGAGCGAGACCGTCTGCCTGTTCAACAGCGCCAGGATCTCCTTCTTGAGAACCCTCAACTTCGCCTTGGGGAGGGAAAGCTGAGCCGACCGTGAATCGATCGAAAACCCGAGGAAATCTTATCAACTGAGTCGGAGCAACCACTGACTTCTTCAGGTTGATTACAAACCCTAAGCTCTGAAGCAGCGTTGTCGTGAGACCAAGGTGCTGCAGAAGAGAGGCCTGACTTTGTGCCATGATCAGGATGTCGTCTAAATATATTATGAGTTGTATCCCTCGCTCCCTGAGATGGGCGACCACTAGTTTCATCACCTTGGTGAAACACCAAGGAGCTGAGGAGAGCCCAAAAGGAAGAGCCAAATATTCGTACCATCGGCCGTTCCACCTGAACTGGAGGAACCTGCGATGTGGCGGGAAGATTGGGATGGAGAGGTAGGCGTCCTTGAGGTCCAGCCTGACCAACCAATCTCCTTCCTGCAACAAGTCCGCTAGAAGATGGATCACCTCCATCTTGAAATGATTGTATGTGAGAAATTGATTGAATTCTTTGAGGTTCAGAACAAGCCTGTTCCCACCACCTTTCTTCTGTACAATAAAAATGTTGCTGCAGAAGCCGTGAGGCCCCTCGTTGCACGGTGCTATCACGTGCTTCTGCAGCAACCCTGCAATCTCCTTGTCTATAAAATTGTGATCTTGTATGGAAAAATGGAGATCTGTGGGGAGATTTGACTGAAACAGAGGAGAGTAAAATTCTAACTGAAAACCCTGAATGGTTTGCAACACCCAAGCGTCCTGAGTTAGATCCTGCCACTGCCGGAGACAGTGCTGAGTACGACCCCCCAAAGGAAGAAGCGAATGGTCTACCACACTCACCTGTGGATTGAAGTTCGCCTTGTTGTTGCCGGACTGAAAACGCCCTCTGTTAAATCCTCTGCGGGAAGGATAAAAGGTGCCCCCACGTGTGGAGTCCCAGTCACCTCTCCCGCGACCAAAGCGGCCTCTCTGGGAACCTTGCTGGAATCCTCGGCCTGACGAGCGGCCCCCGCCTCGTCCGGCCCGATTAAAAACACCCTGGTTGAAGACTCTTTTTATTCCAATCCGCCCCTTATCAAGAAATGTAAAAGTACCGACATACTTTGAAACATCTTTGACAAAGAGCTCTCCGAAGAGCTGTTCACCTGCTAAGGGTCCCGGCTCGGCGTCTGCCAGCTCCGTGAGGTTGCTGTCCATCCTAATTAGCAGAGACTTGCGTCTCTTCGACGAGATCGCACAATTCGCGTTGCCAATGAGACATATGGCCCGTTGGGTCCAGCCTGCAAGAATATCCGGGTCTATCGGCGTCGCGCTCTCCTTGGCCGCCAAGGCCATCTCCAATATTTTGGCCAAAGGGCCCACAACGTCCAGCATTTTATCTTGGCAGCCGCGCTAGGCGCGATCAATGCCACGTTTGGGGTCCTTGAAGAACTTTTTTAAGAATGTCAGGAGACTAGCATCGATTTCAGGCGCCTCCGCCACTTTGTACGGCAGGCCCGGGCGTGGACATTCAGACTTAAGACGATTGCGCACCTCTCTGGAAAACCCTTTCCTCAAATTGTCGTGTAGGTAGTCAGAGACCACGGGAGGCGGTATCCAGTCCGAAGATAGGGGGTGCATGATTTCGCAGCGGTCGAATGTGAACGGGGTATTAGAAGGTTCCGCTGAGAGTAGCGTGATCCTCACCTTCTTCGAGGGAGGAGGTTCCTCCGAGGTGTCATTGTCGGTGTTGGTCGTGGTGGTATCAGTATCCGTATGGGCCTTTAGCTTAGCCTTGGCTTTAGCCCCTGCATAGGAATGGTCTGCAGCCCCACCAGCGGGCAGCGATGATAGAGCCTGGGAATGTGGCCAGTGCTTAGGGGCAACCGTGCCCGCACCAGAAGTAGAAGCTTCTGACTTCCTTTTCTGCTGCTTCTTATCATAGCCATGTCTTCTGGTGAAACCCTCTAACTGCTTCCTAATAGGTCGCAGGGCCACCGCTAGGGCTTGCTGAACGGTCTGAGGAACCGTGTGTTCCATTGCTCTGCTTACAGAGGACTGGACAGAGGCGTCCAAAGCTTCTACGAGGTTATCCTTGAGGACAGCCTCCTGCTGACCTTCATACACCTCCTCCTCTTCCTCATTTTCATTAGGGTATCTAACCCAGTCATCCATATTATAGGTGGAGTGATATAGTTATAAGCCAAAAGTATTCTTGATGCTGAGACAGCAAACCACACAGCCACCAGGAGGGGTAATTGGGGGGGCAGCCCACAAGCAAACAGTATAATCAATGATTCCTATAGCCCCCTGAGCAAAGCTGTAATCCAATAGGTCAGTGACCTAGGCCAAATAATGATACCTAGATCGTGTGCCCACTCTATGGCCTGTATTTTACAACCTTTTTTGTGAAGGCGATCCAAACAGAGTGGCAACCTATTACGAAACGCTCCACAATGCGTTTAAAAGCAATGCCAGGGTTCGCGCCGAGGCGCGCCGCCCAAACGCTACCAAAAACAGCCCAAATGTAGCCCAAATTGGCAGCGCTGAGGCGCACGCGTCGGCCGAGAGCCACCCGGCACGTACGGCGGAGGAGGGCTTTGAGGGGGCCCAACGCTGGCGCCTAGCGCGCAATGCTGGGAACAAAGGCTCCGGTAAGAACAACGGCCGCCGCTCTGCCGGTCAAGGACCGCGTGTAGAGATGCGACTGAAACGTTGCATTCAGCGAGAGGCGGGACGAAGCTCCGCTCTAATGCCCCAATGAGTCAAACCTCGGGAAGGAAATGCAGATAAAGTGCCAGAAACGGAGCGACGCTCCGAACCCAAACAAAGCCTGATTTTAACGGCGCGTCCCTCAAAAGGTACAATATTACCAATGATTTGTGAAAGTAACCATATACATATACACAAGGGGGGCTAAAACATTTTACCGGACCGCCAGCCGTGAGGGAAACGGCTTTTCCGCTACTTGCCACGCCGAGGGGAACGGCCGTAGCAACCACACGCCGAACTACCTTTCCCAGCTGCCCCGGGGAGGCGCGCAGCACTCATGCTACCAGCGCGCCCGGAGGCGCTTAAGTAGACGGAGCGCCTTGAGCTCCTGGGGGCTAAAACATTTTACCGGACCGCCAGCCGTGAGGGAAACGGCTTTTCCGCTACTTGCCACGCTGTGAGGGGAACGGCCGTAGCAACCACATGCCAAACTGCCTTTCCCAGCTGCCCCGGGGAGGCGTGCAGCACTCACACCACCAGCACGCCCGGAGGCGCTTAAGTAGACGGAACGCCTCTCGCATCGCGAGTCGCGCACGGGAGCGCCCGGGAGAAGCCCGGGACAAGGGCGGGACAGTCTGTGGCAGTCCGGGGCAGGGCGAGGCTGGGCTGGGCAACCCATCTTGGCTGTCGTGAACGACCAATTAGTAAGTTTTACAACAAAGACTTTTTATATGACATTATTTTTTAACATAGTACTTTGTGCGTTTCTGGAGTACCTGTGCTGATTAAAAACAGTATCTTTTGCCACCAACTATCTGTACTGTATACACCTATAGTCCTTGGGACCAACTACCGGCAACTAAAATGTCCAAAAATAAATCAACTATGGATAATTATCTAGTCAAAGTGGTAAATAAGATTAATAATGACCGGAGAAAGTCGCTGGGCCGGTAAAGTCAATCCGATTTACCCCTTACATCTCCCATAGTCGATACAGAAGTAGTTGTGGATGTAAATTGTGATCCTGATGTTATACCAACAGAACTACCAGTAACGCCAGCCCCTAATCAGGATTTTCCCGAAGTCTCTGATGATATCCCGCTACACCGATCTCCGGCCCTGAGAACAATGAGGGCCTGTAGAAAACTACAAACCAAGCGTGGGGAAAACAACAACAAGAGAAGAGTTGAAAACACACCAAAGAACATTGCTTGCGACAATGAGACTTTAAATAAGAACAATGTTGTTAATGTTAACACCGAGCAATTTGATCTATTAGCTAGTATTATAGAGGGAAAATGTTATCGTTAAACCATTGGTAGACAAAATAGACCTACTTACAGCTGAAGTGTCCAGACTAGGCAGACTATTAGATGCACGTACTGGTAAGATTGACAGCCTTGGGTCTAAAGAGAGGAGTGTACCATGTAATGATACTGTCCCGAAATCGCATGCTGGGGGACCTAGACCAAACAAATTAGACCTACTAGACCCGCCAGTGGAAAGCCAAACCGCTAAGGTAACAGCGATGCCTGTAAGTATGCCTGAGGCATTAGCACCCAAGAAAAGTCTCTCTATTAATCTCCCGCCAGATTGTGCACCTTATGTTGTTGTCCTTTCTAACGTTCCCCCTCTAGATGTTAGTCAGGATCAATCCCCTTTGGAATCACATGATTCGCTCAAATATAAAACAGTCTCACGGTTACAGAGGCACTGTGGGTTCCCAACCAATTACTCTGACCAAATTTTAACAACTAGAAGGGTACATTGGATTGGCAACTCAAAAAAATCTTGTAGGGGTGATTGTGTCATCGTTAATTTTAAATATCCACAGCATGTTGCAACTGTCTTGCTTAGAGCAGCCTCTTTAACCCCGAATGAGAACGAGGTACTGGTGCGGCCATTGGGGTATTTTTATAATCATCTTAGTAAGATGCCTGCTGCCACCAAAAGAGATAGGCCTTTCACCCCCAACCACTGCCCAGCTTTCGAGGTACCAACGCAGAACAGATACCAAGCTCTGAGCTCCCTGGACCAGAACGATTGACATCCAAAGGGTACTGGGCCTTTGTTGTGCAAAACGTTTAATGCCCAAGAAAAATACTTATGCGGGACAAGCATAAACTCAGAGCGAAGTTGGGATAATTCCACTAAAGCGATTATTGAAAGTGGATCATTATTTGCCCGTGTTAGAGAGAGGGGGGTGATAAATCAGCGATTATCACGTGCTGAGGAGCATAATGCTGGTGCCATTAAGGCTGATCCCCATGTATATGGTGCTAATTATAATAGTGTCCAAGAGAAATCCAAAAACTCTATCACAGGCGGTATTTCTATCATTGGATGGAACATCGATCCTGAGGTTGAGAAGAACCCATACAATAAGTATATCACTGTAGATAGCGGGGCTTTAGGTGAGTTCTTGACATCTTTACCTGTTAGCAACAAAGTAAGAGTTGCTATGCCCTTAGAACGGACTAACCATGAGGGAGCTAATTGCCATGCAGCAAGCACATCAATAACAAGGTGCGATGAAGTGGTCGCCTATCATCGAATTATAACTTTAGACACAACCCCTGCTACAAGAAATTGTATCCGCGATGCTATAAATAAGGAGTTGCTACCAGCAGAGGAAACCCTAATCAGCCATCCTAACCTCAGAGTGATATCCTGGAACATCGCGGGTCTGGCAAAAAATCTTTCAGATCCCGATTGGTCTAATTATATAGACTCCAGTGACATCTGCCTATTGCAGGAAACTTGGGCCCTTGATATACCACACAGGGTAGGGTATAAAACCTTTAATATAGAGGCAGTAGCTTCAACCCGAGGGAGACCCTCGGGAGGGCTCACAGTGTGGATTAAGGTGTCTCTTAAAGTAAATACTAAGCAATTACACACAGACTCTGGGTATACTGACATACTGGGTCTGGTAGTTAACCCAAGGGATGGTAGGTGCATTACTGTATTCAATGTATATATTCGACCATGTGGACATCATTTCAAAAGAGTCTACAACCTTGGAAAAACTGGACAAGCTCCTTGTTAATAATATAGACTCGCCAAGCATCCTGATTGGAGGGGATTTTAATTGTAATTTCGAGCCAATTAAGGGGTTTGGCGATGTTTTTGGAGATGAGGACAGTGCTAACAATATCCCATCTCTATCCTATACGGAGGGAGTGCGCTGCACGACTCTAGCTGTGCAAATGACAAAACTAGTCGCAGTACATGGAATGAAGGCTTGTAATGGCCGCTTCCATTCTGATTCTCCCAAGGCCCCCACCTTTGTTAAAAATAGCTCCCATAGCTGTATAGATTATATGCTGGTGTCCCTTGACATTTGGCATTATCTGATAGACTTTGAAATTGTCCCTAGGTATGAAAGTGATCATCGGCCGTTGCAGTTGTTAATAAATTACCGATTGCTCCCTAGTAGTAGCTCAATGTCAGAGGTTCTCCCCATGGAGAATAAATCCCATGATGCCCCAGTAATGAGCAATAATAGGCGTTCACTTATATGGCCTAGCATATTGGGAAATGGGGAGGCATTGTCTAGCATCTATCAACTCTTTGCAGACACATTGTCTAATCATTTATCCCATCTGGTAGAGGATAATGATTTAATAGATGCACACACCAAGTTTTTCACATCCCTTGTACCCTACGTGTCGAAAATGCCAAAAAAAAGGTTGATGCATAAAATCAGTGCTGTAGGGTCCACACCTTGGTATAATAAGGAGTGCCGCTTACTGAAGAGTTCACTCATAGATGCTATCAAGAACAAGACACCAGGTGTGATTAGGGCCCTTAGGAGCGAATACAAGAAGACACAGCTTAACGCCAGAGCCCTTTGGGACGAGGAATGTTGGGGGAATATGTTACTAGCCACTAAGGCAAAGGATAGTGTGGAGTTTTGGAAACGTGTTGCTAATGAGAAAAATAGAGACGAAATACCCGAGGATGTGTCTATTGACGAGCAAACCTGGGTCAATCATTTTACCCAATTATATGAAGCCCCAGGAAACAAGGAGCCATCTTTGATAATTGCTCTAGAATTGTACACAGCACAAATCCCCTAGTGTTTAGTCTAGAAGAAACTGAGCAAGCCATTAGCTCAGTAAAAAATGGTAAAGCGCCTGGACTAGACAAAATACCTGGGGACTTGTACAAGCATGAGATTGGAGTGTGGGCAGCACCCTACATCAACCATCTTTTTAACATATTTGCTACTGGTGGTAATTTACCTGATAGTTGGAGGGGCGCTGAAATCGTATTAATTTTCAAAAAGGGAGATAGAGGTGTTCCTTCTAACTATCGTCCAATTAGTCTTTTAGATATTTTGCAAAAAAATGTTGCGAGGCACCTTTTAATTCGTATAAATCAGTGGATTGATGAGCATGATATCCTTACCAAATTCCAAGCAGGCTTTAGACGTAACACCAGCACAATCAATCAAGTTTTCAGATTTTGTTGCATTTGTTGGAAATATGTTTTTTTATTGAAGGGACACATTTATGTAGCTTTTGTTGACCTTAGGGCAGCTTTTGATTTAGTTTTGCGGGATCGTTTATGGGATTGTTTGTTTGCAATGGGACTACCAGTCTGTTTACTCGAGCAGATCAGAAGATTGCACAATAACAACTTTACAAGGATACGCTGGGGTCCGAATGGGGAACTTTCTAATCCTGTTCCAATTAGGCGGGGAGTCCGCCAAGGGTGCGTGTTGGCCCCTACTCTCTTTTCCTTATTTGTCAATGATATTCCGGCACATTTAGATGAGAGTCAAAATGACTCACCCAAATTTGCGGACGACACCATTCTGATCTCGCAAACCCCGAGTGGTCTGCAAAACCTTTTAAACTCCTTCAAATTGTACTGTGACAAAAAGGGTTTAGAAATAAACACAAGTAAGACCAAATGTATGGCCCTCCATCCCCATAAATCCTTTAAGGGCCATTTCCTTCTTAACCGCATGCGTGCGGGCGGAATTCCGCCCGTACGCTGAGATTTACTCATTCGCATGTTACGTGACGAGCTGGGCTCGTCATCAGCGTAGCAGGAGGCTACCTCATGACGAGCCCAGCTCGTCATCAGCGTCGAAGGGGTTAACAACCAAAAACTGGAACTTGTATCAGATTTCTCCTACTTGGGCGTCTCTCTTGACGCCAAAAATTCCTGGAAGACACAACTGGAAAAAAGCAAAACTATTTTTAATCAGAACACCTTACCCATTACAAGACGACATGGGGCCAGCTTAAACAAATCTATTCCACAAGCTCTGGAAGTGTTCAAATTCAAGGCACAGGCCGGTGCCTTATATGGTGCTGAAATTTGGGGTATGAATGCGGGGAATCTTTTTAAGAAAAGTGAGAATAACTTCTACAGGAGTATTCTGAGATTACCCACACGCACCCCAATTTTACCCCTTTTTTTTAGACCTTAATATGAAGCGTACGGACGATCTTGCAGTACTACGCCCACTCCTATATTGGGTTAGACTATGGAGTACTCCAGATCTTGCAGATTACAAAAGTGGCATTCTAGAAGTGAAGAACCTTGATGCTTACAATACCAATCCTTGGTTAAAGCATGTAAAAACTTGGCCTATTCAAATTGGTCTTACCCACTTCTGGGAAAACGCTGCACTTTTGACACAAAGTTGCAAGAAACTTGTAAAGGCAAGATTCTGGTCCTATATCTCTCATAACTCCCTAAATGATAATTAGTGTGGCTCTATCACCAGTAGTTTTCTTAACTTTAAAAGTGTACCTCACTTTGAGGAGTTTTTAGATGAGATACAACCCCAGCTAGCAAAAAGTCTGTACTTAAAATTTAGATACGGAATACTTAAAACGAATGTAGTCCTAGCTAGGTGGGAAAAGCATACCGGGAGAACAAAAAGTTTGAACTGTACATGTTGTCAGTCCAACTTAAGAGAGGATGAGAAACATATATTGTTGTTCTGCACCACATACGACAGAGCAAGGAGACGATGGATAAAGCCCTTGTGTAATGCCTTAGGCATTCGTTCGTATGTGGAAGCATTTAGGATCATTAAAACAGATACTAGTCGTCTTACTGTGTTCTGTGTCAGCAGATTTTTATTGCTTGTAAGCTATTCACGCAAGAAGCGGGGGTTGGAGCTGTAGCTGCTTAGCTGGCCGTTCGCTATGCAGAGGTTATGTTGTCCTGATTGTCCGAGGAATATTGTTGAGTCAACCTTTAGGATCATTCTCTATGGTGTCACTTAAAAAGATTTTTATCTTGTATTTTAACAAAAGTTTTATATTTTATGTGCCTTTTTAAATCCATGAATTAACACTAAATTTGATGAATTGTACTGTATTCCAGCTCCCCAACAGCATATCATGTATGTACTTTTGTATCCACTGTGTAAAATGTACTGTTGTTTTTATGTGTCTTTTATGGCCAGATTGTGCCGAAATAAAGATCAATGATATACATTAGAGATATCCTCGATAACATAGATAAAACCCCATGCAAAGCAGAGTGAGAAGCATAATCTGAAGCCTCCGGTCCTGTAATAGAATCATGTTTCATGGGGTCCATGTATGCAATCATGATACAATGTTGCTGCGCCCAGGACCTTGCTACATGGAGTTTGGATTTCCCTTTGTAAGGAAATAATTGAGTGCCCTGCAGCAGCAGTGAGCTAGAGTGGAGGTGTCTTGTGTCTGTTTACTCTCTTCTCCCATTTTCCTTTCCACATTTCTGTCACCGGCCTTCACACTCTGGTTGTATTTGGGTCAGTGGTGGAAACGGTGAGAGATGAAAGGGCGAATCCCTCTCATTGGACTCAAAGTACAGGATGAGCGCTCTCTTACAAGCATCCTGTTCTTCTCCCTGTAGGATTACAAAGCACTTCTACTTCTGGTACAGCTACTTCCAGTTTTCTAAAGTGCTTTCCTTTCCCATGGACCTACAATATTAACAAGCATTTGCAACGCAATAGGTCTCGCATTAGTTAAATGGAGAACTATTTGATTTGCAAATGGAAAAGAAATGTGGCATCCGCCTGCGTTTGTTTAGTTGTTTATTGACGTCTGTAGCAATGGCGGCACGCTGCACTTTAGATTTAGATGTTTAAAGATAAAGCGCGTATGCCATCATTGCAACAAAAATCAATAAACAGCAAAAAAAAACTTGTGCCATCATATTTTTGTTTTCTATTTACTTACTATTGTAGCAAATGTGGCACAGTGCATTTTATTTTAATATGTTTAAAAGTAAAACGCAGAGTGCCGCGATTGTTATAAAAGTAAATGGAAAAGAAATGCAGGATCCGCCCGCCTTTGTTCTTTTATTTATTTACTTTTATAGCAATAGCGGCACGTCGTGCGTTAGCTGTAGATGTTGAAAGCTAAAGCGCGGCGTGCCTCCATAACCACTAAAGTCAATAAATAGAAAAATAAAGTTGTGCAGCGAAAACCAGGAAGGACGGCAGCAATAATGG
Organism: Lissotriton helveticus; assembly: GCF_964261635.1. Taxonomy (NCBI): domain Eukaryota; kingdom Metazoa; phylum Chordata; class Amphibia; order Caudata; family Salamandridae; genus Lissotriton; species Lissotriton helveticus. The sequence goes on along the minus strand of NC_136073.1, from coordinate 30,843,476 downwards.
GAGGAAGGGGGCATTTCTGCAAGTGAGGATGCAATAGATGTCCCAACCAAAAGAAACAATCCGTGACGTCCCTGTGGGAGGAAACCAAGCACCAAAGGTGGGACAGATGAGCAACATTGACCAACCACAGTAAAAGAATTTCCAAAAGGCAGGCCAACCAACCAACCAGAAGCGCTGGTCAGAGCATAAAGACTAAATCCCATATTCTGAATACAGCATGTCTCGAAGAGACAGCGTAAGCTCTGCCTAGACGAAACCTAGAAATGGTATTGTCATCTTCTTCTGGCAGGATTATAAAACACTTCTCCTTCCTGCACAACCATCTTCAGGAAAATAACATACTTATTCCTGTTCATCTACCTCCAGTAATTAAAAGCACTGCTCCCTATCAAGGGCTCCTCTTCCATCTTCCTGTATCTCTAGGATTATGTAGGACTTCCCCTCTCTGCTTGTTTAACCCTAGTATTACAAAGTATTTCATACTGTTCTTCCAAATGTTCAGAGTACTGCTGCCCATGTCCCTCTCCCTCCAGGACTATAGTGCACTTCCCTTCCATCCCCCTGTACATCTAGGATTATATATACATATATATATATATATATATATCTCCATATTCAAATACTCCATGTCTTTAGCTCATTCCTCCACAAATGGGCACAGACCACAAAATTGGTGCAGATAATCCATTTAATCGTGTACAGCCATTATGCGTTTCGGCCCTCGCGGGTCTTGATCACATACATATATATACATTAGGATTATATTATATCAGGTATAGGGCTACCCCTCTCTGCTCATCTTATTCTACTATTGTCCTGGTGCACTTGAGACACCAGTATGGGGGGAGGGGAGTTGGATAGCTGTCGCAGGGATTCAAACAAAAGCAAAGGTTCACCACTATAACATAAACAAGGAGAAAATCATATCAATGATCAATGACGTGTTCTTTTAAATCCTTTTATTCATTTCGGGTTAAAAACTATCAAGATGCATTAAACAGCCAACGCGTTTCGTCCATCAACATGGACTTCTTCAGGACATAACTAGATACCATATGCGGAATGATGATGACGTCAATCTGTCCACATCCTATCAGAGCAACTGGTGAAATCATAAATCACATCCATCTCCCTTATCTATCAGGTGAGTGAAACAATCTTCACTCAGGTTGTCAACACATATACGGATTGAAGTATTGTAGAACCGAAGACCTGGTCCAACCAGAATACGGTTGGTCCAATATTAAGGGTGAGTGCCAAGTACAACCTCAGTGGGTCGGCGGTCATGGTCGGAGCGTCTCCCGTCAGTCGCGGGGATCATCAATCAATCTGACATTACAAAAACGTAAGGTGTCTTATGTACCCTCATAAAGCGTGCCAGGTCGCACATCCACTTTGCTGGCCGATGGGCTGAGCATCGTGTCACCCCCTCATGTGCCCGAGGAGTCATCATATTGATTAAAAAGTGTTCCAAGTTTCACTGCAGGGGCCCATGACAGATGACCAAAGTAGATATGCGCTCCTCTGGGTCCAACTGGGATCCATGCATGGAACAGTGGGAAACTCTTACAGCCCATACACAGAAGGTCCCAATTCTTACACCACATTATGGGAAGCAATAGTCTCCACAAACTCACGCTCATTAATTTGGGGAAAAGATTTTAGTTGCATGTTGCAAGGACACCTGGACGGATATCCAATCTCCTCTAGAGGCAGATCTTACACAACCAACAGGTTGTAAGGTATAATAAAGGCACACACACTGATTGACGCCTGGAGACACGAGAATCCCTTTGGCAAAGAGGGCACCTTTGATCCCTCTACATAAAACGTGGTCTTGTTTAGATTACTGGATTCTAACACCTGATGTAGAGGACTTGTTACTGGGGGTAAGTCATATAGCCCACACTTTATCTGATCACTCCCCAGTATTGATTAAAATCTGATTACTGGATGTGGTACCATTTGGGGGACTGTGGAGACTAAGGGACAAATTTAGATTTTTATGGACGGGTTAGTCCGTCATACCGCTGAGGGATATACAATACAATGCAAAAAGGATTTGATCTCATGGGGTCTCACTGATCTCATTAAGGTCTAACCCTAATTACTAAGGGGTGAGAATTTAGTTTATTCATGCATTCAAACCACAGCGTCTCTAGGTTTGCCATCAATTGTGGGGCCCTAAGGTATTATCTACCTAGTTCCTAAGGTTCATTTATTTACCAGATAATAGAACCTTTCAACACAGTCACGTCTACCGGATAAAAACCAAGTGTCACGAGGACGAGCTCCCTGTCCTGGACGGACGGGGCGTACCTGCTAACTTCTGTCCGTTTCCGCCCCGTCCGCAGGATCCCTTTGATGTGGCATGGAGTGATTCAGCGCTGCCTTCGCTGACTCCGCCGTTGGCCCTTCCTTCTGTGACGTCAGGGGGGAGTCCCCTGACGATTCCGACGTTCCGCCTATCAGGAGAGGCCTCGTCATCGACAACGGCCCTATCAGCGGATCTGGAGGCGGTTAAGGAAGTGCTGGGGATTCCTACAGGCGCGGTACCTGATGGGAAGACGCCGACCCGCGAGGAGAACGCCGACACCGAGGAAGACGGAAGGGGAGAAGCGCCATCGCTGGGATTGCCGGAGGAGAGACGCGACAAGCCAGGAGGCCCACGGACACACGAGCCGCCCTGCCACACTTCCAGGGGAGAAGTGTGGCTAACCAAGGTACGAGGGCGTCTACAAGGGTTATTCACCACACGGGGCGGGACGGGGTAGGACGAGGGTGGCCACGGAACCCCTCATGTTTCCCCGAGCACATGGTCAAAGCGACGCTGGGTACAAGGTGGTGGACCCTGGTGATCCCTCACTTTCCCTTCTCCCCTCTCATGCTTTTTCTCACGTTCCGCCACTAACGAGGCTCTCCTGTGTCTCTTTTCTCCCTGACTGCACCCGGAGCCGAGAAGCCCCGTGAAAAGGGAAGACGGGGACCCTGGTGTGTACGGCCCAGAGCAAGACGAACCAACGGCAGGAGGAACTCTTTGAGCGGAACAAGACTCTGCCCACGGGCAAGCCCCTTATACTGTTATTAAAGTACTTGTATGGACTTCACTATCTGTTGAGTCCTTCCTTCCCCGGCCCCTCTGTCACACCAAGGTATGTTTACGGATATATGCCTAAAATATGGATACAGTAAACAACACTTACAAGCAATTTGGCACTAATCATTGATCTTACCTTTATGTATATCTGTCTATCACTACGTCATTACCTTTTTTTTTTACTTAGTGATCACAGCACCTATAGTTTGCGTGTCCATACTGTGATCGTTAGCGATAATGACCACACTAACGGACTATGAGCACCTGGCCCTCCAATGGATGACCCAGACTTTACCAGAAAACAAACTACCATTAGTATATACACTCTAATAGAAACCTGTATTCTTGCCTCCTAATCTCTTGTCGTTTCAGAATTACGAATCGCTTTGTTTATCCAGTGGTACTGAAATCTTTGGGCCACTGTAGATATAATCCTTTAAATTCTTTTGCTTGGTCCTGATGAAGCTCTATGAATCTCCTCCTGAGACTATAGGAAAGCGCGAAACATGTTGACTGGGATATATGCCCATTAGTGATATATGGGTTACCCAGCTACAAAGGGTCATAACATCCCCTAGAGCAGCACCACACACTTTGTTTTTAATAATGACAGAGGGATCCCCTAAATAAAATTATTCACTTCCCCTCAAGCCATTTTTATTACACTCTTTAGGACTTCACTGCCACTTACACCCACGCACCCATACGGCTTCATCAAAAGATCTCAGATAAAGAGACCCTTCGGGGGACATGTAGGGCATTGCAGCAGCGGCCCGACGATGAGCAAAAGCCCAATGATGAAGCATGACATCCTTCGGGGTGTGTGAGGGCAACAAGAGGAGGAGAAACTGTCCCCCATAGATAGAGTAGAACACAACTAGAGTACTCCCTACTTCCACCTATTTCTCTTATAAGGAACAGTGACTCCCTTTTGGTACAAGACTACTCTACACTGGCCTGTCTGCTTAAAAATTGAATTAATAATACCACCACTCCCCCGGACATATTGAATTAATAATACCACCACTCCACCGGACTTATTTTGCAGGAGGCACCCGTCAGGGTTGTCCTCTATCACCCAGCCTATTTGCTCTGGTACTCATACCATTAACAGCAAAGATCAAACAGCATCACACCAAACACGCATGTCAATATCACAACTGCCAAATGCTAATATCATTGTATGCAAAAGATATGACACTTTATGCCAGGAACCACGCCGTTAACCTTAACTCTGTGATGACAGGATGCGTCTGCTCTGTGTTGTTTTCTGGAATCAATGTCAATTGGTCTAAATCCCAGATTTTTCAAGTACTCCTGCAACCTCACGATTCACATTAGATTACCCACTAGAATGGTGACACAATCAAATATTTGGGCATTAATATAAATCAGATCCACAGTTGGTAATCCGAGAGAACTATGGGGTTGCGGTCACCCATATAAGTGAATGTATCACACGATGGATAACCTTCCCATTGTCCCTAGCGGGGCACATCAGCCTCATAAATATGATTATCCTACCCAGACCCCTCTACCTATTCATCAATGTACCCCTGGTGCTTAAGAAAATGTTTTTCCATAAGTTAAAAATGCAGCTGATACGCCTGGTTTGGGCGGATAAAGAAGCAAGGGTCAACTGGATACACTAGGCCTTCACTTACATTTGGATGGCTTTGAAGCACCTGATTCCGAATTACACTACTTGTTTGCCCAGGTGCGCTTTGCATACTATTAGCACTGCCAGATCCCCTACTTGGTGCAGGTAGCAATTGAATTAAAAACAGTGTAGACCTAATCGCACTCACATCCTTGATTTGAACACCACAGCCGGACTAAACCTCTACTGCAGCCTTTACAATCAACCCTGGGAAGGCCTGTTAGGGTGAGCTGAAAGAAATATAATATTCTCTCTGGACTGCCATTGCGTCACCACCTCCACTTACTATCAAAGCATGAACTGTTGTACGGTTCATACTTTCTCAGTAAAACTGTGCCTTTGTTGGACAACATAAATGTCAAAACTGCACGATACTGAGTCCACGCACACCATCAGGAAATGTTGGCCTTAGTCCTGGCTAGTACACATTGCACCATCTGTGCTACTGCCTTCCGAAGGTAACAGGTGGTATGTGCAATCTTAGAACATGTCAACCCTGACTCCCCAAGGAAATTGTGGAAACGCATCTAGACTCCTTTCATTTGATAACCCATGCATGCCCAAAGGGAGACACAAAAATACCTGAATTGGCATTTCAAATATTTATTGAAGCAATAAGATTCTTGTGTAAAATAATTTGTGCTGCAAACATCAATAGAATGAAACAAAACAAAGTAATCAGCAACACGAGAATGGTAAAGAAAAACTAAAATTCAACCATTATGCTGTTACATAGATGATATGCTTGCATATAAGTACAGTTTATCCTAGTGTGACTAGGCCTGTTCCTTTACTACAACAAGTCACCTTGCAAACACCAGTTACCCATCAGAACTGAAATCTCTCCCAGCACTAGACAAACTATTTAATAACACTACTACAAAACACTTGATATCTATTTTGTACCATACAACACAAGAGGATCTCCCCAAAGGGAGCATTTAGCTATGACTGGGTGGGAAGGTGAAATGGGTTTGGAAATATACCGAACATTTAGAATTTCTGCTCTGCTCAAACAGGCCCCATATCCTCAAGCAGCAGGCTACCTATCATCCATTTCAAATACCTCCATCGCGCGCACCGCACCCCTAAGGGCCTAAGCTTCCTTCGTTTCTGAGAGGACGCACACTGCCTATAATAATAATATTAATAATAATAATGTGATTTATAAAGTGCCTGAATACACCAGACGGTGTATCTCTGCGCTGGACTCTGCAAATTTGAAAGAATGACATAAAGGACTTAGGCAAATACTACATGCAGCCGCCTATATTAAAAGACAGTTGCTGTAAATACAAGTTTTTAATCTTTTTCTAAAATCCATTTCAGAGGGGGGGTCTCTTAGAGCCCTAGGGAGAGGGTTCCACAATGTGGGTGCTTGATAGGTAAAGGATCTAGCTCCCATTCTGGCCCTATTAACCTTAGGCACCCTGGCTAGGTTTGCATCCTAAGATCTTAGACTACGCATGGGCACATTTGTTTGCACCAGGGCGTGGAGGTAGCTAGGGCCCTGCTTCTTTAGGATTCGTCGGCATATGCATAAGGCTTTAAACTGAATTCTTTTAATCACCGGTAGCCAGTGCAGAGAGTTAAGGGCGTTAGAAGCTGATGCTCTTTTAGGAAGGTTTAGAATTAGTCTAGCTGCTGCATTCTGAACGACCAGCAGCGATTGTAGGCTCCCTTTGGGAGCACCTAGATAAAGTACATTCCCTAGTCCAGCTGGGAGGTGATGAGTGCATGGACTATGGTTTTTCATTATGTGGTGGGAATTAGGTCAAGAATGTTCCTTCAATCCTTCAGGGTGCCAAAGCATTTCCCTGTTGTCTTCCTAATCTGATCTTCGAAGATTAACTTAGAGTCTAAGATTACTCCCAGGTTCTTAGCCTTCAAACGAGGCCAGGGCCGTTCCCCCAAAGATGCTGGCAACCAAGCTGATGTCCATATAGAGGGAGTTCTACCCACCAGAAGGATATCCATTTTACTTGCATTCAGTTTTAGCCAGCTATTGGTCATCCATACTGCGACCTACGATAGGCAGGGCCTACAACTCTCAGCTGTAATAGTCGAGGGGTCCGACAGGTTTACGATTAATAGGGTGTCGTCAGCATATGACACCACTTGAACCATATGCCTCTTTATAATGTCAACAAGGGGTGGTGAGGGACAGAGTCTCTGAATTAAGCAGAATAATCTCACCCAGTCAAGAGATCAGGGCTAGATCCAACACCGTTTTTTAGCTTATTGCACCATCCCAGTTTCAGAACCTGGCTGTATGCAAATTAGTCTGTCCCTGGCCCAGTGCATCATGGGAACAGGGCAGACCAGACTACAAAAGCCAATTCTTACACTGGGAAGGAAACAAGCTTCCGGGGACCGGTTTCTGGCATTACAGCCGTCTTCCGCCCGGCTTGCTTGAATCCTGATGGTGCAATGAGCAAGGGACTCATGTCTGAGTATACCCTTCCACGCTTAGGGTGGACAAAAATATTTACAACAAGGGGTGGTGAGGGACAGAGTCTCTGAATTAAGCAGAATACTCTCACCCAGTCAAGAGATCAGGGCTAGATCCAACACCGTTTTTTAGCTTATTGCACCATCCCAGTTTCAGAACCTGGCTGTATGCAAATTAGTCTGTCCCTGGCCCAGTGCATCATGGGGACAGGGCAGACCAGACTACAAAAGCCAATTCTTACACTGGGAAGGAAACAAGCTTCCGGGGACCGGTTTCTGGCATTACAGCCGTCTTCGGCCCGGCTTGCTTGAATCCTGATGGTGCAATGAGCAAGGGACTCATGTCTGAGTATACCCTTCCACGCTTAGGGTGGACAAAAATATTTACAACAAGGGGTGGTGAGGGACAGAGTCTCTGAATTAAGCAGAATACTCTCACCCAGTCAAGAGATCAGGGCTAGATCCAACACCGTTTTTTAGCTTATTGCACCATCCCAGTTTCAGAACCTGGCTGTATGCAAATTAGTCTGTCCCTGGCCCAGTGCATCATGGGAACAGGGCAGACCAGACTACAAAAGCCAATTCTTACACTGGGAAGGAAACAAGCTTCCGGGGACCGGTTTCTGGCATTACAGCCGTCTTCGGCCCGGCTTGCTTGAATCCTGATGGTGCAATGAGCAAGGGACTCATGTCTGAGTATACCCTTCCACGCTTAGGGTGGACAAAAATATTTACAACAAGGGGTGGTGAGGGACAGAGTCTCTGAATTAAGCAGAATACTCTCACCCAGTCAAGAGATCAGGGCTAGATCCAACACCGTTTTTTAGCTTATTGCACCATCCCAGTTTCAGAACCTGGCTGTATGCAAATTAGTCTGTCCCTGGCCCAGTGCATCATGGGAACAGGGCAGACCAGACTACAAAAGCCAATTCTTACACTGGGAAGGAAACAAGCTTCCGGGGACCGGTTTCTGGCAATACAGCCGTCTTCGGAAGCTTGTTTCCTTTCCAGTAAAGAATTGGCTTGGTAGTTTGGTCTGCCCTGTTCCCATGATGCACTGGGCCAGGGTCAGACTAATTTGCATGTAGCCAGGTTCTGAGCTGGGATGGTGCAGTGAGCTAAAAAACGGTGATGGATCAAGCCCTGATCTTTTGACTGGGTAGGAGTGTTCTGCTTAATTCAGATACTCTGTCCATCACCACCCCCTTTATGAATCTTTATAATGTCAGCCAGGGGTTTCATGTATATATTAAAAAGAGTAGGGCTCAAAATACAGCCCTGCGGTACCCCTTTCGTGGAATTAAAATGGTCTGACACACACGACTTGAGAGTGACCTGAAAGGATCTGTCCTGTAAAAAGGACCTGAACCATTTTAAGGCATTGCCTCTGATACCAGTATCCTGGAGTCTATGAATTAGTATATCATGGGACGCCGTGTCGAAGGCTGCAATTAGGTCGAGTAATTTCAGAGCCGACGTCTGACCCTCATCAGCACTCTCTCTTAATGTTTCTTCCAGCAGAAGAATAGCAGATTCAGTGGAAAATGATCCTCTAAAATCCAATTGAGTGCGGTGTAGTAGCTCATTAGATTCGATGAAGCTAGTCAAACAGGTATTAACATGCTTCTCTAATATTTTCGCACTAAATGGAAGAAGCGAGCTAGGTCTCATATTGTCCAATATGGATGGATCGATTGATAGATTTTTTCAGATAGACACTACCATGGCATGTTTCCAGCATTTAGGTACGATGCCTGAGCTAATTTATAGCTTCAGGAGCTCCTGTAGAGAAGGGACTATTGCTGAGACCCCTAATTGCAAAATTCTGGGCGGGGTAGAGTCCAATGGGGAACCTGGTTTAATATATGCGAAGATGTTCTTAACTTCCTCTACTGACGGAATAGGGAGGTCTATTGGATCATTAGAATAGAATGTTCCCTACACCTAACTGTGTATTCCTTGCTAAGAGATTCTGAAACGTTTTCATATATCGTAGCCACTTTATAAAAAAAAAATGTAGCAATGTCATTGCACAACTTACGCGATGGAGCGAGGGTCGCCGAAGTGCGTTACGCCTTCGTTAGAAATTGAAGTAGTGAAAATAATTCTTGGGTAGGATTATGCACAGCATCAATTAATTGGGCATAATATTCTTTCTGTTCTGTCCTGATCTATTTGTGATAAGTCCTTAGGGCCTCTTTAAGATGCCCTCTAGCCATCGGAATATAATCTTTCCGCCATTCGCGCTCAAGGTGCTTACGTTGTTTTTTTAGCAAGGCTAAGTGTTCATTATATCAGGGTGAGGAGGGGGACTCTCTTGCATTCTTTCTAACGGTTAACAGTGCTAAGACGTCAATGGTTCCAGTTAACCATCGCTCATATTGTGAGGTGGCCAGAGTTATCTGATCTAACTTTCCGATAATAGGTTTACTTTTTTCGAGAGCATTTATAAATTTTTCCGGCATAATTTTCATCCCGTTCCTACTTAGGACTGGTGGGTCTGCTGCCTTGATCCATTTATTATCAATTGGAAATCCAAAGGAGATTAAAAGGTGACCGGTCCACGATAGTTTCACCTCATCTCCAACAACTATGAAAGGGTTGTTAGAAAAAATAGGATCCAATGTATGGCCCTTTTCATGTGTGGGACCATTAACTAATTGACCTAATTGGAGAATTTGTTAATCCCTGATCAGAGAAAGGGATGTATAACAGTCCTTTCATTCAAAGTATAGGTTGAGGTCCCCTAATATACTCAATTTTTTGTGCCTTAGGGCTAGGTCGGTGGCCAATTCCATTAACGTAGCAGCGTAGTTGGTTGCCGGACCTGGGGGACCGTACAGCAATAGGCCCGTCAGGGATTGGTTACTAGACATATGGATAGTGAATTGAGCCACCTCACTCTCCAGGGAATCTATTTTATTAGGAGAGCAAGTCCAAGTATGTTTAAAAATAATGGCGATACCGCCACCTTTTTGCCCTGTTCTATCTTATCTTACAATGCTATAGCCTACAGGTAACGTATCTAGAACATCCGGCTCCGAGCAGTCACCCAGACATGTCTCGACTAGAAAGAGGGCATCAGGGTTTAGTTCAATTAATGTGTTATAAATATCCGCCTTATGTTTCAAAAGAGAGCGGCAGTTCAATAGAAGGAGTATCAGTTAGACTAGAGTTACTAAACTCTGCAAATTCGAGAGAGAGAGAGAGCAAGCAATGGCTACAATGATTCTTGCCATCACCTACCTGAATAGAGCCTTTACATATTTCTGAGATTGAAGTAGTTAGGTTCCTAAGGGACTGCGAAGAGTGCTTCAATCGATCGGTGTTCAAGCGAGCCTATGGTACGGGAAATTTGAGGCAAGCTTTTCCCACCTGCCATGGTCTTGTAATGTTGGCCTATTGGAGAGAATTAATCGACACGCTGGAACTTATGCTAGAATGTGACATCCCATTAGATCCCAGGATAGCCCTACAGGAATGGACAGAGAAGGTTCCCAACGCCTCAAAGAAATTCCTGGCGCTAGCACTACTCTTGGCCAAACACTTGATTGGCTACTACTAGGGAAAGGAAAGGTTGCCCTAAACTCAAGCATTGGTTACATGTGATAACCTTCTGTAATGAGTAACTTGAACTATGCGCAAAGCGTCTGCCTCCTACATCCGCCCCTAGGGAAATTTAGGCCCCCACTTAAGAACTATCGTAACAGTATCGGGACTGTGTCGAGAATCCGCAATGGCGACCAATATAGAGCACGGGCTCTCAACAAAATGGTAGGGCATGCATGGGGATATAATTGATGCAAAGAATACAGAAAGAAGGGAGAAAAACTGAGCAACTCGGTGACCCCTGGGGGTTCGTGAATCCTACTCAGGGGGGTCTGCGACTGCTTAGAAAATTAAATAATATTAACAGATTAATAAAGTGGATACAAATAAAGAGGAAAATGCCCAATTGAAAATTTTTAAATGTTCTGTAAATGTGAAGGAATTTGAAATCGGAGGACTAAATGAAGTTAGTGTCCTCAGATTGATTTGTGGGAGCACTGCAAGTGCATCACACATATTACAGATGATCAGTGGTCTCAATTTAGAAATGCTCCAACCTTCATATTACAATTAATATTTATTTTATTTTATATTTGTTTGTGAATTAAATACTATTTTTAATAATTTGTGTTTTTGTTCAATGAATGCTTGTTTCTGTATTTTTTGTGTATTGTTTTACAGTTTAGATAATTGGAGATGCTTAGTCCGGGGTCCTCAGCTTCCAGTAATGACTCATTGGCGTTCCCAGGATTCCAAAAGTAATTCAGAGGGATCCCCGGGCTCCAGTAATGATTCAGTGGTGGTCCTCAGATGTCCGATGGTTAAGAACCACTGCTGTTTGTCATTGAAACAACCCAAATGCTGCCAACTGTTTTTTGTATATTGATATTGTACATAACCTGTATTATATTTTGCTCTGAAGATCTACTGCTTTTCAAGAAAATCTTGTCCAAAGAACACAGGGGGCCTCATTTATGAGGCTGTGCGTCACTTTTACGCCGCCGGTGCGTCACTTTTTGTGACGCACCAGTGGCGTAAAAAAAGCACCTTGTTGCTCCATATTTACAAAGTGACGCATCTAGGTAGATGCGTCACTTTGTAAACCCCTGCGCCACATTATACCTGTGCCACGTATAATGTATGCAAGGGGGGCGTTTAGACGCAAGAAAGGGTCATGGAAGTGACGCAGTGAAATCTATGAGATTTCACTGCGCCATTTCTTGGCCGCTAATGCGTCAAAACCTTACGCCTGCTTCATGGCAGGTGTAAGACTGACGCAGGCACTAACAACATGGGACTTGCCCCATGTGAAAGGACACATTGCTGGAGTTGCGTCACTTTTGTGACACACTCCAGCAATGCGTCACTACAGATACGTCAGAAATACTGACATATCTGTAACTCCTTACGACATCAATCATGTCGCAAGGAGTGCGCACTGAGAAGTGACGCATCGCTGCTTTCACGCAGCGATGCATCATTTCTCATAAATGAGGCCTTGTGATATGCTTAAAAAATTAGCCTTGGTTCGTTGTAGATTGAGATTTCAGCTAAAACTATAAATGAAACAATAAAAATATTTTCTTTATATTTATTCATTCTTTTTCGGTGACCAGAGCCTGCCGAGCGCCATCACGGGTAGTCCAATGGGCCAGAAGATCATCTTCTACTGCAAGAGGTGTGGTGGAGGGCACAGCATTTATCCAGCAGCAGCTAGGAGCAGGAAGCCAACGCCAGCTGGGGAGTGCAGACCCCTGGAAACAAACACACTTCTTAACACAAAGAGTTTGGGCAGAGGCTACCCAGTCAAGTGGATTGTGCTAGATGCCATACGGTCTCAAGGACCGTATTGAATATAGTTGTTACCTGTGATATACCTATCGTATCTTGTACATTGCTCTCTGATATCTTTAGCCCCTTGCCCGTACCAACACACTTCTTCCCATTTAGTAACCACTCCAAGATGGCCACTTCACTCTCTTTTCCCTCAGCACCGTTTTTTATGTTCACCACCCACTGCTTACACCCTCCCCGTTTAGTCACATGTCCTTATAGCTTTCCCTCACGATCACCATTCACACAGACTTTGCAGCCGTTTGCCAGCGGACTCCGCTACGCTTAAGCACGAAGTAAGTTATTTAATTTAGCTTCCCGCCACTTTTACTTCACCTTTGCGGTAAATATTCCACTTCACTTCCCGCCGAGCACACCCTCTAGTCACGCCGACTTATCACCTTTTTAATTCCCCCCACATATAGACACGATTAATTCCCTTCTAAGCATACCTTTAGTTTACCAACGCCTCACCGCCGCTTTTTCTGTCTTCCTCCGCAGCACTCCGTGATAAAGGGCCTCCGGCCCGAAATGCATTGGAGAAAAGTTCATGTGCCAGCATAATGAAATAATTGTTACACGACTGATATGACAATAATATCAAGTGTTTAAACCAACGTCTAATGAACTCTAAAAAATAAAAATTACGAAACTTCATTGTGAATCACGTCATTGATCACGCTCGGTGTGCCTCATAGGGGATGTATTCGCAACTGTTGCATACACTACCTACTCCATGATTCTTGGGTGTCTGACGGAAGACACCACCCTCGAGAGCACCCAGAATTTTGCACAACCATTTGCAAAAGCAACACCAACCAGCTGTGCACCACCGATTCCTCTTTCTTGTGCTAGATGTGAACACCAGCTCAGAGGAGAGGTGTGGTGCAGCGGCCAGGGCAGCTGACTTCGGTGCACAGGGTTCACGGTTCGATCCCCGGCTCCGGCGGCAGCTCAGCTCAGCACCATGTGACTCTGGGCAATAGCTCACTTAATTTCCACAGATGGCCCCCAGCGCCCTGAGACCCGTAAGGGTGAGTAGTTCGTGCTTTACAAAGACAGATTTACATTTACAGAAATTGTGGATCCTTCTGGCCTTGAGGAAGATCTGCTATCGGTGTCAGAAGGGCAGGCCCCCCAGTCACCCGGGCTGCACCCACCCACATCCCATCGGGGGCTCCAGCTGCACCCCCTGAACAGCCTTCTTCCCCTCCTCCAAGTGCCCACCCAGAGCAAGAACAGCAGACCCAAGATACCTTTGCCCAAAACACCCATCAGCCCTCATGTAATGCCCGCTCCCTTCCCCAGATGATGTCATTTCCTGCTCTCAATGAGGTCCTGGGGCCAATCAAAGAGGTTCAGGGATTGATCTCTCTGGATATTCAGGACTTTGGGGCATATTATCAAGAACGGCGTTAAAAATCGCCAGTTTAGCGGCAGAAAACTGTCTCTAAAGCGGCGATAATGGGCTTGATAATACGCCCTGGAGAATTCCAATAGAAGCCCAGGTTCTGGTGTGACCTTGGGCTTCTATGGGAATTCTCCAGGGCATATTATCAAGCCCATTATTGCCGCTTTAGCTGCAGTTTTCTGCCGCTAAACCGGCGATAATTTTAATGCCGTTCTTGATAATAGGCCCCTTTGTAGGTGAGGTCCAGGTACTCTGAGAGTCAGTAACTGAACACCTCTGAAGTGTAAGTGGCTTCAGGGCCCTCCTTGACAGCAGGCTTAATCACATGGGTGCTGCTCACGAGCTGAGCTCGTCACAGCCGTTGGAACGTTCGCACGCGGGGCTAATTTCCCCGCTGTGCTGAACTTTCTAAAAACGGGTATGTCCGTGACGAGTGAGGGCAGCTCCGCTACGCCTCATGACGAGCTGAGCTCTTCCCCAGAACGGCGGCGCCGCGTGCGGCCCCCCACCCCTCCGCACAGCGGGGGGGAAACACCCCGCAGCGAAGGGGTTAAGGTCTCTTAGCCTCCCCAATCCACCCCATCTCCTGTTGTTTCATCCACCAGTTTGTCACTGTTACCTATTTCATCTACTACCTCGTGTTTTGTTTTGAGCTTCCCATGGGTGTCTAGTCCTGCAGCGGCAGCCATTCAACATCCGCGACTGAGAAGAACTTCAAAATTGTTGTGATGGGAAGCAAAGCAGGCGACGGGCAGGAACTTCTGCAGCCAAACCATGAGCTTGGTTCTGACATTGGACTTTATTTGATAACTTTATATTTTTTTAGGGGTTTCGAATTTAATTAGGGAATAGTTTATTTGTATTTGTTTTTCGCTATTTTTTTTTTTATTTACGCCACTTGGTATTTAGACTTGCTCCCTGACGTTTACTGACATGTTTTATTATTTGCCCACCCCTCTCTAGGTTTGGATTTCCCCTCTGCAAGAACACTCTGTGTTATTTTATTTTGCCCAATCGCAAGGACGGTTTACATTTTTGTCAAAATATTTTTCTAATAAATGTTATTTCTTTATTTAATTTTAAAAAGACTTAACATTTTTTAGCAATTGCTCACTTGGTTATTCTTTATGTTTAAAGTATTTTTATTAGAAAGGTACAGTGGTAGAGGTAGACAATCATACAAAGGGTCAGTGCTCGCGTCAAAGGCATCTCCGGAATGCAGTTCAAATGTCCCGGCCTCTGGGGCCGTCCAGCACCTGACCCAACAATTTGCAATATGCAGGAAACAAAGGCATAAAAGCCATACCTAAACCAATCGAACCCCCCATTAACAAACAAACCCCCCCCCCCACAGTCCCTCCCCCACTCCGTCCGGTGCCATGTAAAACCAAAGCCTTGGTGCAGTCTCGAGCACGCATCCTCTCCTCAGCACCACCCGCTAGTACACTCATTCAATCCACGCCAACAGCTCCTCACAACGGCGGCATAAGCCTCATGAGCCTCAGGTATCTAGGGCATGTTATTTCCTTGAATTCTGTGGACAGCAGTGTGTGAAAAGGCTGCCACAGCTCCTCAAAGCCATCCACCTCCCCAGCTAACGTGAGAGAGAGCTTTTCCATCCCCAAAACATGCCACAGCCTGTGTAGCCACCCTGTTAAAGAAGGAACGGTGGGTGTGCGCCAGTGTATTAAAATATTCTGAACCGCTGAACCTAACATTATCGCAATCTGCCTCCCCCGTCTGGACTTCAAAGGATACATTAACCTATTAGGGAGGCCTAGCAGGGTGTAAGCAGGAAATCTGGGCAGTTCAATCCCAAAGCACACATCAATCTCATCAAGTATCTCTGACCAGTACGCCTGTACAATTGGACAGTCCCACAGGATATGTGTTAGAGTGCCTTTCTGCCCACAGTCGCGCCAGCACCTATCATTGATCAGCCGGTTCATCTCGTGTAGCCGCTCTGGAGTGCGGTACCAATAAGTAGAGACCTTGGTAAATGTTTCTGTGAGGCCTACATGGTAAGCTGAATGCCGCGCTCGGTATGAAATGTGTTCCCATTCCTTATGACTAAGAGTCCTCCCTAATTCCCTGTGCCACCGCTCCCTGCCGGGGATATGGAAATGTGAGGGCGGACGCTGCAGCATCTTATACAGGTCGGAGATTAGTTTCGTGTCTGAGGTGCGCGTCACTAACCATTTTTCATACGGCAACAGTTTCCTGTCCGCCGATCCCCTAACTTGTGGGTGAAGGGCCCAGTGCCTAACTTGCCAATATCTCATGCGGTCCGTTTCGTCCAACTGGAAATCGTCTTTCAGGCTTTGGAAGGGGACAATCCCGTCAGTCGTGTACATGTGGTATAGTGCCTTACAACCCTTCTCCCTCCAGCGCGAAAAGCCCCCAGGTTCTGTCCCCGGTGTGAAATCGGGATTGCTCACTATAGGTGTGAAAGGGGAGGGGAATGTGGTGAAGTCAAATACACGATTGGTGGCGTCCCACACCCTTAACGGGACCCGTGTGACGTAAGAGGCATAGAGATTCGGGGGACGGTGCGATCGGCGGAGAAATGGTATGTCTTGCAGCGGGCGCCCGGCTACCGCCTGATCCTGAAAAAGCCAATGTTTGTCGGATTCCAGCCTGCTCCACTCCACCAGGTATCTCAATTGAGACGCCTGGAAGTATTTGCGCAAGTCCGGGACCCCCAATCCTCCCGATTCCGGCGCCAGAGTAGTAAGTGCGCGGCGCATTCGGGGGGCGCGGCCCTGCCACACAAATCGGGACACTTCAGTCTGCATCCGTGGAATCCACCCCTTGGGGGGCTGTAAGGGCAGAGCGCGAAACAGGTATAAAATTTGTGGTAAGACTGTCATCTTGACAGCTGCCACTCGCCCCAGCCAAGAAATGGTCCCCTTGTTCCACCTCCCCATTTCTTCCTTGACTTTCGTATACATCGCCTCGTAGTTGATGGAAATCGTTGCCTGCAGCGTGGGGGCCAGCGCGATCCCCAAGTATTGCACTTGGTCCCGCGACCAACGGAGGGGGAAGAGCCCCTGCAGCTCGTTCTTAGTCGCGGGTCGAAGGGAGACATCTAATGCAGTGGATTTTGCTACATTCATCTTGAAGCCCGCCACTCTCTCAAAAGCCGCGAGTTCGGCCATGCTAGCTGGTAATGACCGCCCCGGGTTCTCTAGCGCAAAAATCACATCGTCTGCATAAAGGCTGATCGCGTGGGAGTAACCCCCCATCCTAATGCCCGTCACATCCGGATTCCATCGCACTCTCTGAGCGAAGGGCTCCATATAGAGCGCGAAGAGGAGAGGGGATAGAGGGCACCCCTGTCTCGTACCTCGCGCAATGTCGAAGCGCCCCGAACTGCAGCCATTCACCCGCACCACCGCGGACGGGAACTTATAACAATTAAACACCATGTTACGAAACTTCTCCCCCATCCCTAACCGTGCCATCACAGTCTCAAGGTAGGGCCAGTGTACATGGTCAAATGCTTTCTCAGCATCGACCGAAAGCAACATCCTCTCCCCCGGAATACGCGTAGCTTTTTCCAAAACGTGCACCAGTCTCTTCGTGTTATCAACTGTCTGTCTGCCCGGCACGAAGCCAGACTGGTCCGGTTCAATCAAGCCAGGGAGGTATCGCGCAAGCCGCGCTGCTAAGATCCCTGTGTAAAGTTTCAGATCTATATTCAAGAGAGAGATCGGCCTATACGAGCCGCATTGGGTCCTATCCTTTCCTGGCTTGGGTATCACCGACACAGTTGCCTGCAAGAGATCTGGCGGAATAGCCCCTGGGTCTGAGAAGGAGTTATACAGCTTAGTTAAAATAGGGGCGAGCGTCGAGCTAAACGTTTTATAGAAAAGGGCCGTGTACCCATCCGGGCCCGGGGCCTTTCCATGTTTAAGCCTGGAAATTGCCTCAACCACTTCCTCAATCCTTATCTCCCTTTCCAAATAGACAGCTTGGTCCGGGGTCAAGGACGGGAGGGGCACCGAATCCAAGTAAGCCTCCGGCTCCTCAATCCGAGTGTCATCTGCAGCGTACAGGTCAGCGTAAAACCGACGGAAGACGTCCGCCACGGCAGCGTCATCCGTGATCAGCTCCCCGGTTGTATCCCGTAGCTCCTTCACCCGACGGCACTGGTGCACTGCTCTGAGTTTAGCCGCTAGTAAACGGCCACACCGGTCCCCCCCCGTGTAATAGGCGTGTTTCATTCTCAGCGCAGCGTACTCCGCCCTATCTAAATCCAAAGAAGACAAGAGTTTTCTGGCGGCTTTGAGCTGCCTCCAAATTCTCGGTGCCCCTGTCCGGCGATGTACCTGTTCCAGTTCCCGTACCTTCTGAGTGAGCTCGTCCCGTTTTAGCGCCCTATCCTTATTGTCTGCAGCCGAAACCGCAATGAACTCTCCCCGCAGCACCGCCTTAAGGGCTCCCCACTGAGTTGAGAGTGAGGTATCCGAGTTAGAATTATGTAACTGAAAGTCCTGAACTGAGTCGGTGATCCGCTGCACCACCGTTTTTTTGTGAAGGAGTGTGTCCCGCAACCGCCAAACCCCGCGCCTCGCAGCATTCAACTGGAGCCGGAAAGTTCCCGAGACCGGCGCGTGGTCCGAAAGACTGATAACCCCTATTTCTGAGGCCGTGGCCATGTCACGGACAGGCCCTGTAACCAGCAAGTGGTCCAATCTGGCGTATGTTTTGTGTGCATGTGAGTAGTAAGAAAAATCCCTGTCCGCCGGGTGTAGACTCCGCCAGAGATCGTGCATGTCCAAATCTACCAGCTGGGCCTTAATCGCCGGAGACAACTCTCCAGCCTGGGGACGCCGCTGCGCAGATCTGTCCGCGGAGGAATCAAAGACCATGTTAATGTCCCCTCCCAGAATGATGTTCCTGTCCGGGGATGCGGTAATGTCATCAAGGGCGGCGCGCATGAACCTATCTTGCTGTTCGTTCGGGCCGTAAATTGTCCCCACCGTGAACAATTGGGGCCCCAATTTGAGGCGATAGGCCAGAAGTCGACCTTTCTGTTCCGTGAGTTTATGCAACACCTCCCCCCGGAAGGACTTGGAGAATAGGATAGCTACCCCGGCCGTTTTAGTCGTGTTGGAAGAGAAGAATTGCGTGGGGAAATGTCGGGACCGTAATCTGTGACAGTCCGCAGCCAGTAGGTGGGTCTCCTGAAGCAGACAGATGTCCGCCTGAGAGCCTTCAAGCAGCGATAGAATCGCCCTTCTCTTCGTAGGATTATTCAACCCCTTAACATTCAGGGTTACCACCTTCAGTGTCGCCATGAGGTGTCTGAGCCCTCCCCTTTGCGCAGTGTATCGACGGTGTGCAACCGAGAGAGTGTATGTAATGGCGCACATGAGTCAGGACAGGTATGTGTGTACGCCCCTAGAGCGCCGGACAGAGTGGCCCCAAGCCCCCAACACCCCAACTCACCCCTACCCAACACCCAAACTTCTTCAACCCCCCGCAATCCCAGTGTCCCCAGTTTCCCCCCCCCCCACCCTTCAACTCACACCCCAACTGTCCCATAACTACCTGAAAGTGTCCCAGACAGGCCCAAGCGGACCAGTCCGTGGAATGTTACCTTAGTGGACGTCCAGCCACACGTGTCCAATCCGTCGCCCCCACCCCCCCACCCCGAGCCAGCAATTGAAGCGGTGCTATGGTGAACTCCCCCCGGAGCACATTCAAGCGGTCAGTGCCACCCCCGCCGCGCCTCCAAGTTCTTCAGAGGCTGTCTGGATAGCATCTTCTCGCGCCGCTCTGATAGTTGGAGAACCCGGCCTTCGTGACACCCCCGTCGTCCTCCTGCGTGACACTCGCTGCCATCCCCCGTCTGCTGTGCGTCGCCTCCTCGGTGTTTGGGATCCCTCCTCCTCCGCAGTGATGCCCAGGATTTCGCAAGCGTCTTGTAGGGATCGCAATTGGTGAGTCTCTCCACGCCATGTGAAAATTATACGGAAGGGGTGACCCCAGGAGTAAGGCGTATCGTGCTGCCTGAGGAAGTCCGTCACAATCTTAAACGCCTTACGCCTCTGAAGCGTGAGCGTGGACAGATCCTGAAATAGCGCCACAGGATGATCGCGAAAGGTGAGAGATCGTGTTTTCCGTGCCTCCGCCATTATCCTCTCTTTCAGTGGGAAGTCCGGGAGGAATGCTAGAATGTCCGGGGGAGGGCCATTAGCCCGTCTAACGGGTCCCACCCTGTGCGCTCTGTCAATTCTGACGGGGAAATCATCCCCTTCGCCTAGGACTGAACGAAAGAGTTCCTGCAGGTACGTAACTATATTCGGGTTCTCCTCCGAGGACGGCACACCCCGGACCCGTATATTGTTTCTTCGTGACCTGTTCTCCAAGTCCTCGTTATGCAGTTGGAGGTCCAAGTGCTGTTCTCGGAGGGTCAGCACTTCCTGCTGCAGTAAGGTAATCTCCTCATCTTGCCTGTGTGTGGAACCCTCCACCGTGGCCACCCTCTCGCCCAGTCCGTCCACCTCCCTGCGGAGCTCTCTCACCTCTCCCGCCACCTCCTGTTTCAATGCCTGGAAGTCCTCCCGCAGCGTGCCGAATAGGGATTCCAAAAAGGATCTGGTGACCGGGGGTTCCGCCGCCGCGTCCGACTGTGAGGTCCCAGCTGCTCCAGGTGGAGAGGCGGCCTTATCTCCTTTGTTCTGAGGTCTGCCGAGCATCTCCGGCAACGTGCGATCGTTCCGCTTACCACCCCTCTGAGTGGTCATGGTGCAGGTCCCCCACCGATCTGCTCGCCCGTCACCTCTCTGCTCCTCACCGGTCCTCACCGCTCCAGGGGTCTGCCTCCAACCCGGGGCCGGCGTTGACCTCCTCAAAGACCGCAGCCCACCAGGGTCTAGTGTTGCTCCTCAGTTCAAAACGGGGCGCCAACTGCTCCAAAGTCTCTTCCGGCGCTGCGTCCCCGGGGCGGGCCGCGGCACACGGGCCCCAGAGCTGTGTCGAGGGCCTCGGGATCCGTGGTCAAGGCCCGCACCCCAACAGCCCGGCTCCCGGCAGCGCACTAGGTCAGCTCCTCGAGATGGCTCCCGCTCCTCCACAGGCTGAGCCCCAGTCTTTGCTCCTTCAGGCGGGGGCTGCCAGCCGGATCTCCGCTGCTTCCCGAGGTGGCAGGGGCGGGGAGAGCCACGCCGGGGGGGCCGCTGCACCCACGTCCGCAATATGGCCCGGTCTGCTGTGGGCCTCCTTGGCAGTGTCGCACAGAAGCAGGCCGGTGCTGGGGGGTCGTGGGGCTGCCTGCCCGCAATGATGAAGCGACCTCCCGGCCACTACCAGCGCCCGCCAGGGGCGGAACGCCAAAGTCTGCCACTTCCGGCCCTCCGCGCTGCCCGGAGAAGGCCGCAAAGCCGGGCACTCGCGCAGCTCCCACCCCGGCTGAGCCAACGTCCCGGAGCGGGGAGTGCACCAGCCGCCAGCCAAGGGGTCCCCGCTGCCAGCAATCCGCCCGGTTCTCCGCCGAGAGCACCAACCTGATGGCGGAATCAGCAGCCCCCGTCCCGCTCACGCCTCCCGGGCGCCGGTCTCCATGCAGGATCGGGAGAGAAGTCCCGGCCTCAGCTCGTCGCCATCTTGGGCCGCTGGGGGAAGGGCGGAAGCTCCACCGGCACCTCACAGCGCTGTGCAGGTATGATCGGGACCCCGACCCAAGGTCCGTCGGCACAGATCAGCTTCGTTCTCACCGTCCAGGCAAGTCTCCGCCTCTCGGTGTCCCGTAGTCCACTGCACCGCCGGGACGAAGGCGCCTCGCCGGCTCAGGGCCGCCCCGGTCTGCCGCACGACACTCCGAACTCAGTGAGTTCGTGCTGTACTGGGGCCAGGCGGCGATGGTCAAGCAGCCACTGACTCCCTCGCTTACTCAGCTACACAGCGCAGCTCCGGGGGGGAGAATTTAGCTGTAGGTAGGGCTCAGGGCCTTAGATAGGGTCAGGAGCTCCGGCAAACACGTCCTTCTACCCCGCCATCTTGGCCACGCCCTTTGGTTATTCTTTAAACAAACTTTATATCAATCCAGTCTATGTCATGAAAATGAAAGGTTTAGTTATAGAGTGTTCGTTTTTTTAGATAATCAACAAACGTTGAAATATATAACACTTAAAAGTCAACAAAGAACAGAACATAAATAATACTTTCCCATGTACTAAGTTCAAACTCAAAATTGATAACAGAAAGTTACACACTTTTAAAAAAAAAGTATATAGTGTATTCAAATTGACAATAGTTTTCAATGAGTGAGTTAAGGAACGAGTAGTGAATATTTAAACAAATGTTCTTGGGGTGCTTACCCCACTACCCTGCCTACAATATTGGTGGTCTTTTCAGGTGTGACTTGTGTTGTAGGTGGTTCCCTGTGTGGTGGTGGAGGTGATGGTGGTGCCAGTGGTTGGGGAAGAGTTGGTAGGTTTGTTCCTAGGTTGAGGTGCCTTTGAAGACTATTGTGCATACATTCCAGTGGAGACTGGTGGAATTTGAAAGTGATGAGGGTAATGAATTTTGGCGCGAGAGCAAAGCGAGCAGGACATTTATCAGGCACGTTTCGAGGGAGGGTTAAACATTGGAGAACCTATGGTCATGTATTACTGTACCGTATAATCACTGCTTTGTTGGTTGTAAAAATCCAATAAACAAATGTAAACAAAAAAACAAAAAACATTGGAGAATAAGGGTGCAATTTTCTGCACTGTACAGTGAGTATTTATGCTAAGTTACTAAGAATTTATAGATACTGTGAGTGTTTTTTTTTTATATTTCTTTTTTATTAAACAATGGTTGATCACAGCTTCAGACAGTCACTTAAACGAATATTACAGTTATGCGGACATGACAGAAACATTTTACAACGCCCCTCTACATTGAGACAAAATAAGTTATTCTAGTTACAGTGCTGTTGGATCGTCTTGGGAAAGAAGGACAGGTGGCTCACAGATATATCCACGATAAGCATTCCATTTCTCCCAGATAGCGGTCCACTTTTTAGGGCATCCTCGTGCCGTGTAGACCGTTTTTTCCCTGATCATGCACCAGTCCATATCTGCCTTCCAGACTTTAATCTTCGGCTGTGGTGCTGCCCCCATTGTCGTGCAATATTCCTTTTTGCTACTATTTGGCCCAAGGTTGCCCTTAGCTTATCTTTCCTGCTGAGGTCCGTGGACTCCCATACCTTCAACAGGCACCTCTTTGCTTCCGGTCTAATCTCTATCTCCAGCACTTCGCTCATGCAGTCATGCACCCCCTTCCAATATTTCTGGATGTACCTACACTCCCATATAATGTATATAAAAGAGCCCTCTAGTCCACACTGTCTCGTGCATTGGTCGTCTGTCACCCTGCCCATACGTGCCAACCTGGGTCCAAAGAGACAGACTCTATGTAAAGTTTTCAGCTGGACAAGCCGTATTCTGGATGAGATGAGATCGCAACTTCTCGTGGAGAGGCTACTGCCTCCTGCCATTCCTCATCATCCAGTTCTAATCCATCCCTCTCCCATCTCTCCCACAATGCTACTAAAGGATCTGCAGTATTGTTGATACGTTTTTTGTAGGTAAGGGAGATTATTTTATCTGGCAAGGAACCATCAAGCAATCTGCCCTCTAGGGTGGAGGATTCTGGGGGAGAAGTTCCCTCTGGCGGATTCGATTGGAGGGCTTGTCGAACTTGCAGGTAACTAAAATATTCAGTGTCTGCCAGTTGGTGTGTGTGCTAGAGTGTAGCAAACTCTACCACTTCGCCTGATTCCCATAAGTCGCCGATTTGAGATATCCCTATAAGGTCCCATTTGTCGAACCCCTTTGACCTTCCCAGGGTACCCAGTTGTTCCGAGTCCCATAATGGGGTGGCTAATGCGAGTGTTCGGTCCCACTCTAGGCTATGGTTCACGGCGTACCAGACTTGGACTGAATGTTTTGTCGGTCCCGTAAAGAAGTATCTGCGAAGTTTGGAGTTTAGCACCCTGTTAAAGTTCCCACCATGGAGTATCCATCTATCCATTCTGTACCCGGGGTCATCTCCAAGGTGGTAGGTACAGTGGGTCACCGCTGCCAAGTGGGCAGCCCAATAGTACTTTCTAATATCTGGTAGCCCTATACCCACATCAGTTTGTGTACAGCAATGCGGGGCCTACCGCTCCACAGCAGTTCTCTCTGAATGCTCTCTATTTCCTTGAAGTATTTGGCCGGGACCAAGTCCGGGTAATTCTGCAGGACATATAGAAAGCGCGGCAGGGACATCATTTTAACTAGCACAGCTCTTCCCAGAAGTGATAGCGGCAGCGTCTTCGAGCTTGCAGCATCGCGCTTTAATCTTTGCAGGGGGGGGAGGAGGTTGCATTCGTAGCAATGTTTAGCGTTGGAGGTGATAAAAATCCCCAGATATTTAAAGTCCTCTTGTGCTGTCTGGATTGGGCAACTTCGGGGTGGGGTGAGAGGGTCCCCATGGAAGACAAAGAGTAGAGACTTGCTCCAGTTTATTTGATACCCAGAGTTTTTCCCAAAGTTAGTAATGCAATGATGTTTTTGGGGAGGCGAGATACAGGAGAAGCTGTGACTGTTTTTAAGGGTGACCTTAGAAACGTTAGTACTGCCACCCACCCTGCTGAT
Organism: Lissotriton helveticus; assembly: GCF_964261635.1. Classification (NCBI taxonomy): domain Eukaryota; kingdom Metazoa; phylum Chordata; class Amphibia; order Caudata; family Salamandridae; genus Lissotriton; species Lissotriton helveticus. The sequence continues at coordinate 30,818,838 of NC_136073.1, read as the reverse complement.
AATCCCACCCCCCCTGCTGATAATCCCACTAGTAAACTAAAAAGCTGTAGCGACTTGCATCATCTGTAATTCTGCCAGCAAGGACAAGCACATGCTTTTTAGGTCTCGCCTAGCGTCACAGCGCATGCGCTGATCCCTCTGCGAGATCTATTGTTATCAAGACAATTTCGGAAGTGGAGTGGAAGCCCCGCCCATGCTTTTTATTGGCACGCATCATCCTTTATGGTAAACGCTGGCCTCCGATTGAAAGTGAGGCTTTTTGGTGACCACTCTGTCTCCTTTAGGCCCCGCCCATCTGGACTCGATTGTGTGCTTGCGGCGTTATCATGTCTACTTCATTTAGTTGCTAAGCACTTTTTTTTACGCTATGCTATTCCTGCCCTTGTAGATCGTCGCCTGTGCCCAGACGGCAGTGCTGCTAACTGGGGGCTGCCCACGCCACCCACCTCCCCGGAACGCAGCTCCTCCTGCTCCAGCAGCCACTCGCCCAGCTTGTTTTTCCTATCCTGGAAATGACTGTAGAGCTCAGCTCAGAGTCCGGCTCAGATTGCCTGTCTCTTTCCTCTAGCCTAGAGGCTGCCGACTTCATGGATACAGCCGACTGGATTACAGAGAAACGAGTGACTCTTTTTTTATAGGTCAGTCCAGCTGTAACATCAAGAGAACATTTTGTGCTCCCAATTTGGAAGCTGAGACCATGAAGCACAAAGAGGCTTCATGGATGGAAAATGAAAGTGCAGTGGTGGTGGGACCTCCTTCCTTACCACGATTGCACAGGTCACTCCCTCCTCCTTGGTCACCTACTAGTAGAAAGCATGCCAGTATCTGGCGAAGTTTCCGGTCAACTGGCCTCCACTAAGTCCTCACGCCAGTCCATTTGTGGATCTAAAGGCTGGAATTCCTCGTGTCCAGCATCCTCTTCCAATACTCTCAGAGTCGTAGCCCATAGGAATAGGGCTCAGGCTCCAACATGGCTCCAGTCGGCGCGAGAGTCGGCATCAGACGACATCCCCCCGGCTCTGTGTTGGAGTCGGGGAGCAATGGGTTCTGACACCACCGGGAGCTTTGACATCAGGATCAGCACCGGGGAAGGTCGAGGTGATACGACTGGCACCGGTCCAGAGCCACACATGGACCCGTGGGGTCCAACTGGTGCCAGGGCTGGAGCTGCTAGCATGGAAACAGTAGGAGCCCCTCTTGAACCCGTGGGGCCCAATTGCACACCGGCGGGAACAGACAGCTCAAATATGTGGCACATGACCTCATAAAACTCATGGAGTTCAGTGGAGGTTGCTCCAGCTCCCCGAAATTCGGAGAAGAGTGAAGCTGACTCAGGAGCGGGCTCAACCCCGGGGACAGCCCTCGAATGGTGATGTTTCCTCATCTCGTCGGCTGACAGATGAGGTGAAGTCCAAGACCTCTTCGATCTCTTTCCCTTCTTCATGCAGTGGGACTTATCTGAGTGACCTGAAGACTTGAATGCGCCTAGGATTTCGGGCTCCACAACTGATGCCAGGACCTTCCTCTCGCCACAATCGAACCCGTTGTGGCGTCGCACATCGAGCTGCCAGGAGCTTGAGGGACTGATCCCTCAATGCCTTCTGATTCATTGTGCAACAGTCAATGCAGGTCTTCACGTCGTGGTGATGCACGAGGCAACAGAGGCAAGCAAGGTGTGTGTCCGTCACCAACATGGAGCGGTGTCAGGCACCACAGGTCTTGAAGCAGGCCGTCCTAGAGGACATTCCTGACACACCGGGAGATAAACTCTTAAAAAGTTTTTCAAAATGCTAGTCAAAAAGTAACTAGAGGTAACTCTCTTTGAATCTGTGCTTTCTGGTGCAGGAACAAAAGAACGGACACCAGCGTGCTGGTTGGCACCTATATTAGCACTGCACATGTCATTTCTGTCATGGACAATGCCACGCAAAGCCAAATGATGCCACCTACTTGTGCACAGGGGTACTGCTCATATAAGATTTTCGGTTCAAGTCTGAAGCCTGGGGATAATCTTAAGGTAAGGAATCTGCAGCTAGAGGTCTCTATCTGATTGAAGTTGTTTAAAACAGCAACTTCCTGTAAAAGCAAAATGACAGAAAAATATACAGTTGAAAATTCCCTCTGTCAGTGGCTAACACCACACATGGGTCACTAGAGGTGGGTGAGTCACTGATAGGTCGTGCTAAGTGCCTGGCTCTGGCTTAGCTTGAGGCCCAAAATGAGCCTTCCCTTCATGTGCCTTTGCCTGCCACCAATATAACATCATGTGCCAAGAAGGAAAGACAAATTATTAATCTGTGATGTAAAACAGGAAAATGAGTTAGCTATCTAACGGCTGGCTTGCACAATTTAGAACAAGAAAACCAGGGCTCAATTCCAGCTTCTTTGCTTGACTAAATTGTGTGATCCTCGGCGAAAATGTTATTTCTCTGACCCTCCTGTTTTCATTAGCACATGAGAGAGCACATTTACATGCATGACATCAGGATGTGTGCTCTACAAAAAACTCTTGGATTTGATTGATTCAATCCATAATGTTGCCATGAAGCTCAAAGAAAATCTAGGACAAAATGCAGGGTACAAATGACAACAGACTTATCTTTTACCTTCTACTTAGAAGAGTGACTGTATGAAATAAATGAAGATTAGAATAAAATGAACATAAAAATCAACGTATTGTTAGAGTAGTTGTTATATGGTGTGCTTGAGGAGTATGTAGTGATGTGTATTTAACAATGTATATATGGGCGAAGGACTTCCGTAGGTGAAGGGGAAGAGGCAAACACGAGGGGTGTGCAAAAATTGCACAATTTGCATAATTTCACAAGATTTTGGAAATATTACGTGTAAATTTGCGAAATGCAAATTAGCATTTGATGCTGTATTTTAGCTTGAAATGCAAAGACGCATTTTGTGCAAAAATATATCGCAGAAAAGGCACGTGCCACAAACAGCAGCTGCTTGCATTTTGGTGGCTTATGCTGCTCCGATGTGCTTGCGCTAAATGTTTGCCACAATGGGCGATAATCATGAGATGTGGCGTAGTAGCATAATTTTGGGCATTTCTAGTAACAAGCACAATGCAAAATTACACAAGATTACCCCGAAATGACGGTTTCGCCTAGTCCTAGCACATATAGGGGCAGATTTAAAAGAAACTGACACATCTGTAGAGATGAGTCAGTTTTTCTGCACCAGCCTGCGATACCCTTGCGCCACCATGGATACGCCGTATTTACAATACTCTGCACCATGGCGCAAGGATTGACAGATGTGTCAGAAATTCTGACGCATCTGTTGGCCCAAAAGTCACGCATTGCTGGAGTCGTGTCGCAAGCACGATGCAACTCCAGCAATGCATGTTGAGGCCTATACGTATTGTACTGCGTCACTCCTTACGCCTGCTTCAAGCAGGCATAAGGTTTTGACACGGTAGCGTCCTAGAAGTGGATCAGTGAAATCTTGTAGATTACACTGCATCACCTTCACGAGGTGTTCCTGCATGGGAACGCCCACCCTGCATACATTATATCTGACGCAGGCATTATGTGGCGCAGGGCTTTACAACGTGACGCATCTCCCTAGATGTGTCACGTTGTAAATTGGCCGCATTGTTTATGCCGCCGCTGCGTCACAAAAGTGACACAAAGGCAGCCCAAAAGTGTCGCACGTGGCTGGTAAATCTGCCCAATAGCTTTTACATACAGCGCTCACGTGCATTGTCCCAGAGAGTGTGTGAACGACATGATAGTGAACTGCGGATGCCTCAGCCCTAGTGAAGGCCAATATTCGTTGGGAGAGCTGCATTTTATGTTTTTTAATATTTGCAGCGCTTTGCATGAGCACCAGTTACATTACAGAAGGACACATTCATTTTTGGTAGGCACGGGGAGATTAGGTGATTTGCCCAGAATCACAGGATGTTGAGCCGACGCTGAGACTCGAGCCAGGAACCCCACATCCAGAGTCAGCAGCTCCGGCCATAGGCATTCTTGCTAGGCTTTAAAAACTTGGGGGCAGATTTACAATAAATGGCGGATCCCTGCATATCAGCAGGGATGCACCTGTTATTGTGCGTCACGGCTCCGCCACCATGGGTGCGCCGCATTTACAATGCGGCGCACCATGGGGCAAAAACGGACAGATGCGTGACGCATCTGTGCTGTAAAGGTGGCGCATTGCTGGAGTTGCATCGCAAGCACGACGCAGCTCTGGCAAGGCTTTGGGGTGCCCTATCTTTACAATGCTGCGTCAATCCTTATGCCTGCTTCAAGCAGGCGCAGGGTTTTGACGCAGCATGGGCTCAAAAGTGACTGAGTGAAATCTGTGGATTTCACTCAGCCACTTTTAGGAGGCATTCCTGCGCCGGAACCCTCCCCCTGCGCCGGAACACCCCCCCCCCCCTTGCGGAGGATCACATACTTCTGACGCAGAGCTTTACAACGTGAAGCATATCCCAGATACGTCACGTTGTAAATACCCCGAAGCATGGCACTGGTTTTCCGTCGCCGCTGAGTTACAAAAGTGATGCAAAGGGGCGAAAAAGAGGCGCAAGGGGCTTGTAAATCTGCCCCTTGGTTTTAAGTCTGCCTCTGAAAAGATTGAGGGATTGAACCTTGCGGATTTTACAATTGCATGGGTCAGTAGCTCACCTAGCCCAGGTTTTGGGGGGTTTTGTTCCCTTCCAGAATCTATAGGTCTGTTGATCCCATTATAAATTTCGATTAAAACGCCCACAATGCAAAAAAAAAAAACTGGCCTGGATGAGCCCCACTCTCGCATGGACCTGGGAAACATGAAAGCCTGACGGGTGCCTGAGGAAAGGGGTTTCCAGAGATAGGGTGCAACACTGCAAGCAGGGGCTGCTCTAGGCTCATGGCGGCCCTGGGCAGGGAGCGTAGGTGGGGGGCCCTGGAAAAGGGGGTCCGGCCGGGGTGGAGCACGGAGGCCAGTGAAGAGGGGGGGTCAAGGTGTTTGGAAGTGGAACAGAGCCGGAGGCCGCCAAATCCCTGCCAGGGGCCGTCATGCAAATATGTATCCATCCTCAGAGGATTGTTATATTAAGGATATATATTGGCGTGGTGGCCCCTGGGGTTTGGTGGCCCTGTGCAGGTGCACAGCTTGCACATGCCTAAGGCCGGCCCGGCTGCAAGTTTCAAGAGGGGCTGTCACTCGCCTGGAAGGGGGTCTTAGCTCAGGTGTGGAAATGTATGTGGAGGGTCTGTCAGTCACCTGGTAGGTGGGTGTGGCCTCCAGGTGTGGGACAGTATGAGGAACCTCTTCATCCTTTTATGAATTCGGACTACAACTACCAGAATGCAACGAAAGAACCTGGTCTGACTGTGGCACTCGAGGGTTCAGGGCAGGCGAGCAGAGTTCAGGGGTGCTCTGTCAATCACCTGGCAGGAGGGTCTACCCCTAGCCTCTGCACTGTTGTGGGCTATATATGGGGGGCCGTCAGTCTGTAGGGCCACCCAGTAGGTTGGCTTTGGTGTCAGATAAAGGCTGTCAATTAAATTGCGGGAGAGCTTTAGCTCAAAGTGAGGGCTGTCAGTCAGCTAGCAGCCAGGAGGCGGGCCTAGGACTGGGTGAGGCTGTCCATCACACAGGTGGGCCCTGTCTCCAGGGGGGCTGTCAGTCAGCTAGGAGGCGGGCCTTGGACTGGGTGAGGCTGTCCATCACACAGGTGGGCCCTGTCTCCAGGGGGGCTGTCAGTCAGCCAGGAGGCGGGCCTGGGAGAAGCTGTCCATCACACGGTGGGCCCTGTCTCCAGGGGGGCTGTCAGTCAGCTAGGAGGCGGGCCTTGGACTGGGTGAGGCTGTCCATCACACAGGTGGGCCCTGTCTCCAGGGGGGCTGTCAGTCAGCTAGGAGGCGGGCCTTGGACTGGGTGAGGCTGTCCATCACACAGGTGGGCCCTGTCTCCAGGGGGGCTGTCAGTCAGCCAGGAGGCGGGCCTAGGACTGGGCGAGGCTGTCCATCACACAGGTGGGCCCTGTCTCCAGGGGGGCTGTCAGTCAGCCAGGAGGCGGGCCTAGGACTGGGCGAGGCTGTCCATCACACAGGTGGGCCCTGTCTCCAGGGGGGCTGTCAGTCAGCTAGGAGGCGGGCCTTGGACTGGGTGAGGCTGTCCATCACACAGGTGGGCCTTGTCTACAGGGGGAGCTGTCAGTCATGTAGGAGGCGGGCCTTGGACTGGGTGAGGCTGTCCATCACACAGGTGGGCCCTGTCTCCAGGGGGCTGTCAGTCAGCTAGCAGCCAGGAGGCGGGCCTAGGACTGGGCGAGGCTGTCCATCACACAGGTGGGCTTCGTCTCCAGGGGCGGGCGCTCGGGTCCAGGTGGGGCTTATAAGGCCTACCTGAGCCTCACTCCCTGAAGTGTCTGTTTGCAGGGCTCAAGATGCATACCGTTGGGTTCGTGGCTGTTGTAGCGCTGTGCCTCGCCTCCCTCGTGGGTCGAGGCGCTTCCTCCAACCCCTGGGAGTCGTTTCTCAGAAAGAACCCTCTGACCTGGGAGTCCCTGGGGAGCCGCTTAGCTGCGCCCGGCATCTTCCTGGAAGGGGTCTCCGGCGGGCAACGCACAGGACCCCCGTCCCGCCCGGTGACTGTGCAGTGCCTTGAAGCCGACATGGTGGTGACGGTGCAGCGGGATCTCTTCGGGACCGGGAGGCTGGTCCAGCCGGGGGACCTCCGGCTGGGGGCCGCTTTCTGCAGCTACAAGTCTGTGAATGCAAACAACACGGTCACCTTCCAGAGCGCGCTGCAAGACTGCGGCAACACACTGCAGGTGAGTGCGGCCTTTGGGCGCAATCTGTGCGCTGCAGGACTGCGGCACCGCGCTGCAGGACTGCGGCACCGCGCAGGTGAGTGCGGCCTCTGGGCGCTATCCGCGCGCTGCAGGACTGCGGCAGCGCGCTGCAGGACAGTGCGGCCTCTGTACGCTATCCGGGCTCTTGAGAGGTTATCAGTTCTGTAGCGGTGTGTGTCGAAAGATGGCTTTAGGCCCTGCAGCGGAACATAAATTCTAGTCACCCCATCAGTGTTCAGACATGCAGCGTGAGACCTGGTGCGGCCCCCTCCCCTATGGTCCCTGGTTTTGACACTTCCCTGCTTCTCCTTCCCTGGGCGATGTTGGGGTTCACTAGCCACCCCCCACCTTGGACTAGAGCAGGGGGGGGGGTCGTCACTTAAAGTTTTAAAACCGGTGTATCCTTCTTTTCTGTATAAAATGCCTTACTCTATGGCCCGGTAAAGGGCAAACGATTCTCAGCTCAGTAGGTAATGCACCTGCAGCCGGCCCGCAAGCTACAGAAAATGTAAGGCGCCTTTTCACGCGCAGAAAGCTGTGGTTGAGTTAAAGCGCCCTCTACTGAACCCGCCCTCAAGGCCTCTGTTCACCCTTTCGTGGATAGCGAGCGGCAACCATTCAGGTGGCTGTAAACTTTTCACTAAAAGCGCCGCGCAGCTGAGGCGCTACACAACCGCCTTATTTTCCAAACCGTAACTTGCCCAAATCCAGTAAACTCGCGCCGCACCCTACCCCCACACACACAATATCTTGGGACGGTGCTCACTTCTCTTTCCAGCTGTAAAGTGTGGGGAGATTTTAAAGTGAAGGGTGACACTCTTGCTGCTGGGTACATGGAGTGTGAATGGAACAGCTGTAGGGTGCAGTTTGTTTTAGCCTACAACGAAACGTGACTGCCTGCAAAGTATATCCCCAGTCAGGATAGCAGAAATGAAACGCATATGTTTGTAATTCAGATGAGGTATGTAAGTCCTGTGCTCTGATCATGACTCATTGTGGTCAGGTGCGCAAACGAGGCCCTCACACAATTGTGCGATACGTAAGTTTGTAGGAGTTAAACTGTAGGTCTGTGTAAATTTAGTTTCCATTTAAAAAAAAATGCGCATGCGTAAATGACGCGGCGCAACCGCACGCTGCTTCAGTAACCCATATTGGCAGCGTCCTGCTGAGTGGGCGTGGCTCGCTGCCCCAATGTGTGGTGTTGGGATCTGTTACGCTCCCTATGACCTCAATGACGTTACACTGATGGCCGCACCCCCCACTCTGAAAACTGTTCTAGCATCACTGCCTTAATCAAGCAAGGCCGATTAGCTTTGCCAATGTTTGTTGGCAGAATCCGATGAGTAACCATATCGAGTAGCTAGAACTGAAACTGTTAGTTATTACTAAGTACTGTAGGAGGGTAGTAAGTAGTTTTTGAGGTAAGTCATTCACTCCTGTTCTCCCCTCACACCTCTGCAGCCGCAGACTGCGCACGTTTTCCTCCACGTCTGATTCTCCGTCTGCATGTTTGATCCTCTGCAGCCACGTGCTTGTCGTATCCGCTGTAAGCACTAAGTTCTTTTTCACCCTGTGCATTTAAACAGCTTGCACCTCCCTCACAATTGAGGCACACGAGTGCATCTCTGCGCACGCAGCAGAGAGGCCAAGGACTGGATGTGCAGGTAGATTTTGACTCGCCGACGGGCTCTCAACTTGCATGCCCCCCCCAAGCCTTAACTGCACTTTTCGTGACCTGTTAAATACCCACTGGCAGCTGAGCTCGCGGAGAGGACCCGGTTCAGTCGGCACCATACTAGACAAGCTGCATTAAAAAGCCACAAAAGCAACATTCGGGGAAGCAAACGTAAACGGGAGCTGCCTCACTGGCAGGGGGCACCTCGAGTTTTTGCTCTCATTCGAAGGATCACCAATTTGAGATTAAAATAGGTCCTTGTATTGAGGGGGAGGGGTTTTACTCTTTGTTTTGAAAACTGCTGGGTCTGAAACATGGATACCCAACCCACTTACTTTATTTATGGAAACTTGTTATCGTGCGTGGGAGCATCTTGGCTCTAGACACAGCAGGTTGGCACGAACAGTCACTAGACTTGGAGACATTAAGCAGCCACGTTTGTATTAGCTTTTTGAACTTGGCGTGTGGGGCTTGAGCCATCTTAACCCCAGATGTTTGTGGTTACCTCTTTAGGAGCGGCAGCTGGGCCAAGCTCAGGCAGTGCCTACGTTTCCATGGCTTTGCTGAAAAGTGTAATCCGTTTTTATCTGTTCAGCTGAAGGCAATTATTGGTCATACATGTCACCATTTCACACCTGCAGTGGGAGCACTTTGTCGGGTCAAGATAACCAATTGCCTAGGGGTATGATCTCAAATCCATTCTTTCTGTGCTAGAGGCGGCAAGTAAATATTAAAAAGTTGGGCTCGGACAGGAGCCCTCTGCAACTCCTTTATTTAGGTTTTGGACATGGAGGAGTCGAGATGGATATTTTGGGTTCAGTTGTCTAGAAAATGCCAAAGCAAGACACTTCAGATATGCCAGCCTCAGTCTATGGATTAAAGGGGAATGTGAACCCGCAGACAAATCGAGTCGGATCGGCAGAATTGGGGTCCCAGCGTCTAAAGCTTGTTATCAAAGACTGCCCCCAGAGCGGGGGTGGGACCCGGATCAAGAGGAGAGCCTGGCTTGTGAAGTGATGGCACTCATTTAAACCCTTGGGGTGACGGCACTTTCAATAGCAACAACTGAAGCAGTTTTGTTTAAATCTGACACTGAATCCGGGGAGGGGTGGGGGGGTTAAAAGCCTAATGTTAGTGACTGATTCCAGGAGCCGCCCAGGCACTAAACAATCGTGTCTAGCACTTAAAGTCCTCGCAATGCCAATAGCTCTGCCTGCGTGTTTGTCATTCATTGGATTTTGGCATCGATGCCATAATCGTGCGTTCACTCTTCTTTGAGTCAGTGGACGGATGAAGAGATGCAGGGGTGCGTTCTTTCATCCATTCCAACACAGCCCCAGTAAAATGCACAGAAACCCAACATCTGCGAGATGACCGTAGAAGAGAACATGCAGCAGATGGAAGCTTGCAATAATAAAAGCAAACAGCAGGTGTCAGTCTTGCCAAGGCAATGCACTTAGTCTCATTGCAAAGTCCCAGCATGGTCGCCACGTTTAGAACAAACATATTGGCCAACTTGGAATGGTAACGCAATAGTTTACAGGATTCTATGATGGTCATCCAGTGACCATGGGATGTGACTTACTACTGATTAAATAAGCAAATAGCAAGTGCCTTATAGGCACTGCCTGGGGTGCTCTGGTATCAGATTAAGAAATGGATCTTTAAAGAGAACTGAGGGACTGGTCGACCAATCTTAACAAAAGTTAATTCACTCGAGTGATGTGCTTGTGGCCACACAACGCGGGTAATCTCGAGGCAAGAGAGCTAATGACTGATGGGGGTCTGTCCTCCATGCAGTATGCTGCTATGGACAGAAGCAGTTTAAACTCTCACAGGCCAACGAGAAGACGTCTGCCCCAAAGACCCTCTCTGTGGTTAATGTTTTACCTAATCTCTTCATTACAAGATCTGGCCAATTCAAGCCTTCTGAGGAGTCTAGCAAGAATTAATAGTGCAAGTCTTCTACCCACTGTACTTTTTTTTTTTTTTTTTTTACAAAATACCCAACTGCAGTCTTTAACATGGTGCCAAACAATCCACCCTTAAAGAGCTATTGGCTCGAACATGTTGCCTTTTTGTAGTAACTCTTCATAATAAACTGATAAGACCTATGGCTTGTCACCATATCCACCTCTGGCTTACTCTAAGAGCAAACTTTAATATATTTAAACAGTAAATATTTTCAGAATTAAACCAGTGTACAAAATTAGTCTAGGTACAATAAAATATGCCCCCACTCATGAGGGCCTAACAAGACTTTTCTCATTGAAAATCTGTAACCAGATTGTCTGGATAGGGGGTGACGCCAAAACCCTTGTCTATGGAAATTTGAGATTCAGAGTATAACCATCGACCCTTGAATGTTTGCTGACTTGCATATGTTTCACTATCAATGTTAGCCCGACTGCCTAGATCGTAACTTCTTATACATTTGGGTCTAACCTGTTATTAGTTGGTGACTGCAACAAGCTCGGACCTACTGTATGGATTGCTTAAACAGTAAAGCCTGTGGAATGTTCATTAACAAATGAGGTCTGAAGCAGATTCTAGTAAAGTGCAAACAAACGTGATACAATTATCGTTTACACGCGTTTTCTCATTTTGTAGAAGCACCCCCTCAAATTAAGCTGCCTTGGTCCAGTGCCCCAGGACCACAATTTCTCCCTCTAACAGTATAGTCGTTAACCATTGGTTGACACCAAAACCTATGTGGCCCTGTTGTATGTATGTATATATGGTATTTCTATCGCACAAACCTAGCCAATGGCAGTGGACCGATCTATAGGTTCATGGGGAAACCAATGATGGCGGTAGCTGGGCTATGGATGCTTGGTGCACTGTGATTCGCTCAAGAGGCTCAAATCTTTCATAAACTGAGATGCACTGGGGGCAAGATGGATACGTGGGTGTTTCTGCTCTCTGCCCAGGCTACCTAGTGTTTCCTGGGCTCTGGCATTTGTTGCTTCAAGTCCAGGCTAGTGCTGAAGGGGGGGGGGGGGGGTGCAGGAGTGGTGAAGGGGGGGTGGTGTGCAGGAGTGCCCCCTGGGAGGTGCACCAGGTGAAGCCCTGGGTTCACAGTACAACATGCACCAAATTCACACATCTCCTTCCTGTTCTGCAGGTCACCCCGACCCTGCTGGTCTACAGCTCGATTCTGACCTACAACCCGGCTCCATCCGCCAGCGCAGTGATCATCCGGTCCAACCCGGTGTCCGTGCTCGTCCAGTGCCTGTATCCCAGGTGAGTGGACCTGGCCTCGCGGCTTGCGCTCGTGCTCTCACTGCTGGGGATGGAACTTGACTGCTATGGTCTCTTCTCTTCCAGGGATGGCAACGTGAGCAGCAACCCCATCAGACCCACCTGGATCCCCTTCAGCTCCACGGTGTCGATGGAGAGCAGCCTGGCCTTCTCTCTGCGGCTGATGAACGGTGAGGTGGCTTTGGAGCAGTGATGGGTGAGGGCAGACTTGAGAGCCATGGGACTCTTGTGTAGAGGAGTTCAAAGTATGGCCTTAAACCTGCTTTGTCCATCTTCCAGACGATTGGTCGGCCGAGAGGACCACCACCACCTTCCAACTGGGCGACGTCTTCCACATCGAAGCCTCGGTGCACACTGGCAGTCACATGGAGATGAGAGTGCTCGTGGACAGCTGCGTGGCCACCCTGACTCCAGCCAAGACCTCCAGCCCCAGATATGACATCATCGCAAGCAATGGGTAAGGGCGGTGACAGGTTGTAAAACAATGTAAGGGCAGGAGACGGAGTAGTTGAGTTTGGTAGTCTGAGTCTTAACTTTGTGGCCAGTCCATGATCTGGCTAAGACCCTTCCTTTCTTTCAGTGGGAAGACTAGCTGCAGCATCTGGCCAGAGTCTTCTGGAGGGGGGGCTGCAGCATCTGGCCAGAGTCTTCTGGAGGGGGGGCTGCAGCATCTGGCCAGAGTCTTCTGGAGGGGGGGCTGCAGCATCTGGACACTCTTCTTGGGGGCGGGGGGGCCTACAGCATCTGGCCAGGCCCTTCTGGAAGGTGGGTCTGGCAGTCCTCATCCAGAAAGTAGCATTAGTGGCAATTGTTCCTGAGGGCAACAAGATATCTCTAGACCAGTTATACATCCTCTGGGTCAAAGTAGGGGCTACACGTTGAGCATTTCATGGATATTCCTGGGGTCTCGGTTGCAGGAGAGACCAGACTAGGAATGGGCAGGAATCCATGTGAGGTGTCTTCTCTCTAGAGACAGGGTTCATCCAGAGTACTCTGGGGAACAGCTTGTACCAAAGATGAGGATCCCTGTCGGGGGAAGGGGTGGGTGGGGGCTTGTGATGCTAGACCCTGTTGTGGAGAACATGCTACCAGTTAGTTCTGAGTTGCGGGGTAACACAGGACTAGTCCAGGCCACTGAACCCTTAGTGTCTGGGGTGGAAGATTGGACTTGTGCACCAACAGCTGGAATCCATCTTTGGACCGATGCTCGCAGTGGTCCCGAAGCGAGGAGCCCACCTTGACCCCTCAGGAAGTAACTTGTGGGTTTTTAAGCAACGTCTGCCAACTGCTCTACATTAAGTTCTCTTATGATCACTTCGCAATCTTTGCTGCTTTTGATCAGTTGCGTTTAGCCCAGGTTCTTCCATATCAGACCAGCGCCAAGAGGCCACGGTTACAAGCGCTTTAGAGTTAAGATTGACATGAGAAGGTGCTGTGGATAGTGACACAATTGCGGGCCCCAAGCCTGTGGTTCCTTGCACCAGCCTGATCTTGCATCGGCCGAATGATTAACTTCTGCCTCACATCAGGCTAGAAGACTAGTGCATATTCTGGGACTAATCTCATAAAAACTTGACTTTCTGCCACAAATGGCTTCCATTATGAAGACTCATGTGGCTAGTATATCTACTGGGAGCTGGGTGCAAGCCTGAACCCGTCCCTTTGCATGGGGGGAGGGGGATGAAAGGGTTCAAGACCTCCCACTCTTCCTAGACTGCACAGGGCAGGGTCTGTTTACCTCTGCACGCTGGGCACCTCTCTGCCTTCAGGAGTCCTGGTTTGGTGGCTTCACTGCTGGTCTTGTTTCCAGGTGCCTGGTTGATGGGAAGCTTCCAGACTCCTCCTCTGCCTTCATCTCTCCGCGGTCCCAGCCCAACACGCTGCAGTTCACGGTGGATTCCTTCATCTTCATTGGAGACTCCAGGTCTTTGGTAAGTTGGCCTTCTCATCTAGATGATGGTTGCAGAGCTTGGCCTTCCCAGAAGGAACCCTGGACTCTGTCCCAAACCTGACCTCTGACCTTGTCCTTTCCAGATTTACATCACCTGCAATCTGAAGGCCGTTGATGCCTCCATGGTCCCAAGCGCTGAGAACAAGGCGTGTTCGTACAGCCAAGCTGGCAGCAGGTGAGTGGGGTGCTGGTGGGCTTTGGGTGAGTGGGGTGCTGGTGGGCTTTGGGTGAGTGGGGTGCTGGTGGGCTTTGGGTGAGTGGGGTGCTGGTGGGCTTTGGGTGAGTGGGGTGCTGGTGGGCTTTGGGTGAGTGGGGTGCTGGTGGGCTTTGGGTGAGTGGGGTGCTGGTGGGCTTTGGGTGAGTGGGGTGCTGGTGGGCTTTGGGTGAGTGGGGTGCTGGTGGGCTTTGGGTGAGTGGGGTGCTGGTGGGCTTTGGGTGAGTGGGGTGCTGGTGGGCTTTGGGTGAGTGGGGTGCTGGTGGGCTTTGGGTGAGTGGGGTGCTGGTGGGCTTTGGGTGAGTGGGGTGCTGGTGGGCTTTGGGTGAGTGGGGTGCTGGTGGGCTTTGGGTGAGTGGGGTGCTGGTGGGCTTTGGGTGAGTGGGGTGCTGGTGGGCTTTGGGGGGTGCTGGTGGGCTTTGGGGGGTGCTGGTGGGCTTTGGGGGGTGCTGGTGGGCTTTGGGGGGTGCTGGTGGGCTTTGGGGGGTGCTGGTGGGCTTTGGGGGGTGCTGGTGGGGGGTGCTGGTGGGCTTTGGGGGGTGCTGGTGGGGGGTGCCGGTGGGCTTTGGGGGGTGCTGGTGGGGGGTGCCGGTGGGCTTTGGGGGAGTGGGGGGTGCCGGTGGGCTTTGGGGGAGTGGGGGGTGCCGGTGGGCTTTGGGGGAGTGGGGGGTGCCGGTGGGCTTTGGGGGAGTGGGGGGTGCCGGTGGGCTTTGGGGGAGTGGGGGGTGCCGGTGGGCTTTGGGGGAGTGGGGGGTGCCGGTGGGCTTTTGGTGTTGCTTTGGGTGGTGGGTGTTGCTTTGGGTGAGTGGGGGTTGCTGGTGGGCTTTGGGTGGAGGGGTGCTGGTGGGCTCTATGGATACTGGTGCTGCTGGCCTCCATGCAATGCTTCTCTCTTCCAGCTGGTCTCCAGTTGAAGGCTCCAGTGCTATCTGCAGCTGCTGCGACACCAGCTCCTGCGTGAGGCCCCTTGGGGGCTCCCGCTTCGGCATGCACAGCCGGCGAGCGAGGAGAAGCGAGGCTGCTAGATCTGGTAGGCTCTTAAAGTGCTTTCTGATGTGAAGGGACCTGGAGGCTTTGCTCCTAGTTTAAGATTAGTTTATTGTAAATTCACCCTTTTTTGCTTTACTTGGGAAAGGAGTTAAGTTGTCCCCGTCCTTTTGTATGATGAAGCCAGATGCTTGGGGGGGGGGGGGGGGGATACATACAGGGCTCCTCCTACACCAGGGTGTGGACTATAAACTGCCCAGCCTCAAACCTTTGATGGCCCGGTGAATGAGTATCACCCGGGGTAGTGTGTCCATCTAATCCAGGACAACAACCCCCCTCTGATCCATCTTGACAGTGCAGAGGCAGATGGGAGTCCATTGGTAATGCCCCATGGGTGTTGGAGTGTGGGGCCACAGTCCCTTAAATGGCTAGTTTCTCAAGCCATTTAAGGGACTGTGGCCCCACACCCAACTGTGTGGCATTTGTCACTGCTGGCAGTGGTGGCAGCAATGTGCATTAGACCAGAAATTTTTCATCCTGGCTCATGGGTGTGAAGTCTACAGGCCTCCCCGGTGATGGTTGGCCACACTCACCGAGTCCTTGGCTCCATCATGTGAAGTGATGGAGGGGCAGGGAGGCACCTTGAGCATGTTATGCTCTCTGGTATGGGTACAGGAATGCATTTAGGGTTTGTTTGGCTACCTATACAAAATGGCTGGCTTGGGCAAGGATGCCCAGGTCCCTCTGAACTTTGAGTTGGGTGTTGACTGAACCCTCACCAGAGAAGATGAGACTGGGTGTGGGGAGAGTACTTTCACTCGCTTTGTGACAACTGGAAGAGTCTTCTCCCCCCTCCCCCCCCCCCCCCCCCCCCCGACCCCCTCCAGTTCTTACTGAAATTGGGCTGCAGCAGCTAGGGGCAGAGATGCCCCTCGTTTCTTTTGTAGCTATGCCTCTTGTTTCTGTTGATACTTGGGAGTATCCACTCTCTGGGTAACAAAGAACCGGACTGCCTTCGCTTTGGAACTCCTGCACGCTACGCGTGGTATTCTACCTGAACTGGCACTATGCCCAGCAACCCGTGAATATGCTCTACTGATGAGGTAGGAATCCTGAAACCATGTCTAAAGATTTGGATTTGAAAGACTGCCTTTGCTGAAAAATATTAATTTTTTTTGCAACTGAACTACATCCCCAAGATGCTATGGGGTGATGGTGCGGTTGCATGCAAGCAGTGCGTTCCTACCCACTTTCCTTGTGTAGTACGACCACACTGGCAGTCTGGGGCTAGTTCAAGGGGTGGTTCCTGTACACACTCCCGGCGAACACTGGTCACTCAGGCTCTGGCAGACTCACCTGACCGCAGCAGGGATCTGGTTGGCCAACTGACTTGCATTTCCTCTTGGATGGACCAGAGTGCCGAGGGTTCTCGCTGATCATTGCAGTACCCCCCCGCCCTTCCCAGCAGTCGCGGGTGAAGAAAGCCAAGCCCTTGTAGGTGACAATAGTAGGGTTATTCTCGTGCAGGAGAAGAGCTGTCCAGAAGGGTGAGTAACCAGCTGAGCAGAGATGGCTCCATCACTGCGAGGCTGAGTGGGAGGATCAGCCATTCAGGGCATTGGAGTGGCCCCCCCATGGTTCCCGAGACTTTGATTCCAAAGCAAGAACTGGTACTCTGTGGCCTGGGAGTGGTCATTGAGGTTAAACGACATGCAAGACTAGATTTATAGCCCAACTTCTCGGGCACTTTCTAGTTGAAGTAAAAGCTGGCTAGAGGGTGGCCAATAACAGCGCGACAACTACTAGCATCGCACTCCAAAAAAGTGACTGTTCAGACTACGCGGGCCTCCATGTATAAGAATAGCCTGGGCGACAGGTGTTTGTCGCTGTTAAAATTTATGGAATTAAACCACTATTGTGGTCCACAAAGTGCCACTATTTAGCAATGCTGTAAGTGCCAGTGCCGAGCACGGCTCAAATGAAGCCCTGGTAGGCTCCCAGGGGCATCTACCTCCCATTGCGAGTCTGAAGACCGAGGCAAGTTTTTTTTATTTATTTTTCTAATAGGGCTGGCTGTTTTTTTTTTGTTTTTTTTTCTTTTCTCCCCAGCCACATTTTCTGAAATGGATGAACTGTTTGTGGTCCACCCTTAATCCTCGGACACCCCTTTCCAGAGGCTTACATTGCACGTGGGCAGCGAATACAACCAGAGTTGATGACCTGCTCTACCCAGGACAGGATCCTCTGTAGCAGCAGGTGCCCCTTGCAGCACATTCTACTATAGCAGTTACCCTGGCTTCTGGAGCAGCTGACACTTCCGGGGCATGACCTTTTGTCTTTAAGTTAGTGGAGGCCCCATTAAACTGCTTTCTAGTTGAAGTGTTTCACATGCATTGGAATTTTGCTACATTACGCTTTCACCTGATTTAGGTTGGAACAGTCGCATGATGGGCTTGAAGACTGCAGGTGTTCATGTGCCAACAGTACCTCTGAGTTCTGCAAAGGCATGTAGCTGTTTAAATCTGAACGCTTGATGATCTAACTTCCCCTCCCTCCCCTTTGCAGAAGACACTGTTGCAGTCTTGGGACCTCTGGTCATCGTGGCAAATGAAGGAAGGAGCAGCATGGTCCTACAAGGTAAGCTTCTGCTTGTTTTACCTGGCAGGAATGTGACTAGTTCCTGCCCTGAAAAGGAGTGTTCCAGCTCAACTATCTAAAATATAGAATATTCGATTGGGTTCTGGAGTGGCTTGTGTTGACCAAAAAGTTGGGTCTTTTCTGCTCCCCTGATACATTCACTGGGCCTTGACTCTGTATATGGTCGCGCCCTGACACTCTCCTTCCATAGCATTTCTTACGCTCCAGTCTGGTTTCTGGCCTCATTTGAGTGATCCAGATGTTGCCTTGGGTTGGTGCCCTGGCTGCAGGAGTTGGTGCCCTGGCTGCAGGAGTTGGTGCCCTGGCTGCAGGAGTTGGTGCCCTGGCTGCAGGAGTTGGTGCCCTGCATGTCTCCAGTGCTTGACGTAACCCACACACAGCAGTTAGGCCTGTGTCTTGGTCCATGCTTCTTCACGCAGGAGACACTGGTCTTCGCTAATATAAGAGCCTGTAATGGAGGTGGGTGTGGTGCAGCGGCACCAGTGTCGGCAAAGGTCTTAAGCGACTGGTCAGTCTGTGTTATGTTATGTAACAGATGAGATTCGAGGCGGCAGCATTGGGATTACTTCACTGGCACACCACTAGGATTAAAGCCACGAACACTACTAGGCGCAGAAATTAGGTCTAATCTGGTGTCGTCCACATTGCAGACGACGCCAATGTAATCGCGCCATGTGGTTAAAGGTGTAACGTTCTGGCTTCAGTCTTTTGGAGGGAAGCCACGTGCCCAGGGTGAATTTAGTATGGGATGGGGGCAATATAGGTGTCTCCTATGTAATGTTTGTTGGGGAGGGGGTGGCAGTTTCTAATGTGAATAAGGCCAGGCCAAATAACCTAATGCAGTCTCATCAAAATGCTCCTCTGTTATTGCTGAACTCTGGGTACAACTTGAACTGTTGATGTAACCATCCCACACCTTGCACATGAGGTCTGGATACAACTTAACACCATCTTCTCCTCTTACAGGTGAAGAGAAGGAGCCGTGGTCTGTTCTTGGACTGGGATTGGTGGGACTTGCTGTTCTCCTGTCGCTCGTCACTTTAGGAGCTGTGGTTGTGTACAAGAGATGTCGCGATTAAGTGTGTATGGATTTGCGCAATAAAAGAAGGAAAACCAGTGTTTGTTATCTCTATCATTCAGGCTCTGCCTGGCGTATGGCATTGTAGATCTGTGGGCGGTGGGACGACTTGCTGTGCTTTAAACACAGGGAGCTGTCTGGTTGGATTCTGGGGAGGACCAGTGCTTCTAAACTAAGCGCTAGATGAATACATGCTAGAGTATCTTCTCCAAAGCGTGATGGGCTTCAGTGGTCTGGTCTACCTATGGGGGTTTCCACAGGCTGGCAAGAGGATGAACGGTGCAATCAACCACCTGGCCATCGGCAGTGACCAGGAAGGGCAAGTGACTTTACGTCTGCATTAAGACTCATAGACACACCTGAATATCTCTCGACACAGCGGTCAGAGGAGTAAAGGATGGTTCTACCACCAGCTGGGGCGGGCATGGTAACCAGGCTATAAACGCGAAACGTTGGATGTACCTGTGCCACATTTGAATGACTGCTTGAATATCCTGTTTCTGTGTCATGCACTCACCACCCCAACCCCTCAATGGCTCCTCGTCCTTGTGTATGGGTAATGTTTTACTTCAGTAAATCTACCTGAACTTCAACGCTGGTTGTAATGATCCAATCTTGGATACCCGATTAGAACCGAAGACTGTACTCCCCTTGGCCTAGTTCAGGTTACTGCGTGAGAGTAGCTCGTACAGCCGCCTAAATCCAGAAGCTTACTTTCAATGGCTCTCCCTGGTTAGCTGCACTAGATCACGCAACATTGATGGCCACTAACCTAGTCAACCTATCGAAGGGCAAACCTAAGGGACTGAGCCGTCAGCTGGTGTTGAGCTGAATGCGAGGGTTCTTCATGGACCCTTGTACCTGCACAGCTAGATTACTACTGACTTCTAGATCTGGGCAGGAAACCCATGAGGCTGCAGGTCACCAGGGTCCTACACTGGAGGAACAAACGGGGAAAAAAACAGAAGGGGTACCGAGGCGGCCACACACATGCTGCAGGCATCTGGATCCTTCCATGGGCAGATGTCTCAAAGAATGGCCTGTCCGCAGGGGCGATTTGAGGTCTTGTTCCACTTTATCTCCAATTGAGGATGGGGGTATGGAGTTTAAAGTTCTGAAATGACTTAGTGTATTAGATGTCATGTGGGTGGTTGTAACTCTATAACTTGGGTGCAGGCTAGAGTATCAATTTGTAGGGTTAAAGGGCAATGTTTGATAAGAAGCATTTGAGGGATGTGTAAGTGTGCCGTTCAGTGCCCCAATCTGGGGGAATTCAGTCTCTTGGACTGGGCAGTTGGACTTCTCACTAGAGGTGAGTTCATCAGTGCTACAATTGAGGGGATTCTCAAGCTTTTTGCCAGGTAGGTATTGCGACGACCGCTTCAGTTGCTTAGATGTGGGGTTTGTGATCACAGCAGGGATGCACTGGAATTTAATTTGCTATTTGAGGGACCCTCTTGGTTATACACCTTTATTGTTCTCTGCCGTATCAAGGCAGAGAATGGTCTAGTTATTTTTGAAGTGGTACGTGATAGCACGATCACGACCCTACCTGGCGCACAGCTCTGATTTGGTAATATTTCCTCCTTTTCTGTAGTTCCAATTATTCCAAAAGTACAAGGTTTATTTTCAATTGTTGCATTTATTTTCAAAAACCAACTTTCATGAAAGAGCAATCTTCTGCATTCAGATTCATTTCATTTAACTTTTTTGGCTTTTTTAGTTCATGTTTTGTATTTAACTTCATACAAGTATATGTATTTAAGGATTATCATTATGACCTTCAATTAAATCCTTCGTTTAATTCATTGGCCGAGAGAATGGTCTAGTGCCTGAGTGGTTTGGCAGATGAGTGGGAACCAGGCACTCGCGTGCAATGGTGTCTGGGTTTGTTGGAGGAGAGCAGGTCTACATTGCTATAGACCGCCAACCTACAGGACCGCTGTATTAATGGGCAGTGTGGAAATGGATGTGCTGGAACTTAGTACTCCATAGGTGGGAGCATGCTTTGTTACAGTAGGTTGGTGTTGAATGGGAGCACCTGTAGAGCAATTGCTGGATGGAGCAGTTTTGAGATCGCTGTGGTCCCTAGCAAGTTGCCTTTCTGGATACCAAACCTATTATGTTAATAAATTTATAAAAGCGCACATATACCCAGAGGTGTCTTAGCATGGACTCCACATTAACCCTGGGTGGTGAACTCTGCTCCATTTGGAGTTTTTTGCGCTGCAAAGCACGCAGAGTTCTCAAACTTTTGGGGGGTGGGGGGGAAAAATTCTCCTCAGTTGAACTAGTCAAGTTGGCAACCGAGGAAAAGCCACCTCTTGGCAATTTTTCAATGTGAGTGCTTGTGTTGAGAATTACCATTTGCATTGCGAGCTGTAGCTAGAGTATAAAATCTACTCCAGAAGCGAAGCTGTGACCTCTTGCGCGGTGCATGGTGCAAGTCGTGATTTTATAGCGTGGGGCAAACACCCATTGCTCCAAATCACTGCAAACTGGATGTCCCTAAAGCAAAAACCAAAACGGAAGGTGCACTCCAGTCAATGGAGAAAAAGGTGTTTGAATGTTTTATTCAACTTGAGAATTATTTTCATTGGGCACAGCCAACACGTTTCGTCCCCTACGTGCCTTAGGAACTTAGTCAGGGCTGTAAAAATTGTGACATACATATTTCTGTTTTTGCACATTGTTGGAATTTCACATCCCTAAACTGCAGATGTTGGAAGTGGCTGCATTACCTAATATTGAGAACATACAGAACCATTGTGCTTGACCTGGGTCTGCTGTTTGTGTGGTTTTGGGATTGCATATCCCTAATGCATACTGCTGCTTGCAGAACTCCGTGTAGTGTGGCGGAGCTCCGGTCACTTCAGTTCTGTGTAGCTGAACTCTGCCCAGGCTTAGTCTGCATTAGACTCCAGTTGAAGCTAGTTGTTGAAGTCCGATTTTCAGGAGTCTTATGAATGCTAATAAAAAGGAGCAGCTCTGATGTTGAAGGATAGATTATAGATGTTAGAAGCTCCTGAAGCAAATTAACTTGACCCCCTTTGAGTTTTTTAAACCTGGAGCAGATAAGTCTCTGATTTCCCTCCCCTTGTGAGGTCTCAGGGTTCATACCGGGCTAGGGTTTAGGATACTCCGGGTCAATTGTGAAGGGCTTTGTAGAGAAGGCAAAGTGCCTTAAATTTGATTCAGTTGCCTACAGATCACCAGTGGAGTCCTATAATGGCTTTAGGGAAGTCTAGACGTCTGGCTGCTGCATTCTGCAAAGACTAGCTTGTTCAGATATTACTTTTGGAGGTTTAGGTACAAAATGTTGCAGTAATTTAACTTTAAGACTAGCAAAGTGATTACTGTGTTCTTCGTGTAGGGGAGGAGGGAGGGGGGGGGGGGAGATTTTCCTGAAAATTCTAAGGGTTTTAAAGCCAGATCAGATGATGGAGTTAATGTTTGCTGAAGTTGAGCTTATCCATTATGACTCCCAGGTTTATTTGCTTTTAGGACTGGGGATCGGAGTGCCCCATTTCTGAAGGCCGGCAGGTAGGGGTCCAGAACTGTGGGTTATTTCTGAAGAGGATGATCTCTGTTTTTTCAAAGTTCAGTTTAATGCAACATTTGCATACAAGGCGATGTGTAGCTCACCTTTCCAATTAGGGTAAGGGAAGGCATCCATTTAGGCTAATCTCAAGGACCAAGTAACAGCATGGTATTGGTTCAGGAGGAATTCTGAGCAAAGGGATCATTTTAATGGAGCCCATAGACCTATTGCAATTGTCACTAATGTTTCTGAGCTTGTACTCTGGGCTTGGTGTTGCCAGATTTGGATGACTCCGCGATCAGAACCCAAACCATGCTTCAGTAAAGGGCTGGTTTTGCATTGAGGAGCTAACTCATTTGGTGCTGTAAAAGTTTTTTTGTGTTTTTGTTCCAGGGTAGTGCACAACATGAGTTGTACTTTCTCCAACACCTAGTACTAGCCTGTTGGGTTTGCATTTTGTAATACCCTCGAGCAGTGGGAAGCTAAATGGGTACATTAAATAGAATACAGCTGTGAGGAGGGACAAATGCCATGCATCTTTAGGGAGCTTTCATCAATGGGTCTACATTGGTCAGACACTTCACGACTAGTTGATATAATCTGTAAATGCTTTAAATGGCTACAGTTTACATTTAAATACAAACTGACCTTTTTGGAAAAGTCAGTATGTCTTCAGATAGCTGTCCCAGGTTTTGTTGACATACTCTTGCTTAATGTAAAGCTTGATCAAGAAAGCTTTATCAATACCCTGCATCCAGGAATGGAGAGCTGGTGGATCTCCCTCTGCTACATCGGTGAGCAATTGCAAAACCCAGTGCCTTTGCACAGGGGTGAGCTTCAGTATTGTCAGATGCCTTGATTCTGGGGACAAATGGATTATCAAACATATAACCTGAAGAAACCCAGAACTACCCCCTCTGCCAGAAAACCTGATTGGGTGGCTCAAATGGCAAAAGGGAAAGTAGCCATGTAGGTTAACACCCCAGACATGCTATGGAGTCACACTCGAAATACACCCTTTGAAGATAATGAACTGAATACGACAAGCCTCGCATGCCCTTTGACACCTACCGACAAGCTCTTATTCTGCAAATCCCTGGAGGAAGCCGCCAGAGTCCACTGATCCCTCTTACAGGGGGTGGGAGGGTCTCACTGGTCAGCGTGCTGTCCCATTGGATTGAAGAGTGCCACTTTGACCACATGCCACACTGTGCTCATATACAAGCAAACCTACCCAAGCCCAGAAGATCCTGCTTACCAAAACGTCTAGACCTCTGTAGAGGACCATACTGGCTGTCATAGATAGGGCTCCCTGTCTTCCATTTTTACTGGGTTATTTTACAGATAAATACAGACAAACCATTTATTTTCCTGTCTAATTTTAAAATGTGGATAAAAACGGAAATCGGGTTATTTTTTGAGCGATTCTAAATGCTGTCAATCATGACTACCAGGCCAATAGCTCTGTCAATCTAAACGTAAGAGGGTTAAAACAATAAAACTTTTAGTAAAGAGCCTTAAACAGCAATATATGCTTGTATAAGAAAACATGCACATTTTAATAAGAAGGTTGTGCATATTTTATCTGTGTGTTTATCACTGAAAACTGTTAGTCCTTCATGCATGAGTGCATATTTCAGACAAATGTGGAAATCTACTCGTTTTAGATTCATTTTTTCACAAAACCCAAAATCTATATGGATAAATACGGATACAATTAGAGAAAAATAAATACAGACTGAAATGCCCAAAAAATAAATACCATAAAACTGGGAGCCCTGATCCAGTATCTTTCCAGAGGGCCCCTTCTACTTCCCATGCGACCTGTTGATTCTTATCTTTGCTCATTCTGTACATTGCAGAAGAGGGGGCCATGCCCCCTCCTTGTTAGCTGATACTAGAGGATCAGCTACATGCCGTGAGAGAAATGGTGGATGTTAACTTATGATGCCCAGTAAGTGAGAATAAGTCTCCAACTGAGATGCCGAAAGCCAGGAAACCAAGTCCCAAGTGTTGATACTTCTGTACAGATGGTCCTTGTAAATGGCATGGCCCATTCACAGGACTTGAGAGGCTTGGAAAAAGTGACCAACTCAGAGTGTTCTGACAGCCCACTTATAGAGGTCATGGTCAGTCCGCTCTTGATCTTTGTCTAGCAGCCTTTAACCTTTGTTTAACAGCGGGGTTGTTCAAACTGTATGGGGTGATCATAATGCACTTTCCGTTGTGGGATTCCTTCCTTCCTCTAAATAGGTCCTGCCCTACACCAGCCATTTTACCAGTTCACCACTCTGGCGGTGGCCTTCGACTGCGTTGGAGACTCTGTAATCCTTCTGACTCCTTAGCATCTCTCCTGGACCTGCACTGATGATTGCTTAGCTGTTTGGGAGAAATTTGTGATGACCATATGTTCTCCTAGGTTAGCATTGGCCATAAAAAAGTTTCTTTTCAAACTTATACTGGCTAACATGAATGCATATTGGTGGCTTTATAAGGCCTGCTCAGTGGCTAATCTGGATTTAAAGTAGGTTGTATCAATTACTCGGAGTGCAGGTGATTTCTCGGTGGCTCGCTTGGCCTACAGACCCATTCAAGAAAAAGAAGGAAGCCCCGCATAAACTATTGAGAACAACTAGAAACTGCAGCAGCGAGGAATACACTGAAGAGTATTGGGTCAAGAAATGAAAGTGTTGGAGCTCTACTCGATTGTAACCTCTTTAGGGTGGACTGGGTCTCGTTTTACCATTTATCTACAAGAGAACGCAGAATTAGATATCTACATACAACAAGCTCCTTACTACTTAACCTATCTCTGTCGGAGGTGGTGGTGCTGTATATACATCAGTGCACAGGAGGAAAAGTTCCCAGGCTGGAGGGGATCCTGATCGATCAAAAGTTATGGGGCCTGTTGATCACCAACATCTTGCTGAATATGAACATCTCGGAATTGTGGTCCTTATCGACCATAGTACGTTTTTTTAGGGTATTGCATGACCCCAAAATGCTATTGACCTATTTCACTTATTGACAGCACAGTCCATTATTGGAAGAGTGATTTGTAATCGCTTGGTTGAGTGAGCTGAAGACCGTAACCTTTTTGCCCTTCCAGTGGGGATTCTGTCAGGACTAGGAACAATTGAGCAGTGCTTGAGCCGGAGTTTAATTCTAAATAAATGCCCTGTGGCTAAGCACTGCACCTGTATCTTGTTCACTGTTGCAAGCTACTTCGGAACCCATAAAGGATTAGTGGTGAATTAGTATAGTGAAATGAAAGTAATTTGAGTGGATGTGTTAGGTATTTGGATTGAGAAGGGTAGGGAAAAAGGTTTGCATTTACATAACGCTTGTTACTGCGTATTGGGTGTTGAAGTGCTTTTTTGGCAAGTAGCACGCTACCACGGAACCCACAAAGGATTAGTATTGAATTAGTGTAGTGAAATATGAAACTTGAAGTGGGTATGTTAGTCTCTTATTTTGATTGAAAAGGATAGTGGAGGGATAGAGTGAAGGTTTTAGACTTGTTTTTTATCTCGATTTGGAGGTCATATCAGTAGGAGGAGGCTTGGGATGAGTAGTGTGATGTGGAGGGGAAGAGTTTAGAAAGGCTTGTTTTGGGGGATCAGTATAGTAAAATGTGTCGGATGAATCAAGGAGGCGTGGAGTAGGGGAGTCTAGAAAGGGTTATTTTGGGATCATAGTAGTGGTATGGGGTTTGAGATGAAAGTGGATGTAGAGGATATATTGATAGAGGTATAGGGTGAGAAATAGGGTAGTGAATTGGAAAGAGTATAGAGAGGTTTGAGATGAGTCGAGTTTAGGTAGAAAATATATTGAGGTATAGGATGAGAAATAGAGTAGTGCATTGAATATACTGAATTTGAAGAAAGCAATACATATATAGATCCATAAGCACATGGAAATATACAGATTCATAAAGGAAGTAAGTATATGTAGATTAAAGATTGATAAGGTATAGGGTGAGAAGTAGGGTAGTGCATTGAATGCACTTTTTTGGGGAGAAAAGTAATATATAGATCCAAGTACATGGAAGGTATATAGAAGCATAAAGGAAGTATGTTTATGTAGATTAAAGATGCATTAGATAAAACTCTGGTTTTCAAGTGTTCTTAAATGTTTTTTATACATAATTATTCTACATGTCTATACAAAGCAATACAGGTACATATATTTCTATAGTACAAATAAATTCTGAGAAATAAACGGCATATCCCTCTATATATGTTTGTGTATTGTGCTTATGTGGGGAAGAGCCAGATATTGAGTAGTTTTATGAAGATAAGGTGGTTCTGTGGATCTTATGTTTGGGGGGGATGGGGGTTAAAGAGTTCCATAGTTTGGCTGCTTGAACAGAGGATGTGCCACCCATTGTTTTTTCCTTGTATCTTGGGATTTTGAGGTGAGATGCTCCTTTAGAGTGGAGGTTCCTTTGTTGAATGTTTGGTAATTGTATTCCTGATGAAGAGGGATCCCATTTCATGTATCGCTTTGTGGGTGATACAAAGCAGCTTGAACGTGGCTAATCTGGCAACCGGTAACAAATGAAGGGCTTTCACGGCAGGGGAGATGTGGTCTCGTGGTTTGATATGAAAGAGTAGTCTGGCAGCAGAGTTCTGAATCTGTTGTACTCTTTTCATGGTCGTTAAAGGTGGTCCGTGGTAGCGGCTACTGGAGTAATCGAGTTTGGACAGAACAAGAGAGATGGTAGCCTCAACCTTGTGTGGGAATTATAGATGGAGGAAGAATCTTCTGAAGGATTTTTATAGTAACGCTTAATCTTGCTGGTTTGTTTTTTAATGGAAATGTATTACTGCACTTTTATGGTTGTTTTTATTGAACAATAAACAAATAAAGTTATATTGATTTGCTAGTTTGTCCACTTGGGAATTCATCGATAGTTTGGCGTCCATGGTCATTCTGAGGTTTCTTACTTCCTTCGATACTTTAGGCGGTGATCCCAGTTCATCAGGCCATGCGGCAAGTGGGTCATAATGTTTCCAATCGCCACACATGAGTATTTCTATTTTGTAAGCATTCAATTTGAGATGGCTCCAAGTCATCCATGGCTATCGGACAACCGAAAATTGGCAGTTTCCAATGTCTTTGGGACATTTCAGTTGAAGGAGTATTTGTGGGTCATCTGCATACTTATCACATGTGAGGTGAAATTGATCATTACCGGTGATGGAGCAATGATTCAAGTAAACAAAACTTGCTCGGAGCAATCCATTAACTTCTACTAACTGTTAAAACTGTATAGAAGGCAAAACTAATATACACCGACATATAGGGAGAAAGCTTTGCGCATGCTTAATTAATGTGGAATAAAGTGTAACACGACTAAACCCCGCTGTAAGTTAGAAAAACGCTTTGGGTGTGTGCAGACCAGAATTACGTAGAGATAATGTCAGTCCCTCTCTTTGAGAGGGAAAACACGCACGCATGCCCAAGTAGGACTAACGTGGTCGTGAGGCACCGCATCTGCTTGCTTGAACTTAAAAGAAAGCTGCTGTTAATACTTTTGCTCAGAGGAATACGCTGGGATAGAGTAGTAGTGGGTGCTGGAACAGTGAGAATTATAAGTTTAAGAAAATAACATCTGTTTGATTCTTTTAGTAATAGTGTTCGCTTAGGCCTGTTATGTCTATAATGGAGGGATGAAAATAAGAAAAGTCCCTAGAACCCTAAATGGGAAAGAAAGGGGGGGGACTGGCAGTTGATTAAAGAGCCCACTAGTGCCGTCTACTCCAGATTTATCATCATGTTACACAGTTATAATAAAGAATTGTTCCGCCAAGAAAAATTGTATTTAAAACATTTTCATTTAATAGTTTATAAAAAAACACATTTTATACATATAATATCTTTAATAGATTTATAAGCATAGGGGCCCGTGAATCTCGTGTCTCCCGATCTATCTGACTACATCATAGAAGCGCTACCCACTGACTGCTAGTCGCTACACATGTCACTAGAGATCACTAGAGTTGAGTCCATGGCTTCGAAGGGCATAAAATGTGTTTTAGGGACTTTTCTTATCTTCAAACCTGTTTCTCCTTGTCCCCCACCGGATTTGTAAGGAGACCTCCTTTGGTTTTTACATATAATGGAGGGATGAAAATGGCAGTGGACGAAAATGAGTCTCGCAAGCTCCCTGGATTCATAATGTGACTTGATGACCGAAAAGCTGAATAGCTACAGACACAAGACGTGGGAAAGAGAAGACTTGTATTGCTAGTCTATGTAGCCTGTATTGAATGAATAATTAAAATGTCAACAAAATATGTATGGGAAGAGAAAACTACGAATGAGCTAAAGGGGAAGGGTTTGCCAGACAATAGTACCTTAATAAAAATTAATATCAGCATAGTGTGATGAACTCCCCTAGCCCTTTCCAATAACATTTCATATTTTGCTAATATTTGCAACTATTGAGGGTGGGACATGTTGAAATAAAGACTATAACTAGAGTGACTTAGAATTTGAGAGAATCAAGGGTTGAGCCGAGAGCGCATCAAGAGAGGCGAGAGAAGACTGGGAAGATTCAGATCCAAATGACAGCCTGATTTGATTCGAAGATTGCAGAAGAACATCGAGGAGGGAGAGTGTAAGAGAGGGAAGTGCCCTGTTGCGTCAGGTTTGTAGAAAAGTCTAGTAAGTATCTACCCTGTCCTTTAGTCTTTCTCCTGATTCTATTTCAGGAGCCCCCCCCACCAGTCCTTTGGCCAGAGGGGTGGTTTTCAGTATTTCAATTAGGTATAGACTATTGTTGTATTCAAGAGAAAGGAGATGGTCTTCTAGTGGCTGCACAGTATTTCAAGAAGGATAAGAGATGAGGGGCTTACTTGGCAGGGTGATTCAAACCAAAAAGGTTGTTTATTCCGATTCTTACGACAGGGAAATTCAAACAAAGAAAAGAGTGAATCTTCACTTCAGCAAAAGAGGAAAAAAAATATATATAAAAAAAGTCTCTAGTGTCTTTAAGATGGTATTCCTGGTTTTAGTTCTTCTCTTTCTCTGCAGTTCTTTCTGGACTCTGAAGTTCCCTCTGGACTCTGAGTAGGCTCTGTTGTTCCAGAAAGGTAGTAGCCACAAAAAAATAAACACAAAAGAGGGACTAAGTGTAAGGTTCTGATCCTTATTGTTTTGTCAGTGCTACCACCACCAGTCTCACGTATCACCACTGTGAAGGAAGAAGGGGAGGTGATGGTACACTCATGGTTCAGTGCTCTCTTCTCCTCCTCTTAGGCTAGCGCTCCTCCCTCCTCCCCGCCTGGTTAGTCTCAACAGCTGTACCCAGTGCACTTGCCTGGGAATGCGGTCCGGTCCTCCTGTATCGGGGCGTCCTCTCTCCTCTCAGGACGTCCGGATAGACCAGCACTTTTCTCCTGAGACTCTTCGGGATCCTCCCCGTCGCGCCAGCGTTCTCCTCACTCCCACACCTTGGCTCGATGTATTCTGCGTTCCTGCTCAGCAAACAGCCTCCGGTCTCCTCCTCCTGCAGTCAGCTCTTTCTCTCCTCGCTGCTCCGATTCCTTCGATCTTTCAACTACGGTGTCCGATGTCATTGAGGGGTGCTGCTCCACTGCTAGACCGCCAACCTTCGTGTCGCTGTTAGGGGCGCTGGCATCCATGTTGGAATTCTCCCGGGGGTACCGTAGTACAATTATTCTATCTAAAATTTGCATATTCTTTTGCAAATGTATTTTTGATCTGTATCTTTTCTCGCCATCCATCCACTCCTTGCATTTTGATTTGTTGAATGAGTTTTGTCAATGAATGTATTCATTTTTCTCTCCCATATGAAGAATGATGGAGTTTGCACTGTGAGTTTGTATGAGCGTTCAATTTATGACTGAAATCTTAGATAAAACGTATGTCTCTTACCAAGAGTCTGTGGTTATTTCACTAAGATCTGTGAATTGATTAGAGAACTGTTAATATCACCATCAACTAACTCAACTAATGGTCCCTCGACCAGAGGAAAGAGTGTTGGTCTGCAGAGATTAGTTGGGTATTGAATATTGTTCAAATTTTCTTTTTTTGAGTTTACAGTGAATGAACTAATCAGAACTTAAGTGAATTATAAAACGTGACCCCAGCAGATTTCCCAGGGAGTGTGGATGAGCATTTGGGTAAATGTGTCCCATTGAAATATTTTCGGTTGCAAAGTGTTCATCCCTGGCCTTCTGCTGGATCACTGGTAATAACTTCATGTAGATGTTGAAAAGCATGGGCGAGATGATAAAGCCTTGAGGGACCCCTGCTTTTGTGGAGTATGGTTTGGACAAGAAAAGTGTGGTATGGATGACATTAGTTCTGTTTCAAAGGCAGGATGTGATCCAGTCGAGAGCAGTCCCCTCAATGCCGGCTTCATAAGAGTCTTTGTATCAGTGTTATGGTCAGCTGTGTCAAAGGCAGTCGAGAGGTCCAAGAGGAGTAGCGCAGCAACCCCGTTGCTGTTAACTGTGTTCTTTAGGTCATCCCCGATGTCAAGGAGGGCAGATTTTGTGCCTTTTCCTGGATGGAACCTTGTTTGGAAGTCTGAAAGTATGGAATTATCTTCAATAAATTGTGTCATCTTGACCTGGCAAATCTACCGCTGCTCAGAAAGATGCTCCTTCTCCCACCTTGCTGCAAAGTCCTCGAACCCCCTTTCACTCCCCCTCCGATCATCACCCACTCTGACAGACTTCAGGACGAAACTCAAGACATGGCTTTTCGACTGAATACGAAAGCCCAGCGCCTGGACACCCTCATGCGTGATAAGCCATGCTATACAATTGATTGAAAGGCGCATGACAAACTATTTTGAGTCCCCCCTCCTATACGTTTTCAACCGTTTCACCAAAGGGGACAAGATTTTGTTTGAAGTAAAATTTCCTCCTTTGTTGTTTTTCTCCGAGTTTGGTGCAGATTGGTCCAGGTGGGGACCAATGTTATTAAGGACAGAAAAGGCAGATTTCAAATGGCAGGAGGGGGTTACACAGGCCTCACTGCACCTCTAAAATCAATTTCAATGCAATTGTTAGGTCAGAGTTCCTATTGAAAAGGAATTTCTGTTTTGCTAATCATTTTGGCAAAATACAACAAATTTGCAAACATTTTGTGTAGATTTGTCAAGTAGTTGCCAAATAAAATGGAGAGGCCCTAACTGGGATATTTCCTATTTTAACTTATAGGATTCTTTGCTCCTTGTTACAAAAAAAACAGCTGAACAGATTTACACCAAACTTGGCATGAATCTAGAAATTGTAAATGATTTTACTTAGCTGGGTGTACATCAGTAAGTAGTTTTTTAAAATGTCACATTTAAAGATTGTTTCATCTGTGCATGAAGTTCAATTTTAGAGATGTGGACTGTTCATTCATGGAGTGCCACAAGCTCTGTTTCATGGGCCTCTGCATACCCCCTAAAAAATGAAAATGATTGGAGGAGGAAGTATTTCCTGACATCATATTTTTTAGGTCGTGAACCCAGATCAATTTGAATGGCGTCTGTCACTTGGACAAAAATGTTGCCACCATTACTAGATGTAGAGACCTGGTCCATGTGCCCTGCACAGAAAAACAAGCATTTGCAATGCAATAGGTCTCGCATTATGCCAGTTTGATCTATTAACATTGCAAATGATAATGTCTTTTATTTGTGTTTGTTTTTAAAACCTAAATAAAAGGCATAGTAATTTTAAATGCCAATAGCTTAAACTAGTGTAAATGCGAGACCTACTGCATTGCAAATGCTGTTTTTTATATGCAATGAAAAGTAAATACCTCTAAATCAATTGTACACATTTTTGAAACATCAGCAGTTAGGAAAGCACGCCTGGAGTGTGATGGAAACAAATATTAATAGGACCAAAACAAATGAAGATCCTTTACTTGGAATGAGTAAAAGATAAACATTTGTTGAAACCAGATATTGACACATTATTGTACGTGAGCTGTATAGTTCGATCAGTAAAACTGCATCAGTGCAACGTTTGCAGCCTTATCAATGGATACATGATGTCTGTACATGAAAGTGTGCTATATCACATGATGCTTTTAATAACCTACTCTTCATAATGCGCCCCTAGCTCCATAAGCCCCTTTGACCGGTCTCCTGAATGGACTTGCCTTTATGAAACGCTTGGGTTGTTCGCGGTGCCTATGTGCTAATTGCTGCAACATTGTTGGCAGCACCCCCCACCCTGGAAATCGTTTCAGCACCACTGATCTTAAGAGATGCAGTTCTGATCTGGTGGACGTGTACACAAGACACTCGAGCACAGTCGCCAGCCCAAGATCAAACGAGCACTCAGTGGCACACACTGACAAATATGGGTGGCTGCACAGTCCAGGGCCTTTACTTTGACCTCTTACAGATGACCTTCAATGCTTGATACCTGGATGCCCACCTCAGGCACTCAGTGCAGTCCCAATGTAATGCCTGGTGATTACCTAATGTGTATGTGTCTGATGTGTATGAATCTGCTGTGTGTCTGATGTGTGTGGATGTGATTTGTGTGTGTGCTTTGGTATTTGCCTAAGGTTTATGCGTCTGATGTGTTGTGTGTTTGTGTTGTGTGTGTATGTGTTGTGTGTGGGTGTTTCTGTGTGGGTGTCTGAAGTGTATGGATGTGTTGTGTGTCTGAACTGTATGTTTTGTGTATTTGTGTGTGTATTTGTTTAGGTGTTTGCCTGGTTTTTAAGTCTGATGTGATGTGTGTGTCTGTGCATGCATTTGTGTGTGTGCCGGTGTAAAAGTGCCAGTGTACACAAAGAGTCTCTGCATCATCACAAAAAACAACAGGTATCAATTTGAACAACTTCCCTAGTAAACTCTCTTACTGTCTGGGATAGTTAGTAAATCCAAGCGCAATCTCCCACGCAGAGTACTCACCAGATGTCTCTGCGTCCGTCTCACCTCGCACTTACACGGACACCCTGTTTATACAAGCATTTGCAATGCAATAGGTCTCGCATTGGGAAAGTGTGGCCTATTGTTATTGTAAATGACAATTTTTTTTAAATATGTGTTGGCTTTGAAAATATATAAATTAATAGCATTGTTATTCACAAAGCCAATAGCTTACACTTTCCTAATGCGAGTCCTATTGGCTATGGCAATGCTTGTTGGTAGCAAGCAAGGACAGTGCTGCTGTGGTCCTGAGTGAAGATGTGGTGGTGCCCCCGAGCGATGTGGTGGTGCCCCCGAGTGAAGTGGTGGTGCCCCCGAGTGATGTGGTGGTGCCCCCGAGTGATGTGGTGGTGTCCCCGAGTGATGTGGTGGTGTCCCCGAATACATTTGCCATGAATTATGGTTTAAGTGGTTAAGGACTTGTCTGGCGATTAGGTGTTAATCATGAAACCCCTCAAAGTAAGGAAAGGGGAATCTAAGTTTTTCATACCAGTACAAGTCAACAAAGTTAGCAAAGGCGCTGCATTTATTGTAGGGAAAGGTTAGTGGAACAAGAGAAAACTAATGAAGGTTGCACTTGAACAAGCAAACATCATGCAACCGAAGTAGTTCTCTGTGGATAACCAAGATTGGGCGCATTGGCTGCCATATGACGTGTGAATGCAGCCACTTTGTCTGGAAGTGTGAGTAGTGAACAAGTGTGGCCTTCAGGATCTGTTCATGCTGACATTAGTCACAATGGTAAAGGAAATATGAGTGATTCACGATTCAGGAAGGTTCCCAAAAAATTTGAATACTTTATTAGGTAATAGACATGTAAAGTTTATTTTATATAGTTTTGGGGTTTGGGGGTGTAATGTTGGCATGGCATCTTCTGCACTTTCAGCGCGCATTACTATGCACTATTTAGCTCATGAGATGTATACTGCAAGTGAAGTAAATTAATGTAAACTCGCACACAGAGCGGATCCTGGTAAGACTTCGAATGGCAAGTGAAAGATGCTGTTTGACCTCTGAGCCAGATGAGCATGGCATGCTGTGGGTGATTTTAAAAGCTGAAATAAACCAGCTTTTCTTAAATACTGCTGTGTTGACTTCACTTACTACAAAAACAGCTAAAAGATGCAACTGCTAAACACTTGGAGCAGATACGATGAAGATTTTAAAAAAAAAGTTGTGACGTTACAAACCTGTATTGCTTGCCTTCAGTACATGCTATAATTCCATGTATGCCAAATAGTGAGCTGAAATCGTAGCTGCTTTGCATGACAAATTGGGGGTCAATTAAGCAATCTGCAATACGTCGGGGTTCAGTAGAATGTAGCGCATAAGCTTGCCAAAGATAGCCACAACACAAAACAAGTAAATTAAAGGCTCGCGAGGCCAGCAAGTTCGGGAGCGCATTCCTTTGAAGTCTGATGGGGGGGGGGGGGAGGGGCGGGCGAAGGAGCGGCTTTCTTTGAAGTCTTATGCTGAGGCTCAGACAAATGGTGGTGTGCGAGCGGCTTCCTTTCAAGTCTGATTGGGGGGCGGGCGAGCAAATGGTGAGCGCGTGCCCGGCGCACATGCACTGGCCATAATCTGCATTCCAAAGCCCTCTGGCAGGCTTTCCTGGAGCCCCTACATAATTCTCGCCGGAGCAATGTGCAAGCGCATTGGCTCAGCGAGACCTAATAAACAAGGACACCGGCCCCTCCCTGGTCTCTGGGTCAATTCAGCCCCTCGGCACCTGCCTTCTTTCCCCCGCAACACACCATTAAACCAGTTTAGTGATGGAGTTTTGTCTGATCAATTTAAGAGGCATTTTAAGAGATCAGTTTAAGAGGCATTTTAAGGGATCAATTTAAGAGGCATTTTAAGAGCTTTGCAAGCAACATAATGCAACCATTTCTGAGCACACCCTCGGGACCCTCACCCAGGTGCATACAGCATACCCGTGTCTGATTCCGAAGGGGCTGCAAAGGGCAGTAGCCTGCTGGGTCTGGACAGAAGCGGCTCAGCAGGAGCTACACACAGACTCCCGTGCTGATCTCTGTCGAAAGATGTTCCAAGTATTATGTGAAGCGAGTGAGCTGCTGCTGTGCACATTTGTCTTTGGAAATTAATAAACCTTCATATTTGGGTAAAACTTCTGTGTGTAAGTGTGTCTCGGTACCTCCGAAGCGAGAATCCAGCTCCTTACAAAGGAGCGCTGTACTTGGCGCTAGCTGTAATGGGCAAACCTGGGGGATGGAATTGAAGTCAATAACAGATTTTTAATCTAGGAAGACACAGAAAGGTTCGAGTTTGGCAGAAGCAGGGCACTAAGCGTTTGATATATACATTTACACACACACACTATAACAAGCATTTGCAATGCAATAGGTCTCGCATTTGCGAGAGTTTAAGCCATTGGCATTGTAAATGACGATGCCTTTTATTTATGTTTTGAAAACCAACACGTAAATAAAAGGCATTGCCATTTACAATGCCAATAGCTCAGACTCTCACAACTGCGAGACCTATTGCATTGCAAATGCTTGTTTATGGTTTTCAATGTTTTAAATTACCATGGAACCCATAATACAATCAATGAAATGGAAGATTAACCCCTTACTGTTAGTCATGGGAGGTAATCAAGGGGTCAAAATCAACAAACATCTTCCGTGGCACATTTAATTGAAATAGTGTCAAGTGTTACAGTTTATGTTAATAACTTTGAGTCGGCTGATCTTTCTGATAGGAAAGATTTAGACCAACATTCAAAAACAAAACACAACATCAAAGAATTAAAACTGTTGGAGTTTAAAAGCAGTGTATTAGAAACACAATGTAATAGTCCATTCCATCACTGCCGTATATGTGCTAAGCAGATGGATGAAAGGGGCAATAAAAGCCTTAGAAGAC
Source organism: Lissotriton helveticus (assembly GCF_964261635.1). NCBI lineage: Eukaryota > Metazoa > Chordata > Amphibia > Caudata > Salamandridae > Lissotriton > Lissotriton helveticus. The sequence goes on along the minus strand of NC_136073.1, from coordinate 30,782,858 downwards.
AGTACCTGACAGATAGTTCACCTTTTCTTTAGTCCCGTGCGAATCCCCATTTGCTTAACTGATAAACACCCCCATGTTGGTGTCCCTGATAACTTCTTCCCTTAGTAGGGACAGCAACTCTGTCCTTCGCCTTAGCTGATACAGAGGGCGTAGAAGAGAGTGCCTTAATTTCTTTTGCTGCACAAGGAGCCATTATCAAACTCCTGATCCTCTTAGAAAGAGTTCAGATAAAGGAAGATTACTGATTCTTGGGTCTGGAAACCGTTGACGTTTTCGGGGGTTTGGCAGACAAGCAGATAGGACTGCGGTATATCTGATAGTAAAGCCAAAAGCCTCATCATAAGGAGTTATGTTTCTCCAACTTATGTCGATCCTTTTTTTGTTTCATTTCACTTTAATACACTGCCAATTTCCCTGACCTCTTTCGATTGTCTTCAGCAGTCCGCTCCGGTATTTGTGGCCCCCAGAGACTGTCTAAAATCACAGGGACGGTGGCATTCCAAAACAGCATATATATATATCTTTTTTTTTTATACAGCCAGTATTCCTCGACTGAACCAGTGCTGCATTAAGACAAAAAAAGTGTCTGGTTTGTGAAAGCATCAACGGGAGTAGGCAGCTCTGTCCTGGAACATTGCCTACTTCCCCCTACATGTCTGAGTCCCTTAATTGATGCTGAAAATAGCTGCATACCTCCCACTGCCCTTTGTGAAAGAAGCAAGGCCAAGCTCACTTGCCTCTCCCGGCATGGTGTGTCGTCAGACATTAGAACTCCTAGGAGACTCCACACTCCATACTCTGCCTCAGCTCTTCGCTCCACCCTGCTCTGTGGAGCTTGGAGGAGCTTTAAATGCCCCGCTGTTCCTCCTCCTTCGCCAGACGCCACCAAACAGATAACCCACACGGATGAAGTGGAAACTGAAGTCAGTGGGACTATTGGGTTAATGGCACGGATGCTGGGGAATCGAGTAGCACAAGAGCTGCAATCACTGAAGAAAAACAAGCAAGCAGGACAGGTGATCAAACCGTGCGCCAGACGCGTGCATGTCTCTTAAACAAGCGCGCGGCGGGAGCGTGTGAGCGCGCGGTGGGAGCATGTGAGCGCATGGTGGGAGCATGTGAGCGCATGGTGGGAGCATGTGAGCCAGAGAGGAGATGCCATGCACGTGCACATCGCCTATCCGGGCGTGCACATGGTTTGTCTCACTTTGCGCACCAAACCGACAACAATAGTCTTGCCAAGGTTCGATAGGCGAGACCTAAAAAAGAGTCCATTTGTAATTGGATGCCCTACATCTGCCAGACTCTAAATCAATCAATCAATCATGACATTTGTATAGCGCGCTACTCACCCGGAAGGGTCTCAAGGCGCTGGGGGGAGAGGGGTCCGTTACTGCTCGAAAAGCCAGGTCTTGAGCTGCTTCCTGAAGCAGAGATGGTCCTGGGTTCACCGGAGGTGGATGGGGAGGGAGTTCCATGTCTTGGTTGCCAGGTAGGAGAAGGATCTTCCACCGGCGGTGGCTCTGCGGATGCGTGGAACGGCGGCGAGGGCGAGGCTTGTCGACCGTAGCTGGCAGGTGGGCGTGTAGAAGGTCAGGCGGTTGTTGAGGTACTTGGGGCCCAGGTCGTGGAGAGCCTTGTGTGCGTGGGTTAGGAGTCTGAACGTGATCGTCTTGCTGACGGGGAGCCAGTGCAGGTCTCTCAGGTGGCCGGATATGTGGCTGTGTCGGGGGATGTCCAGGATGAGTCATGCGGATGCGTTCTGGATGCGCTGGAGTCTTATCGGTAGTTTGGCTGTGGTTCCGGCGTAGAGGGTGTTTCCGTAGTCCAGTCGGCTGGTGAGGAGTGCCTGGGTGACTGTCTTCCTGGTTTCGGTAGGGATCCAACGGAAGATCTTTCGGAGCATGCGCAGGGTGTTGAAGCACGATGATGAGACGGCGTTGAATTGTCTGGTCATCGAGAGGGAGGAGTCCAGGACGAAGCCCAGGTTACGTGCGTGGTCTGTTGGCTTGGGAGTGGTGCCATGGGCAGGGGGCCACCAGGAGTCGTCCCAGGCGGAGGGAGATGATCCCAGGATGAGGACTTCCGTCTTGTCTGAGTTCAGTTTCAGACGGCTGTTCTTCATCCACTCGGCGACGTCTTTCATCCCTTCGTGTAGGCTGGTTCTGGCGGTGGCTGGGTCATTGGTGAGGGAGAGGATCAGCTGAGTGTCGTCGGCGTAGGAGATGATGTTGAGGTTGTGTTGGCGTGCGATGGCTGCGAGGGGGCTCATGTAAATCTGCTGTGGTCCGCAGTTCTCAGGCAGTTATAGCGGGAAAGAGAGACTCTGTCGGGCGCACAGGACTTTCTGCAACAGCACCACTAAACAAGCTAGGAGCATGGCCTCCTACCTCACTGGAATCCAAGATAGCAGCGGCCTGTCCAGATGGGCCATCCTAAAAGTGGACAAGGTGGTAACCCCAAAGCCCGGTTTTCAATCACGCGCCAGCGTTTAATATAAACGATGATGGGAGCCAATTGAAAACAATGGCTGGGCTTTAAGTTACTTCGGACTCTGTATCGATTCCAAAAGGCCCTCGCATGGCGAGAGCAGCACATGCGCGCTGCTAACGCCAAGCGAGTCCTGAAAAGGGCCAGGGTGAGCAGACCACGACCTCCATATCCACCTGTGATTAAAAAAAAGACAATTCTGCAAAAGGGTTTGTGGAACCTGGGACTGGGCAGCACCACCCAGAGATCCACAACATTTGCCTGGGCTCCTACGAACCCAGTGCAAGCTTTATGGCACCAGACAGTGAACCTACAGCAAGCTTCAGAGAGCCATATGGGCCCATTTACCGGTTTTCTGAATCCAAAACCAGGTTTGCTTACCCCGTGAAAGGTGCAGCACAGATACTCCAACCTGGGAAAGTTTGCTAATCCAGTGATGGATCTGAGACCTTAAAAAAAATACATTAAAAACATGAATGAAAAAACAAATAAAAAAAGAGCCTGCGGTGGCTGTCTGCAGTGGGGATTGTGCATCTATGGCAGGTGGGGCGTAGGACCTGTCTCCAATCACTGAGGCGCATTGCTAATGGACATGCATACCAGAGACTGGCTGTCCATGTGGGAATGGATGCAAGCCAATCACTGCTGTCAATCCCTTCTGCAGGTTAGGCTCAGGGCTACGCATCCAAACTCCACTGTGCATCACTGTCAAAGGCTGTAAACCATGGTGGTGGTTTGGCACAACGAACCGTTGGATAGGGTGCAAGATAAAACAAATAAAACAAAATCCTACGGGGAAGGGGGAGTTTGAAGTGAATTTATGGCTAGCTTTAGACCTCAACATTAGTTTAAAAAAACCTCAAATTCACCTAAACTATTTTATTTATTTATTTTTTAATGTGGCCCTATGGTTACAAAATATCTAACCATAACTCACACATTTCTTTCTTTTTTAGGTTTAATCCAACCATAACTTGTGCGACAGACACACACTGTTCATGGCCTTACATATGACATCTCTCAGCTCATTAAATGACATCTCAAGTCACATTGACAGTGCTGTTGATAGTAGGCTGTGAAAGGAAAACAAGGGACTTATACAGCAGGGGTTTACTGTATGCGGATGGATGGATGCAGGCCTGGCCTAGGCCCAGGTAGTGCGGTCTACCTCAGCGGCACACAGCTGACGACCATATGCAATGGTGGTCGGGGGGTGCCCCCGCCATGCACTGCTTATGACCTCACATATTACATCACTCATGACGCGTTCCATGACCTCTTTCATGATATCACTGATAAGATCTCAGATGACATCATTGAAGACATCACTGATGGCATCATCCATGCTTCTTTTGCACACACTCCTCTATATCAACTAGTATGATATTAGAGCTCTGAAAGTAATTACAAAATAGCTCAGGATAATATGAAGCATTCTTAATGCGATCACGGGTACAACTCCCTTGGGCGTAGCAAGCATGGTTTATGTGCAGCATTGACCTTTTACCTTACACTGCACGGGGAGCCTAGTTCACATTAACAATCAACCACAGATATATGGGAAACCCTCATTGCACGCGGAGTTCAGTCTGCGTAGAACTGTTCAGAGAATGACAAGTCCTTCTCGATACTCAACATCTGTGGAAAGATCAATGCCCTGCTATGGCCAGCTTTTATCTGTATCAATCCTCTCAGTGTCACCAAACTTACATTGAGAAAGGAAGTTGATATGAGAAGAGTGGGTACTGTAAACAGTGTTTACTCTATGGAGCATTCACTCTGTACTTTTTTCAGAGAAACCCATGAGAAATACACCACGGATGTATGACGTTAGAACGCATACATTGACAACGCGTACCTTTACAACGCGTTCGTAACAACGCAAGTTGTTACCACGCATTGCGCTGGGGGGCGCAAAATTGATTAATTTAATTTACTATTCCAACACCAGTCCCCGTGGATAGTAGGGAAGGTGTTGGGATAGTAAATTAAATCATTTACTATCCTTGAGCGCCCCCCAGCGCAATGCGTGGTAGCAACTTTCGTTGTTACGCCCGCGTTGTAAAGGTATTCCGTGGTAATGCTTGCGTTCTAAACGCTGCATACCATACACCACACCATCTCTTTAGAGCAGTGTACACTTCATGCAGCACTTGCCAAAAATAACACTATTTACTTAAAACAAACAAGGCCTGGGGTGATAAAGATCATGCTACCTGCAGAGTTCATATTGTAGTACCCGATTTACAGATACACCGTCTTCTGAAGCAAAGGAAGCACTTGTACATAGGTTAGTACCTGGTGCACACAGTCTTCTATGTTGTATATAAATTGTAATGCTCAGACGATTCTGTCTAATAACTCTAGCCTGCTTACAATACTTAGTATCTACAATGTAGAATCTTTACCCTGTTGGAAAAAACTTTTTACAGAACCAAAAAACTTGTGTGGAAAATACGGAGCACACGTTTGCAGCTGTCCCCTGCACACAGTTACTCCAGAATAGAAAGATTGTTAACATGTCCAATACCTCTGCACACCTATGATACATAGGCAGCACATGCCTTTTGTAAACACTTACACCCATTAGCTGGACACAGGCTGTACAAAATTAGGTGGAGAAGTATTATGGTAGGTGCCTTCCACTATGTACACTATAAAACAACGTAGCACACTCATTGGATGATGTCATCAATGATGTCATAAATTATGCCCTGAATGATGTAATATGTGAGGCCATAAGCAGTGCAGGGTGGGTGTGCAAGCTTATGTTAGATGTGCTAACTATAACTGGTGAATGTCTGTGTTTTTTTGTTCAAAATGTTAATGTAACTGGCATTCACCTAACTATAATGTTACGTTAACCTTATTTTTATTTCCAGTGAATTTCTAAGTTTTTTTCTTAACAAAAACAGATCTTTTATCACACTTAACTAGAAGGTTACTTTAATATTTGTTTTTTTCCAGTGAATTTCTAGTTTTTTAAAAATGTAAAGCAATATTTTATTACTATTCATAAAGCCAAACCTCCATCACACATGTGCTTTGCAGTGCAAAGCATAAAGTCAGGCCCCAGGAACCTCACCCGGGGCCAAACACAAGAAAAAAAGAGACAAGCCACACAGCCCCCGTCCCTTAGCTTTATTCGGCACCGGGGATCCCATCCCTTATGCGATACTCGTACAAAAAGGGCTGGGGGCCATGTGGCCCAACCCCCCAAGCCTCATTAGGCCCTCGGGACCCCAGGGCCCTATGTGTTTTAAAGCAGAGGGGGGGGCACATGCCCCCTCCCCGTGCCTTATTGGGCCCCGAGGACCCCATTCCTCAGAGCTGTATGTTTTTTAAAGGGCAGAGGGGCCACATGGTCTCCCTCTTGAGCCTTTATAGGCCCTAGGGACCCCACCCCCGAATGCGATAGAGATATATATATATTAAAGGGGAGGGAGGCCACATGCCCCCCCCTCCCTGAACCGCCTTAATCCCTGGGGACCTCATCCTCCAGGGCAGTTTTTTATTTTAAAGGGGAGGGGGGCCATACAGCTCCCCTTATCAAGCCTATTATGGCCCTGGGAACCCATCCCCCAGGGTCATGCATATTTTAAAGTGGAGGGGGCGCGTGGCCCCCTTCCCTGAGCCTCTATAGTCCCTGGGGACCCGTCCCCCAGGGAGTGATCTATATTGAAAGGGGAAGGGGTCATGAGGCCCCCTTCCCAAGCATATCATGTCCCTGGGGAACCCATCCCCCAGGGTCATGCATATTTTAAAGTGGAGGGGGCGCGTGGCCCCCTTCCCTGAGCCTCTATAGTCCCTGGGGACCCGTCCCCCAGGGAGTGATCTATATCAAAAGGAGAAGGGGTCATGAGGCCCCCTTCCCAAGCATATCATGTCCCTGGGGAACCCATCCCCCAGGGCCACATATATTGAAAAGGGGAGGTGCCCCCAGCCAAGCCTCTTTAGACCCTTGGGACCCATAGCCTTTTTTTTTCATTTTATTTTATGGGTGGGAGTGGGGGGCATGCAGCCACCCCTACCCAAGCCTTTAAAAAAACCCTGGGGCTCCCATATCCTAGGGCCACTAGTTAAGAAAATAAGTTGAAGGGAGGGGGTGCGGCCTCCATCCCTGAGCATATTCCGTCCTGCTGACCCCATCCCCAGGGTCTGCATTTAATATAGGTGGGTGCTCTAGGTACCTACCCAGGGCACCCCCACACACTTGGGGGCCACAGGAGGTAGCTTAAGGGCCCTGCAGCCCCAGCCAGATCCCCACATGTAGTGGGAGCTGTCATTGCTCCTGCCCTCAGAGAGCAGCTACTTATGCTGCTCCCTCCCGGCAGGAGCAATCTCTTGATCCGTTTCCCTGCCCACATCAGTGCAGGCAGGGAAACAGATCAAAAGTCTGCTCCTAGCCTGTGGAGCCTTTTGAAAGCCCCCATCGACTGGGAGCAGACTCTGTTTGCTCCCGCATGGCAAGAGATTAACAAATTCTCCCACCATCAGAAGCAAATAAGTTTCCGGTGCGGGCAGGGAAACTGCCGTGTCCCAGGGGTGGGCTCTCCGGGACACATCATTTAAGCCAGCTCTGTGGGTGGGCTCCACGAGGCAATAGAAGAGTCGGAGGGGCGCAGCACAGCCCCTTTCATCAATTAATCAGCCCTGGGGGTGGAGTCCCCGGGGCCTTTGAAGGCTTGGGTGGGGGGGTGCTGCCCCCTCCGCTTTTCTGAACATTTTGGCCCAGCGGTGGGCTCCCCGGGGCACTGGCGTAACGGAAAGTGAGGGGGCCTCCCTGCACGGTACTTAGAGGGGCTCCCTCAGGGCTCAATCAGGAGCTCTCCGGCCAGAGTGCAGTGCCGGGGGGGCCTCTTGGAGCTAGGGCCCCCCCGCACCGCGTGGGCTGCGGGGGCCTGCGTTACGCCCCTGCCCCGGGGCATATGATGGCTTGGGGAGAGGTGCGACGCACCCACCTCCCCTTATAAAATGTGGCCCTGACATGGGCTCCTTGAGGTCTACAATGGCTTGGGAAGGAAGGCCTTCAGTCCCCCCTCTTCCCATATCAAATGCGATCTCAGGGGTGGCTTCCCCATGGCCTACAATGGCTCGGGGGGGGGAGGGGCATGCCCCCTTCTCTTATCGAATGAGGCCCCGGGGGTGGGCGCCCCAGTGCCTATAACTGAGCAACTGGAAATTTAAGACTGCCAAAGTGAACTATCTGAATAAAGCCCAATAACTAGTTGTAGACTGATGTCAATTAAACAATGCCTAGTACCAATTTGTGGGAGTTTTTGTGGTTTTGTTGAGAACCAGACCTGAGGGGTGATGGAAAAAATCTGAAACCAGCATCTGGGTCATAAGTAAAAGTAAACATTAGAAACAAACATATTCGTGTACTGTAGGTACTGTCACATTTGTATAGCCCTCTATAAACCTGACTAAGGCACAAGGCGGTGTTGGATGTAGTACGCCCTATGTTGAAAATATTGATTAAGGCGTTTGAGATTCAGAGACATGCTCCACACATGTTATGTTAAATTAACTTGTAAAGCGCATGTACACCCGACTGTCTCATGGCGCTGGAGTCCAGAGAATTCTGCAGCAGTGAGAGGATTAAATGAGTCATATGCCTGGAAAAACACATGGCACAGAAGGCATCACAGTGCCCAGGCATGCAATGTTGTAGAAAGAGAGTGTGAGGAAAACAGCCACATTTCCTGATTTGATATGTCATACTTTGGATCATGTTATTCTAACACTGGAGAGACCCATCTTTTTATTGCTTTCCAGTACTCAAGAGCTTTGTCAATTCTTAATTAAGCAGGCGTAGAGTTCCACAGTTTGGCTGAGTTAGTGGAGAGGAGGTTCCAGCAGTTTATAACTTTTTGTCTGCAGATACAGCCAGTAATGGGGCACACTGGGAGCACATTGGTCTGGTTTGACGGTAACTGGAGTTTTGTTAAAGGAAAGAAAGGTTCAGAGGAGAAGGAATACTGTCTATTCAGAGGGATTAGTTTCAAATGAATAGTGGTCCATACATAATATACAAATGTATATACCGACCCCTTATGGTCTTACCACTGCCAGCATCCATGTGTAAGGTTACCAATGAAAAGTGGAGGAGTAAGCATTACATTCATCATTCAGAGCATCTTCAAGGAAAGGTAGAGGTGACCCAATCACAGGGTTTCGGTGGTGCAGCCTCAGCCGCTGGAAGCTCGTGACCTGGCACTCTGCCTAGCATCGGGTTACTAGGTCACAATGACAGTCATCCCAGTATGCTTAGGGTGGGTACCACATATACTGGCTTTCCCTTCCCTGGTCCATCAAATGTAGGAGGGGGGGCAAGAAGGGAACATTTACAATGGCCCTCATGCTCAACAAGAATACCCCCTCTGTGTCATGGGTTTTAATTTCCATAAACAAACTCTGCCTTTGGGTAAAACAAATATATGTACTGACATGCCTAAGGGAACCAGTTATCACCAGCATCAGCATTCTACAGATATCAAGGGTACACTGGTCTGAATGGCTGGGCCACAGAGTCAGCTCTCCAAAGTACTTTCTGTCCAACGCATACATTCCATAAGCTTCAAGCATAATACATGGTTTCTAGCCACCTTCCTGCTGTAGGATACACCCCTTGACTGCAATGAAGTGCACCCCCACTGGTTACATTTCTGCTGTTGTGTATCAATGATATAATGTCTTCATCTTCATCCCCAGCTCCTAGGCGAGGAAGAGCAGGTGACCTTATATTGCATCTTGTGGACTAGAACGCCTCATGACTCAAGGTGAAGTTATTCTGCTGGCCACATGTTCCTGAATCTATAAACTCTTGCAAAGGGATTCATATCCTAGCAGGCTTAGGGGCATGTGACTTAAAGTAGGCTTCTCTCCTCTATGGAATGTGTCCCTCCCTGCCCAAGGCATCTTGTTGTGCTATCCATTCATGGCAGCCCTCCAGATGTAAGTAGGAGATTCCTGATTGATTTTCAAACTATGAATTAATATTTTAGCTTTCTCCCATTGAAACCTCCTCCCCACCAATGCAAGCTAATGGGGAAATAAATGTCCTTCGAACCGTTAAGACAGGAGTGTTGCATCCCAAAGTGTGGCCTGGACCACCAGAGCCTATGGTCTGTCAAGCTCCAGGACCAGAATATTATTCAAGGGAGTGGACTGCTTTGACAGGGTGAGATGCAGCCATCTTTAAGAGCTACTGGCGTTTATGTTATGAGGGTGCACCACCTCATCAGGACCAGTCACTGTGCACGTAATCCCAGTGTTGCATGGAAATCATCCTGGAATTTAGTATGTGCTTGATTGATTCAGCGGAACCCTATTGTAGTACACATTCACCTGAAAGTTTGAGTGAGTGTTGATGCAACTTATACCTCTTTGAGATGCCATCTGGGACTCTGTCTCCTGCACTTGGAGAGCAACAGTTCATCTTGCCCCTGGAACTTGTGAGTGGAATGGAAGAGCAGTCGCTCTAGGGCCAACCGCGGACATCCAAATACCATCTTCCTCGTATATGTCAGGTTGCTATGGAGTCTGTGCTTTCTAAGGCAGTTGGGTAGATAAACCATTGGAATACTGAATCCATTACACAGATATGTGTGTGTATCCTGAAGGTCATAGGCTTCGTAGTTATTCCTTTTGGGGTAGTCAAAATAATTAAAAAGTGACCAGAGGGTAGTACTACCTACTTAGTGTCTGTTGCCAGATCTGCAGCTGCATCATGTTCCTGATGGATTGGTGAGGATTTGGAATGAACATTGGTATATTCCATCTGCGTACTATGGCTCTCTACTGTTGTTCATGGGAGTCGCTTTTATTAAAGTGACTGGGATGCTCCAATGAAGCTGTGGCAACCCATCGTAAAGGGGCTGAATTATCTGCACACAGCAGCAGGCTGCACCTCCTATGTTTTCATAGTTACTGCAAAGATGTTGCTACCCATGACATCTATGATGTTTGTACATTAAAATATTATGACCCGTAAACATCGATGTAGTACATAAATAAGGGGCTATCTATAATATAAACAATAATGTGTAAACTGTATCCTCTAATGAGATATAAGTTGTATTAGCTCTTCGCCCAATTGTTTTGTTTCCACTTTGTTAGCTGTGCCTTAACTGGCCACTATGGTGTGGTTGTAGGGGTTATGCGATTTCAATGTTGACCCTGGGTCTACTCATCCCGGGAGAAATCTGTTGATTAAAATTCTTTTGACCTCCTTTTTTAAAGCAATGGTTGATGGGCTCAGCTCTATATCCGGTGGCAGACAGTTCCATATTCTGGGAGCCGAACCAGGAAAAGTGCAAGCATGGGTCTTTGCCTTTTGGAAGCTCGTTGGTTCTAGCAGGAGGGAGCTTGTGCTCCTTAGAAAGCGACTACCGCCTGAGATATTGGGCTAGGTACTCAGGTTCTCATAGCGCAGGGCATTGCAAACCTGGCATGTTATCTTAAGAAAGATCCTTGTGTCGAAAGGGAGCAATTGGAGAGACTTGACTGAGGGTGTGATATGGTAGAAATGTCTTGTTTTCCTCGTTACCAGTCTTGCTGCGGCATTGAGGGTTGTTTTAGTGGAGCCAGTCGTGTGTTTGGTACTTCAGTTAGAGTAGTATTCCCATAGTCTAGTCTAAATATGGCTAGGGATTCGACTGCTACAGTGAAGTCTCTTGTCGGGTTGAAGGGTTTCACCTTCTTTAGAAGTCTGAGTTGGAGAAATGCACTGCATTTGGATGAACTGATGAGGGCTTGCAGATTTAAGTCAAGGGCGATCCTCAGGGATTTTGTTGATTCGACAATGACAGATTTGCTTTTGAGTGCATCCTGGTGGGAGCTTTTTTTCCAGAGTATCACTGAGATGGATAATATCCTCCATGCAGGATACCTTTAGGTATAGTTGAATGTCATCCGCATACACGTGGTAGGCAAGGCTAGCTTGTTTTGTGATCTCCATCAGCGGTTCCATGTACAAGCTGAATACCGTTGGGGAGATGGCGGAATCTTGAGGGACTCCAAGATGAACCTCGGACGAGTTAGAAAGTGAGCTCGACAATTCGATACATTGTGACCGATTTTGTAGGTAAGAGGTTAACCATTTTAGTATGTTTACGGACAGCGGCATTCTGCATTCCAGGACGTCTAGAAGACTGCCTGGTTGACCGCATCGAACACCGAGTAAGATCGAGGAGGATGATTAGGCATGGGTTGTTCCGGTCCATAACTTTGAGTGAGCAGTCTATGATGTGTAGAGGTTGTCTGTGTCCTGTCTAAAACCAGTTTGGAAGTCGTTCATCAAGTTGAAATCTCTAATGTGCTGGCAAAGATGGCTGTGTACACATTTCTCCAGTATGTTTTCCAGTATGTTAGGGATGGCACGAGGAAGAGAGTAATGGAAGTAAAGAACGTAAACAATGGCTGATAGTGGCTGATAATGGTATATTCGACCAGAACTACACTGTTATAAGTTTGGATAAATGGTGCTCATTATTAACATAATGCTTGTTACTGCTCCTAATCTTGTCCACATGTTGAACCATAAAAATAATTCAGGGTTGAGCCGCCAATGGCACAAAGGGCAATTAGACCAGGTAATCTTTGTTTAAACAAGGCTTGTTGGATGCATATCATTCATGTTTGCTTTAACTTTATGAATATTGTATTGCCTTTATACCTATTTTCTGTTCCCTATTATAAATAGATTAAGTGAGACAAGGGTAGGTTGATGACCAGAGGAATGGTATTTATTGTGGTTTTATGTGGCTTTCCTTACAATACACACTCAATCTCTACTTTTTCAACCTTTATTTCCCTCTATTACTCAACAGAGGAAAGGAGTATTGGTTCATGACCAGTCCCAAGGAGATCCTGTTACTCCTTTTATTTTTAAGTTTAAGAAAAGGTTTATTGAAAAGACTAATATGGTCATAAGAACAATACTTCGTATATGTGGCTATTTGTTCATGCATAGATACATAAAGGTACAGTAAAGAATAATAATAATACATAATATCCACTAAAATGGTAAAAGGTTAATTTATAAAATAGTATGAAAACAAAGGTTCACAGAAATCTTAAATAACAATATATGTCAAAGACACACAATTTAAAATAAAAAAAATACATTATAGAAAATGAAAAATGAAGCATAATTATAGACAAACAATAGGAGGCTTGATAACTTCTTGTTGTGAGGGAGCGGGTAAAGAAGTTTTCTTGAACAACAAGGAAACCTAGGGGTCTCTACAGGAAAATGTCATGGAAATTCCTTTTTAACTCACCCGACGCCTAGCATAGTACATCAAGGTAGCGTCAAGACTAAATAGTGCTGACAAAAGAAAAAATCTTAAACACGGGGCCACCAGTGATTGTAGATCGAAAACCTTTTATAGGATTCCCATCAAAGACTTGTGATGATCAATGTTATCATTTGGTCGTCCTTAGGGTCGTGTGTCTCTAGATCATTGAGACATTGATCGTACCCTATGGTGGGTTAGGGTTCCGACCCGCAATCACTGTTGGACCATGTGATATTGATCTGATAATCTAGTGCAGTGCAAAAAATAATAAAAGTGGTGAATTAAAATAGGATAGAGGACCAAAAGGAGGAATTTTCATTAGGGAAGGCCTCTTCCTGTTAAAAACAAGAACAGCGCAATATCATAGCAGTTTAACCAAATATCTGCATGGGGGCCAACATGTTTTTGCCTAGTGGGGAAAAAGGGACCCAGGCTTTCTTCAGGGCCTCTGTTCTAAATAGTAATGCTACTGCATGTAGTGCAAATAATGTGCCAACGCAAAATAGAAAAAACAATCGTGAGTGTCAATCTATAACGGCAAAGGATATATTTTCCGTCATCTGTTAAATCTCCTCGGTGACACCTGGTGTGTTTGTTACATCTACAATAGAAAAATCACACAGTGACCCCGCTGTAAAGATTAATTGTAAAAGATCACATGTCCAGAATATTACACTGTAAGGACAGTATCTACTCACCCAGTGTGCCCGGGGATCAGACCTCACCTCTTCTGGACCTGGCTCAGGAACTGTGAGACCCCGTTCTGTAGAAGTAAGACAACCTGACCTTAAATACAGCAGAGAGAATGAGCCTATCCTGCTCTGTCATGTATATGCCTAGCCCAGGTTATCACGCAGCTTACTCCCAGAGACAACTACCTATCATAGTCCCGTCAACATGGATCAGTCCACCAGAACCGGCACCCATTCCTTACAGTGTAGCAGCTTGTAACTAAATTCTGAAGGCCATAGCTATATCTTAATTGAATAGCCCTTTTCACTGGGCATCTAGCAGTAAACATACTCAGACAACCACTAGCTAGATTTACCTGCTGTAAAGGATGTTGGCAACAGGGTCTGTTTAAAACCACACAATGTGGGAGACAGATGAATTGCTTACCTGTCTGTCGTTGCCTCTGGCCGGTACTGAGTCAGGGGGAGGCAACGAACAGGACAGGTATAGCCTTTAAGAATGGTCGGAAGCATCCATAGGCAGCCAATCAGCGTAGGTTGCATATCGAAGAAACTCTTCGTTTAATAATAGTAAGGAAAACGATATAGTAAAGAGAGCAACCCTACCTGAAATTCCATATAGTTTGCCCTCGCGTCCGAAGATAATTTTTAAAAAACGAAGGAAAACAACTCAGCAGAGCCGGTATCTCGGGCTCTCCAACAAACGCGTCCTCTCGCGATACTACCAGAACTACAGAATGACGTCATTTCCTGGACGTCTGTAGTTCTGTTAGTCGCGGCGGCGCAAGTCCCAAGGACACAGCATGTCCGTACGTACCAAAGCTTAAAATCCTATCTTTACATTGCAAAGCTGTCAGAACCCAGGGAGTGAGTCGCGCATCTAGAGCAAAATATTTGCTCTCGCTACGCATCTATAAAGAACTACAGAGTGACGTCACGTCCGTGATTATAATAGTCCCAAAGCTACGGCAGGCAATGTGCCAACAACATATCATAGGGATCACGATATGTGAGAGCAGAGGTCAACAAAGAAAAAGGCAATGGTCATGACCAGCAACTGCGTGGTCCCACAGCAAACAGACACATCAAGATCAAATAGACTCACCAGTTGTAAACGACCGGGAAAATGACAACACAGTTTGGTCATCTATAAGCCAAGCCGTCCATGAAGAGCAGGGGTGGCATGCTGGTTCTATATAGAGCATATACTAGAAAGCAATCAAACAAGGGTGAATGTATGCAAACTATGTACTGGCCCGTTACTATTAACAAAACCCAACCTCTATCTGCAGCCAGGGTGGCTAGATATCTCAGTCCATGGTAAATTAAATTCAACCAGAAGTCATCAAAAGTGTTTCCTTACAAAGATGGAATTACTGGAGGCTAAACCAAGGTATCTCATCATTCAGCCCTCGAATGTCAGTATGTAATTTGTAAATCCATTTTTGTTCCTTGATGAATAGAAATCTCGATAAATCACTAATGTGGGTGGGACTGAACGGTTTTTCAAGGACCGTCCAAGTGAAGTCTGATTCATCATGGTTCAGCTGTATGAAATTTTTAGTCAATTTGGAAACACTTTTTTTTACACCGAAAGGTGCTTTTATGTTCCAGCATTCGAGTGTGGACCTTTCTAGTGGTCATCCCGATGTAGCTATCATTGCATGGGCAAGTCAGTGGGTAGATAAGATCGGTACTATTACAATTAGTGAATTGTTTTAACTCCCATGGCCGGGTGGTACCAATATCAATACTAGTTGTCTTACATGTCTGAGGACATACCGAGCAAGCCCCACACGGGTGATGTCCAGTCACTGCTGGAAGGTCCCATAGTGTCCCAATCTCTCTTCTAGGTGACTCTTTGGGGCGCGTATGTACTAGTTGGTCACGTAAGTTGCTTGAACGTTTAAAAGCGAATAATGGATATTCGATTTTATCGTTGGTACAGTTCAAGATACGCCAATGTCTTCTGATGGTGTTTTGGACACAGTTGGACCTGCTGTTAAATGTGCTTACAAATGTAAGGCGGTCCAAGGGAGGTTTGGCAATCCGGGGCTCAAGGAGTGCCTCGCGGTTATTGTTTGTAGCTCGCTTGAGGGAGCGCTTGATAAGTGCTTTGGGGTAATGTCTATCTACCAGTTGATCTGACAAGTTAGCTGCGTGTTGTGCAAAAGTCTCCAGAGTGGAACAGTTCCGCCGCAGGCGGAGGAACTGACCAAACGGTAAGTTGTCACGCAAAGATTTGGGGTGCTGGCTCTCGTACAATAGAAGCGAGTTCCTTGCCATCGGCTTACGGAAGAGTTCACTTTCCAAACCAGTAGGGGTAACATAAATGGAAAGATCCAGGAATGAAATCTTCTCTTTACTGGTCTCAATGGTGAAACGCAGAAATCTGTTCTGAGAGTTTAGCCACTTATGAAAGCAGAGGACTGAGTCTAGGTCGCCTCTCCATACCACCAGCACATCGTCAATATAGCGCTGCCACCATACTATACATGTGAAAAAGGGGTTGGATGTTGTTAACACGGTTGACTGTTCAAACATGTGAACATACAGATTAGCCAGGGAAGGAGCAAAAATGCTCCCCATGCTAGTCCCTGAGGTCTGGAGGTGGATCGTGTCTTCAAACCCGAAGTAAGTGTCCTTCATGGCAATAGTTGCTAGGGCAATTATAAAGGGGACTGGAGTAATAGAGTCGAGATCTTGCCCTTCCAGGATGGACCTGATAGTATCCAAGGTCTCACCCTTGGATACTATCAGGCACAAATATGGTGACAATCACAGAGAGATGCTGCAACATGCACCTCCAGACAACAAAGTGGAGTGGTGTGGCTCACTGGTTAGAGACGGCAGACCCGGAAGCAGGGGTCGGCCCGGGACCAGGGTTCGATTCCAGACGCGGCAGGGTCTTGGGCCAAGGTCAGCGGACTCGATAATTCTCGCCTCGGTGCCTACATTAACCATAGGTCCCAATCAGCAACTCTGGGCAATAGCTTGCTTAATCTCCACTAACGGCCCCATCAGCGCCGGGGATGCTTGTCTTCACCTTGGAGATGCCCAGGAGGGACCATCTCACAGGGAAAAACTAGGATGGGTTCCCCAGCGGTATACAGCGCCGGGACGCCCCTTTGCTTGGGCAGCTGTGCACTTTACATGTATAGGACATTAACATTTAACATTTATAAGGATTCGACATCCATAGAGACCAGATAGTCTGTCTCCTGATGGTACTCTATCGTTGGAATTGCCCTCAAAACATCTGAAGTTTTCTTCACAGTATAATCTAGAAATTGTATGAAAGGGCTCCAAAGGTTAGAACATTTAGTAGCAAGAGAGATAGGATGAACGCGTGCTGTATCAAGGCGATGAGTGTGACATACAGCAAGAACCTATTACTCCCGGCGGGTATTCTATTTATTCCATAGCCCTTTAGAGCACATGGGTCACTCTCTGGTCTCCAAAGATTTAGGTTGTTGCTAATTATGCCATTTGGACACTCCTGATGTACAGGCAGAACTAGGAGTTCCTCTCACCGGAAAGTAAGAAGGAGTAGGCTTCAGTAGATGGCACTTACCCACCACACTTTCCCTCATCCCCATTGGTCCTCTTGCCTTAAAAAACAGGAGGCTTCACCGGATGGTCCTGGTCCCCTGGACACCTCTTCCGACCCCTGTTCTTAGCACCCCTCCGTCCCCAGTGGTCATTTTGCCTAAAAGTAAGAAGACTTCACTGGATGGTCCTGAGCTCCAGGACATCGCCTGCTACCCCTACTGATGAGGAAATTCCTCCCTTTAATATCTCTCCAACACAAAAAAATCATAGTTCAAGCCCTGATAGGCTCACGGCTTGACTATGCAAATGCCCTCTACCTAGGCCTTCCCAAATATCTTTTAGCTCGTTTGCAGGTTGTGCAAAACTCGGCCGCTAGAGCTATCTTTGGTCTGCCGCGTAGGGCTCATGCGTCAGAGCTGCTGGAGAAATTGCATTGGCTTCCAATTGCCAAGAGAGTCACCTTTAAGATCTTGACTCTGGCATTCAAGGCACTTCACCATATCGGCCCTAAGTACCTCCGGAAACGGATGGCCTTTTATGTTCCAAAGAGAGCCTTGAGGTCTGCACAACAAGCTAAAGCCACTGTCCCCATAATTAAGCGTGCCCGTACTGGAGGCCGCTCTTTTCGTTATCTGGCCCCTTGCTACTGGAATAGGCTTCCTATTGCCCTGCGATCGACGTCCACCTTGTTTGCTTTCCGTAAACATCTGAAGACGTGGCTTTTCACCCAGTAACATCGTTGCCATCTGTGTAGAGCACTGTGTTATGTACTGACCTTTTTCTCTCTTTGCCAAAGCGCCGGGACACTCTTGTGAGTAGCCGTGCGCTATAAAAGAGCTTTTTAACATAACATAACATAACCCTCATATACCCCTGTTCCTACCAACCCCTTCTCTTGCCTCAAAGTAAGCAGGAAGATTCACTGGATGGGCTGTTCCTAGGACATCTCCTTCTACCACTCCTCTCAAATGGCCCTCTTGTCTGAAAGTAAGGAGAAAACTTCAGAGGATTGCCTTGGCCCCCATAATATCCTGAGTCTCTGGCCAGGAGGTTTATAAAAGGGAGATAGCTATTATCTCCTTCTAATATCCCTTGTCAGGGAGAGGCACATTTCCTATTTGGGGCAAGTGGATTACTGCCCCCCCCCGTAAAAGAGGACCTGACCTCCTTATGGGGTTGGCTTTCAACACGGAAAGAGCCTGAATCAGTCTGTCACGGTCCGTATGGGCTTTCTTGACGATAATCAGGACTCGAGAGTGGAGCCATCACCCCTTTTTGCCAAGCAGCTGGAATCTCCCCGATGTGGGCTTAGGTGATGATTAGTTGTGAGGAGAGCAGTAAGGGTTGGCAGCTCCATCCCTAGCCAAGAACGATAGACGGGTGAGCTCTACTACAGTGGGTATGGAACACTCCACCGTCCTAGAAGGCCACGCTACTATGCACAATGCAAAGTGGAACAGGTGACCCATCAGGAGTCAACAGACTCACAATGGAAGAAGCTGGGTTGGGAGATGGTGGTTCAAATGTACATACAGAGGATTTAATGTATGTTGTTAATCCGTTAGTCTATAAGCACCTGTGTGTACACACAAAATCCCCCAACATGGGATGCATATATGTCAATTTATTCATGTAATATTTTCGCCTGGCATTGTCTTTTTGTGAATGACTATGACATTTGCTATTTTGTTACAGAGATGTGTTATGCAGATTGCTATTCAATAAAAGTAATTCAGACTGACACAACTACAAGCCAATGAAGATTATATACATGATATTTATCCGATGATCATGGTGGTTTATAAGGTAGCTCCCCTCTCTTTAGAGTTGGGTGAACTGTCATATGTATGTCGGCTCAGCCTCTAATGGTTCTACCGGTGGTCAATGACCAGTTGGATATTCACACTACTGAACACAGACAGTCTAATGTCTTTTTTCTATTTAGGACCACTAGAGAAAGCTTAGGACCACTAGAGAAAGCACAGTGGCCCAATCAGGACAAAAAATAGATAATCAGTGCCACAGCCAGTAGCTACCTTTTTAAAAATATCTATTGGCTTTTCCAATGCTTTTTGCAGATGCTATAAAGCATCTGAGTAAAAAAAAAACAAGCATTGGCATAGCCAATAGGTCTCGCCTTTGGGACCGTATAAGTATTTAGCTCCCTTGAGTTCGGCACCTGATGTGGTGGCACCTGTCGGACATTCCTAAAGCCAGCCTTGATCTTAGTACAGAGACAATTTGCACCCAAGAGAAGAGTTTGGCCTACAGGTTGACCACTGCATAATTTTGCATAATTATACCAACTGTAAGTAACTGCTGATCTGTCAAATGTATTTTGGGCTTTCAATCTGCAACTCAGTGCATTTTAGGTAATACACAGTTAAGTGACCCCTTTTCCTGTGAGATGTAAAGCTTCAACAGCACCTAAAAAAAAAATACCACTTTTGTGTCTTTGTATGTACAAAATATGTAAACTTGATATCTATTAAAATGTGAGAATTTTTATTTTCGATCTTCATTGTACTGGAATTTTAGAACTCCCTGCCATTTCATTGTGTTAGACTTAAATCATGCCTCTCATATTGGCTATTGCAGTAAGATAGTACATTTATTGTGAGTACCAACACTTTTCAGGAGTAGACAGGTAGTGTAAATAGTGGGTCCCTGCACTTCTCAGCACTGCTGGATACATTTGATGGGGAGTGCCTCTGTGCCTGCACTTCTCAGGAGCAAACGGAAACTCGAAATAGTTAGTACCTGCACTTCTATATTTCAGCTTCAAGCACTGGTCTGAGAAGAGCGTGTGATATATGGTTCTGTGGTTATACGTGTGAGGCCTTGAATGGGTGGGCGGGCGGGCGGCAGAGATGTTTCTATAAAGGGGATATTATCTAACGCTCGCACTCAGTGCCCAGAGGCGTTGGTAGCTGACTCAGTGCAGACACAGACAGCGAGGCCTCCACACTCAGTTGTATGACCGTATTTTGCTGCAAGAAATGAAGTCAGGAACCACGCACATAATGTGTTCATTTCCCTACAAGGTCGTCGACACGCTTCATTGACAGTATTACATTGCTAATGGAACTGGGTAAAGGTGCTTGGATGTTTCCATCAGAGCTACCAACAGATCACTTAACAAATACCATTTTAAATGACTGAATGCTTTATATGTTATGGTGACAAAACAGCTAAATAGTTGTTGATGTTTACACGTTCGATTCATGCCGCAGGAACTCCAATCCCAACAATAAAAACAAGCGTGGTGCGTGCGCACTGCAAGGAATGTGAGGTATGCAGCTGGCACCTGGCCGCGCTGCTGCTCGCTCCCAAGCTCCCTAGGCCAGGGGAGAGAGAAGGCGGGACATGGACCTGCCTTTTGCCAATTGAGTGCTGTCTTTCTTAGAAAGACGCATGCAAAGGCCAACAGCGTGTGAGCAAAAAAAAAAAGCGCACATGGGTGTGGTCCGAGTTGAAGCTTTGTAGAGGAGCGCATGCGCGCTTGCTCAGGCGAGACCTAAAAACACAAGAAAATGTCACGTACAAGTTAGTGCGTAAGCGTCATGTGGCCACATCATACAGTAGGCACAAGTATGTGTAATGACATATACACGAACATGCACCACGACACATACACGAGCATACTGAATGGCACCGGTGCCATTTTATTTTTTTTCATATTCGCTGACCCAAGATGGCAGACCCACTTGTGGGCATAAAATGAAACAAATAATTTTAATTTACACTAAAGAGCATTTTTGAAAGCTGAGCTGTCCTGTATCCCTACCTTCTTATGAAAAGATCCCTGAAACAAGCATGGTATTACAATAGGGATTCACTTCCAACAATTTGGCATGTATAACTACGTTTGGTACAGAATCCAATATTTTATTTAAAAAAAGATAAAAAACGGCATCTTTTATGCTCAGAAACATTTACTCTAGAAAAAGCTATGGTTTTCTTCAGAAAAGCCAGAAACCTAAGAGATAGATTGGTAAAGGCACATCTAGAAACCCAAACAACTACAATGACCCAACTATGAGGACCTGACCCAGTTATCGGACACCATCCATGCAGGAATTGTAAAGCATGTGCCACTACCAGTATTGTTAAAAAGTGTAACCTGAATGGAAAAGTGTGGCAACTCAGGCATTTCTCTAATTGTGCCTCAAAGAATGTAGGGGCATATCAACAAGGCGGCGATAAAAAATTATCGCCGCTTTTGGCCAAAAAGCGGCGATAATTTTATCGGTGTATTAGCAAGGTCACACTACCACGTGAATCCTTGCTTTAGCGCCCTTTCCTGTAAAGCCCACCTTTGCCTCTCTAATGAGATGCAAAGTGGGCATTCCAGCTCACAATAACTGTAGAAATGTCGCTAACCGACATTTCTCCAACTATCAATGGGCACGCTAACAAGCATAGCGATAAGAAAAGTAGCGCTAACCTTGGTTATTGCTACTTTCCTTACGCCTCCTTTTCCTTTGACTAAACAATGTTAGTCAATGGGTGGTGGATTATAGGGCTGAGACCACCCAGCCCTATCAACAAGGATATCTCCGTTTTCCATGGAACATCGCTGGAAAACCAGCAAAGTTCCATGGAAACATCGCTATCTCAGGAATAATTATCGCCATTGCGATATCAGGCAATAAAATTCCCCACGCTAAGGGCGGCCAGCGATAATTATCGCTGCCACTTGTTGATATGCCCCGTAATTTATTGCACTGAATATCCTTGTACCTTCAAAAATATTGGAAAACAACTCATGAGGTTCGCCATCGCATTCTACAACACCAATCTAGAATTCAATGTAATGTCCAAAATGCTCCTTCCGTTGACCATTAGCGACACTTTGGTCGCGCTACAAATGTACTTGATATGATCGCTAAATCCAAGAGAAGACATGATGTGGATCAGTTGCTCACATCAAAGTGGAACAGAAGGACCTGGCAAGGTAACACAGTTAAGAAAGGCCTCAACCAACAGGTCAAATGGTACACTTTAGCCACTCTTTAAGTTGTTCCATTGTATGATGGGTGTGGTCATACTTCTTTTTGGGGGATGTCTGACTTACGTTTCTTTCAAGGTACATTGATGAGCTGGCCCTTCTACATGATGGCGCCCAATCCTCTGTTAGCAATTTTTTGAGTAATGTTTTTAATAATGACTGTAGGACTTGTAGGTGTTCAGATGACTGTTATGGGTCCTGTAGTGTTTCGCTGGCAGTTATGCGCCGCACACGCACACACAATTACGGGCTATACAGCGGGTATTGATTGGTGGCCAGCTACCAACTAAACTCACGCCGTATGTCAGTCCAGCCATTATACATGCGTGCGGAGGGTCCCAACTGGTTTCTCCGCTCACAGTGACCACTACGATGACGACTGAATATATGCAAACATTAAGCCGATTCAGAGTTCACTGACTAAAGTCCATTATAACATTATACTCATGGAACATTCTTACTTGGTTGCAGGTCACAGGTACTCGTCCTACAGCAACTTGCTTGACAGTCATCGTCGGTCAACAAGGCACAAAGCCTTCGTACCATTGGGAAGGCTTTGGATGAGACCACAGTTCATATTGACCTTGGCTGCTTCGCATTGAGGGTGTTGGCGAAAATGCTGGCGGATCACCGCTTCTTCCGATTCTGGAGGCAGGGGCTTCCGGCTCTGAGCAGTGGGAGGTGCTGAGGGAAGGCATCGCACCTAGATCTTCTGCTGTTTCAAGTGAGGACTCATCATTTTCTCCACTGACCCGTGGGGTGTTTGTTCTGTCCTCTTCACATGGCAAACTAGCCACTGGACATTCCTCAATGTCGTCTTCGGGGACGTCCTTGAATTGAGAGATGTTGCGGGTTACACTTTCTTGGTCTTTTCGAACAGTTACTTTGGCACCTTTGACTTCGACTACTGTCCACAGGTCTAGTTCAAACAGTAATCGGAATTTCCCTCCAGGGTGGCGTCTTCGTTTTTATGGTTTTTTTCTGGAGTCCGACTGATTTGGGGGGTTGGGTGTTTCCTCCCACACAGGGTGATGTGGGATAGCATTAGTCACAGTGACTCTGAGCAAATGTAACTCTAGGGACCCTAGTCCCTGGTACGATGGCTCCTTACGTACATTAAAAAGTGCGTGCAGACGCGCTGAAAGAGAATGGCGGAAAGCCTATGACATTAGTAAAAAAGTGTCATATCTTGCCACTATTAAATCCTACCACCGTGCTGTCTGCAGAGCTCGTGCGGCATTTTACTCTCTTGAGTTCCGCAATAGCTCTAACCCTTCCAAATCCATTTTTAAGGCTCTTAAAGATCTGATGGCAAAAAAGGCCCCTATTAACGAGACTGGTTCGATTTCACAATGTGAGGCCTTGGCGAGCTTCTTCTTTGAGAAGGTCCAAGACATCTACCGTACCTTTCCTACTTCCACATTGTATACCGGACCGTCCCTTCGTCCCGAGGAATGTATGGTCTTGCATACCTTTCCTTGCTTATTGCCTGAGAGCTTTAATCAACTGGCCCAACATACTAAGTCTGGCTCTCCGGCAGATCCGTTGAGACCGGCTCTATTCAGGGACCCGTCATCTTTTGATTTTCTACCGGTGCGCTCTCGGATTAACCTTTCGCTTGCTACTGGCATGGTCCCCGCCAAGTGGAAGCATGCGGTGGTCACGCCCATTCTGAAGAAGCCTGGTTTAGATCCTCTTAAACCTGCGAACCACCGTCCGATATCGCTTCTCCCGTGGCCGGCGAAAGTAGCGGAGGCACATGTGAACAGGGCCCTTTCTGACCACCTTTTGCAGGCAAATATTTTAGACCCCACGCAGAATGGTTTCCGTGCTGACCACAGCACGGAGACAGCCCTTCTTTACATGGTGGAACATCTGCGCATGGTGTTAGATTCGGCTCACAAAATTCTTCTCCAGCGCCTGGAAGAAGCTGGTATCACAGGGATTGCCCTCCAGTGGTTCCGTTCTTTTCTTGCCGACCGATCTTTTTGCGTAGCTATTCCACCCCACCAGTCCAAATTCCATCCGCTGGACCAGGGGGTTCCCCAGGGATCCTCCCTGAGCCCCACGTTATTTAATCTGTACGTCAGGCCGTTGGCTGATGTCGTCAAGCAGTGGGGCTTGAGTATGGTCTCATACGCTGACGACACTCAGCTGGCGGTCACGCTCAGCGGGGACTCTGACTTGGATGCCCCTAGGTTCCAGAATGGACTGAGGGCGCTTGTCAGCTGGATGAATTCCAACTGCCTCCAGCTGAACACAAAAAAAACTGAGATAATGATCATCGGCAAGCAATCGGAACTATGGGGTGACATATGGTGGCCTCCGGAACTTGGGCCTACCCCGACTCCGGTAATGGAGACAAAAAATCTTGGGGTGTGGCTAGATCCCGCCCTTAGCTTTGTCTCCCATACTAAGAGAACTGCCGCCTGCTGTTTTGGCATTCTGCGAGGATTAAGACCAGCCCTGAAATTCTTTGACGCCTCGACCAGGCAGCTGGTGTTGCAGGCGACGGTGATCTCTCGGCTTGACTACGCCAGTTCCCTCTTGGTAGGGGTGAACCAGGACGAAATTGCACGTTTGCAACGTGTTCAGAACGCGGCAGCCAGAGCTGTGGTGGGTCTGCCCAGGTTCTGTTCCGCTGCCAACACTTTGCGTTCCCTCCACTGGCTTCCAGTCAAGCAGAGGATTCAATTTAAAGTGCTTTGCCTGTCCTACAAAATTCTTAAGGGCTCTTCTGCCCCGATTCTCATGAATCTTTTGACGCCGTATGTCCCTGTTCGCCCTTTGAGATCTTTAGGTCAGGATCTAGCAGTGGTCCCTCGGTTTAAGCTTAGCGGAGCTGGAGGCCGCTCATTTCGAGTTCGGGCTGCGGCCCTGTGGAACTCTCTTCCTTTAAAGATACGCGCGCTTGATAATCTCTTTTCATTCCGTAGGGCCATCAAGACTTTTTTATTTCTTTGAGCCTGTTTGCTTCCTAGTCTGTTGCCTTCTTAGTTGTGTTGTGTTGTGTTAGCTACCTTGTCAAGCGCCAGGACGCTCCTTCGCTTGAGCAGCTGTGCGCGTTACAAATTCTCATAACATAACATAACAGTTCGACCAAAACATAACTTGCTCGAAAAAATGCCAGTGGTGCAGTGCGGGATAAGCCGATATTCACGTAGGAATTGGTGCAAACCTTGTTCCAGGTTCCGGTTTTCTGCTAGAGCAATCTGCATCGTCTTGTTGAGGGTTCTCATTAGGCGCTCTACTTCGCCATTGGCTTGGGGCTACCGCGGGATTATCTGGTGGTGTTTGACATTGTGGGACGCTAGATAGTCTGAATTCCGCTCTGGTAAATGGCGGGCCATTGTCAGTACGAATCTCTTTGAAGAGTCTGTGTGTTGCCATGAGCTTTTTCAAGCTTTGGTATTACTTCAGCCGCAGACGTTGTAGATATGATTTCTACTTTGTGGTACTGTGAAAAGTCATCCATTACGTCTAGCATGTGTTTCCCTCCAGGGACCCTGCCGAAATTCGCTCCTACCCTCTCCCACGGGTTGCCGGGAGCAGCTTCCATAATGAAGGGCGCGGGTCTATCCGGCGGACTAGTCGCTAGGCAGGCGGGACAGTGCCTCACAACATTCTCTATCTTTTGGTCTAGGCTGGTAAACCGGACCTTGCTTCGAAGTCGGTTCTTGGATTTGACAATCCCTTGGTGAGCTCCGTGCGCTAAGAGAGCAGCTTTATGAGTCAGGCCTTCGGGTAGCACGAGGTGTGTAAAAAAATTGTGCAAATCCTCGCTGGTGTTAAGACCGTTTGGCCTCTTGGTGTCTCCTAACATGATAAAACTCTGATTCCAGCGGCCTTCATTTTTTCTCTCGATTGCCACCTCTATTAGATTTTGGTACAGAACCTATAACATAATAGCTAAGGTCATTAAGGTTGTTATTATGAACCAGTTTACGGTGTCGTGCCACAGGGTAGTTAAGATCAGAATTAACTACTGCTAGTAGACGCTGAAGGATTCTGTTTAACAACTTGCAATTTGGTACTTCCCACATATTGTAAATGAAACGTGCATTCCAATATATACCCAGCATAGTCTGTTCTACAGGTAAACTGGCCCTGAATTTTAGTGGGTTGCGTGTTAAAAGCAGTAGTATACTCGGTGGTGTTTTTACCAAATTTGCAAGCAAGGTACGAGCTACATTTAAAAAACCTTGTCTAGTTGGTAACAAATTCTTGATGGTAGTCACCTCTGGGCTAGTTTTGACAAGTGCATCTCTCATTGATGGTGCTCTTCTAAAAGTGAGAGACGGGAGCTCAGGCTGTATTCCTGCTGTAGCTCCTCAAACGACTGAGGTGCACAATTTCACCATACGTCTCCTAACTTTTCTATTTCCATTGATTACCAGCTCCTGAAGCCACTCAATGTCGTCACTTCTTTTAACTGGTTCCCCACTCACAAAGGTGTCATCCTTGTTAACCAGCCCCGCCATCCCAATATTTTGTTTGCTTCCTTCCAACATGCCACTTCTGTTGCCGTGTAACTAGGACATGTGGGGCACCGCTTCTGGCCTAGATAATTGATTTGCAACTCACTCCTACCATTGCTTCTCTGCCCAATGTATAGGCAGGCTCATTTCTATGCATGAACACCCAGTCGTTTATGACTAGGGCTCCAAGGTTTCCATTTTTACTGATTTCTACTGATAAATACAGACCGAAAACAATTTTTTTCATGTCTGTATTTATTTTTAAATACAGAACAATACGGAAAATATGTCTTCTTTGGATTTTTTTTTTTTACTGTCAATCATGAGTGCCAGGTCAGTAGGTGTACAGATTGAGAGGTAGGGGAGATTAAAAAAGACAATAAATCTAATTAAGCTTAATTGAGTGCAGTCTACAGTTATTCGTGCTATTCTACAATGCAAGTGTTTTCACATAACGCTATTGCACTGTATACTGCTGAAACATTTTGGACATTCAAATGTGAATGTACATTTATCAGTCAAATAAATGTGGAAAAATACCCATGGCAGCTTCATTTATACAGAAAACACAGAAATGTATAAATATAGACAAAATTAGCAAAAAATAAATATGAATAAATACAGACGGAAATGTAGAAAAATAAAGACCATAAAACTGGGAGCCCTATTTATGACCAACTGTGGGGCTAGATAGTACAGCTTTATATCTGGAACCGCAAGACCACCATCATAAACTCCTCTCTGCAGCTTGCGCAATGCTATTCTAGGTGCGCCACCCTGCCACAAAAATGTCCAGACATCTTGCGCTATTCGCATGAAAATTGCTGAGGGTATTGTGTAGGGGGAATTCTGCATGATGTATAGGACGCGTGGTAGGGCCTCATCTTGTATACGTCGCTCTGCCCATCAGAAACAGCGGCAGGTCTCCCCAACGCCGTACATCCGTATAAAGTCTCTCCAATTGGGGAGTAAGATTTCTCCCCTAAAATGTCGGGTGATCTCGGGGGACGTACACTCCTAAGTATTTAAAGCCATCTGTCGCGATCGGGGCCTCGTAATTCGCTGGCAGTCACATGGGGCCGACAGAGGGAAGATCCTTGACTTAGCCTAATTTATGGAAAAACCTGAATAGCTGCCAAATAGTTCGAATATATGTAATACTTAGGCTATCGAGTAGTACGGTTGTGTGAGATATAGGATTATATTGTCAGCATATAACAATATCCGCTCCTCCCAGCCCCTTGGTGTTACTATACCCCAGATCATCGGGTCCATTCTGTTCCAATGCGCCAACGGTTCCAAAGTCATAACGAACAATAGGGGTGACAGGGAGCAGCCCTGTCTCGTGCCTCTTCTCACCTTGAACGGTCTTGACAACACTCCAACTCATTTTCAGTCGTTTCCCATGTGCAGATCTTCTTGGGACTTATAGTCTTAATGGTTTTTACTTCTTTTCTCACTTCTGATTCTCCAAGTGTCCTCCAAGCTGTCTTCCAGAGATTTTTTTACCTTTTCATTTCCTAATCCTGCCCGACACTAGATCTAGCACATTCCAATTAAAGTTACTAACGCTGTTGTTCATTGCAATGACCATCAAAGGAGCACTGGGTATCTTACAGATTGGACATAACTTGTGCAGTTGGATGTTTTTTTTTTACTTTGCATGGTGATGCCTATGTATGTTTTAACAAACAAGAATATTATTGCAGAAATAGCATTTGTGTGAAAACTGCCTTTGTGTGATTATTTACCTTTGATGTGTACCTTCTTGCTGTTGGCCGTTATATCACAAATACACTTGCTGCATCTAAAATGGTCTATGCTTTTTGGAGTGCCCCACTTCTCTGTATATAGATTAAATAGTAAGGCGTATGTTACTGTTTTCTCAAAAAGCATGAGCTACAGGTTTACAATTTTTTGATATAGGTCCTTGGATCATTGTCCTGTGGAGACCTGTGAATTATGTTAAAGTGCTGAAAAGTGTCTTCATCACGGTCTACTTGTTTGCCATTAAAAACAATTTTGCAGCATATTGGAGTGTCTGGCATTTCCTACTGACGGGGAGGAAGATTTAAGATATATTAGGGTTATCCGGTAACCCGAGCCAGACCGCCCACCTGACAGCATCTATACAATCGGAAGTGGTGTTTTGGATATATATATATATATATATATATATATATATATATATATATATATATATATATATATATATATATATATATTAGATCCACAGGTTGCTTACAAAGCATAAAGGACGCACTCAGGAAATTGCAGAAAAGCGGATTTATTTATCCAGCAACACGCTACGCGTTTCGACAACTGATTTGTCTTGATCACACGTGAAAACCCCCTGGTGGTGACAATGAGTTATACATTTCGATCATGTGAACACAGACAAAGGACATACAAGTAGTTCCACTAAAGTAATGTAGTAAAACGACCGCCATATTGAACTGGTGAAAAGTGACCATAGTATCTCATACTCGGACAGTGCCTGAGAACAAGGAATTAATGCAGCACAAGTTACTGCAACCAAATAAACATTTGAGGACAAGTGCCCTTTTAGACTTTAAAAATTGTTCAAATGAAAAATACAAGTAAGTATTACTAATGTATCTCGTAGTAGGACAGTACCTACAAAACAATTCCTATTACCATGCAAACTATTGTCATGCAACATTTTAAAGAAGAATGAGGACTAGTGCCCTTCCAACTGAAACAGCTATTCAGTCGTGGATGTGAATATAAGCCAGATTCACTAGGTACATTGGTTGCGGCGGTCTGGAACAATAATCAAAACATGGACTCGTCAATTGACATGTCTAGCCATGTACCAGAAAAGTCTTGTAAACAAAACGAATATGTATACATCGGACAGCAGGGAGAGTGCAAAGAAATCAAAAAAGTGAAAATTCTACTTTCATTCTTGTGGTAGTGTCATTCATCCAAAGTTCCATATGATAGAGGACCGTGACAATAAATGTGACAGGATTGAACACAGGAATTCTCCATCATATCCTGAAAAATACACATAAAACATACAGTTAAAATCAAATAAAATCAATGTAAACCTGCAAAGGAAAACATGAATGATTATATCTTTTTAACTTATTCATTTTACACAGCTTGTTCTGAAGCTAACATTGATATTGTTCATAGAACTAAGGGGTCCTAGGAAATGGGGGGGGGGGGGGTTGTTGGGTGTAAGAGGGAGGTGAGGGAGCAATTTATCCCCCGTGTAAATGAGTGGCAAGCTCCTCATCCCAGTTATGCCCTCCCGGAAATTTAGTCTCGAGGTCCATGATCCAGCGTGATTCCTTCTTCCTCAACGCCAGTTCACGGTTACCCCCTCTTCTTCCAACATTTACCTGTTCTATCACAAAGAACCTGAGCAGAGAATTGTCTGAGTTGTGGAATTCTCTAAAGTGCCTTGCAATAGGATAGTGACTGTCAACATGAGTGATGGCCCCGAGATGTTCCATTACTCTCTTTTTGGCTGTGCATGTGGTGCTACCCACATACCTTTTGTTACATGGGCATTCGAGTATATAAACAACGTACGTGGTGGAACAGGTGAGGAATTGCTGAATAGATTTATGTTCCTTCTTCCCTGGTATGTTGATATACTTCACCATAGTACTGTTGGAGCACGCCTTACAATGCCCACAGGGGTAAAACCCTCTAAGACCTTGAGTGCGTTTTTTGTTGTCAGTTATGTCACTTTTAATGAGCATATCTCTCAGATTCCTGCCTCGTCGGTAAGTAATTTGTGGTCTAACAGTGAGGAGGGGACCTATGATATTGTCACTACGTAAGATTTTCCAATTACTGGCAAGTATTTTCCGTACTTTAATCGGATTCCTGATTAAAGGTGGTTATAACTCTCACGTTATTCTGGGTATCACTACCTATGTCTGAGGGTGTTGGGTTGAGAGCTTTCGTTCTATCCACACTCCCGACTTTTTGGACAGCTTTGTTCAGTACACCTTCGGGGTATCCTCTCTCTCTAAATCTGTTCAACATGCAATCTTTTTCAGCTAAAAAGGTGAACTCATCGCTACAATTTCTCTTTGCTCTGAGTAGCTCACCATACGGAATGCTCCATTTAAGAGGGTCCGGGTGAGCGCTGAGGGCATGGAGGAGGGTGTTCCCTGCGGTGTCCTTTCTATGCAGTTTAGACGTGAGATGCCCATTCGTGACTTCTATTTCTGTGTCAAGGAATTCCACACATTTCTCACTAATGTTATGAGTGAGATGTATATTATAGGAATTCCGATTCAATGTATCAATAAACGTGACAGCTTCTTCACGTGTACCTTGCCAAACGACGAACAGATCGTCGATATAACGTATCCAGGTAGTGACTTTATCAAAGTATTTTTTGAGGTCAATGTCCGATCTGATTTCTTCCTCCCACTTCCCTAGAAACAGATTCGCAAAACTAGGCGAAAATGCTGAGCCCATGGCTGCCCCACGTACTTGTTTGTAAATTGCTCCATCGAACATGAAAATATTGTTCCGTAAACAAATTTTCATCATGTTTATGAGCATGTGGGTATGGTCCATGAAGCAATTGTCCCTTTGTCTAAGAAAATACAAGCTAGCTTCCATGCCCTGTACATGATCAATGATCGTGTACAGTGCATTGACGTCCATAGTAATGAGAAGAGAGCCCTCTACCCATTGTAAATTATCAATCTTTTTCAAAAAATCAGTGGTATCTTTGATATATGCCGGAAGTTTGAAAACATATTCTCTCAGGAAGTGGTCTACATATTGCGAGAGATTCTCATTGACACTACCTAGGCAGGAGATGATGGGTCTGCCCGGGGGGTTGAGAGCATTTTTATGGACCTTGGGGAGCAGGTAGAATATGGGGAGCTTGGGATAATCTTTCTTCAAGAAGCAGAATTCATGCCATGTCAATAAGCCCTTGTCCCGCCACTCAATAAGTGATTCCCAGGTTTCAAGTATACATTCATTATACTGGACCATAGAGCTTTTAACATAGAAGTCACTGCTGTTGAGTTGTCTCAATGCTTCGTTTACATACATATCCCTACCCCATAGGACAATATTTCCCCCTTTATCCGCAGGACGCAGAACAACACTTTTGTCTTCTGCTAATGAGAGAATGAATTCCCTCTGATTTTTGGTGAGATTGAAATCACCCTTTCTGCTAGATCTCGGTGCGTGTTTGAGATTCTTCAGTTCTCTAGTAACCACATCGTGGAATGTATCGATAGAATCGTGAGGCATGATGGGACAAAACACAGATTTGGGTTTAAAGGAAGAACCTGCCGCTTTGTCCGTTCTATTCTCTTCCATGCTGCTATTATAGGTATCCTGTTGGCTTTCCCAAATAGTCAAATCCATGATATCAGCGGATATTTCCTCAGGAATAATATCCAAAGGGTCACCTCCACCTGCCGTATATACCACTCCTTGGTTATGTTTGAGATAGTGCCATTTCATAAGTTTCAATTTCCTAGTAAATTTAAAGATATCCACTCTTGTGTCAGGGTAATTGAACAATTCTGTGGGGCAAAAAGTGAGACCTAAACAAAGAGTTTGTTTCTCAGAGTATGTGAGGGTTCTAGAGGAGAGATTGATTATAGTTTTGTTTACCATTTGTGCATCCATGGTTATTTTTTGTTTTTGTAACCACTTCTTTTGTTTCCCACTGGTTTTTGTTGTTTCTTTTCGTCTCCTCTGCTGGAACTTGAGTCGTCGTCTGAAAGACCTCCCCTTCCTTTTCCTCTGCCCCTTGGGCGCCCTCGTGTTGGTTTCTTCTGGAATATCGGGGTTGGGTCCTGGACTTTCTTGTGTCGTGTTCTGAGAACCCTGAACTCGTCTAAAAAATTGGCCTGCTTGGTGATTGGTTCCATCTCGGATGCGGTACTATCGCTTTGTCCAGATGCATCGCTATATGATTCAGTGCGTACACTGGACGTACCTGCTTCCACCGATGCTGTACTAGTGACTGTATTCTGCTTGGTAAGGCCATCTTGATTATAAAGATAGTCATATTTGGGGCTATATGTAAGAATTCTCCCGCTTTCGTAATCACCGCAGTCTCTATGTAACTTGCGTTGTTTCCGATATTTGATATCGTCTTCATATTTTTTAAGACGAGTTTTCAATTCCTCTTTGAATTTGGTAATAGTCTCCTGATCAGGGTGGCTGGCAAATTCATCGTCTAGTTCCTTGAGTTGTTTCAAGATGCCATCACGTTCCTCCCATGCATCTTTAATAAGTATCAGTAGCATGTTTTTGCTGCTAGTTGCGGAATTCAGTGCCCAGTCCTGTAACATTTGCGGGTTAGGTGATTCATGAGTTGGGGTTATATAAATCCTAAGTCCCCGTGGCACCATTTCTTTATCCACATAGTCTTGCAGGGAGGGGGCCTCCCACCATCGCGAGCTTTCCTGCTTGCGAAGTTTCTCATATTTCCTCAGCTGAATAGATAAGGATATATTGTCCACAGTTACATTGTTAATAGGCACAGTGTACGCTTTGCCAGGGGCCCTAGCGAACAGAGTCGCTGCTTCGCGTTTCCTCTCTCCGTCGTCATCCATTGAGATAAGAATTGTAAATTAAAGGGCGTCACTTGAAAACACTGTGTAGAACGAAATTTTTATTTTTATTTTTTGCACTCTAGGTCTGACTGGATAACGCAGCGGTAAATTACAGTCTTGTAGGTTCAATACTTCATTGTGAGTAACTGCAATCTCCCCCGCTACAATGAGCGGTTCCTGATGCCGCACGAGTAATTTCAGAATGATAAACACACCGGCAGTGGGAAAATGCGGGCTATTAGTAAACGCTCTCGTTTACTTCACGGAAGTCCCAACCCGTCCTCACGCCCTCCCGCTCTCACGGGAACACTTCCGACCCCATGCAACAACAGTTTCAAAGGAGGCAAGAAAGAGCACACTCCTGTGCCCTCCCCCCCTTTATACCACCGTATCAGCAAAAGATAAGAGGCTCACCGTGAGAGTCGGGGTGTAGAATCTCTGAAGTAAAACTCCCGTTTTCCGTGTCCAGGTAACACTCGGCGGCCGGCACTGGATCCCTCGATTAGAAATGTAGGCACAAGAGGGTTCTACCGGGATCGTAGCTCCCAAGTCAGGTGGCGTCCAAGTTCGGCGAACCACAAGCCGAAAATCCAATTAGATCCACAGGTTGCTTACAAAGCATAAAGGACGCACTCAGGAAATTGCAGAAAAGCGGATTTATTTATCCAGCAACACGCTACGCGTTTCGACAACTGATTTGTCTTGATCACACGTGAAAACCCCCTGGTGGTGACAATGAGTTATACATTTCGATCATGTGAACACAGACAAAGGACATACAAGTAGTTCCACTAAAGTAATGTAGTAAAACGACCGCCATATTGAACTGGTGAAAAGTGACCATAGTATCTCATACTCGGACAGTGCCTGAGAACAAGGAATTAATGCAGCACAAGTTACTGCAACCAAATAAACATTTGAGGACAAGTGACCTTTTAGACTTTAAAAATTGTTCAAATGAAAAATACAAGTAAGTATTACTAATGTATCTCGTAGTAGGACAGTACCTACAAAACAAATTCATATTACCATGCAAACTATTGTCATGCAACATTTTAAAGAAGAATGAGGACTAGTGCCCTTCCAACTGAAACAGCTATTCAGTCGTGGATGTGAATATAAGCCAGATTCACTAGGTACATTGGTTGCGGCGGTCTGGAACAATAATCAAAACATGGACTCGTCAATTGACATGTCTAGCCATGTACCAGAAAAGTCTTGTAAACAAAACGAATATGTATACATCGGACAGCAGGGAGAGTGCAAAGAAATCAAAAAAGTGAAAATTCTACTTTCATTCTTGTGGTAGTGTCATTCATCCAAAGTTCCATATGATAGAGGACCGTGACAATAAATGTGACAGGATTGAACACAGGAATTCTCCATCATATCCTGAAAAATACACATAAAACATACAGTTAAAATCAAATAAAATCAATGTAAACCTGCAAAGGAAAACATGAATGATTATATCTTTTTAACTTATTCATTTTACACAGCTTGTTCTGAAGCTAACATTGATATTGTTCATAGAACTAAGGGGTCCTAGGAAATGGGGGGGGGGGGTTTGTTGGGTGTAAGAGGGAGGTGAGGGAGCAATTTATCCCTCGTGTAAATGAGTGGCAAGCTCCTCATCCCAGTTATGCCCTCCCGGAAATTTAGTCTCGAGGTCCATGATCCAGCGTGATTCCTTCTTCCTCAACGCCAGTTCACGGTTACCCCCTCTTCTTCCAACATTTACCTGTTCTACCACAAAGAACCTGAGCAGAGAATTGTCTTTTACTTTAGAGAATTCCACAACTCAGACAATTCTCTGCTCAGGTTCTTTGTGGTAGAACAGGTAAATGTTGGAAGAAGAGGGGGTAACCGTGAACTGGCGTTGAGGAAGAAGGAATCACGCTGGATCATGGACCTCGAGACTAAATTTCCGGGAGGGCATAACTGGGATGAGGAGCTTGCCACTCATTTACACGAGGGATAAATTGCTCCCTCACCTCCCTCTTACACCCAACAAACCCCCCCCCCCCATTTCCTAGGACCCCTTAGTTCTATGAACAATATCAATGTTAGCTTCAGAACAAGCTGTGTAAAATGAATAAGTTAAAAAGATATAATCATTCATGTTTTCCTTTGCAGGTTTACATTGATTTTATTTGATTTTAACTGTATGTTTTATGTGTATTTTTCAGGATATGATGGAGAATTCCTGTGTTCAATCCTGTCACATTTATTGTCACGGTCCTCTATCATATGGAACTTTGGATGAATGACACTACCACAAGAATGAAAGTAGAATTTTCACTTTTTTGATTTCTTTGCACTCTCCCTGCTGTCCGATGTATACATATTCGTTTTGTTTACAAGACTTTTCTGGTACATGGCTAGACATGTCAATTGACGAGTCCATGTTTTGATTATTGTTCCAGACCGCCGCAACCAATGTACCTAGTGAATCTGGCTTATATTCACATCCACGACTGAATAGCTGTTTCAGTTGGAAGGGCACTAGCCCTCATTCTTCTTTAAAATGTTGCATGACAATAGTTTGCATGGTAATATGAATTTGTTTTGTAGGTACTGTCCTACTACGAGATACATTAGTAATACTTACTTGTATTTTTCATTTGAACAATTTTTAAAGTCTAAAAGGGCACTTGTCCTCAAATGTTTATTTGGTTGCAGTAACTTGTGCTGCATTAATTCCTTGTTCTCAGGCATTGTCCGAGTATGAGATACTATGGTCACTTTTCACCAGTTCAATATGGCGGTCGTTTTACTACATTACTTTAGTGGAACTACTTGTATGTCCTTTGTCTGTGTTCACATGATCGAAATGTATAACTCATTGTCACCACCAGGGGGTTTTCACGTGTGATCAAGACAAATCAGTTGTCGAAACGCGTAGCGTGTTGCTGGATAAATAAATCCGCTTTTCTGCAATTTCCTGAGTGCGTCCTTTATGCTTTGTAAGCAACCTGTGGATCTAATTGGATTTTCGGCTTGTGGTTCGCCGAACTTGGACGCCACCTGACTTGGGAGCTACGATCCCGGTAGAACCCTCTTGTGCCTACATATATATATATATATATATATATATAGAGCTATACATTTAAAAAACTACATTTCCAATGGTAATGGCATATATTTTACAAGATGCCTAGCATAAATATATTTGGGCCCATATTTACACGCAAATACGGGGACAGACTAGATATTATTGTGAGACTAAAGGCTTACTTTTATGTCTGGTCTGTCCCAGTTTTTACTTCTCAAAATACGGTCACCCTACTTTAACAGCAACAAAAAAACAATAGACTTTAAGTGTTTTGCTTTTCATTAATATTTACAAGGCCTGGTGATATTTTAAATATAGTAACAAATGTGAAGTAACAGAAACAATATGACTTTCTGTATAAATATGAGATCAATACAAAAAACATTTTGTTCAAATTATTTATAAGATGGAAAATGTTCAGGCCTATATACATGTTGAAGGGAAATGGGGTGCATTATATGGTGTAATTGTGTGGTTCATCGTGTAATACACTACCAGCGCCTTTCGGACCAGTTAGCTCAACCCTGGGTAGCTCTGGCCCTGAGAAGTCAGGCGTATACAAAGGAACAAGTGTAAAGCATTCAAACCACACCAAAACAACTGAAGAAGAATGAAACTCGACACTTAATAAATCTGACACCAATTTATAAAAATAGAGTATATTTTTGTAAAAATAGAGTACATTTTTATGAATTTATGGTCATCAAAACATAAATCTCCCCTGGAGGGTTCTGGAGATATGTATTTTACAAGTTACAGTAAATCTGGGCATTTCACTTAACAGCGAACAAGCATGGGCAAATTCAACAAACTTGACACTTAAAAACTTTTTCGAGAAAAACTTTTACAGGTTGCTATGCAGTTACTTAAGAGTTACTTAGGGTGACCAATTCCAGTCGCTGCCCTTGCAGAGCCATTGGTGCTAGTCATAGGCAGCAACCCTCCACCACGTCCAAGACAGAAGCGCTCCCAGGGACTCAGTAGTGCAGAAGCAGGTAAGACTAATCTCAGTCAGGAGTGCGCTCGAACACTTTTGCAAGAGTCAGAGTGGAACTCCCGAGACTCAGGTTTCTAGTGGAGCTTAACCGGAGCGAAGCCTAGAGAGTAGGGAACAACCATTGCCAGTAGGATGGGTAAGCGGGACTCAGTTATCTGCCTATCGAACACGAAAACCCCAACCTCAGTGGACGTTGGGTATTGTGTATGCTGTATTTTTCCTTGAGTTCCTATATACATTTTCATTAAAGTTTTTGACTAGACAATCGTTTATTGCTGCTGCTGCTGCTGAATGTATTTTGAGTTATGAGGCTGTATTCACCCCTGCCCCACCAAGAACTTGGACTGCTCTAGCCCCGCTACCTCTGAGAGCCAAGTGCAGAAGGGATATTCATAGCTGCCAAGGTTTCAGATTGCCATGTGTGACATTTTTATAGTTTCAGTGTAATTTTGAGTGACATTTGAACAACTATGAGTGACACTTTCTCGAGAACAAAATCAAACAATGAAGACAAGGGAAACATAGAAATATCAGAAATTACACCCATTTGAGCAACAAGAAACTCCAAGAAGATCTTAAAACTGCAGCAAAGCACCAGAAATCATTTCCCACCTTTGGCCCTTTGCCTGCCAGCAATCAATCAGGAGAGCATCAAGACTCCAGGGCCTTTGTCTGTCCACATGACGTAGAAACCCAGGCCCAAAAGAAAGGATGAGTGAGGCTCCAACATGAACAAGACAAGTTACACAGGGATCCAGGTATCTTAGCTGCCTGTCACACAGTGCCAGTTAGCTGACTCGCGCGGGAACAGGCTGAGCACTATTTTGGATTATCGTCACAGGTTAAGGCCAGTGCAATAATCTCCCATACAACATAGCAACGCCTGTCAGAAACCTGTTAAATTTACCCCAGCCCCGGCGGTTTTAAGAAATAAACCGCAAACTTAAGGTGGCCAGAATTTAAACACACGCTTGTCACAGCCTGGGTCACAGTGGGCAGCCATGCCAGAGGACAATGCAGAACTTCTAAATGAGTTGAACACATCACGACCAGATCGGCACCCTACTGACTGCAGGCAGTTGCAGATCACGTGCTTGCCATATGGCAAGTAAATAAACATATAATGTGCATGGGCTGTGAAAAAATGGCAGAACTGCAACCAGGTGACACTTCTGCAAGCAAGAAAGCCTGTTTGTTATCATTGAAACACAGTAATATGCAAAATTAGTCAAATCTAATTAGCGAAGTCCCCTCGGTACACCCAGTGGCTGATTTAATGCAAAATCGTTTTGTTTCGAACTGCTGGCACTGTGAGAAATGTGTAAAATAAACAGCCTCCTTTCTTACGTTATTGAAACAACTGCATTTGTTTTCACACTTATCTCCCAGATCTGCATACAAACATATGGCGATTGTTTTTCAGGATTATGTATTTTCCGAAGAGCTATTTTGCCAATGCGTTTAAGAGCATTGAAGTCAGTGATTCGGGATATCGGTACTATGGCTTATTGAAAACCCTATTTTAGCACCCATTT
Organism: Lissotriton helveticus; assembly: GCF_964261635.1. Taxonomy (NCBI): domain Eukaryota; kingdom Metazoa; phylum Chordata; class Amphibia; order Caudata; family Salamandridae; genus Lissotriton; species Lissotriton helveticus. The sequence continues at coordinate 30,744,163 of NC_136073.1, read as the reverse complement.
GTCAGAATTATTCTCTGCCGTGTAACTCCAAAAAGATGTCTCATCTTGTTTTCTATAGACGGATATGGGTGTTGTGCGCAGAGAATACTTGCCAGCTGACTGTCCCAATCTCACAGCACTGTTCTTTTACAGGCCGGAGACCGAAGTGTTACATTGGGAGCCTTTACAAGACCTGAGAAGGTCCGATATTACACTACACGGACTTTGTCTCTGTAACGTGAATAAATTGCAAAAATACAAACAGGCTTTGTTTCAACAAGCCTGTTTGATATCATAGTAACACAGTTACATAGAAAATGAGTAAACTCCAACGAGTACAGTCCACTCGTTACATATACCCTAGCGGCTGATTTAATGCAAAACAGTTTTTACGACCTGCAGACAGTGAGAAATGTGTACATAATAAACTGCCTCCTTTCTTAACTGCATTTGTTTTCACACTTATCTCCCACTTAATTCCAACAAACGACATTTAAAAAAATCTGCATACAAATATACGGCGATTGTTTTTCAGGAGTATGTATTTCAGAAGAAATATTTACCAACGCATCTAAGAGTTTTAAAGTGAGGGTTTCAGGATATCCGTACTATGGCTTATTCAAACGTTATTGTTCATGTTCACATTCAAGTACCGTTTCATAGGGGTGTTGTGCGGTGACAATCTTCTTGCCAGGCTGGTCTTTTACAGGCCGGCACGAGACCAAAGTGTTACTACTTCGGGCCTTCAACAAGACGTGATCAGGTCGATCTCTGTGACTTACCAACCTGCAGCAGAACTCCAATTTAATTGGCGAGGCCGAGGGTCAAGTTTACTGCAACTGCTGAGACAGATGATGCATGCAGCAGGGGAGGCCAGCGGCGCAAAAGGCAACGCTGCCTGCGAGCCGTGATTATGATGATGTATTCAAATTTTCTGCAAAGAAGGCCAGCGCCTCGGCCTACTGCCTCTCACAAGTGAACTCTGGAAGCAGGATGTGACGTCAGGTCCCAGCGGAGCCCACATCAGTGTTACAGAACCTGACTGGCTGTGTCATGTCTCGGTAGTAGCCATTGGGTACTACCTCGACCTGACATCATCAGATAACCGCGCCGCAAATCATCTCCGAGGCGAGAATTCAACTAATGATACATTGTGGCATTAAGCAGCTATGCGAGTGCCCCAAGCCTGTCGGAGCAGCACACACACCGCATGGAGCGCTGCTAGCTGCCCAGTGACTCCACAGTTTAATTTGGCAGCCGAGTGCTTAATAAAACAGCATGTCTTCCAGCTGAGGCGCTAAGAATTATGCGTGACAATGCATTTCAGTGCGGTGATGCGGAGCACCACACTGAAATGCGTTAGTGTCACGTTTGATGCGTGATACTTGACAGGACTGGATATTGGGCCCAATTGCTCAGCACCCCGGGGGGCGTCAGGAGTAAAAGGCCTCAACCTCCACGGTTGGGACGAGTAGCTCCTGCTTGCCCTGTGGCCCTCTGAAAAAAACAACTTTAAGACGTGTTCTAGAGCTGCCTTAAACCCGAATTGCTAATTAAAGTTAAAAAAAGATAGAAAAGCGGTGTTAAAAAAAAAAAATTACGATGGTTTTATATAAAGCAAAATGTAATTATCATGTATGCTTCCTTGCAGAATATTAAAATGTAAACAAATGGCTGGTGTTTTTCTCTGGTAAAGGTGAGTGCCCTAATTAAGATATATGTTTGGGGGATAAACGCCAAAAGAGATTCATATCTATTGCCTTTCCTTATGAATTATGCCTCAATTATATTTTTCAAGCGAAAATAACGTGCAGTTGTAAACTGGAGATTTAAAATGGTGTTGGAGAGCCTCCGGTTTCAGCAAGAACAGGCAGTTTAAAAAAAACTCATTCAGAAACACCTCCTTGCTGCTATTGTCCATACAAAAATTGGACACGAAGAGAACAGCCTGAAAACGAGGCTTGAAGCGCATCGTCCCGTGGATAACGTGTACACGGCTCCAGTTATAGTTTAATAAAGGCGGGGACCTCTTGGCTGGATTTCCATACGCCTGTCTGCACCGCCCGCGTCTCCCGCCAGGTCGCTACTTCAGAAACAGAAGACGGACGACCAGGAGAAAGCCAACGGTCTTTACAACTGAATCTCAACGTAAAGGGGTGTACATCTTGGAAAGAAGTACATCTTCGTCTACATGTAAAATTCAATTTCAAAACTGCGAGGAGAGAAATTACATCACGTGAAAATGAGTTTATTAAAATTATGACGAGTGACAAAAATCTAAACATTACAAATAGCCTCACGTTGGGTGCGAAATATTTCTACAGCATTTTCTAAATAAGTGTGAGATTTTATAAATAGTTACGAAAAGAGGAAAAATAAAGACTAGTGAAGAAGATCACATATTGTCTGATAGCAAAATCCCCGAAAGTTGCTAATATTGTACGGATGCTTATCTCATCTAACATGGCCGTCACCTTCCGTTATCTTTGTCCGTCGTCGACGCTTATATCCGTCTGGCCTCCCGGTCGCTTTTTGCCCATCGTGGTCGCGCGCGTGTGACGCCGGAACGGCGACGGCGGCCGTGAGGGCTGGAGACAGAGAAAGGGGGTAACAAAAAAAGGGGGAGACGCTGCTCAGGGGGCCGCGCGGAGGGCCAGGGCAGGAACCGAAGCGGCGGACGAGGGTCGCCTCGGTAGGCCGTGCGAGGTCCCCCCGGAGGAAGAGGACGGCGCGCGGGGGATGAAGGAGGAGGAAGTGAGGAGGGGCGCGTGACCGGGAGAGGTGAGCGGCCAGTACCCGAGGGGGGGGGAGGGAGGGGGGGGGGGGGGGGGGGCCTCGCCTCGCCTCGCCTCGCCTCGCCTCGCCTCGCCTCGCCTCTAACCGTTCCCGACAGGTGTCCTGTTTGATGGAGGAAAGTGAGATTACCCGGGGGGAAAGGGGGCATGGTGGGAAGAGACGCCCCTGGGGGAGGGGGGCTGGGAAAACCTGGAGGAGTTGCAACTTTGTTGTGATGGTAAAATATCAGAGGCCCCTCCCCTCGCAGGGGTGATTGGAAAAAGGGGGGGCATAAGTGCCTTCCTCCAGACTTTGAGATGACAGCTGCTATTGAGACCCCCTAGGGCTGGCGTTGTAGCAGGAAAGCGACAAAGCAGAGGTGTTGATGCTTTTTGGCAGGGACTGTGCAACACCAGTTGATCCTCATTTAGTGTCCATAATTTCTTTATTTTAGTAAACTAAGTAAGTACCAGTGTCTTCCAGACATTTCACGATACTTGAGGTTCAGTGCATATCAATGGCAGTTCAAGTTAGATGAGTATTCCCATGTCAATAGCAACACCCTTGTCTCAGTTGTAACTTGTTGATTGCTGTTTGTGAATAAGGAGTGAGTGGTTGGTGGTATCGGTGGGCAGCTGAAGAAGTAGCGGCTGGTAGGCATTGGTTTGACGGCAAAGTGTGATGAGGTGCAACGTTGGAGAGTAAGGTTGATGTCTGGCCGGTGGGTCAAGAATAGTGATGCAGATAGGGGAGAGGAGCTGGCCTAACGACTAGGGCGCTCGACCTCGGACCTCGCCAAAAACCTCCTGTGATTCTGGGCAAATCACTTAATCTCCCCGTGCCTAAAATGAATGTGTGTCCGTCCTCATGTAACGTAACTGGTGCTATGTAAATCGCTCTGATACCTGATTCGGTTCGGGTCTAGTTCGCGCTATATAAAACTCCACAAAATAAATAAATAAAGCAGCCCTCTAGTGTTCGGAATAGTTTGAGAGTAGGGATGTGGAAGCATTGGGAACCCTCACCCCTCCCCCCCCCCCCCCCCCCCCCAAAAAAATACTGTACTTATATGATTTATTTTGCACCTGCTGGAACAACAACATTTCTACCCTCTGATCATTTCATCTCTCTAGCATGTGCTTACCAGTTGGAGCACAATAAAGTGCATTGTCATGGGGGGTGTGAGACGTTTTACGATTTAATTACTTTTATATCGTCTAGGCAGAAAATAGTTTTGTATCAGTACCTTAACCTTTCATTTCCAGGGTTTGAAGCAGTTTCAAGATATTTTAGGGCTTTTTGTTGGGTGTAATTTCTGATATTTGTTTCTCTTGTCTTCATTGCTTGATTTTGCTTGTGAAAAAGTGCCCCTCAGTCGTTGAATGTCACTGATAATTACACTGAAAATATGAAAATGTCACATAAGAGTCTGAAACCCTGGCAGCTATGCAGAAGGCGAGTCATAGTAAAACCAACATGTTATCAAAGGAATGTGTAGAGGGTGCATACAGTGATCATCATGGATGTTTAAATCAACTTGCCTACATGGAACACGCTTGGTACCTTAATATAAGGAAACAACCAATGAAACTAAACTGTTCACACTACGGTACTTCAGATTTCACAGTAATAATGGTGGATAGGTGAGGGGCTAAAATGCAGCATTTCTAGAACTGCTATTTATTATGCTTTTTTAACTTTCTCTCCGACGCTTATCAAGCCACATAATGGCCCTTAATTCCCACCCCCAAAAGTAGCATGTCTTTATATTTTGCATCTAAACCTAATTTGCGTGGCTCATTTGCCATTCCAACAGATACCCATCTCCCGTATTGTACACCTTTGATTAAAAGGAAAAGTGTTTGCTAACGTTGAATTGCAGCAACAAAAACCAGCATTGGCATAGCCAATAGGTCTCGCCTTTAAAACCATATAAGTGTTTAGCTAGAGTTATTGGCTTTGCCAATGTTGTAAAGCTATGTTATAGAGCATAAACAGCGAAATATCTCGTATCCTGTGGCACTTTCCGCATAATTATGAATGTTGCCACATAATCCATCATTTTCTGCATAAACTGCACATTATTACACAAAAAAATTCTAACTCAAACAGATCAATAATTACTACAATACAGCAACAGGTGTTGGCAGTGGAAGGCGATTCACAAAGAGTGACTAGTCAACTGTAAGTTTCTTATTGATGTGTTTTGGTGTTAACCTGGTATTAATGAGGTGAAATGTTTACCCAAACAGTGTTAACACAAGAAGAAAAATAACAAAATAATGAAGTGATGCTATCACAAAATGTGAGGCATAACTTTTTTTGCCACATAATGTAGTCAACCCTGCTGCATACTTTGGTTCTCCCCTGCCGTCTTAGTCTGGTGACCTTGCTGGTATACCACGACACTAGCAAACCTGGATGGGTGGTGCCTGCCAATGACAGTCTGTGTTGGAGGGGGCACAGACAGCCAGCCTCTCGGTTCCTTTGATGTGAATTCTTGGCGTTACTCTAGTCTAGATTTTATACACGGTTTGCAGTTAGTCGCACCAGAAAAAAACGAAAGAACTTGTACGCATGTTGAATACTTTAAACCCGATTGTTTTAGAAGCCAGCTGTTGTTATTTTGCGCATATTCCTGGAAGTAAAACTGACAAGCCGGTCTTCGAGCCCATGACCCTTATAGCTCTCCCTTGCCAGTGAAGTCAGGGCCTCCGGTGTATGAAATATGCCAATTCGATCTATAATATAGTAGTAAAGGAGCAAGGCTGTACGTATACTTTTATAGAAAATGTGTGGCAGAAATGAGTTCTGGCACAGGTGTTCGCTAAATCAATATTTTTGCTGAAGGCAAGCATTGCCTGCAGTTTGTTATATACCACTAGACGGTAATGTGTCTAGTGATACATTGTCTTATGCGCTACAGACGCAGTTCTGCACAGCTAAGCGCTATACATAAAGTATTATGACGGAAGGACGAACGGGCTCACCTGGATTCGAACTTTAACCTTCTGATCACCACCTGCTGTTAGTGTGAGCTCACAAGGTCTAATCACACATGATTTTATAGTAAAATAAGAGTCCAAATAAATGAACAGTTACAGCCAGGTGTATGTTTGCTAAAAATGCTTTGAGACTCATTTGAGGCAAGAGAAAGAAGAATAAGGCGCTCCGGTTTGAAAGAAGGCTCCCGACTGTAATTTTTGCACTCTATTTGCAATGCTCGTGGCGCAGTTTTGTTGGGAGTCCCAGCAGCCTTGCAGACGCTATTTCCGGTCAAACGAGCAGTGTTTACACTCTTTAAACAAGCACGGCGTGAAAGTGACCGCAAGACAGGCAAATGTAAACAAGCATGGCCACGCTAATTAGAAACAGATGGCCCCCTGCGCGCTGCTGCTCGTTTCCGCAAGGTGGATGTCGCTACACGCACAAGTGTTAGAAAAGTGCAGACCGATTCCAAAAGATAACCTCCTAGAAGCAAGCATATGAGTGACAATGAAACCAAACAATAGTAAATAATGGCAGGCTGTAAGCCCACTGTAAGTTAACAATATTTGCAGCAGTCTGCATGCACGGTCTAGTAGTCTTGACTTAAAAATTAGTTCTTGAATGTGAGCATTGGAAGGATACAAGTTATCCAATAACCAGGATGGTAAAGAAGCTGTGCTGTAGGGTAGGGAGACATGAGAAGGAAAGCCATCAATTAAGATGTATGAAATTGCGAGTAGCAAGAAATTCAATCAGTGATGGGTTGATCCAAAGCCCAGAATAATTATTTGTACTGTCCACAGTAGTTTAGTTGCTGTATTTGCTCAGTGCAGCTGCTGAATGTTAGAGGGTGTGGATTAATCCCTCTTACAGAGTAAAATCCTGAACCTTTCCGCATAGTAGGACAGAGCTGGAATTAATCATCCTACAAACCCCAATAATCTAACCACTTGCCAGCTATTTTCAAACCTTCTACCCCAATCCCGGATTTCGGGTATAATGTAAGCCAGGGGCTTATTGGACCAAATGATCTACTTCGCAAACAGTATCTGGGTTTATAGCCAGCAGAAGTTTAGAATGTAAATGTATCTCAGGGGGTTTTCTCATGGCAATTTTTGACAACTAGTCTTCTGTTGCTTTTATCGTTTTGGATCATACTGCAGCACACGATGCAGCTGAAAAGACACTACTCACCAGTCTAAATGAATCAATTGGGCTTTCCAGCTCAGCAGTCAAATGGATTAGTGCAAACACATATTGGTAGGTACTGCGGCGTTAGGCATTATAAAAAAATACGGGCATTACCTTTCGTCTCCCCTCTAGCTCTGTAGAGGCCAAACCTTGCTAGCATTTGATATGAATCAATTGTATAGTTCAGTTTCTGGTAATTCTTTGACATCCATGATCAGTTACTGGAACAGATGAAATGTTGACAAGAGCCAGGTCGCTTTTGGGTTTATGTGAAGAAGAGTTGAGGCGTAAATGCCTCAACTGTGGCAGAGCGTCCAGGAAGGTATTGAGCTATTAGCAAGAAGGAGGGACCAGATACGTGTGTCAACCATGGAAGGAAAACAGGGTCCTGTGCAGGCAGTGTGTCTAGAACAGTGGAACTGTTGAGTCGGATGAAAGATCTATGCCCACAAAATACCCAAAAGCAGTTTGGGGTAAAAACATGAACCCCAGGTGTAGCAAGAAAACTGGTAGATTCCATGAAGGGTGGATCATTATCTGCATGAAATGCAGTAGCAAGTAAAGTGCTCACTTCCGTCGTATGGAGCTCACAAGCTGTAGAGGAAAGTCCTGTAAGGTAGAGAGAGAAGTTGGGGAGCTACCATGGAATCCTTGGAGCCTACTGTTTAGAATCAGCCACATAATGTCACTTTACTTTATCAATGGAGACAAAACGATTGTCTTTACAACCAGCGAGCAGTGGCAATAGTAGGGTTCTTGTACCTTGAATGCAAAGGACTGGTACCAGTGCACGTTATCATGGGCCATATTCCTTTTTCACCGCAATATTCTCTCGAACGAGATCCCTAATTTTGGAATTTATCCAGAAGGCTCTGGTTGCTCCTTGATTTCGTCAGAGATAGATGTTTTCAACTGTTCGTTAGTTTGGCCGTCGCAAACGTTTTTAAAATCCTGTAAGACCGAATGATCATTTACGTCAAAGTGTGTGGCTTCCGGCATGATGTCCGTAACATAAATTTTGATGCCAAAGAGGACCTAGTGGAGTCCGGCCACCCAAAGATCTTTTAGGGAAATTATGAAGTGCTCTTTGTACCACATATAAGTGATGAATCCAGCTACGCCCTGAACCTAATACTCTAGCTGTTAAGGATCGCTTTAAGTCAGTTTGTCCTCTCAACCACCAAATTTCCATCAGTATGGTAGGAAGAGGAGCAATGCACTTTTATACCCTGGGAAGCCCTAGAATCCCTATATGCTTTTGAGGCGAAAGCAGGGCCCTGGTTTGAGTGGAATGTAGTGCATTAATGTGTCCCGATAAAGACTTGCAAACCTTTAATAACGTTGTGGCCACACCCAGAGGAATCTCAAGCATGAATCAACTGGGCCCTGGTTTGAGTGGAATGAAGTGCATTAATGTGTCCCGATAAAGACTTGCAAACCTTTGATAACGTTGTGGCCACACCCAGAGGAATCTCAAGCATGAATCAACTGCAAGTAGGATAAATTTAATCGCTCCTTCCGAATTAAGAGGACCAGAGTGGTGCAAATAAATGCAGCTTCAAGGTTTGTTGGAATCAACAGGTGTCTGCAGGGGGCGAGACACGATGCAACATTTAATCTGTTGACAAATGTCACAACAATTGACATATTTCTTGGCCTGTTAATATAAGCCATGCCAACAATAATGCTGTTGTAATAAGGAAATTATGGCTGCTGCATGTGCAGATGCAACACCTTCATGTGCAGCTATCACTAATTCTAGTCTTGGTTAGGAATCACATGATCACCAACTCTTGCAATTTTAGCGACAAGAGCATTTTGTTCGCTCAAATTATAAGTACATTTAGCTGGAAAGCTTCTTGACAAAGGGGTGCTTTTGCATATAGCATGAACGGCAGCCAGTTTAGTCATTTACCTTCATATGAATGCTCTCTTCACACCACACCACCTTAAAAAAATTGAACCCTCTATTCCAGCAGATGACTTTAAATCAGTTGTACAATCAGTCCTGTCTAGAATTGATTACGGTAACGCCACTCTTGCTGGTACCCCTAAAGTCCACTAACCCCTCTCAAATACATTCTTAACCTCGCTGCCAGGCTTATTACTGGCTGTAAGCGTTATGATCACATCGCCCCTGTTCTCAAAAACCTTAAATGGCTTCCGATCGAAGGCCGATCCACCTACAAGATCACCTGCATCGCACACAAATCCCTTCATCAAAATTCCCCATCTTACCTCTCTGACAAACTTCAACAAGCATTGGAAATGCAATAGGTCTCGCAGCATTAGAGTTAGTGCTTTTAGAATTGTTTATGGGTTTTTTGTTGTAAATCTTTAGCATTTTTATTTCTTGTAGCCAATGCTAAAGAATTACAAATCAAAAAAGCCATAAACAATTGTAAAAGCTTTAACTAAAAATCCTCTGAGACCTATTGCACTGTGTGAGCGTGAGGTGTTGAGGGTGAGTGAGGGTGAGGGTGAGTGAGGGTGAGGGTGAGTGAGGGTGAGTGAGGGTGAGGGGGTGAGGGTGAGTGAGGGTGAGTGAGGGTGAGTGAGGGAGGGTGAGGGGTTGAGGGGGAGGGGTCGAGGGGGAGGGGTCGAGGGTGAGTGAGGGTGAGGGGTCGAGGGTGAGTGAGGGTGAGGGGTTGAGGGTGAGTGAGGGGTTGAGGGTGAGTGAGAGTGAGTGAGGGTGAGTGAGGGTGATTGTGAGTTAGGGTGGGGTGAGTGAGGGTGAGTGAGGGTGAGTGAGGGTGAGTGAGGGTGAGTGAGGGTGAGGTGTTGAGGGTGAGGTGTTGAGGGTGAGGTGTTGAGGGTGAGGTGGTGAGGTGTTGAGGGTGAGGTGTTGAGGGTGAGGTGTTGAGGGTGAGGTGTTGAGGGTGAGGTGTTGAGGGTGAGGGGTTGAGGGTGAGGGGTTGAGGGTGAGGGGTTGAGGGTGAGGGGTTGAGGGTGAGGGGTTGAGGGTGAGGTGTTGAGGGTGAGGGGGTGAGGGGTTGAGGGTGAGGGGTTGAGGGTGAGGGGGTGAGGGGGTGAGGGGGTGAGGGTGAGGCTGAGGTGTAGAGTGTGAGTGAGAGTAAGAGTGAGGGTGATTGAGGGTTTCAGTGTTGGTGAGGGGTTGAGGGTGAGTGAGGGTGAGGGGTTGAGGGTGAGTGAGGGTGAGGGGTTGAGGGTGGGTGAGGGTGAGGGTGAGTGAGGGTGAGGGTGAGTGAGGGTGAGGGTGAGTGAGGGTGAGTGAGGGTGAGGGTGAGTGAGGGTGAGTGAGGGTGAGGGTGAGGGTGAGTGAGGGTGAGGGTGAGTGAGGGTGAGGGGGTGAGGGTGAGGGGTTGAGGGTGAGTGAGGGTGAGGGGTTGAGGGTGGGTGAGGGTGAGGGGTTGAGGGTGAGTGAGGGTGAGGGGTTGAGGGTGAGTGAGGGGTTGAGGGTGGGTGAGGGTGAGGGGTTGAGGGTGAGTGAGGGTGAGTGAGGGTGGGTGAGGGTGAGTGAGGGTGAGGGGTTGAGGGTGAGTGAGGGTGAGTGAGGGTGAGTGAGGGTGAGTGAGGGTGAGGGTGAGTGAGGGTGAGTGAGGGTGAGGGGTTGAGGGTGAGTGAGGGTGAGGGTGAGTGAGGGTGAGGGTGAGTGAGGGTGAGGGTGAGTGAGGGTGAGGGTGAGTGAGGGTGAGGGTGAGTGAGGGTGAGGGTGAGTGAGGGTGAGTGAGGGGTTGAGGGGGAGGGGTCGAAGGGGAGGGGTCGAGGGTGAGTGAGGGGTTGGGGTTGAGGGTGAGTGAGGGTGAGGGGTTGAGGGTGAGTGAGGGTGAGGGGTTGAGGGTGAGTGAGGGTGAGGGGTTGAGGGTGAGGGGTTGAGGGTGAGTGAGGGTGAGGGGTTGAGGGTGAGTGAGGGTGAGGGGTTGAGGGTGAGTGAGGGTGAGGGGTTGAGGGTGAGTGAGGGTGAGGGGTTGAGGGTGAGTGAGGGGTTGAGGGTGAGGTGTTGAGGGTGAGTGAGGGTGAGGGTGAGTGAGGGTGAGGGGTTGAGGGTGAGTGAGGGTGAGTGAGGGTGAGGGGTTGAGGATGAGGGGTTGAGGGTGAGGGGTTGAGGGTGAGTGAGGGGTTGAGGGTCGCTGCATCCCATCTTCCGTGTGTGTCTAAATGTCCAATGTGGTGAGGAACCATACGTGGTAGGTCTATCTCTAGACGGAACCCGTTATGCTTGGGTTAGCAGCGGTGAGTAATGATGCATCCAATAGTTCTGGAGGGCCGCCTTGATAAGGGCCTCATGCATGGAACTGTTGTGGAACAAGGAAGATGTGTAAGCATGGTACTAGAGAGCTTCTTGAGCAACAAAAAAGAGCATAGATGGGAGCTCGAATCATGGTGCTAACAGAGGTGGCGCATGTGGGAAGGTCTCAAAAGGGTGTTGAAATGATGTCAGAAGAAAGAAGGAGATGCGCTCAAAATTGGTCTGAATAGTATTAAAAGCATAGTAAGAGAGGCATGATAATACATATGGAATATCAGAGACATCAAAAAGTGGAGGACAATGAGTGTAGAGCGGCCGGCAACTCCGTAGGTCTAAAGTCCTAGCCGAGAAAGGCCCTCAATACGTTATACATGGGTGAACAGGGAAAGGTATATACATAATAGAGATCTAAGTATGAAGAAAGGTGGTACAATTTAAAACGGATTAGCCGATCTTCGTGGTGTGCATGATGGGGTGGGCCGGAGATGGGGACAATGGGAGATGATGCAAAAGTAATGCACACATTGCGGAATGCACGTTACCAAATGGTGTGCATGCGTGAACGGGGGCCGGTAAATAACAAACAAAAAAAAGCGCACTTGGGCATGAGTGCAAAGTAAGGCATGTCAATGCTGGAACGAACCAGCAGCAATGCCCAACATATCCCTTCACAAGGGGTGCGAGGGGGCTGGTGGGCGCCGGGTCCTGCAGTGTTAGCAGATCCCAAAGCGTGTGAGCGTGTCGCCTCTGGAGAGGTGTGTCATCCATTGGCTCAGTAGGGAGATTCTTTATATTGGAAGAGTAATGGAAAGCAACGTGTGATGGGGTAAAATGTCAATGGTGAAAACGAGGAGAGACTCCCGTCGACGTGCCCCGTCATACACGATTCAAATCGGCTGGTCGGTCTGCGTGTTACAAAGAACGTTCGGCATGCCGATTGACGGGCCTGTGGCGAGTCATGATAACCATGGGAACGAGAATTCCCAGTGTAAACAAAGAGCGGAGATAATGTCAGCTTCCCCCCGAGAACGTGTGGGGCTGTTGGAGGCGGGCGCTACATAGCTTATCCAAAGGAATATGTGTATATGGGACAAGAGTAAGTAAAACAAGTGAAAGCGGGATGTAAGTAGGGGGGAGGAGAAGTCTGGGCAGGCAGGATGACTCAGGGGAGGGGGCGGAGCGGGGCAGAGCGGCATGTGGGTGTGAAGAAGCCGGGCCTTTGAAGTGAAGCTAAGCTTCACTTCAAAGGTGTCGGAGGAATGCGGGCGGCTGTGCACGCGCTTTTAAGCTCAATGCACATGCGCATTGAGCTTAAAAGTCACGGGCACTGCAAGGAATCGCCACGATTCCTTGCAAGTTAGATAAAGAGTCGATGAGCCCCTATAGTCTCGCTTGCTCGATGCGCATGCGCATCGACAGGCGAGACCTAAAAAGCAGGCTGTACTAGAACAATGAGGAGCACTAACGCTCTTATCCTTGTCCCTCCTCTGTTAAAAAAGAAATCAACACAGTCTTGCTCTTTCTCTGTTAATGCGCCCTCCGTCTTGAATGCCCTTCCCAAAGATCTACGTTGCAACCCCTCCTAACCCTGCGTTAAAAAAGACCTTAAGCTGCTCCTTCTCAATAAATACTGGGGTTCTTAATTTATTTTCACTGGCTACGAATTCCTCCCCCTTACACTGTCAATACTGGCCTCCCTTTACTTAGTTTCACTCCCTCCCTCCTCCCATTCCTTTCTTTCATCTCGAACACCCACCGACACCCCCCCTTTTTCTTTTTCTGATAATACCCACCTCCTGCCACCTGCTTTCCACCTATCCCGCACCCTCCACAATTGTCCTTCACTCTCTCGCCTCCACATCTTCTCACACACTATATAATCTTTACCGTCTTCCAGCTCTACTATTTTCTATCTGTTATTTGATTTAGATCTTCCTAATTTAAAACGTTCTTAAAATTTCTAATTGCCCTGCCTCATTTCTCAATGTACTAAGTTATTCTGTAATTCTGTGTTACCAAATCCTGTAAAGCGCTCTGATACTCTTGGGTCCAGCTGGCGCTATATAAAACCTTTTAAATACAAAATAAATATGAAAACGAGTAATCGCAGCAACTGTCGCAGTCGAAACTGCATATTTGGTAACTTTATCTGTAAAAGACTTACCAGCAGCATCTATTTCAACACACTAATGACTCAATTTATGAATTACATGAATGCTAAAACCTATTTGTGAGGTCCACTACCTTCATCCAAAGCAGTTTATGCGTTATAGTTATTCCTTTAGAATCTCTGAAACCATTCTGGTGCCAATAATGTAAATGATCATTGAGACTGGACACAGTAATACAAATCACACCCTGTAAGAGTGGGGAATTCAGGATCCGAAATATCTGGTGCCAGAATGACTGCTTTTAGTTCAGCCAACTGTGCAGCACAGTCACCAATGGATTGCTTGCATGATTTTTTGTGTTTGGAACTTACCATTCAACATCTCACTGTGAACAGTAGCGCGCACCGCTGAATATTAGTGCTTGGTGCCTGTCGCAGGCTGGGGCTGCGCCATCATTATAAACGATATATTTATACTGCTTAAGAGGAAAAAAATTGCTAGGCATGCAATAGACATTATTGCAGAAATTTTGTTTAGAAACTGGGATAAAAAGGCAGTCAGTCTGTAGCTGTTAAGGATGTAGCCCATTGTATCCAACGTGGATGTAAGGCTTTCGCTTTAGGGACACTTGCTTTTGTGACAGCCTCTAAGGCTAGAATGGGAGTAACGACAATGTGTTTCCCTTCTACAAGTGGCCTCTCTTTAATGACAGTCATTTGAACTGCAGTCAGGATTTTTTCAGTCAAAAAACGCATTTCCGCTTTGGAATATAAATGTGATTTATGCTATTGGCACAGTTTCACCTTTGCTAAAGGTGACCTATGTAAAGCCAATGGCACCCAAAACTATTTGGAGGGCCAAGGTTTGTGGTATTGACAAATAGCTGTTGTGTTGCAAGCAAGTCAGATTGCAGTGATCGGAGTATGTCTATATGAGCTGATGTTCAATGTAAACTGGAAAAGTCAGGATGAATTAATATAATTGTTTAATGTGTTGTGCATAGTCAGAAATGTTATGTTATATGGAATTTGTAACGCGCAGAATTACTCTTGAGTATCGTGGCGCGACTGTAAGTTCTGCCCAAATTTAGGAATCGGAGTGAGGATGTTTTTTAAAAGTGTATTTGGTGGTAACAGAGCACACTTCTCTAGGAAGTGTGGTGCAAGGCTCTTTCCCTCATGGGTAAGTTTGCATCCCAGAAACAGGGCACTTAGAAAAGCTTTATAAGATTTCTTAAAGTTGAATTTGTAGCCATAGTCCTCAAATCCCAATATTATGCGATCCACTTTAGCTAAATGTGTATTTAATTAATTGTCTGTAAGGTAGATATCTATGTAGGACAATGCTTCTGGTTCAATAGCACGTAGAATTGACACAATGAATGCAGCAAACAGTCCCGTACTATTCTACCCCATGGGGAGTCAGCAAAAGCGACATTGAGAGCCTAGCACAAAGAAGGCAGTCCAATCCCTACTTTCAGGTGCTATATTCTGGCAGAAAAACCCGTTGTAAAGATCAGTGTTTTATATTTATTAGTCTGTTAAGTGCCTTACTATGCGTATTTTGTGTTGCAAATGGGCGTGTATGATTGTTTACATTTCTTTAGTCTCAGATAAGACGATAGGAGTGGTCAGGCTTAACCAATGGAAAAAGAAGGGAGTTCATTTGGGAAATACAATGCTCAGTGACACCCTGTTATTCTAATAGTGAGAGTGTATCTTGGACTGGAGCTTTAGCTTCTCGTTTAGTTTGGTATTCTGCTTACACTTGTGGGCTGGACTTTAAGGAGAGGCATATCTCAGACATGTTTGTGGTATAACACTGGGGCTTGTGCAATATCCCATTGAGATTCGTAGGCTTTTTTGACTTACTTAGGTAGAAGCCCAGAAAATGACGGTATTATTACAGCCTCACCTTGTGGGGATTTGTGTCCAATCTCCAGGGGGTCGATCGACCTCTGCTAAGAGAATGTAATTAAATGTTCCCAGAATAATACATGTATGGTGTGCTTGGTCACCCACAATTTGTATATCCAAATCATATAATCTATCTGGAGCGCCTACGTACCTATCTGGGGTTTCAATGATAATATATTTCAGTTGCATTCGCCGCCAGAAACTCCTGAAGATTCTGGTGCACCATACTGATCTCTGCCGCGCTGTCGAAGAGTCACCGCCCACATCCTGTTCTGGAGGAGAGTTCTCAGTGTTCTTCTTTTTCTGAAATCGGTGTTTAAACTGAGGACGTTTCTCTTTCTTGTTTATCTTTGCGTCAGACGAGCGTGGAGTCCTTATTCAGTTTCATGTACTCCTATCTGCACACCATCCTGTCTGTCGTTTATCCGATGAATCCTGATCATCTTGCCTCCAAAGCGAGTGGTCGCTCACCTCACTCCCTCCTGCACGCATCACTGGTGGTATCGTAGCGCCTTTCCCTGCCTTGGCATTGCCGCTAGCGCGCACCTTCGCCATATTATTTACATAGCGCGTTGATTGTCTACATAAGCTGCTGAGCATTACTGTAATTATATTTTGTGTTCGCTGTGCATTGAATTGTGGCATGTAATTGTTGTGACTGGGCATAACTCGAGAGTGAAACATTATTTGCATAGCGCTTCGTCTCCGCGCTTGAACCCGCTCCCACTGTGACAGTCCCTGTTACTTTAGCGCTCCATTGCTCCTTGTTTGTTATTGTTGTTGCGGCCATCTTCTAGCTGACCAGAGCCCTCCCTCCACCTCGCTCACGCCTCCCAGCCGCCCCTCCCACGCTCCGCCCCCTCCACCATCCATATATGACCATTGACCCTACGCGCAGCGTCCACGCGCAGCGACCGCGCCCCATCCGCGCCGAAGGTGCGCCAAAGGTAAGCCCGTCTACGCCCGTCCGCGCCTGGACCGCGCCCAGCGCCAGTCCCCCTGCCCCTCGCCTTGCCCAGCCTTCCCGGATTACCTACGATGCCGCCACCCTCCTAGCCCTTAACCCCGGTCGCGCCCCCAACTGCGTCCAAGCCGCCCCTGGACACACCCATGGACCTTTCTCCTGCTTCTCATGCAAATTCATCGGCACCAACAACATCTCCGCTACGACCACACCACAGATTCCCGACCCCAACCACCTACAATGCATCCTTCTCAACACCCGCTCGGTCCACAGACACGCCATTGACCTATGGAATCTACTAGACACCACTTCTCCGGACATCGCCTTCCTAACGGAAACATGGATGAATGCTTCCTCCGCACCAGACATCACCATTCCTGAAGACTATAAGATCACTCGCAAAGACCGTACCAGCCACACAGGAGGAGGAATCGCTATCGTCCATAAGAAATCAATCCGCATCTCAACCAGTTCTGACGCCAACCTCGCTAACTCCGAACACCTTCACTTCCAGATCCACATCGACCCCAAAACCACTCTGAGGCACCCTCCTCTACAGACCACCAGGTCCCCGCGCAAAATTCACGGACTTCATCACCCCACACGCGCTCCCCTCCAAAGACTACATCCTTCTGGGAGACCTCAACTTTCACCTTGAAAAGATCAACGACCGCAACACCGCCACCCTCTTGGACAACCTCGCCAACCTCGGACTTAAACAACTAGTCACTTCCCCCACCCACATCGCAGGTCACACACTCGACCCCATCTTCACATCCAGCAATCATGTCTCCTTCAGCCACACTACGAACCTCCTCTGGACTGACCACAGCTGCGTTCACTTCACCTACAACAAACCAAAACCCAGCATCCACCTCCAACCCACCCTGCAAAGAAACTGGAACAAAATCACCCCGGACCAAATCTCCGCATCGCTCCTTCAAAACACCCCAGCCCTCTCTTCTAACGCTAACGAAGCCGCCGCCAACCTCACCCTATGGTTATCCAACACCGCCGACACCTTAGCACCACTGAAAAAACGTCAAAGCAAACCTGGCAGCAAGAAGGCCTCATGGTTCAACGATGATCTCAAGAAGTCCAAGAAAGTCTGCCGCTCCCTTGAAAAGGCCTGGAAAAAAGACCCAACCACTAGCACCAAGGACGCCTTCAAAAACGCCACCCGCACTCACCACCAACTAATCCGAAAAGCCAAGAAAACAGCATTCAAGGATCGACTTGACAACAACGCCCACAACAGCAAGGAACTTTTCAACATCGTCAAGGAATTTTCCAATCCCTCGGCCAACTCCAACGACATCACCCCCTCTCAAACCCTCTGCGACTCCCTAGCCTCATTTTTCCACAACAAGATTGCAGACATCCACAACAGCTTTGACAACCAACCCGGAAACCAACCCACCCTACCATTTGCTGATCATCTTCCCCCCGTGAACACCCTCAACGACTGGAACCCAATCTCCACTGAGGACACCATCCGCCTGATGAACTCCATCCACTCAGGATCCCCCACAGACCCATGCCCTCACCACATCTTCAACAAAGCAGACTCCGTCATAGCACCGCACCTCCGAGACGTCATCAACTGCTCCTTCAACTCCGCCACCTTCCCGGAAGACTGGAAACACGCTGAACTCACCGCCCTTCTGGAAAAAACCCACAGCGGATCCCACCGAACTCAAAAATTACCGCCCCATCTCGCTTCTTCCATTCCCGGCCAAAGTCATCGAGAAAGCTGTCAACAACCAGCTCGCCGCCTTCCTCGAAGCCAACAAATCCCTCGACCCCTCACAATCTGGCTTCCGAGCAAAACACAGCACTGAGACCGCCCTCATCGCAGCAACAGACGACATTCGAACTTTACTGGACAATGGAGACACAGTCGCCCTCATCCTCCTTGACCTCTCTGCAGCATTCGACACAGTCTGCCATAGCACCCTCTTACAACGCCTCAATAACATCGGAATCCAAGGAAAAGCACTTGAATGGATCACCTCGTTCCTCACCGGAAGAACCCAGAGAGTCCGCCTTCCACCATTCAAGTCCGAGGCCTCTGAAGTCATCTGCGGCGTACCACAAGGATCCTCACTCAGTCCCACCCTCTTCAACGTATACATGAGCCCCCTCGCGGCCATCGCACGCCAACACAACCTCAACATCATCTCTTACGCGGATGACACTCAACTGATCCTTTCTCTCACCAACGACCCCAGCACCGCCAAAACTAACCTACACGAAGGAATGAAAGAAGTTGCCGAATGGATGAAACAAAGCCGTCTGAAACTGAACTCAGACAAAACAGAAGTCCTCATCTTAGGTACATCCCCCTCTGTATGGGACGACTCCTGGTGGCCGGAAGCCCTCGGAAAAGCACCCATCCCGACAGACCACGCACGGAACCTAGGCGTCATCCTGGACTCTTCACTCTCAATGAACAGACAAGTCAGCGCCGTATCCTCTTCCTGCTTCAACATTCTTCGCATGCTCAGAAAAACATTTCACTGGATCCCCTCCGAAACAAGGAAAACAGTCACCCACGCTCTAGTCACGAGCCGACTGGACTACGGAAACACCCTCTACGCAGGTACTACCGCAAAACTCCAGAAGAAACTCCAACGAATCCAAAACGCCTCAGCCAGGCTCATATTAGACATCCCACGCAACGAACACATCTCTGGTCACCTTAAAGACCTCCACTGGCTACCCGTCAATAAGAGGATCACTTTCCGACTGCTTACCCACGCACACAAATCACTCTACGACATCGGACCAGAATGCCTCAACTCAAGACTGTCCTTCTACACCCCCTCCCGCCAACTACGTTCTTCCAGCCAAGCCCTCGCCACCGTACCTCGCATCAACAAGACCACCATGGGGGGCAGATCCTTTTCATACCTGGCTGCTAAAACATGGAATTCACTCCCCGCTTACCTTCGCCTTACCCAGAACCACCTAGCATTCAGAAAGCAACTTAAAACGTGGATATTTGACAAGTAATCCTCCTCCCCTTCCTAAGCGCCTTGAAACCCTCTGGGTATGTAGTGCGCTATATAAATTATATGACTTGACTTGACTTGACTTGAAAGGAACAAGGACAAGTATCAGTATACTGATACCTATCAGGTGGTTTAAATTTTGTGCGATCACGTACGTTCTAGTGTCTGTCAGAGGGCTCGGGTTAAGCCGAACATCCTCAAAACTGAGTTTTTTTTATTAGGTTTGGGTGTGTCCCATCATTTTTTAACAAACTCTGTGTGTTACTTGGCAGTGTCCTTGTCGGCACCAAGTTTGCCAAGATGTGTTTTATTTAGTCTGACCCCCAAATTATCACTAGGTATGGAGGTGTATTTCTCTGCTGTAATTATAGGTAGTTCACGTTCCTGGTCAACTAGTGCGACCAGCATGAGCTGTTGGTGTATACCCAAAGATAATGCTTTACCTTTAATGTTAGCTAGAATCATTGAGAAGAACACAGGAATGTTTCCCATTCATTTTTGTCCCCAAATCCAGGGCAGAAGCTGCCCTGTGTTCATTTTGTATTTGTTTCAGCACCTCCGGCAAGACTGTCATAGGTGGAGTACCATGAATGATGGTACAGACTGCGGTAAAGACTGCGCCCCAAGTGGTGCAGGCACTTATTTGGGGAACCATCCCAAAGGGTAAGTACGTAGTTAATATTCTATGTTTATCTTGTGGTCCCATAAGGGGAAACACTGCTTCAAACAGATTTGTTGAGCAATCCAAAATGGTATTTCATCACATTTTGTGGGAATTTTACCCATAATTGCATTAATAATTACAAGGCTAATTTGTGGTACAGCAGGCAACTGTTTGCCCTGCTAGAGCTGCCTGCGCAGGGACAGCTATCGGGGTATGCGTAATCCATTGAGTTAAGCGTCTAAATAACCTTACTAGACCATTTTATAGTGGCAGCTTCTATTTCGCATAGAGAATTTGTACCTTAGGGTATGGTGTATAGCCAGCTAGCACCAGCCATGTGGCTCCCTCCTCGCTGAGTGTTCTGTGTGGATATAGTCCAGCACGTGTACTAGGTAGCCTCGGTGCTATTTTGTATGCTACCAAACACAAGATGATATTCCTTCCTGCTGGTATGTTCTGTATCGAGTGGGGGTGCAACGTCAGTGTATGTTTGAAATTTTTTTACGGTAACATCCACAGCTGGAAAATGTTCCCAAGAATAAAAAATTTCCAATCAATAGCCATCGCGGACTACCACTACGAGCATGGACTTACGGTCTGAAATTATCAGCTATAGGTATAGGCTGTGGCGCAAAATTTACCAACAAAGGAAAGGAAACCGAGTGGAAACATTAAGATGTGTATCCTTTGAAAGATTCAACCTTGAACAATCAACAGACAAAATGTAGCTATTTCCTAAAAATTCTGCAGAGGATTAATCCCCAACACCACAGACGTCTCCTGTAGAGGTGTATAGGGTACTAAGGGCACAAGTTCTGCTCAGTAGACCTGTTAAATACTTCACCAAAGCTGGAAGAGCCATGTTGCACAGATCATACTGGTAATGCATAAATGTGTTAGGACAGCATGCCGTTGGAGTCTCTCTACGGTGCCAGTGCCTGTCAACCCAATCCTTGCTAGCTCACTGTGCCTAACTTGAACTACTAATCTTTCCAGATTAACCGGTGATTTCGGCAACCTCAAACATGACTCTCCAGTTCCCAAAGAAAACGTGGAAACTGATCCTCCCCTTTTGTTACTCAAGCATGCATGCCTGTAGTAAACCTAAGAAAGACATAAAGAAAGTTTATAATATATTTAGGGCTTTGTTTTCCATTTTTACAGATAAATACAGACAGAAAACATTGTTTCCTGTCTGTGTTTTTTTAAGTGTAAAAATACTGATAACTTGGCTTCTTTTGAGTGACTCTCCATGATGAGGTTAATGACTTTCAGACCAATAGCTATGCATGGGGAGTTACAAGCTCAATGAGATTTGTGTAAATTGCTACACTTCGCAACATGTATTGGTGCTAGTATGCACATTTTTAGGTCTCTCCTATGCACGGCGCATGCGCTGCATAGAAGGAGACCTCTTGGAATCAATTTCTTTTTCTCCCAAAAATGTGCACGCTTTGCATTGCTTTCAATGGCAACGTGTGCATGTTTGGCGATTTCCTTGCTGGAGCGAGCTTTGGCGACATCTGTTTGTAATTAACTTGCAAACAGATGGTACCCCTGCTTGCTCCCGCAAGTGTATCCCTGCTCTCGGCCGCATTCTTCCAACCCCTCCCACTTCTTATTTCTAATCTTTTCCCCACCTTGGTTTTTAACTTATTCCCTTGCTCTAGCTGCTTTGATTCATCGCCAGGGTGTAAGCCTTCCTTCCCTCCGCCGAAACTTCTACATAAAAGTTAAAATTATATATTTTACCTGCTCTTCCTCACTTCCTGCAACGCGTATGTATTTTGCAGGTCTGCGCATTCCCTCTGCAACAATGGAAACGAAAGATCACGTGACCATGGAGCAACAGCCAGCACTGGGGCCTGTTGTATTACATGCAGACTAGAATGAAATGAAAATAACTCTTTTATAGCGCATGGCTACCTGGAGGCATCCCAGTGCACTGTAGAACCACACTAGTTCTTCGCCAACCACTCCGCTGCGTTTAGCTGTCGTGCCACGACTGACAGGCCACGAGCGCGCGCCCACCTTCCTACAGCGACTGCCTCGCGCGTTCTAGGGATGCGCACACTATATTTATAGGAGCGACAGGTCCAGAGCGCTGTTGGAGGTGCGTTTTCCTCTTTCGTTATTTTGTTGCAGTTTTATATAGCGCAAGATCTACCCTAACAAAGGTTTTGCAGCTCTTTCCATGTACACCAGTTACAATCACAATAATATATTTAGCCGCCACTGAGACTCGAACCTGGCTTTCCAATTCCAATGTCGCCAGCTCTGACTTTTACTTTGTAGGTTTATGTAGTGTGACCTCGACCAGAATGTACCGGAGCATACATAAGCACCAGTCACATTACACAAGGACACTTTCATTTTTGGTATGCCCGGGAGATTAGGTGATTTGCCAGAAGCACAGATACTGAGCCGACTCAGAGGGTTGAACCTGGTTCCCCAGCTCTAAAGACGGCAGCTCTGGCCGTGAGGCCAGATCTTGAAACCATGGTAGAACCGATACGAGTGGTCTGGCCTTAAGCAGATATCTCTTATGGTGTGCGAACGTTTATTTTCCAGTATAAAAACAATTCTAAAAACAGCCCGCTATAAATAACTGTGCTCAAGCTATCAAACGATAGTCCTAGAGAGGATGTGGCGTGTGGCCAAAGATGCTGACTTTAGAAGTAAAAAAACGTTTCAATTCTCGGCAGCCGCTCAACATCCTGTGTTTCTGATCAAACACTTAACCTCTCAGTGCCCAAAAAAACAAGCTTTTGCAATGCAATAGGTCTGTCAATTACATGAATTTGAGCTATTGGCACTGTAAATGAAAAGGCCTTTTATGTTTTGCTTTTTAAAACATGAATAAAAGGCATTGCCATTTACAATGCTAATATCTTAAACTGTCAAAGCACTGAAACTCCAGAGCTGGCCTGGCTGTCGCTGTTGAGAACCTGCATCCAGGCGCCGTCACTGCCTCTCGCCTCCTTCCAGCCGCGTTGCTGCTTTCCATGATTTCACCCAAAACAAAGAGTCCGCAGCGCCGCTCCCAGCAACATCGTAAACGAGCTTTGGCATAGCCAATAGGTCTCACGCCTTTGGGACCTTATTAGTGTTTAGCCATGCAACGGTTGATATTGTTGCACCAAGGATATTGTGCTGCATAACTAAATACTTATAAGGTCCCAAAAGCGAGACCTATTGGCTATGCCTTTGCTTGTTTCAGTGTGTGTTTATTTTACTATTTTTGGATGTGTAATGTACGAAAACCTGGCAGACATCAAAGTATGAGTGCATGTTTAGTTGTTGAATAAATGTGGAAATATGCAAATTTTCTCCTCATCTGTGCACCAAACAAATATGGAATAAATTCCAATAAGGGGGCACAAAAAAAATTATGGATAAATGACGGAAATGTTGAAAAATAAATACTGTAAAACCTGGAGCCCTAAATATATTTATTGAACCTATTGTCTATCACGAAGCAAAAGTGCTGCGGTTACTAACAGACTGTATAGGACAAACATCCCAACCATGACAAATTCTATATTGTCTAGGTCTACCCTTACTAGGTAAGCACAGGGATATATTTGCAATCTCTGGAATTGGCCTACAACCTCATACCTGGTGCATGCAGTTAGGTGGGCCGCATCATTAGTGTAAACCTTAGCTTACGCACGGCTGCTGGTCAGGTACTCCTATTGTTCCAGAATTCTCCTCTCTGCTTCTATTCTCCTCTCTGGCCCCCAAGAGGACAGGATAAAGCTTATATGAAAGATTTATTGTGCTGGAGATGCAGATGTGCGACCGTGTTATGTCTAAACGTTAGTAACTGTTGCTGAATGAGCAAAGAAACAGTAAACTATTTTGTTATGTATTGCCAACAACCTTGTACAAATTGTGTAGACGAAATCCCTAAAAGAGTCCCTGTATAACGAGACATGTACAGTGTATTTATCTGATTTGTTTTATTTTGATAAGGCTCACTTCAGTTGTATTTCACGTATTCACTTTCATAACTTTTTTTTTTTGGACACGTTTCACACTTATGACAATAGCATTGCGCACAGTTTAATTAAAGGGTCGATTATGTACTTTTTTATTCTGATTGAGTGTGCCTTTTATCTCAGTTACCCCTGACGAAGGCCTGTGGCCCGAAATGCATTGTGTATAGCTTTTTATGGTGATTCACAAAGAATTGTGAACCGTTCAATGAAAGCTTGAATTGGCACTATATTAATTTTGTGGATTAAAAGTTGTTTGGAAATTTTAAGAATAAACACACCAGATTAAAAGCTTGAAAGAAACTGTTTAAGCGAAGGGAAGACTGTTCATTAAATTAAAATTGTGAATTAAAGTAGTGCTTCCACATAATCTAGTCTGCTGTAGTATTGCTTTCTCCCGCTACTCTTAGAGCAGATTGTATTTAGCAGTTCCAGATATGTCCGTCATCTCAGCCAGTTCTGCCCAACAGCCCAATCTTTATCCTTTTGCACTGTTATCCTCTATAATTCTTAGATACTGCATTTTAAACAGTTCAGTGCACAATTATCCCCTTGTATACACCATTTTACCCAAATACGCTGTAGACCCTCACAAATGCTGTGTCCTAGCAATAATAAATTCATTTGGCTTCAGTCAACATGTTGTTTGGTTCTAACTGGCGTTTCACACCCATTTTATGTACAGCGCTCTGAAGCTCTGTTGGTTAACGTTTGTGCCATATAATACAAATTGATAATTCCAGTGTACTAGCCTATGATAAAGGCATCGGTAATACAAGCTTTTTTGTGCTTGTGCATCTTTGGGTTTTCAAGTCAGTCCACCTCAAAGTATGTTAATTTGAGCTGCTTACACTAAAAACAAAGATTGTTGTTGCTGACGAGAGGTGATAAAACCAGGATAAGTTGATTGTTACCACTGCGCTGTGCGCACACTACTTTTAAGATCTTTTCTGGAGTGTTGTGTAGTATTTTGGGTCGCATCTAGTGCTCAGGTAGCCTGACTCCTCCATGCCCCATTAAACCTCTTCCTGGAACATGTGTTCTAGTGAATAACTTGGTAATTGTGGTTCGCTCTGCCTTATCCTGAAACCCATGCTTCTACGCTCTGTTTAATCTTGGGTAAATTACTTTACCCAGCTACAGACCAGATCCCTCCTTTGCCGGGCCATTGAGGTGTACATTTGATGCACGTGAATAGCAGGTTACAGATGTATTAAATATTGTTGTGCTATATCTGATGGTACATGTAGGTAGCACACTGAAATTCACCTTTTAGGTCAAGTAAGCCACAAGGACATGCTGTTACATACCAGACAATTGCACGTGCCTTGCTTAGTCCTTTTCAGCAGTACCAGCGTGTTATGAATCAGGAGTTTATCCTAGAGACCAGCCAGACTTTACTTTGGAGTAGATATGGTGTGGTCACTAAATTTACTTACCAATAGTATAATCCTAGCTGTCCCACTTAACTACGTAGGTGATCCTGGGCAAACTACTTTGGTTACAGCTCAAATTATTTTCCTCAAAGCACTCAGAAGAGATGAAAATGTCATTGTCAAGTGACAGATAAAACAAAAAATGCATGGGTTTCTCCATTGCTTGTGGTTAGATATGTAGTTATCAACCTTCTATACCATACTTTAAGCATTTCCATGGCACTGTGCTTTTATACTCTTTATCAGTCGAGGTGTTTTGGGCTCTCCCTGGACCAGTCGTGAATTTTTTGTTTAATTTGTTTATTCTTTGTCGGGGCCAAATAAAAAAAATTCGGTTAGCTCCTTGGCAGATGATTAGGATGATCACATATATAGTACAATATCTGACAATTATGGATTAAGTTTGTAGGTTATCTTAAATTCAGAATTGATTCTTAGTGTTTTGTATTGATCTTAGAAGTATTTCAGCAGTGCATTGTCCAATATGTTCCTGTCAGTTTATGAACTTTAGGGGTTGGGCCGTGGGATGCTATGGTACAATGATGATTATACCCTTTGTAGAATTTAAGATAGGATTTAAGAGGAGCCTTGGGAATAATTAATGAACCCAGGCTTCCTTCTACTGCACTGCTGTTAATGTCACTAATCCCAGTCATTTCTCCTTCCACAGGTAGACCGTCACGATGAGAGAGAACATGCAAGCAAGAAGGTTCTGTAAACCTGCAGGCTTCCGTGACACTAAACTCTACTCTGTACGCAAGGCAGACAACCTAGCACGAAGGGACAAGCTTCGGCTGGCCAGAGGGCTGGAGCCGGAGGTCCCCTCTGCCAAGGCCACTGCTGGCTTCCAGAAGCTGATGAAATATGGTGGCTGTGTCAGGCAAGAGTTGGGCCATAAGGTTCGGATCCAAAAGCAGCTACCTAGGAACATAAACACCTCTGGGAGTGTGGCGAATGATGAAGACAGTTGGGATTTGCCTATGATGTCTGGCTGGAACAGCTCGGACCTTGGGAGAGTTGGTGCTGTGAAATCCAAACACACCATGGATGTGCAAGGGAATTCAAAGGGCCATTGGCCCTGTGCAAATAATGTGGCTCGTGGGTCTCCGGTGGATCGAAAAAATAGCCCCAGGTTTGAAAGGGGGGATGTAGTGCCTGGCAAAACTTTGCGCAAGAGGGGCATTCGGAAAAACCGACGGGCATTTCTGGCGCACATGATGCTGTATCATTTGAAAAAATCGGCGTTGACATTCCATTGGAAGATCTGGCGGAAGGGGGGAGGCCGCCGAAGGAGTATCGGCTCCAAGCGCATCCGGTCCTCTGTTTCCTTGTCCCCGGCTTCAGAGGCTGATGAAGACCTGGGTTCTGCTTATTGCCCATCAAAGAAAAACTGCCTAGGTCCCCGGGAGTGCTGTGAGCCACCACTGTGCGGGAGAACTGCACCAGATCACACTCCTGTGCGGCTGCAGGTTGGACATGGGTCACGGGTACAGCCACACACCAACCTAAGTCCCCCTCATCAGTTTTCTCTGGTCAACTGTAGCCCCTCGCCAGGCCCCAGTACAGACAGACTCCCACACCACTATGGGTATCGCAGAAATAATTCCACACCAATGACTGAGTATAATTGTACAGGCTATGTGTCGGCAGAGACTAATCATTTGCAGGGTCTCCTCAACCACACCGGCGAGAGCACCAGCAGGTCTCCCCACACCGGTCTCCTGAGCTCGCTAATGACTGAGGACGAGGACGCTGGGGAGCTTTCATCCTTGTATCCACAGTACACAGAGTTGGAGAAGGTAACCTTTGATGGGGAGAGCGAAGAGGACCAAGAGGCATTGTATCACGGGATGGATTCCCAGTCCTCTGGGGAGCTGAAGGGGGATGCTTCGCTGGATGGTGACTCTGGTAAGGGCTGTAATTAATGCTGGGCATCTACAATTTGGGAGAGGCATCTGGGGACTATTAAACTCTTAATCCCAGGGTTTGAGGACCATTCTGTTTGAGTGTAATGAACTGCCATAGATTTCTTTCCTGCCATTGGTTTAGATGTTCCAGCATGAGCTCTGGGACTGTGAACAACTTTTTTGTTGTTGCTTTCTTTCCAGTCGTTGAGTATCCGATCCATCTTCAGAAGATTCATCGAAGTCGCATCCATAATTGTTGCTATGGTTTCCATCCATTCTAAGATTGTTGCTTTACAGGACTCTGTTCTTACATAGAACTCTTGTGGGGAACTGGCATAAAGAATATGCCCTTTTAATTCTGCCCCAATAAGAACAAATACCTGTGGTCAGACTACCATTGGGTCTCGAACTTCTGCCGGTCTCCAGAGCATGAGGAATCGAACTGCTTGGCATGCCAGGTGTTCAAGAATTAAAAAAAGATTAAATATTGCAGGGAACATTACTGGGTACTTTAGACCCCACTGATCTACTTGCTGCACTATGATTCAAAGAAACCAAGGAGAACTACTGTGAGAGCAGAGAACTGTGTAGTGTACCAGCAGCACAAAACAAAGTGCCCTGAGCTCCTCTCAGAGGATCGAACATAGATGGCAGCCTACAGTGCGTTAGGTAACCCACAAAAAGGACAAGGACAAGGACAATGCTGAGTTACCATTCCTCTATCCGCAAGAATCAAGACTTTGGGAATCGCCCTTCAAAGCAGTCTTTGAGGCTGAGCACTGCTCCCAGGGGAGTTTGTCATCTAGACACAGGACTAATCATAAGACACCCTCCAGCTTTCGTGTTTGGCACAAACCCTCTCTGCGTTTAGCGGGTCCTTCAAACTGAACGATTTTTGGGATGAGCCACAAGCCTCTGCATCATCTAACTCAATCCTCACTGTCTCGGGCCAGCCACCTACAGAGTGAAAATCTGTTTGAAGCAGACTCCAGAGCTGGCCCCTATATGCATCTTGATGCTAAGGCCTGAGTCTAGTGACTCTCCATTGTCATTGATCTCCGAGAAGGCCAATGTAAGACAGTGCAGGATATATATGCATCCCCCTGAGAGAACTTTTGCTCGGCCTCCACCTCAAGATGACTCATACCCCAGCCAACACCTTGGAATAAGCAGAAACTCCTTTTCGAGGAACAAATGTATAATAAATTGCTCTTACAGCCTGTATCTAAACAGAGTAATAACAAGGACACCAGTCTTATACCACAACCATGCCCACCCACTTATCAACTTCTATATCGTCCCCACACGTGCTCATAATGAATTCAGAGCAGCTATGACTGTTGCAAAAGAAAGTACCGACTCTTCTGAACAATGGTGGTATTGAACCAGTGTCCCAAAACCAGTGGGGCCCAAGGAAAAGACTGACCTGCGGCCTTAGCTGGAACTCTGGTCACTAAATCGCTACATCCTGTCTGAACACTTCAAAATGGCTGCCCTTCAGGATGTCATCCCGCTCTTGTGCACATGATTCCCCATGGTAACCCTCTGCCTCAAGGATGCTCACTACCACGTCCCCATACCTCTGGTACATGACCCATACCTCTGTGGTGGTAAGGAGACCACCCTACCAATTCAAAGGTCTACCATTTGGGGTTACCACTCTCCTAAGGGCTTCCACCCAATGTCTAGCAGTGATATCTGCAACAAAACAGCATATATATATCTTCCAATACCTGAGTGATTGGCTGATAAACAGAAGCAACTGACAAATTCCTCATGCTCACTTGGGTTGCAATGTCTCAGTTATGCAGACTGGAGTACACAATCTGTGCAATACTTTTGCATCCTGCGCCACTACAGATCCATCCTTTCCTGGGAACTAAATTAAACTTACCCAAACAAAGAGAGGGTGATGGCATGCCAAAGACTGCTACCTCTTTTTCAGTCACCAGGTCCCTTTACGATAAAGACAGTGGTGAAACTGCTAGGGAGGAGAGCTCCATGTTTAGCAATAGTGCTGCATGGAAGATTGCCTGTGCGTACAAGCCAACGCTAAGGGGATGGGAGAAAGACATGGATATATCCATGATTGCAGAACAAGAAGTATTTAAAAACAGAGGTTGCCCAAAGAAATGGGATCAAAAATGGGCAAATGGAATAAGTCTAGGGGTGGAATATGTAATCTCCCATCCCCCCAGTGCCCCACCCGCGCCATCCCCAGGTGAACTGCGTAGAGGGAGGGATGGGATTCATCAACTGTGACCGGGAACAAATGCATTGGATACACTTTTTACCGGGACTATGAGTTTCTAAATGTAATGTGTACTATTGGCATAACCTGAGATCTAACTTTCAACCTGTTGTAATTCTACGAGTCTCTAAAATGAAGTTAGAAAAACATGTATGCAAATTTGTGCGAGGCACTCAAGCCTGCCACATGAGTGTGCTGTGCGGCAAAATGGAAAGGATTTGTCCATTACTGCCTGTAAGCATTTAAAATCACTCTGAGCCACTGTGCAGGATATAGTTTGTTACCCACTGTTGCTTCACCTTTAAAAAGTAGATCTTCAATTGGTTTACATTTAGCAGTAGTGGCAGCTTGCATGCTAAATGTAGAACACTATTTTGTTCAAAATTCCTGCAGTTAAAACTTCATGAAGGCGATTAAGATTTCTTTCTACAAGGACTCCACCGGCACTTACATGGGACCTAAAGTGGTGCTAACAAGACTCATGGGACCCCCTCTTGTGATACACATTTTCTTCCTTTAAAGGCATCCTTCCTAGACAGTCACATCACAAATGAGTTAGTGAGTCACAAGCACTCACGGAGGAGGAACGTTTTGTACAGGGCTCACAATACGGTAGTCTTCAGGACAAAAACAAAGTTTATGTCCAAGATGATTTCCCCTTTCTATGTCAATCAGGTAGTGGTTTTGCCTATCTTTTTCCCACATCCAGAGACGGTGACAAAGCGGGCATTATACATATTAGATGTCAAGAGGGCACAAATGTACTACATTGAAAGAACAAGAGATATGCAAGACCAAGCAACTGTTTGTTGCTTTTGTGAAGCCTCACTCAGGAAATCCCATTTCAAAGTGTGGTCTTGCGAGATGGATAGTGAAATGCGTGCGTACATGTATGCTAAAGCAAAATGTACACTGCATGCTATTCCTAAGAGACATGCCGCTAGAAAGAAGGGCGTAACAATGCCTTTTTTTAGGGAACATACGAACATCGACATCTATAAAGCTGCTAAATGGTCAACTCTTCCCGATCACTAGGCACTTTTGTGTTCATTTCAAGCCCAGCAAGACTGCTTGGTTAGACAGTGTTGAAAACTTCATTCCAAACAAGAATTGTCTGCTTGCTAGCCACTGCTTGATGCATAAACTACTGATTTTCAATATACGCACAGCATATGATATACAGCAGCACATGATTCAAACAGAGTGCTAGTCTGTTTGTAACTTGTATTCTCCAGTACTAGAGTGTCATTCATAGTTTCACATGCTTCAATAATTCCCTGTTGTCGAAGTGGGAGTCCCACGGTACATAAAATAGTAGTAAGAAAACATATATACATAAAAATATATAAGATTTTTTTATAAAACTTCCAAGTACCATAGAACATCATTGACTCATAGAAAGCATTACGGGAGTGTACACTTTAGTAACATATCATTGTCATTATTTGGTCCATATTCCAGCCAATCAGGCTGTAGCACCCTCTAGAACCTTCTCCCCAGAAGCTCAGGCCCTCAGATTTTCTACCGCATGTCGTGTGAAGGGAGTCTCACTGAGCTCTGCTCAGTTTTTTCTTCTCAAAATCTTCAACAATATGCCTTCTTCAAAAAAAGTCTTTGTTCCGGCCTTGTGCTGCCTGTGGAAAACGTTGCCTTTTTTCTGAGGACCCTCATAAGAAATTCATCTATTGCTTATATCCAGATCATAAGGTGAGGAATTGCAAGTTGTGCAGGACTTTTTCAGCAAAACTTTAAAGGATAGAGAGGCCCGTCTCCTTCTGTGGCTACAGAAGTTGAAGACTTCAGACAACCCTGTGACTGACGTGGAGAGTGTCTTTTCCCACCATTCAAAGGCCTCTCTTAAACGTGGGTGTGAGACTGAGATTCATTCTCCTTTTCTTAAAAAGAAGCTGTCTGTGGATCAAAATCCAGTTTCCCCACAGAGTCTGCCGGCCACCACGCCTACGGGACCTAGTTCTCTGGCGTCGCAGACTCCTGCTGTGCCCTTTTCCTCTAAAAAAAGGTGCCAGCCCGTCGTCGCGCCAGATGACAAAAACCGTCGACGCCATCTCCACATCGACTACCTGCTCTGTCGACGAAAACAACAACTTCTACCTCGTCGATGACGGTTCTGGAGTTTCGACGATAAAGATCACTTCGAAGAAGTCCACGTCGTCGACGGCCCTTCACAAACCTGGCTCGTCGGCGAAGGCATAGTCGACACGTACCTCGCCGTCGATGCTAACCTCTTCGTCGACGAAGGTCTCGTCGTCTGCAGTCTCGTCGGTAGTATCCTTGCCGTCGACGGTCGCGCCGTCTACGTCGAAGACCTCATCGACGCCAGCACACTCTTCTTCAACGCCAGCTCCATAGTCATCGACGACTAGCTAGTCGTCGACGGTGCACTTTTCTTTGGCGACTGCAACCACCTTCACAGTGGCAACAGCTACGACCTGTCTCTTCCCAGAAATGACGACCAGTACAAGTGGTTTTGAGCCCTGTGCAGCATTCCGCAAGACTACCTGCTCAACTGTTTGCGTCCGCAGAGGAGGATGCTTCCGGTGGATTGGATATAGATGACAACTTCCGAGCTGCAAATAGCCCGTCGGAACTGCATATCAAATGCCAAGACTGATGATGATGATGATGATGATCTGGAGTCCCATGTCTCCATTGCAGATGATGACTATCAAGGAGTTCCTGTGGCTCGGTTGCCAATTTTATTAATATCAAACCTGCAATATATGCTGGAAGACTATAATCGTCGTTCTCCACCGCTAACATCGACACCAGTATCAGTTCCAGTTGCACCGGTTCAGTCTCCAGTTCATCAGGACCCTGATGAGGATGATCATACTATGGGCCAGGATGATGACGCAGTTCTCACAGATTGGGACAATTATCAAGCTCATACTCCGTCCCCTCCGCCTGATTTCTCCTATGGCATCTCCTCCAGTGGATATAGGAGGATTCCACCTCTTGATGGAAAGTCGGAAAAACGTTTTCACTTACCGTTGGTCACCAGACAAGAGGATTGCTTCCTCTACGATTTCAAGAATCAACCTTTAAAACAATTATTATTATTATTATTATTATTCTGAGTTTTGTATAGCGCCTGGTTACCATTAGGCATCCCAGCGCTCACCAGAGAATGAAACTACCAGAATAGTGCGGAAGTTAAGCAGAGAACAAAAAAGTTTTTAAAAGTTTGCGGAACCGAAGAAGGCTAGCTTCCGAACGTAGATGTAGGGGAAGAGAGTTCCACAGGGTGGCCACGTTTATAGAAAACCTTCTGCCACCAGTTCTTGCCTTCTTCACCCTCCCTACCTGCAGAAGATGTTGATGGTCGGATCGGAGAGAGCGAGGGGCCTTATAAGGCTGAACCATCTCCCCCAGAATAGGTGGACCTACCCCCTGCAGGACTTTATGAGCGATACAGAGTGACTTAAACTTCACCCTGTCCCTCACAGGGAGCCAATGCAGCGCCTTCAGCGCGGGCGAGCAGACTGATGCCTGGGGAGACCTGTCTAGAGCCTGGCGGCCGCATTCTGCACTTGCTGTAATTTGTTCAGGCTGGCTTCTGGGGCACCCAGGAACAGCGCGTTGCTGAAATCCAGCCGCGAGATAAGCCCCTGGATGAGAAGTCTCCTAGTGGCCGCTGGAAGCAGAGGTAGAATCTTCCGAGCTGAGCGGAGCAGGCCAAAACACACGCCAGCAGTCTTTTTAGCAGTCAATTGCATGCCATACCAATAATAGACTTTATTTGGCAAGGACTAAAACGTATGCAGCGCCCCAATTCAGTTCCGGCGGTATTGCCACGCCTCGACAAAAAATATAGGGCGCCTGACCCTTCACCTGCCTGCCTCGTTTCCCAACCAAAGCCAGACTGTCATTACGCAGGCTGCACAAAAGAGGTCCCGTAATCCAGCTTCTCCATTAACATCCCCTGCCTGACCAAAAGGGGCGACGGCTGGATACCATAGGGAAAAGGTTTTCCACCATGTCTGCGACTACAGTAAGGGCGGCAAATTCCTTGGCCATCCTTGGCCGGTATGACCGACGGATGTGGTCAGAGATGTCTGCATTTCTTGACCTTATTCCTGAATCATTCAAGGCGGAATCTCGGAAGATCCTGCAGGAGGGTGAAAGAATTTCGTCTGAAATTAAAGATTGCGCAATTGACATTTCCTCTATAGGATTCCGACAGCTGGCGGGAGCTGCAGTTTTGAGGAGGCCGTGATGGTTGAAGGCCACATCCTTTCGACCTGATGTTCAGGCCAGAATACTTGACATGCCTTTTGATGGGGAATCCCTCTTCGGCAAGCATGTATATGACGCCTTGGAGTTCATCAAGAAGGATACGGACACTGCCCGTGCTTTAGGATCTCTCCAATATTGGAAACGGCCTTTTCGTGGTGCACGTGGTCGAGGCTCCTCATCTTCCTTTCGTGGCTCTTCATCTCAATACCGCTCATACAATGACAACAGACAGCGTTACTCGAACCAAAATCAGACGAGACAAACTGATTCTAGACAGTACAGGAGAAAATCAACATACAGGTGAGGCAATCCCTCTAAGAAGCAATGACTTTTTAAAACCCAAGTCTCATCCTACGGCGAAGATTGGAGGTCGAATCTCTCTATAACGTCAGATCATTGGGTCTTGGATGTAGTTTCAAAGGGCCACTCCCTTGAATTCGTCAAGTTTCCTCCCAACCGCTCTCCAAAAGGTCCCCCTCAGCACATTTGAAGGAACTGTTTGCGCAAATTACTGTTCTGATCCAAAAAGTAGCAGTCGAAGTGGTTCCCCGATCACAACAGGGGACAGATTTTTATTCCCGATTTTTTTTTTTTTTTTTTTTTATCAGAAAGAAATTGGGAGAGTGGTGCCTGATATTGGGCCTAAGAGCACTCAACAAGTACATCAAGTCTCAGACCTTTCGCATGCTGACTCTGACAGAAATCTTACAGTTCCTAAATCCCAGCGAGTTTCTCTCTACAATCGACCTCCAAGACGCATGTTTTCATGTGCCAATACATCAGAGACACAGAAAATACCTTTGCTTCAAAGTAGGATCAAAACTCTTTCAATTCAAGGTCTTACCTTTCGGCCTTCGTTCTGCTCCAAGAGTATTTACAAAGATCATCTCTCCGGTGGCAGCTTATCTACGCCTGCAAGGCATACAAATTTACCCCTACTTAGACGACTGCCTGATAAAGGCTCCAACCTTTCTCGCAGCAAGACAACACACTCCAACTTGCCTGTCAGTCTTCAAAAACGTAGGTCTTTCAATCAATCACGAAAAATCGCAAGTACTTCCGGAACAGAAAAAAGTTTTACTGGGAGCATTGATAGACACAAAACTGGCAAAGGCATTTGTCTCAATAGAACGCCAAGTACGCATCTCCAAATTGGTGGATCTTCTACAATCAAAAAGGTCGGTTTCAGTCCGAACATTGAAATCCTTTCTGGGCATGACCTCATCTTGCATTCCGTTGATCCCCAACTTCAGGTTGCATATGAGAGTAATTCAGGAAGAGTTAGACAAACAATGACGACAGGTCTCGGGCACGTTCAACGACATCATCTCACTGACGCCTCAGATATAGGTACCGTTGGACTGGTGGGCTCACCATCCCAATGTCGCTACAGGGCGCTCTCTTCTAGAGACAGCTCCCACATTAACCCTTACCACAGACGCCTCCTTGGAGGGTTGGGGCGCACACCTCCAGGGACTGTCCGTCAACGGCAAATGGACTGTGGTCCAACGCAAGTGGCACATCAACTATCTAGAGCTCTTGGCCATTTATCTCACTCTAATATCCTTCCGTTTCCTAGTGGAAGGAGAGTCCGTGTTAGTGTGTACAGACAACACCACCAGTATGCACTACATAAACAAGCAAGGAGGTACAAGATCACAGCTGCTCTCCAAGCAGGTGCAGCAAATCTGGAAATGGGCAATAAAACATCGAATCCAGTTGACTGCAGTTCACGTACCGGGCATCTCCAACGCCCTTGCAGACTCTCTCTGCAGAACTGCCACCGGCTACCACGAGTGGGAGCTACACCAACCAACTCTAGAGTATGTCTTTCGCCTGTGGGGCCAGCCGGACCTGGATCTTTTTGCGACTCCACTCAATCGCAAATGCCTACACTATGCAAGCTGGCATCCCCTCACAGGGTCGAGCGGGAATGCATTTTCGATCAATTGGTCGAGAAAATTTGCATATGTTTTTCCGCCGATCCTTCTTCTGCCTCACCTCCTGCACAAGATGAGATCACAGCCATGTCACATCCTACTCATTGCGCCCAGGTGGCCGCCTCTACCATGGTTCGCAGACCTCCTTCTCCTCTCTCAGTGCCCACCAATAACTCTTCGTCCACTGCCTCAACTTCTCACCATGAACCACGGACTGATTTGCCATCCAGACCCAGCATCTCTCCAGCTCACTGCTTGGAACCTGAGCACCTTGAGTTTGCCCATTTAACTATCGCACCTGACTGTAGGGAGGTCCTAGTTCATGCACCAGCACCTTCCACCATCAAGACTTATAAAATAAAATTGAAGCCTTTTTGTATTTGGTGCGAATCAGTGAACATTGACCCTATGCTCGCTACCCCATAGCAAATCCTACCTTTCTTCCTCCTCCTGGTGAGGCCTTTATCATTCCATTCTGAAGGTCTTCCTGGCAGCGATTTTTCGCTTCCGACACGATGGTTCCAGATCTCTATACTCCTCTCGGATCATCCGCCAGTTCTTTAAAGGATTATTCAAGATATTTCGGCCCATCCGACGTCCTCCGCCGTCATGGCGCCTGAATCTCGTATTGGCCCAGCTTCTCAAGCCTCCATTTGAACCAATCCACTCGGCGTATTTGAAATTCTTTACTTGGAAGGTTTCCCTCCTACTCGCTCTTACGTCATCTCGGTGAGTGAGTGAAATACAAGCTTTTAACATTCAGCCCCCTTTTCTACAGTTTTCAAAGGACGCTGTCATACTACGTACAAACCCTACGTTTATACCAAAGGTTCCTTCAGACTTCCACCTTGATGAACCTGTGATACTTAAAACTTTCTTCTCTAACCCTCCGTCTCCTGCTGAGCGTACTCTTCATTCGCTTGACCTGAAACGATGTCTCAAGTTCTATATCCAATGGACTGCGGCATTTCGAAAGTCAGACCAACTCTTCGTGGCATTTGGGCGAATGTGCAAGGGACATCTGGTCACCAAGCAGACCATCACCCGCTGGATTTCTTCGGCCATTCCTACTGCCATCAACGGGCTGGCAAGCCTCTTTCTGCTCCAGTGAGAGCACATACTGCCCTGTTTGCTGGAGTGACTCTGCATCCGATCTGCAGGGCGGCAACGTGGTCCAGCAGGCACACGTTCACGAGGGACTACTGTCTGGAGACTGCTACCGCTGCGGACACTGCTGTGGGTCAAGCGGTGCTACGAAATCTCTTCAAATAAAGGTGAGCCTCTGTTGCTTCCCGCCTCCTGTCATAAAAGGTTTTTTATATGTATATGTGTGTGTATGTATGTGTGTGTGTGTGTGTGTGTGTGTGTGTGTGTATGTATATATATATATATATGTGTGTTATTACAATGTATCGCTATATGACTGCATATTCATGAGTTACCTTTTATGATACTTCTGGTTATTGCTTTCTGCTTTCTATTCTTATTCAAGCATGTGAGTCTATGAAAGACACCCTAATACTGGAGAAGAACAAAAGTTACTTACCTGTAAACTGTGGTTCTCCAGTATTGGTATCTTTCATAGATTCACATGCGACCCACCCTTCCTCCCCACAGAGGCTCTCTTCTCCTCATGCACTCTATGGTCACCCTTGTGCTACGAAAATCTGACGGCCTGAGCTTCTGAGGAGAAGGTTCTAGAGGGTGCTGCAGCCTGATATGGACCAAATAATAACAATGATATGTTACTAAAGTGTACACTCCCTTAATGCTTTCTATGAGTCAATGCTGTTCTATGGTACTTTGAATTTTATGAAAAATCGTATATATTTATATATATTTTAATGTATATATTTTTATTTATACATTACATATGTATATGTACTTTATGTATATATGTTTTCTTACTACTATTTTATGTCCCTTGGGACTCCCACTTCGACGACGGGGAATTATTCAAGCATGTGAATCTATGAAAGACACCAATACTGGAAAACCACAGTTTACAGGTAAGTAACTTTTGTTCGTATTGCATATTCACATGTGCCCTTCTGTGTCTTCAGAAGCAGGCAAAGATCTCCGATGTTTGCTACCTTTATTAATTACAATGTACCATAACTATGCTCTCTTACATAGTTAAGCTTCACTACTAAAACTAAAACAGTTTGATATGGAGTCCTAATGCAAAGATTACTATGGAGTGGATATCTCAAGACCAAAGACTTTTACGAAGAAAAAACAACTTGCAAACATCTGCACCCAACACTAAATTGCAGGAGTGTGCAGAGCATGCCAACATAAAACAGTACATGCATAAAAACAGATCATTACAAGGTGAGTAACACTTCCTTGAATTGCAAGCTAAATAAAGGTGAGAGTTGCAGGCGCCAGAGTTTGCAACCCAAGTAGAACTCTGACCCAGTTGATAAATATTTCTTTAGTAAGTCCCTTAAAGGCTCTTTTGTACTTCCTACTAGGACTCCAGGGCATAAGAACAGAACCTTATTTCCTCAGTTAGCTAAAGAGGATTTGATGCAGTAAGGGAATTCACCTAGGTTCTGGGACAAATGTTATACATCCATTTCTAGTGTTGTTTCATAATAGTCCTGGGTGAAAATCATGTAGCTACTTTACAGAAATGCAGTTTTGTTGTGCCGCATTGGTCAGATGTTCTGCTTTGGATGAAACTGACCTGAATCAGCAAATTGGTATGGGTTTCTATGTATTTATCTCCTACAAAGAAGCATTTAGGGGTATTTATTTTTGAAGTTGGAGAAGTTGTAACATTTTACTGAATATAGTGCCCTTTCCACGGACAGCATGTCTTTATGAGGTAGTCTATCAATCTTGTTGGGGGTAACAGGCCAGAGATATTAAATATAACATTTCTGCTCTACACCATGAGGTCAAAAGATAGACCCTAGCATTCAGCTCACTCACTCAGGGCGTCTACAACAGGCATTGAGTGATCAACCCAAAGATTGTGCTGCCATCCATAACTGAAATCTCACTTATTCCTCTGATTTACAGGCAACGTACCCCCTGCAGCATTTGAAATCTTTACCTACCAATAATACTCTGTGACAAAGTCCCAGATAACTCTTTAGCAGTTTATAACATTAAGCCATAAAGGGTATCTAAGAGGGGGTGACTGTTGCCCAAGGGAAGGTGCACCCTCTTCAAACAGGTGTAATCGCCATGCAGCACTAACTAGGTGTACAATAATATAAAAACCATGGCTGACCAAGAGGATTCTAAAGTCAACCCTAAGATGGAATTGAAATCCCCCATGGAAATGTGAGCGGTGCAGTGGCATAGCACTGAAGTAGAATTTAAAATTGAACAGCGTTCTTGGGCTTTCCTTACTCTGTCCTGATCAGTTCCTAACACTCCTTTGAAGGTGACGAAGTGAAAATGATTACAAAGGTGGCATGGGCAGACAGTAACGGCGAATAGTTACAGTGGTAGCTGGCAGTGGAGGCAACTGCACAACACTGCTTAATACAAGTGTGCTTATCCCTAAGATTTATTGGAAAGCTCTTCTGTTTGATTAGAAGGAATACATATATACAAACCTACACTAGAATGGATAACATCCAGTATAGTGCCAAACTGTGTGCAAGGTACTATGTGTTCAGTGGAAATGCAATTTGCTTGGAACTATAAGTTCATTTCTTGCGTTATTGAGGTCACTGGTGAGGTTTGGTGAACAGCCTGGATTCCCTGGTGACTGCATGACTCTGCTACTCCCTGCACAGGACCTAGGGGTGCAGCCTTAGTCTGTATATGTTCTACTTTCGATATTTGCATGCTGTTCGCCCAGAGACTGCCCCTTTAATAATTTGTGTACTGATCTGTCCCATAGGAGGCTCTTCACTCTACTTTCATCTGCTGTCTTGGGGACATGAAGTTGCAGGAGAGGTTTGTTGGAGGGGAGAAGATTAGTGGGCTTGAGGCAATGTTGCCAAAGGCATCCATCTCCTACTAAATATCACACAGAGCACGTCCGGCTATATGTGAGAGAGAAAAAAATAGAAAAGTAGAGTTGTGTAATGTCAGGAAGAGAGATTTCCTTCAGGACAAGAACCCTCTCACCGTTGGGTGACATGCTTCATCATATGGGTGCCCTCCTCACACTAAAGTGTGGGCTACAACTCCCTGAGGGGAGGAGCTGAGGTGTTTTCTCAAGATAAGCCGGGAGGGAAATCGGGGAGGGGCAGAGTGCGAGAAAGTGATAAAAAATGTCTCTCTGGGTCAACTAAATCTTTATTAGGTGGCCTCAGGGACACAGTTAACAAGTATTTACAATGCAATGGTCTCGGCATTGTTATGGTTAGAGCTATTGGCATTACTCATGACATTATTTTTATTTGTTTTTGTTTTTAAAACATATAAATAAATGGCATTGTCGTTTACATTGCCAATAGCTTAATCTCTCGCAAATGCGAGACCTATTGCATTTGCACCCACACACACAAAGCCACCCACACACACATACAGAGCCACCCACAGAGTCATTCACATAGAGCCACCCACCCACACAGAGCCACCCACACAGCCACCTACACACACATAGAGCCACCTACAAAAAAAGCTACCCACACAGAGCCCCACAAACACACACACAGCCACACACAAACACAGAGACACACACACACACACACACACACACACACACACACACACACACACAGAGCCACACACAGGGAACAGATGCAAGAAAAACAGTTCACAACGAGGGAACAGAGGCAAGAAAAACAGATCACAACGAGGGAACAGAAAAACAGATCACGAGGGAACAGAGGGCAGAAAAACAGATCCCAACGAGGGAACAGCAAAACAGATCCCAACGAGGGAACAGCAAAACAGATCCCAACGAGGGAACAGCAAAACAGATCCCAACGAGGGAACAGAGGGCAGAAAAACAGATCCCAACGAGGGAACAGCAAAACAGATCCCAACGAGGGAACAGCAAAACAGATCCCAACGAGGGAACAGCAAAACAGATCCCAATGAGGGAACAGAGGGCAGAAAAACAGATCCCAACGAGGGAACAGAGGGCAGAAAAACAGATCACAATGAGGGAACAGAGGGCAGAAAAACAAGGGAACAGAGGGCAGAAAAACAGATCACAACGAGGGAACAGAGGGCAGAAAAACAGATCACAACAAGGGAACAGAGGGCAGAAAAACAGATCCACACGAGGTAACAGAAAAACAGATCCCAACGAGGGAACAGAGGCAAGAAAAACGAGGGAACAGAGGGCAGAAAAACGAGGGAACAGGGCAGAAAAACGAGGGCACAGAGACCAGCGACAGTGCTTAAGCATCTCTAATCATAAAACTACCTTCGGCTCAGTGTACGTTATCAGTGGACCAGTGTAAATAAATCGCAGACCCCGGCCGAAAACCCCTGCTCTGATGACCATCAGCTCAAAGGTAGAGGACCACACACTTCTACGCATACGTTACGGAATCCTGGCCATTATGTCATTTTACATAATATCCTAACCGTCCACACGGACATTGCTTTTGTCCCGCCGACTACTATCCCCCCACCACCACTCGGTATTTCTGAAGACCCATAGAACCGGATGCCAGCGTCGTTACCTCCAGACACAAGGGGAAAACATCGATTGACTTTATTTTGGTCGCAATGGAAATCATCAAATAAAGTCCGGATTGCAGCTGGAAGAAAAAAAAGTGGGGTGCACAAAAGGAGAGGGGTCCATTGGCAGAAATAAGCAATTACACGTCCAGCAAAGAAAGCTTCTACTTCAGAATCAAGAGTTAGAGACTTTGTGAGGGAAAGTAAACACCTAAGTGACGGGAACAGAACCCAAGCTGTCCCCACGGACAATGTACAGACAGGCACATTTATTTCATGATAATCTTCACAACGATAACTCGTCAAAAAAATGTAATGCAATGCGCTCCGTTGCAAGCCAAACTCCTATTTGCATTCTGTTTTAGCAGTTACATTGCAAATCTTTTTAAAACAAGCACAATAATTCCAATAAAATGTAGAGATGACTAGTTCTTTTAAAATGTATATCTCAAGCACTGCAGAGTTAATACTTCTGAGTGAAAAAAAGTAAAATTCAACAAAGCACAATCAATACATTATACTTTCAGTTGTTCTACTAAAGGATGACATGATTTACAATTTATCCGTACTAAAAACACTACATAGACTATAGAGAGAGTCAATAAAAAATCTTTTCGGGAGATTAGAGCAGGTTTAAAGCACACCTCGGTGCAGGTTGAGTGCGGTAACTTACCAAAGGGGAGCTCGCCCAGAGGCTGCTAAGTAAACCGCCCCAGTGGAGTGCAGCCCGCAGCTGGCCATGAATAAAGCCCTCTCCGAGCCCAGCACTGCTGGCAGACACGTTATCAAGCCGAGCCTTCATTTCACATCTGCAAACATATGGGCAGCGGTGGCCCTGCCTCCCCTCTCCGCCCCACCTCCAGCCGGGCCACGGCCCCCCTCCGCCAGGCATGCATTCCTCAGGTGCTCGCTAATGGCATTCCCAGGGCCCCGGAGCTGCTTCGGGGATCAAGAGATCTCCGGGCCCCCGCTGGGCTCCAGGGCACCAAGGCTGTTCCGTTTAATCACATCCAGAGGGGAGCGGCGGCCCCTTTCACAGCGCTGTCTGCCACCCTTTCAGCCCCACAGAGTTAGTTTGATTTTAAAAAGCCACAATTAGGACAGGCGAACATTTTGGATCAACCGTGGACTTTTGAAACGTCACAGCCAGTGACAATGTTTTTAAAACACCAAGCCAAAAATAGACAAAACAACTTTACCCTTTACGAAAAAAATTTGATTTGAAGCATATATTAACCATACAAGCCTCTGATGTAGACAAAACAACTTTACCCTTTACGAAAACATTGATTTGGAGCATATATTAACCATACAAGCCTCTGATGATGGGGGGCGAGCACGGGAAGGGGCTGAAGCACCACCATCTTTCTCCGAGGCGAGGCAGAAATCCCTCGGAGAAACACACGGTCATTTTGCGATTCTGGGGCGTGTTTTTAGCAGTTGAGTAAGGGATGACGTCACGGCTTAAAAACTGTAAAAAAAACACGCCCCTGAATCGCAAAAAGACGGGGCTTGAACAGAGTGACTGCCCCTCTCCTCCAATGGCTGGCCAGCATTTACGAGGCCAGCCAATGGAGAAGAGGGGCGGGTTCAAGCCCCCATACTGCCAAAACATAAAATCTTGGACTCCGCCCACTGCGTGGGACGCTAGTCCGAGACCTAAAAAGCAAGAGGACTAGGGATTAAGCCAATATATCCCTAGTTTAGGTCAACATGTTTGTCAGAGGTTAGTCCCCTAAAGAGATCTGTGTGATTAAAGAACCCATATGATGAAGCATGTCACCGAACGGTGAGTGAGGGTTCTTGTCCTGAAGGAAATTTCTCCTCCTGGCTCTTTCTTCTGACATTACATGACCCTTTTCTTTTTTTTCTTTCTCACATTTAGCCAGACGTGCTCTGTGTGATATTTAGTATTCTAGAGGGATTAGTACCCCCTGGCTTTCTTTTGATCTCAGTTGATCCTTAGTGTGTAAACATCCATCTCTTACTGTCACCAGTCTGGAGGCTGATATAACTGGACAGGACAAACTGGACTGGATACAACTCGCCTTCCAGCAGATGCAACATTCACAGACAGCAATATACGTTGCCAGTTTCCCACCAGAGAGATCACAAACCTGATCGCAATTCAACTTCTTTTGATGGGCCTGCAGCTGTCTGAGCATAAGTGTTGTAGAACTGGTACTGATTTCCACACTCCTAGGGAAAAATTAAAAATTGAGCAATGTATAGCACACCAGCTGTCCAGGACTGAGTTCATAGTCTCTTGTTAATGTACTTCAATGATTTTGGTGAAACTTTTTTCCTGCTCTTGGGGTCTGCTTACAGCTCTGACAATATGCCGCAGTATGGACTTGTATCAGCTGTGCTGTTCCAGTGCTGCGGCCTGCTGCAAGTGCACCTCAGTCTTGACTCATAGCACCTATTCGACAACTGTAACCCATATACAGGATTACAAGTGAACCCTAATCCCGACATGCAGCATATCTGCCCAGTACAGCTTGCTCTTAATGGGTTCCCCATATCCACATATAGTAGTCTGCTGTTCCAGCACTGGGCCTCACACATTTTAGTGTACCAATACAGCTTAGTGGTGACTGGTAACATGCCTTGCTATTACTGGGATGACATAACAGAGGCGCAGAGAGCTCTGCAGACCATGAATTCATCAGCAAGCTAGCTATGGATTAAATCCTGTTGATTTTTGCAATAGTTGTTTCTTTTGAATATGCTGTCCTAGCTCTTCTTATTGCTGTAGTATTCTGCAGAATGCTCATAACCTGTTTTCTTTGCATGCACAGCAGCTATGCTCCCAAATGGCTACATGTCCATGACATCACACAGTGACATTTGCCTTCCCGGTGGGACTACGGACCCCAGCATCATGATTACCAACGTTTGTAGTATTGATTCAGTGTTGATCGATCAATTGCATAAGAGCCCCAGAGCGCCGGATGCAGTGATCAGCAATGGCCCTCGCGCAGAACCAACTGAGCCTGTTCCCAGCAAGCTGGAAACTCAAGTGGGAGAAGAAAAGGAGCAGCCTGAGAAGCCAGGCCAGTCTGAGTCCTTGACAGAAGAACACATAGCCTGTGCACAGAGTAAGCCTACTTTTCTAATATTACTTATTTGCAGGTGTTATTAAATTTGATTGACACTTCTCCAACTGAAGCTATTCTTAGTCGACCAGCTGTTAGCAGCACTTGGAGCTGAAAACGGTGAGTATTGGTGACCTTCCCTATGTCCTTCTATAAGAGGCAGGTACTCATTGTATCCCTTTGTGCAAGCTGCGTAAAGGATGGACCTGCACAGCACTCTGACCTGTGGGTGTGACTGTTAAAC
The DNA here is from genome assembly GCF_964261635.1 of Lissotriton helveticus. NCBI lineage: Eukaryota > Metazoa > Chordata > Amphibia > Caudata > Salamandridae > Lissotriton > Lissotriton helveticus. The sequence continues at coordinate 30,699,613 of NC_136073.1, read as the reverse complement.
CAGTGTTGTCTCACATATGTAACTTTAGAGTAGCCCTCCACCATCACTATTCATTCCCCTGCTACCCTTTTGACCGATACCAGTGAATCAGAGCTGCTGCAGTACTGCACACCAGTGTAGCTTTGTCGCACAAAGGGTAGCTACTCTGTTTATAAGCTACTCCTTGCTAATTGACATTATTAAACTGCTTTTAAACAGAGTGGCTAAAATGTTATGGTGTGCCATCATGAAAAAGCTAGTTGAATCTGGTGAAAGTAAATGCTGCTTGCCCTTCTGGAGAATGTTTCAACTTGTGCTGTTTTCCCTAAATTCCTGTTCTTGCCCGGCCAGGTATTTTGGATCAGTTTTTGCAGACCTATGGGAGCCTTATTCCGCTTGGCACTGATGAAGTGGTCGAAAAACTGGAAGATGTATTCCAAGAGGACTTCTCCACGTCACAGAGGTAAACCCCTCTGTTAGAAGTTTTTTTAATGCAGATAGTTTGGGAAAACTTCTGTCTATTTTAGATATAAGCTAGCCTTCTTTGGATGTGACCAGCTATGGATGAACTTGGACAAAAAAAGTGCTAACATTGTTATATACATTTCTATAGCGCACTTCCCCCAAATGGTTTTGTGGCCCTATGGTAGCTGAAACAAAGCACACAACTGATCATACACACATGCTAGCCTGAAAAGCCAGATCTGTGGAAGTTTTCTGAACATAGAGTAACGGGTGATTGCGGGGAAGACCTGATTTCAGGTAGAAGGGCGTTGCATATGCGGGGGGTCAAGTCCTTAGAATCTGGAGCCACAGAGTGTTTTTTTTGGTTTTTTTTAAGTAGCAATGGTGAAAACATTCAAGTACTTAGAAAGCAAATTGCGAGAGGAGATGTATTTTTGTATGCGAGCAGAGATAAGACCAGGAGTACCAGTCTGTAGAGATTTAAAGATGAGGCAGCCAGCCTTAAAAATGGAGCGTTGTTTTATGACTAACTAGTGTAATTTCCTCAGCAGGGGGAGGGTAGATATGACTGATCCAAGGTTGTTGGTACAATAATCTGGCTGCCTGATTTTGAACCAGTTGGAGTCTTCCAGTCAGACACTTACACTATGCTAACTCCTTCTACTTGGGCCTTCCCAACATTGAGGTGACTAGAGCTATGATAGTCTGAGGGAGAGCCTCGAGGAAAAGGAATTTACTGATCTTTCCAAATTTTCAAAACTGTAGAAAGCAAGATATTACAGTCCCTAATTTAGGTTTAATACACAATTTAGCATTGATCAGTACTCCGAGGCTCTTAACTGAATTCTTGAGCAAAGGGAGGGAACCCATGGTGACAGGCCAAAGTGTAGACCTCCACTGGTCATGTTTGTTTCTAGTGATGACCATCTCCGTCCTGTCTGAGTTCAATTTAAGTTTGTCGTCCTTCATCCAGTAGCGGATGAATAGCATTGTATTTTTAAAAGAGAATTTGCATTCCGGGGAGTTATAGTGAAAACCAATTGCAAATCTGCAGAATTGTTAACCTTTACCTTCATTTGGTTCAGGGATCGGACCAATGGATGGATATATAGGTTACAGGGGGAGGGGTGCGGGGGGGGCCTGGACAAAGCAGATCCTTGAGGAACACCACAGGTCAACCTAATCTTAGGGAAGCAGAAGGCAAAAAGCCTAACCGCCTGGGACCAGTCTTCCCCAAAAAAAGAATGCAGTCCCGCCCAGAGCGCTGGAGGCCTGCAGCCTCAACACAGTCAATCAGGATATCGTGGTCGACATCGTTCAAAGCAGCCGAAAGGTCAAGAAGCAACAGAGCCTGGGTGGTGTCCCTGTCGGCTGACTCGCGTAGATCGTCCACTACTGAGAATAATAGTCTCCGTGAAATGGGCCGGCCATAAGCCTGCTTGGTGGGGTGTCAAAGTTGTTTTCCCCCACGAAAGACCACAGGCAGTCAGCTACATGACCCTCGAGTACCTTTGCCAGGTGGGGAAGCAAAGAGATATGACTGTTATTGCTTAAGATAGATGGATGGATCGCTGCCGATTTTATTCCGTAAAGGGACAACTATCGCCTCCTTAAAGGTGGTAGGGTCCCAACACCCGCTCAAGGACTTGTTGAGAAGGGATAGGGCGAGATTGGGGAAGTGAGAAAAACAATGTTTAGGTCCTCAGGAGGGCAGGGATCATTTGAAGAGCCAGATTTCACTTTACTCAAGAGGTCCGTAAGACCTGCTTTGCTAGTGGCATGCAGATCAGACATTATGGCTGAGTTAGTATGTTGTAGATGTAGCCGAAGGTGAAGGACTAGATGATACTGGCTTTGGTGTTGGTAATCTTAACAATAAAGAAAGAGCCTCTCAAAGTATGACAAGGTGTGATTGTAGGAGTCACTCAATCAGGTTTGGACAGTTAGGATGCAATTTTGAAGATTTCCTTGGACCTATTAGCTGACTTAGTAATTTTGTTTGAGAAAAAGGCTGATTTGTCTTGAATAATTAGCCTTTTGCATTGTTTGACAAGTGTTGGGTAAATTGGCGGAGTAGTTTTTCCAGCAATTGCGTTTAGCACAACACAGTTCTAATTTGGCTGACTTTAAATCCTCAGAGAACCCTTTTGAAGCATTGTTGCTCCTTGGAGCTCTGACTCCAAAGAGGAGCATGAATATCGCTAGCATCTGTCAATTTTGCGATTCCTTTCTCGAGTGTCAGAACTGCCAATTGTCAGGCAAGGAGTTTGCGAAGGAGGTGCAAAAGGAATCTGTATTGACCCAGCCTGGATTTTTTTGAGAAACCGCCAGCACCTGATTGAGACTTGGACAGGGTCATGTAAACATTTCTTACATTTTGAAGAACAGTAAACTCAATTCAAATGGAACCTAAATAATTACATTAATCCTTAGGGGACTGGTGGTTGTTACATATAGATGGCACAAAGTAGTGTGATGCCGCAAATGCAGCACCTGTACAGGGCAAAGTACAAAGGCCTGCTTCAACAGTAAACTATGCTTGCAAAAACTTGGATACTATCAAAAGTAGCGTGCACATGTTTCTTTGGGTATCTTGGCTGCAGAGGAGACTTGGTGAACAGTGCAGGGCTGATCTTAGTCCTCCTCTCTTTTGCGAAAACTCCAGGGACAAGATTTTGGAAATCGGTGGATATTGGGCTCTCTGAGGTGATCCAGTTCACATTGTGGTAACTTACTAATCTTTTTGTGATACTGAAACCTGCTTCCCAGGCCTTGCGATGCTTCTGATTAACTATATATCTGGAATCCAAATGCTACTGATGGTGCTAGCAAGATAAACTGTGGACAGAAGTGATATGGGGGATTGTACTGCTCTGGTGCTGTATTGAGTTGCACTTACAATGTGCTGGCACCTATACAAATATCTGCAAAATTGGTGATGCAGATGCATTGCTTTCTGTGGAAGGGTTAAACCTTGATCTCTAACTTATGAGTCAAAATTGTAGCTTAGTTGTATAACAGCAGGACAGGTTAAGGGCGGGGGAGGGGAGTGGAGGGAAAGTTTAGTGATGAATGATGATAAGCAGATTGTCTAGGGAGTGAAATGAATGAATGAATTATTGGTGATAACCCCAAACCTGTGTTACTTTCTCAGTTCCTAGAGATTTTTGCAGGCACTAAGGGGAGGGTGGAAAGAGGCAGATTGTTGTTGCGCTTCCCAGTCCCTGAATGATGGATTTCTGATTCTGTGGTATTTGTAGGTTGCTACTGGGCTGAAAGGCAACCTCCTTGTTTACCTGACCCACTGATGAGTTTGTGATTGTTACACTTGTGGTCCAAAATGTGGTGTGCTGGCATTTTATTTTCTGTCCTGTCCTTTTTTGTAGGAAGAGCTTAGTGTACCATCTTATTCAGTCCTACCAGCGCGTGCCAGGCAATGCTATGGTTCGAGGCTTCAGAGTCAATTACAATCGCCATGTGCTGACCATGGATGATCTAGGCACACTTTACGGACAGAACTGGCTCAACGACCAGGTATAAAATCGCCTACATATTCATGCAAGCGCTCTAATTCTTCATTGCCTGTATATGATTTTGTTATTGCTGGCACTAACCAAGATCTGTATCCCTTTCCCAGGTTATGAATATGTATGGAGACCTAGTGATGGACAGTGTTCCTGACAAGGTGAGATTTATGTTTAGACTGAACTGAACGCTTTTAAATTGTCAAAAGGGAAAAAAACGTGTTGTCCTATCCCATCCAGAAATTGTGGTATATAATTAAGACTAGACTGCTGCTTAACTTTTCAGAGATATTCAGTGTCTCCTAGCATTGGCTTAGCTTTGGTTTTGCAGCATGAATCCTTTTGTGGATTCACATGCTGTGCGTTATTTCGCAATATAGTGGCTGGGTTTTCCGGGCGTTGTTGATCACTGTTTTGTGCTAGGTCCATCCCTTGTGTGACGTCAGGCGGCGCCCCAGAAGTTCCTGTGCGTGGTAGCTATCTTCATATTCTTTTTCCTCTGTTGGGTGTGGAAGCAAGGAATAGGACTCCAGATTTTTTTCTTGTATGAAATCCTAGAAAATGTTTTAAATTTTAGCTTAAAAAAACATTCTACATCGATTAGCAAGGCACAGTAGAAGCGAGACCTCTGGCCACCTTCCACTACGTGGGACCCCGTCGGAGCACCAACCAAGCAGATGGACCGAAACGAGGCAAGATAGGGGCCATGTAGAGTACCCCTTTCAAGTTTTGCCCTAATTGCCACCACAATTTTGCACAATGCGTTCCACATATCATCTGTAACCTCTGCCAGCCTAAAGATCATAAGGATCAGGACTGCGAGGCCTGTGCTGTATTTTTGTCAAAAACTCTCAAGGCCCGATGGATGCTGAGGGAAGAGCACCATGCAGCTATGTTCGGCAGCCAGTAACCACAGGTATCGCTGAAGGACTTGGACCTCTAAAGTGATGAAGACTAACAGGGGGGTTCTGCAGAAACAACAAACTGAAAATCGGACACCAATAAGATCCCTAAGGACATTGAAAAAAAAGCAGAGATGGCAACAAAGACCGCTCACCCCTCAGATACCACAGTCCTCAAAAAGACGGCGCAAAAGGCAGCCCAGGCATCGAAGACTATGACCGAGGGTCAACTGCCGCTGAAAGAACCCCACGGATCCCATGCCAGGGATACCAATGCGGGGAAAACCTAGAAATCAACCGAGACGTGTGGCAACAAGCTGTATTGAAGGATAAGACCATACCTTCGGTGGCAGCATTCACCACACCAAAGATCTCCTCTGCTTCGGACGCTTCAACGGCCCTCGGTGGAGAAAAAAGATGCCTGGAGGCAGAAATGGTGGCACTTCAACATGAGGAGTTTGAGGCACTAAAGAATACCAAATTCCTTCTAAAGTCTCCAGTACCCAAGAGGAAGAAGATAATATCCTCAAAGCTCTGGCAGTATCCGAACCTCCTGAAGATTAAGTAGAGGAAGAACTCATCGTTCCAGAAGAAGAGGTAGCTACAGGAACCTTTTAGGAAGAGTGGAATGACTTTGACACGGAGAGCCCTGTAGAAGAGATCTGTAGCTATCCCTCGAACGCTTCTCCACCAGACATAACCTTTTACAGCAGCCTCATCAAGAGCAGCTGATAATTTCAGGGTCCTCTTAGAGGAGGAGACAGGATACATGTTTTCTCCTAAAAACATTTACACCATCCACGAACGGTAGACAATACCGTTCGAGGCATGTGGACTGCTGAATTCATATCTATAGCATAGATCGCCGCCTAGTGTTGGGTCTGGATGATTGCACATTGTTGTCCTGGAAGAGTCTTCGAAGTATCACGAGATAGGTGGCTCCTCCCCTGGACTACAGTGCGCATGGGCATCGACTCCATCCCCAGATTGTTTTTTTTCTGCCATTGGGTTCGGATGCATATTTAATCACTCAAGTTCGAATTCAATAGAAACTTTTCTTTTCGGCCCAAAGGCCCTTCCTATATCGTCGGTATTGTATTGCGTTCGGTTCCGGCTCAGTTCCCGAGTCGGACATCCTGAGGAGTCGCGTGGCTCTTCGGTGCTCGAGGCCCGGTCAACGCAACAGGCCTTATTCGACGACACATCATGGAGCGGCGCCCGTTCAAGAGGTGCCCAGTGTGCAACTCGAAGTATCCCCATATCGACGTCCACCCGGTGTGCAACAAGTGCCTGTCGCCGGATCACGATGAAGCCAACTGTATGGCTTGTTTTCGATCCAAGAAGACTATTAGACTTCGGCGCGTGGTGCGCCAGGAGGCCCAGCAGACGGCACCTGACCCGGTGAACATTTTCGATACTGAGGGAGAAGAGGCAGATTAGCAGGAAGATCGAGAGCCGATTTCAAATCCAGCGGCAGAGATCGACTCCAACTACGACGCAGACGTCGAAATGCTCGATACAGAAGAAGTCATCGACGAGGTAGGAGACGACAATGAGGCCTATGGGGCCACGGAAGATAGCTCAGGCGAAGAGCTATGCCCCGTTCGAACAATAACTAAGGCTCAGGTCGAGGGATCGCCACATGGCCTTACCCAAGATCATGCACCTAGATCCACGGTCTCTCCTCCGGGCCCGGCTACGGACACTTCTACGGAGCCGCCATTAGTCAAATCGAAACCGAAAGAGAAAGCTTCGGTCTCGACAGACACTTCTACGGAGCCGCCATTGGTCAAATCGAAACCGAAAGTGAAAGCTTTGGTCTCGACAAAACCGAAAGTGATAGAGGCGCCGTCGACACAGAAGGCGCCTGTCGCCTTGGTCGGCTCCACATCTTCGGACCTGTCGGTGCTGGCGAAGCCAAAGAAAGTTGTTGACTCGGTGAAGTCGCTCAAGGGCGTCGAGCCGAAGACTGGGGCACCGAAAGCGCTTGCCAAGGCCGCCGACCCGAAGCCGTCGGCGCCAAAGGCCGTCGACACAGTTAAAGGACTCGGAGCTCCAAAGGCTGTCGATCCTGCACGTCGGCCCGACATGACCAAAACTACTGCTTCCCTCGACTCCACACATGGTAGTGGCTCGAGGGCACCTGTTGAGTCGACGAAACCGTCCGCATCCTTCACGAAGCAAGTGTCGGACTCGTTGCAGCGCATTAAGGACAGGCCTTCCGCGGTCGATCCGAAGGATGCTTCCACCCCGAAGCCAACCGCAGAAGTCGACGGCGCCGATTCAATTCACGGTGCCGCCGAAAGTGGCGCCCAAGGCGTTCGCGCCAAAGAAGGTCGTCGAGGCGTCCATGCCGGTGTCTACCGGGCCGAAGCCTACCCCTGCAGTTGTAGGCACAAAGCATCGACAACCCCTACTCGAGGAGCAGTCGGAACATTTTATCGAAGCCAACACCGGGAAGCTTTCCATTTACAAGCGAAAGATCACACCAGCACAGCCTATGGAGTCCTATACAATTCCTTTGAAGAAGAAAAAGGATTCCACAGATTCCCCAGTTCTTGTTGAACTGATTAATCCACATGCTCAGGACACTGCTCCAATCTCGCCCACTTACTCGGATGTGGAGGCTGGGGAAGGGGACTATGAGGAATACAACTACCCTGCCGACACTGATCCTGAAGATCAGCATGACACATGGGCAGATGCTGCAGACCCAGGGGATCCACAAACTGCCCCAGACACTCAAGTGTATGCTGTCAAAACCTCCCCTACTGAGGATTCTGCAGCATTTAATGCGCTTATTGAAAGGGCAGCCAAGAATCGTGACGTCCAGCTCCACGCTGACCCTATTGAAGTGGACTTTCTGTTTGACACCTTTTCCACCTCTGAAAAAACAGTAAAAACTCTGCCTATGTTGAAGGGTGTCTTAAAACATGCTGCAGACATTTTTAAAGAACCCACACGTGCCAGGGTTATCAACCCCAGAATTGAAAAAAAGTACAAGCCGGCGCCTGGCGACCCTACCTACATCAAGGGCCAGTTGCCGTTGGACTCTCTAGTTGTTTCTAATGCCCGGAAGAGGGCAAATTCACAGACTACTGGTGATGCTCCTCCCACTGACAAGGAATCTAAGATGCTAGAAGCATCGGGCAAGAGGGTGGCGGCCCAAGCGGCCAATATCTGGCGCATTTCTAACACGCAGGAACTCTTGGCTAGATATGACAGGACACATTATGATACACTTGAAACCCTGTTACAACACTTGCCAGATGAATATAAGGAGGCAGCGGAGATGCTCATTCAAGAAGGGAAACCCATCGCAAATGCTTCTATTAAATGTGCACTGGACGCAGCAGACACCGCGGCCAGGGCCATTAACACAAGTGTGATGTTGCGGCGTCAAGCCTGGCTCAGAATCTCCGGGTTCAAGCCGCAGATACAAACCACCATCCTAAATCAGCAAGTAAACCCTGATCACTTATTTGGACCTGAGGTGGACACCACTCTGGAAATGATCAAAAAAAGACACAGAGACTGCAAAGTCTATGGGGGCTCTCCAGTCCCAGCAGTTCAGGGGTAGTACTTTTCGTCGCTCAAGCAATAGAGGTGTTTCCAGAGGCCAGATGTCCCAGCAAACGCAGTACACAAAAAGTGGTGCACAAACCTCATACAACAAACAAAGTAGAGGTGGCTATCGCAGAAACAGTGCCAAGGACAGAGGTCATGGAAACAACTCCCGAGCCTCCGCAGCCAACAAACAGTGACGCCTTGTCACTGCCCCCCGACCATACAACGTCGGTCGGGGGGAGACTCCAACTGTTCCTGCCAGTCTGGAAATCCATCACCACAGACAGGTGGGTCAGAAAGCTTATCCAGTACGGTTATTGTCTGGAGTTAATATCCACTCCACCCAACATACCCCCAAAACACCGTCCTATGTCCACAGAGCATTTGCACTTATTGCAGCAAGAGGTACTCGTCATGCTGCAAAAAAGGGGCAATCGAGCTCGTACCAGTGGAACAAAGAGGCACGGGAGTGTACTCCCTGTACTTCTTAATCCCGAAAAAAGACGTGTCCCTCCGACCCATACTGGACCTCAGGCCCCTAAACCAATACATTATCTCGGAACACTTTCATATGCTCACGCTGCAGCAGGTTCTTCCGTTGCTCAATCAAGGGGACTTCCTCGCAACATTAGATCTAAAAGATGCATATTTTCACATTCCACTACATCCGTCACACAGAAAATACCTCAGATTCACCATTCAGAATCAGCATTACCAATTCAAAGTCCTCCCTTTCGGAGTGACCCAGCGCCCAGGGTGTTCACGAAGTGCCTGGCAACAGTGGCTGCGCACCTCAGGAGACAAAACGTTCACGTCTACCCTTACCTGGACGACTGGCTTGTCCAAGCAAAGTCGGCCCAGCAGTGCGCTGCCAACGTGTCCCACACCATTCACCTTCACGATCTGGGATTCTCACTAAATTATCCAAAGTCACACCTTCAGCCAGCCCGTGTGCGGCAGTATCTGGGCGCGACCATAGATACTCTGGCGGCCACAGCGCAGCCAAATTCTGTGAGGATCAACAGCATTCAATTGCTAATCCAGAAATTCAGACCGCAACACTCTCTTCCGGCACGAGTGTTCATGCAGTTGATAGGCATGATGGCCTCCTGCATCTTCATAGTCCCGCACGCGAGACTACATATGCGTCCGCCCCAAGAGTGCTTAGCACGTCAGTGGAATCAGGCTCACGGACAGTTAAAAGACCTAGTGTTGGTGACCGGTCGTGCATATGACTCTCTGCATTGGTGGAATCCACACAACCTTTGCAAGGGCCGTCAGTTCCAGGAGCCTGTCCCACAAATCATCCTAACGACGGACGCATCTCTCCAGGGTTGGGGAGCTCATGTGCTCCACTACACCGTGCAGGGGCTATGGACAACGCAGCAAAGGAAGATGCACATCAACCACCTAGAGCTGATGGCAATCTTCATGGCAATGAAGGCTTTCAAAGTACATCTGTGCAACAGTAGTGTTGATCCGGACGGACAACATGACAGCCATGTACTACATTCAGAAGCAAGGAGGTACACACTCTCCACAGTTGTCTCATCTAGCTCAGAGCATGTGGAAGTGGGCCATTCAGAGGAACATCTTCCTCATGGCGGAACACCTCCCAGGCAAAGACAATCAGATGGCGGATCTGCTCAGCAGGTACAGCCACCAAATGCACGAGTGGGAGATACATCCATCAGTACTCCACCCGTACTTCCAGCAGTGGGGTCATCCAGAGATAGACCTGTTCGCCACAAGGGAAAACGCCAAATGCCAAAGCTTTGCCGCCAGGTTCCCGCACCCACAGTCGCAGGGCAATGCGATATGGATGAATTGGTCAGGCAAATTTGCGTACGCTTTACCCCCAGCACCTCTAATACCGCTGGTGGCACGAAAGCTAAACCAACACTTGATGACGTTCATCCTGGTTGCTCCAACGTGGGCCCGCCAACCATGGTACACCACGTTTCTAGACCTTTCCGTGGAACCGCATCAAAGGCTGCGCCTCGCACCCAGACTTTTGACGCAGAGCCATGGCGACATTCAGCACCCAGATCCGCAACAGCTCAACCTGGCGATCTGGCTCCTGAAGTCTTAGAGTTAGGCTGCCTCAACTTGCCTCCTGACTGCATGGATATCATACGGGAAGCAAGAAAGCCCACCAACAGAGCATGCTACGCAGCAAAATGGAAGCGGTTTGTCATTTATTGCGTAGACCACAACATTGACCCTCTTGACGCGTCCACGCACGACATCATTTGTTATCTCTTACATCTTTACAAATGCAATCTAGCCTATGCTTACATTCGGATACATTTATCCGCCATAGCGGCTTATCTCCAAAACAGGCAGCATCTCTCCCTTTTCAGAGTGCCTGCCATTAAAGCTTTTCTGGAGGGGCTCAAACGAGTCATTCCTCCCAGGACACCACCTGCTCCTGAATCGAATCTTAATGTGGTCCTCACCCGACTGATGGGTCCACCTTTTGAGCCTCTGCATTCTTGCGAAATTCAGTTCTTAACATGGAAAGTGGCTTTCCTGATAGCCATTACGTCACTGCGACGTGTTAGTGAGCTCCAGGCGCTCACTGTACAGGAGCCATTCATACAAATTCACTCCAACCAGGTGGTGCTGCGCACTAACCCTAAATTTCTTCCAAAGGTGGTTTCACAGTTCCATGTCAATCAAACTATTGAACTGCCTGTGTTCTTCCAAAATCCTGAGACAGTGGCAGAAAGAATGCTCCACACTCTTGACGTCAAAAGGGCTTTGATGTACTACATTGATAGGACCAAAGATTTTAGGAAGACAAAACAACTTTGTTGCCTTTTCCGCACAACACAAGGGCAACCCCATTTCCAAGGCAGGTATAGCCAGGTGGATCATTAAGTGTATTCAGATTTGCTATCAAAAGGCTAAGCGCACTTTAACGATCCCCCCCAAGAGCCCACTCCACCCGCAAGTTGGGGGCCTCCATGGCTTTCCTTGGAAATATCCCTTTAGAAGACATTTGTAGAGCAGCCACATGGTCTACCCCACACACATTTACCAAACACTACTGTGTAGATGTGCACTCCAAGCAGCTGTAGGGCAGGCTGTTCTAAAAACACTTTTTCAAACGTCTGCAGCTGGCACAGGCGGCCGCCGCTAATGGAGGGACTGCTATATATTCTATGCTATAGATATGAATTCATTACAAAAAGGGGGTGGTGATGGACAGAGTATCTGAGTTAATCAGAACACTCCTACCCAGTCAACAGATCAGGGCTTGATCCATCACCGTTTTTTAGCTCACTGCACCATCCCAGTTCAGAACCTGGCTATATGCAAATTAGTCTGTCCCTGGCCCAGTGCATCATGGGAACAGGGCAGACCAAACTACCAAGCCAATTCTTCACTGGAAAGGAAACAAGCTTCCGGGGACCGGTTTCTGGCATTACAGCCGTCTTCGGCCCGGCTTGCTTGAATCCTGATGGTGCAATGAGCAAGGGACTCATGTCTGAGCATACCCTTCCACACTCATGGTGGCCAAAATAATTACAAAAAGGGGGTGGTGATGGACAGAGTATCTGAGTTAATCAGAACACTCCTACCCAGTCAACAGATCAGGGCTTGATCCATCACCGTTTTTTAGCTATGAATTCAGCAGCCCACATTCCTCGAACTGAATATGCTACTTACCAGTATGCATCTGTTCTTGGCATGTAGGGCTGCTGACATTCATATCGCCCACCCTCCTCCCCGGCGCCTGTAGCGGCTGCAGATTTTACACTTACTCTTAGCATGGACATCGCTCACACTGTTACACTCCATCTTCGCCACAATGGCTAAAAACAATCTGGGGATGGAGTCGATGCCCATGCGCACTGTAGTCCAGGGGAGGAGCCACCGATCTCGTGATACTTCGAAGACTCTTCCAGGACAACAATGTGCAATCATCCGGACCCAACACTAGGCGGCGATCTATGCTATAGATATGAATGTCAGCAGCCCTACATGCCAAGAACAGATGCATACTGGTAAGTAGCATATTCATTCCTACGCTACCAAGCATTCTTGATCAGGACAAGGAGGCTTTCATGGAGCTTGCCTCAGCAAAGTGAGTAACACAAAGGGCAGAAAAGAAATACAAATCCTCATAAAGGACCCTGAATACATTTAAAGGAACACGTTGGCTGACTCCATCGTTGTTACAACAGCAAGAAGGAGGACAAAGATGTAAGGGAATGGACATGGAGGGGAGGAAGATGGAAAGGGAGGCAGCAACGTAATGGCGCATTGTGAACTTGAATACCTTCGTTAAGTTATGGCCGTCAACAATAGGAAGACATTGAGGAAATAATTAACAAACTGCCCGAGAAGGATAAAAGAGCAAAATCGATCATACAAGAGGGATAGAAACATAGCAAACGCCTGCCTTAAATCAGATCTAGATAACAAACGATACAGCCAGCAGGCACATGTGCACAGGTACAACACTAAGAAGGCACGCCTGGCTCAGAATCTCAGGCTTCAAACAGGAAGGACAAACATCCATAATCCTAAGCCCTTCACAGGAGACATCCTATCTGGACATGAAGTAGACGAGTCCCAACAGCAAATAACAAGCATTAGAAATGCAATCGGGCTCGGATTTATTTGAGTTTGAGCTAATGGCATTGTAAATGGCAATGTCTTTTCGCCATGTGTTATGGAGTGTGTGCATGTGGTGTGTAGTGGAATTATGTGGGTTGGATTGTAATTTTACCAATTGTTGCATGCTGTGCTTTAGATGAATATGTTTAAAAGTAAAGTGTACCATACTGCGATTGCTACAATAGTTAATTGTGGATGCGTTAACAATTGATGCGTGCACTGATGGCTGTGGTGTGTGACTCACTGTCGCTCACGGTCGCTCACTGTCGCTCACTGTCGCTCTGCGCTCACTGTCACACTGCACTCACTGTTACACTGCACTCACTGTCACTCTGCACTATAAACGCATTACAGTGAGTGATACAGCTGTGCAGATAAGTACAGTGAAAACTCCGCCTCCACCCGACACCTTGCATTAAAAGCTGGTGCCCTCGCGCTCTGCTCTTATGTATTTTTTGCATTGCCATTTGTGTAGCGCACAATCTGCCGTTGACTTGGCATCACAGCGCCTGGCACGCGTTATACTGTGCTACCCTCTTCAGCGCAGCGCTACGTGGAGCAAAGGGTGACTTTTGAGCGCTTTACGCAGGAGAAGACAGAAAACTAAACAAAAACATCAATTTACAATCTTAAAAACAATTACTAGTCGAAGCCTATCGGGACAGCTTCCTATATCGCGGATGGGCACTTTACATAGAAAACGCTATAAACGCATTACAGTGAGTGATACAGCTGTGCAGATGATAAGTACAGTGAAAACTCCGCCTCCACCCGACACCTTGCATGAAAAGCTGGTGCCCTCGCGCTCTGCTCTTATGTATTTTTTGATTTGCCATTTGTGTAGCGCACAATCTGCCGTTGACTTGGCATCGCACAGTCCTGCCAAGTATCACACATCACGTGTGACACTAACGCATTTCGGTGCGGTGTTCTGCATCATCGCACTGAAATGCTTTGTCACGCATTTTAAATGCCACTGAAACAGCCAGGCTACCGCACTGGTGCTAGCATGCTGCCTCTGCTGTACCAGACTTGCCTCAAGCAGCTCTGGCAGTGTGGCTCATAAATAGTTAAATTCTCATTCTCCCCAGCTCCGGCCAAGTGAGTCACTGAGCGTGCTGGCGGCAGTGCTACAATGTTACCTTTGCGGCCTCAGCCGCCCGCCAGCCTAGCTCCATTAATTAATTAATTCCCGGCCCGACCGCGGTGCCGCACGCCAGGCTGTCGACCACACTCACTGACTCTACCGATTAAACACCCGGGGCGGGGCCATGACATGTGTGCCAGTGGGGCCATTACCCCGTTACCACAGTTACCCTGTGCTGCTCACCCCCGTGGCCGCTGGACGACCGTGTAGTTAGTCAGGCTTGACTGACAAGACCCGCGTTACCTTTACACTCTTTGCCGGTGCCGCAGTGTCGGGTTTGCCCCACAAGACTCACCTTTGCCTGTGGCGTGATTCCGCAGAGACGACAAGAGCACCCGTCCCTGTACCCACCTAACCCTCGTGGACGACAACACCCAGCAGGGATGAGATGGACGCAGGGATGGGAGCCAGGGTGTAGGGTGAAGGATGGCGTGGAGCTGGTGGGGCGTCCCGGAGACACTGGAAACCAGAATAAGAAAGATCAGAAAGGGAAGCAGACCCGAAAGGAACCACCCCACGTACACACACAGGAACAGGTACCCCTTGAGGACTTACCAAGGCTTCCGAAACGAAGAGCTCCCGATGAATGCAGCTCCGGTTGCGAAATAGCGAGGAAGGCGCTCCTGCGCGTTATCGCCAAGTACAAACTAAAGAAAGCGCTCCTGCGCATTCACCCAAGCTAAAACAAAATGAAAGCGCTCCTGCGCGGGTTGCTGGAAACGGGAAACAACCACCCAGCTTGTGGTATCCCTGGAAAGGTGAAAGGATTTGTAGACGGAGTTATTCCCTGATAGCGCTCCTGCGCGATGGGATAACAAAGTAAAACCCCAATTCACAATCTTAGAACCAATTAATACCCTTAGGGCGCTCCTGCGCACCAAGGGACTTGAAAACAAAATAACAAGGCTTTTCCTGGAACCCCCAGGTGAAGTAGGACACAAGCGTTCCTGTATGGCGCTGTCTAGGACAAGGAGGCGCTTCAGCGCGGCTTGCCTCCTAGACGTTGAAACAGAGTTGCAAAGCAGCGCGGCTCACTCCAGCGCGGCTTTCTGTCAATGCCGCTGATACAAAGTATCACTTCAGCGCGGCTCACTCCAGCGCGGCTTTCTGTCAATGCCGCTGATACAAAGTATCACTTCAGCGCGGCTCCCGTGAAAGCCGCGGAAACAATGTAGCAATCCAGCCCGGCTCTTCTCCGGGCATGCAGGTCTCAGGAACGTGAGCTTCAGCTGGAATCCGGAATCCGAAGCACTCAGCCGGCGGGAAACGCGCAGTTTATGCGTTTTCACCCGGAAGTGCTTCTGTGCCTGGTTTCCCCAGTGGCTAGACCGGGTACTCGACTTCCGCCGGAAGTGAGTATCCCGGCCTCCCGTGTGTGATGCGGGATGGCCGGCCGCGGCAACGCCGCGAGCCGTGACAGTACCCACCCCCAGAACAGAACCCCTCCAAAGCCACCCCCGAAGTCAGAAAAGAGAGACAGGGCGAGGACACAGGGGATGACGTAGGTGAAAAGCACGGACCAGAACGGGAGCATGGCGCACATGGGATAAGGGCTCCCAGGATCGTTCATCGGGACCGTACCCCTTCCAGTCCACAAGGTAGAACAGCTTGCCCCCGGTACGACGGGACCCCAAGATAGCCCTGACTTCGTATTCATCATGGCCCTCCACCACCACCGGAGAAGGGGGTGACGGAAGAGAACCGCCAGACTGAACTGCCCGCAGCAGGGAGACGTGGAAGACCGGATGGATTTTCATGTGGGAAGGCAGGGACAGCTTCATGGCCACAGGGTTGATTACTTTCTCCACAGGAAAGGGGCCCACATAACGTGGTAACAGTTTTTTGGGCCCATGCACATTCAGGTGCCGAATAGAAAGCCATACGTTATCGCCTTCGCGATACGCGGGTTCACGTTGCCGATGAGCATCTGCTCGCTCCTTGTAGGTGTCTTTCGCTTTTGCCAACTCGAACCGTGCCTTTTGCCACAGGTCGCACAGTGTCTCATGGTAAGAACGTACGGAGGGCAGGGGGCAGTCCTGAGGCTCTTCCCATGCCGACGTGCGGGGATGGCGTCCATGGAGGCAGAAGAAAGGGGACATGCCGATGGCCGAATGCTTGCTGTTGTTGTACGCATACTCTGCCATCCATAGCACTTCGGACCATTCCTTCTCGACTGACAGCAGCAGACAACGGAGGTACTGTTCCATGGTGTGGTTTGTCCTTTCGGCCTGGCCGTCGGTCTGAGGGTGGTAAGCTGAGGAGAGACGTACGTCCATCTCGAGTATCCTGCATGTCTCCTTCCAAAAGCGGGACACAAACTGCGATCCCCTATCCGTTATGACCACGGATGGAATGCCATGGAGACGAACCACCTCTTGTACGAATATCAAGGCCAGCTCGGCCGCCGTGGGAAGCTTCGTCAAGGGAACGAAATGCGCCATCTTGGTGAGGTGGTCCACGATGGTGAGAACCGTGGTGTGCCCTGTTTTGGTGAGTGGGAGCTCAACCACGAAATCCATGGAGATGGTATGCCAGGGAGAAGGAGGCACAGGAATGGGCTGCAACCGACCAACCGATGGTTCGGATCTGTTCTTGCCAAGCAGGCAGACGGCGCAGTTCGTCACGTGTGCCTTTGTATCCGTCACCATCGTTGGCCACCAATACTGCCTCCGCACAAGGTCGAGCGTCTTGTGGTAACCAGGATGGCCGGAGAGTACATGATTGTGACACATGTATAGGGCTTTTGTTTGTTCGGGTACCCCGGTTAGATGCGTTTGGTTTCTTGTCCCTCCTTCTTCGTCCCCTTCCGAGACAACGGGATCGGAACGAACAGGAGCGATGATGCCTTGGAAATGTTTGTCCGGTAGGATCAGGCCAGGCTCATGGTCTTCAGCGTTTTCTTCCGTTTCAGCCAGCCGTGATAGTGCATCTGCTTTGGCGTTGTCTTTCCCGGGCCGGAATGTAATCAAGAAGTCATACTCGTTGAAGAATAAGGTCCATCGGAGCTGTCGGGCTGTGAGGGCACGTGCTGATCGTAGAAACTGCAAGTTTCTGTGGTCTGTATAGATGGTCACCTTATGTTTCGAGTCCTTCAGGAAGTGTCGCCATTCCTCGAAGGCGGTCTTGATGGCTAGTAGCTCCCGATCAGACACGGTGTAGTTGCGCTCGGCGGGTTGGAGTTTCTTGGAGTAAAAGGCCACGGGATGCAGTCGGCCCGTCTCGCAGTCCCGTTGTGAGAGCACACCGCCTATGGCGTCCTTAGAAGCATCAGCCTCTACGATGAAAGGCTGCTCGGTGTCAGGGTGCACCAGAACCGGGGCCACGGTAAACCGTCTCTTCAATTCCTGGAAGGCATTGTCAGCTTTTTGGTCCCAATCAAAGCGTACTCCCTTGCGCAGCAAGCGCGTAATGGGAGCCACCATCTCGGAGAAGCCTGTGATAAAACGACGATAATAGTTGGAAAAGCCGAGGAATCGTTGGACGCCCTTCACCGTCTCTGGGGTAGGCCAAGACAGGATGGCCTCCACTTTTTTGTTGTCCATTTGGATGCCTGCCGGTGTGATGATGTGCCCCAGGAACTCAACTGAGGTGACGTGGAACAGGCTTTTTTCTAACTTCACGTACAGACGGTGTTTCTCCAGCTGCTGTAGGACTGAACGAACATGATGGACGTGCTCTTCATTGGTTTGCGAATAGATCAGGATGTCGTCGATGTAGACGATACAAAAGACGTCGATGAAGTCCCTCAACACCTCATCAATGAAAAACTGGAATGCGGCGGGGGCGTTGCTGAGTCCGAACGGCATGACCTGGTATTCGAACAGGCCGAACTTCGTTCGGAAAGCGGTCTTCCATTCGTCGCCCTTCCGGACCCTGACAAGATGGTACGCCCCCCGAAGGTCTAGTTTGGTGTATATGGTGGCGTTTTTGACCTGGTCCAAGAGGTTGGTTATCAACGGTAGCGGGTACCGGTTTTTAATCGTGATGGTATTCATCGCACGAAAGTCGATGCAGGTCCTTAGATCCCCTTCCTTCTTCGACACGAAGAAAAGAGGAGAGGAAACCGGAGATCTGGAGTGTCGTATGAAACCGTTGTCCAGGTATTCGTCCAGATAGGAGCGGAGGTGGATGTTCTCTTTTTCTGTGAGCGAGTAGATCCTGCTGCATGGCAACGTGGAGCCGGGAATCAGGTCTATGCGACAGTCAAAGGATCGATGGGGTGGCAACGTGTTGGCTCCCTTCTTATCGAATACCCCCGCTAGGTCCTGGTATTCCTTCGGTATGGTCCCTTGGGAAACCGTTCCCATCCCAACCACAGGTAACGAGTGTGCCTGTATGACCCGAGAACCTATCAGGTCGATATCTGTGTAACAGGTGCTGGTGCAGTGCTCTGATTCTAGACGGACGGTTCTGGTAACCCAATCGATGCGGGGATTGTGCTTCACCAACCAAGGCAAACCCAGGATCACCTTGAACTGAGGGGCGTCTATGACGTCGAAACATATGGACTCGGTGTGGGTGTTTGAGAAGACCATGGTCAAGCTTTCGGTTCGGTGTCGGATGGGGCCGGAAGTAAGGTCCGTTCCGTCAACGGCCTTGACGGGTTCAGGTTGGGCCTTCGTCACAGTGTTGATGCCCAATGCGCGGGAAAACGCAGTATCGATGAAGCAGCCTGTCGCCCCAGAATCCAACATGGCGGTCACCACCCAGGTTCTGCCCGCCTGATTCCGTAAGGACACGTCCATGCCGACATGTTGACTACCGTCGTATACCACAGGGATTGCAGATGTGCATGACGAAGAACCCAGAAGACGGATCCCTGTGTCTACTGGGTTTCCTCGTTTCCCGTCTTGCCTCCCTTGCTGATGGGCAACACAAACGGCCTTCTGTCTCGTGGTCTTGAGGGCTTAGCAGGGCATTCCCGTACGAAATGGCCGCTTTTGCCGCAATACAGGCACTGGTTTTGCTTCCTCCTCTTTTCCCGTTCTTGACTGGTCAGGGGTCCTCTGATGCCGCCGATCTGCATGGGTTCGGACGCTTCTCCCTGGGGAGTAGGTGCTTCTTTGGCTTTCTCGGCGCCCTTGTCACCGATGGGCAAGGGTCGGTTTTCGTTCCCTTTTCCTCTGTCCGTTTTTCGTTCCTGTAGTCGGAAGTTCATTTTCACCACCATGTCTATGAAAGGGCCTATGGCTTCGGGCGGATCGGGATACTGCGAGATGAGATCCTTCAGGTCATCCCGTAACCCCCGATAGAACACGGATACCTTCTTGTCCTCTGGCCAGTGGGCTTCGATGACCAGCCGGTTGAACGTGGTGATGTAATGGAGCAAGTCCTGGTTGCCTTGCTTGAGGCCGAGCAACTCGTTGTCTGCAGCCTGCACGAAGGTATGGCGAGCGAACATACGCCGCATAGTTTCCTTAAACGTAGGCAGGTGGTTAAGCATGGGATCGTCGTTCTCTACCAAAGAGATGGACCACTGAGCCGCATCCCCGCCCATGTAAGATAGTATGTAGGCGACCTTGGAAGCATCATCGGGAAAGGCCGCAATTCTAGCCATGAAATGTAGTTGGCATTGATGGATGAATATCCCGTACTTAGTGCTATCTCCGTAGAACCGTTCAGGTGGAGCCAACTGCACCGGATGGGGAGTGACGACCTGGATGGCTGTGTCTTGGTTGGTGGTGGTGGAAGGCCCCCCAAAGGTGAACGTGGGTTGTCTCAACAGGCCGTCTTGTCTGGCTCTGGGGCTGGGAGTAGAACCCCAAGGACTAGAGACCCCGGCTGCCATTTGACCCTGTAGGGTCGTTATGTCCTGGCGGAGGGCGAGGTTCTCTGTTTGCATGGCAGCCAGCATGACTGCGATATCTTGCAGGGTGACTTCCTCACTCATGTCGTCTGGGCGGAATGTATTACGTGGGCTTCGGATTCTGTCGGGTTTGCCCCACAAGACTCACCTTTGCTTGTGGCGCGATTCCGCAGAGACGACAAGAGCACCCGTCCCTGTACCCACCTAACCCTCGTGGACGACAACACCCAGCAGGGATGAGATGGACGCAGGGATGGGAGCCAGGGTGTAGGGTGAAGGATGGCGTGGAGCTGGTGGGGCGTCCCGGAGACACTGGAAACCAGAATAAGAAAGATCAGAAAGGGAAGCAGACCCGAAAGGAACCACCCCACGTACACACACAGG
This sequence comes from Lissotriton helveticus, assembly GCF_964261635.1. Classification (NCBI taxonomy): domain Eukaryota; kingdom Metazoa; phylum Chordata; class Amphibia; order Caudata; family Salamandridae; genus Lissotriton; species Lissotriton helveticus. Next base: position 30,679,210 of record NC_136073.1, on the reverse strand, counting down.
AACAGGTACCCCTTGAGGACTTACCAAGGCTTCCGAAACGAAGAGCTCCCGATGAATGCAGCTCCGGTTGCGAAATAGCGAGGAAGGCGCTCCTGCGCGTTATCGCCAAGTACAAACTAAAGAAAGCGCTCCTGCGCATTCACCCAAGCTAAAACAAAATGAAAGCGCTCCTGCGCGGGTTGCTGGAAACGGGAAACAACCACCCAGCTTGTGGTATCCCTGGAAAGGTGAAAGGATTTGTAGACGGAGTTATTCCCTGATAGCGCTCCTGCGCGATGGGATAACAAAGTAAAACCCCAATTCACAATCTTAGAACCAATTAATACCCTTAGGGCGCTCCTGCGCACCAAGGGACTTGAAAACAAAATAACAAGGCTTTTCCTGGAACCCCCAGGTGAAGTAGGACACAAGCGTTCCTGTATGGCGCTGTCTAGGACAAGGAGGCGCTTCAGCGCGGCTTGCCTCCTAGACGTTGAAACAGAGTTGCAAAGCAGCGCGGCTCACTCCAGCGCGGCTTTCTGTCAATGCCGCTGATACAAAGTATCACTTCAGCGCGGCTCACTCCAGCGCGGCTTTCTGTCAATGCCGCTGATACAAAGTATCACTTCAGCGCGGCTCCCGTGAAAGCCGCGGAAACAATGTAGCAATCCAGCCCGGCTCTTCTCCGGGCATGCAGGTCTCAGGAACGTGAGCTTCAGCTGGAATCCGGAATCCGAAGCACTCAGCCGGCGGGAAACGCGCAGTTTATGCGTTTTCACCCGGAAGTGCTTCTGTGCCTGGTTTCCCCAGTGGCTAGACCGGGTACTCTACTTCCGCCGGAAGTGAGTATCCCGGCCTCCCGTGTGTGATGCGGGATGGCCGGCTGCGGGATGGCCGGCCGCGGCAACGCCGCGAGCCGTGACACGCAGTAAGTGACTACTGTTGAGGGGAACGTCGGGGTTCACACCGTGGGACAGGGGAGAAAGGGTTTCAAGAAGTTTGAACTGTCAATCCCTGCAAAACGTCATTAACATTATCCTCCACGTTGCCTTCACGCAACAATCATTGCCGTGAATGGGCAGTCGATGACGTTTTCCTATGGGTTTCAGTGACTCGCCCTCTGCCTTTTGCAAACTTCAGCACAAACAATTTCCCTACGTCCGGTGCCTGGAGCACCTAATTTAGAAATACACACATTGCCACCTCGAAAAGTAGCTTTGCTAATTGCCATCATGTCATCGGTTAACCTTCCCACTGAGCGCCTCCGGAACAAACTAAAGTTTCAGCATCAAAAGAATTTTAAATAACTTGCTGTTTACCCGCTGCACGCTTTTATTATTACTTATTTCAGCACAACAGCTTTTTCACATCCCCCAACCAGTATCTACTTCCACTTGACCGATATTACATTGGGTATTAAGTTGGCTTTATTCAGAGCTGCTTCCGTTACCGTACCCTGTACTTTAGTATCCCTGCAGTAAAGCAGCATGTCTCTGCTTCAACAGTGAAACGTTAATGCGCATTACTAAAATGTAACAGAGTTGGGGTGTGGGTGAGTGTGCCGTGCACGGGCCTGGGCGCGCCTAACAAAAAGACATTACACGCTGCAGACGAACGCACGCCTGATACATGCAATGCAATGCAATGCTGAATGGTGAACGCGCTCCCACCATCTGGATTGCATTTGGAGGAGCACCCTGACAGCTCCTAATTAAAATTAATGGAATGCCGTGCGCGTAACCACACAGAAAATGCCAACAATGGCGGACGAAAATTACATATAGCCTATCGCGTCAAGGCTACTAAAAAGACAGCACAGCGAAGACTAATCACTATGCAGATGCCATAAAAAAAACTCGCGCACTAAGGAATGTTTCTGGCCTGAGCCCTAAAGAAACTTTTTTTTTTTTTTTCTTTAACAATAGGAGCTCGGAGCTCCGCCCCACTTCGTGGTGACGTAGGCCGAGCCCTAAAAAGACAATGAAACAGCCTAAGTTATGGGAGCCCTGCAATATAGGGGACCTTCAAAAAGGGAAGGATTTAACTTCAGAAGACACACAGGAGGGGGGCGGGTGGAAGAGTCTTCTCAACATGGCAACAGCAAGCGCAATGCAACGGATACCAGTCCGGAAACCAAGCTTTGCAGCAGCTACCTAATCAGTCCTTACGTGACAGAGGAAGAGCCAGGGTAAAACCCTCAAGAGGGGCAGGAGCAAACTCCAAGTGACTTTCCCACAAGAGAAGACCCCCCACAAAATACCAGTGGGAGGCAGACTAGCGCAACCCACAACAATGGGAACATATAACTACAGACAATTGGCTTTAAAATGTGGTACGCCACGGCTATTGTATAGAAATAACAAAGCAACCTCCACCAAAGAAGAAAAGATTCCAAAGAACAGAACTCTTAAATTGAAGTAGGAAATAAAGGAACTCCTAGAAAAGCAAGCTTTGGTTGAGAGGGGTTGGCCTAACGGCTAAGGCGCTCTACCTAGGACCTGGGGATCTGGGTTTGAGTCTCTGTAACGACGCCAAAAACCTCCTGTGATTCTGGGCAAATCACTTAATCTCCCCGTGCCTAAAAAAATGAAATTGTGTCCTCATGTAACGTAACTGGTGCTATGTAAAGCGCTCTGATACCTGATTCGGTTCGGGTCTAGTTCGCGCTATATAAAACTCTGCAAAAAAAAAAGTACCAACAAAGGAGCACAACAAAGGAAACTACTCACCTTATTTTTTGGTACCAAAGCAAAATCTCACATTAAGACTGATCTTCAATCTCAGATTCATAAACAAATTCATTGCACGCAGCATTTCAAAATGGCAACACTGCAAGAAGGAATCCCACAATTACAAAAAAGGACTACATGTCAGCAATAGACGTAAGACTCCTAACTGCACATCCCCATGAATCAAGCACACAAAAGATACCTCTGGTTCATCCACGAGGACACTCGCTACCAATTCAAGGTCTTGCCCTGTGGAATAAAATCTGCACAAAAAGTTTTCACAAAGGGCTTAGCAGCACCCCTAAGAAGGAGGGAAATCCACGTTTATCCCCATCTAGACAACTGGTTGATGAAGGCACATTTGAAACAAATATGTTACACACACATTCAACAGGAGATCGCAATGCTACATGGATTGGGTTTCTCCATAAACCACAATAAATCCTCACAAAAATCCAAACAGGAAGAAATATTCCTAGGAGCAAGATTAAGCTCCAAAAGTGGCACGGTCATAACCAACCTAATATGATCAAATTCAAGGCAGAAAAGGACCTTCTCACAATGCAAAGGGGTCAAGTATTTCACCCGGTACCAGCAACACTGAAATTAAATGAAATGGAATGAATGAAATGAAATGAAATGAAATGAAAAACAGTTTTATTAAGCGCTAACAGCTGCCCTGAGGCGTCCAGGTGCTAAAACTACCACCGTGCATTCAGAAAGAAAGAGCATGGTAAAAAAGAGTCCCACTAATTAAACAAGAAAGTCTTGAGCTGTTTGCGGAAGCTCAACAGATTGGGGTCCGCTCTAAGATGGAGGGGTAGAGTGTTCCATAGTTTAGGAGTTTAGAAGCAAAGGATCGGCCTCCAGCCCTCACTCTACGGATCCTGGGAACTTGAGCTCAGAAGGCATGTGAAGAGCGAAGGGCTTTAGTGGGTTGGTAGGGTAATACCAGAGGATGGTTAATTTCTGGTCCAGATTTCCAGTTAGCCTGATGGGCAATACACATAGCCTTGAACTTGACTCTCTCTCTAATGGGCAACAGTGCAACGCTCTTAGGCCAGATTTTATTGAGGTTCTACGGGAAGTTCCCAGCAAAGTGCGAGCTGCACAGTTCTGGGTGCGCTGCAGTTTTTGTAGGGTGTACTCCGGTGCCCCCAGGTACAGAGCATTGTTGAAATCGAGGCGAGATTGGATTAAGCCCTGTATTACTATCTGTCTGGCCTCGAAGGGAAGAAGTGGAAGAATTCTTTTAATCATCCTCAATAGGCCAAAACAGGTCGCTGAAACTTTAGTTGCCTGCATGTCGAAGGTCAACGATTTATCCATCCACACCCCCCAGGCTTTTGATATTGTCTCTGGGGGTGGGACCTGTGCCCATGCTCAGAGGCCATAACCGCTCCAAAGTAGAAGGAGCTGAAGGGCCCAGGAGCATGAGCTCAGTTTGTCATCATTGAGCTTCAAGCAGGACATCGTCATCCAGCTCTTGACCTGTTCCAGGCAAGTTGTTAAATTGGACTGCAGGGGTGAGTTGCCTTCTTGCACAAGGGAGACCACTAGCTGGATGTCGTCCGCATAGGTAATGATGTTGATGCCATGCGGACGCACAATCCCAGCCAGCGGGCGCATGTATGCATTAAAAAGCGTAGGGCTCAATGAAGAGCCTTGCGGCACCCCACAACCCAGTGGCTTGCTAGAGGAGACCGAAGTGCCTTCAAAGACCTGGAACGTACGATCACTTAAAAAGGACCTGAACCAGGCCAGGGCTTCTCCCGATATCCCCAAATCGAGGAGACTGTGTGTGAGAAGTTGGCCTGATATGCAGTGCTCACTATTCTAGTGATCACTATGTATCAGTCCAAACAACCCTTATTGATGATTGGTTGTAAGTCAACCTTATAGACCAGCTATCCTAGTAGCATGGATACGAGCAGTCTAAGGCTAAACTCTAGAGGGCGTGTTAAGCCAGCTGTTTTACCATCACATTACCCATTGAACACCAAGTGAAAGGACACCACACAAGTTATCAAAAATAAAGTATATTTATTTATAACAGGACTACCCTGGCTCTTTATGAGACAGGGAGCTAAGCACACAACAAAACTCTTACGAAAATACTTAGTCGCACAATTTACACAAATGCCCGAGGGGCACGAAAAACCATATACACAAGAAGTGGAATGCGAAGTTACTAGCAGGTAAGTAATACTTTTCTAGACTGTAGAAACGCTAGGCCTACAATGCTGAACCCTTGGATTAGAAGCAGGAGGCCTAGGGACGCCGTGTGCAGAGTGGGAACTCTCACGCGTAATGCGGGAACAAGCCTATGGATACTAGCAATCACAAAGTTACTGTTCTCGGGTGAACCCGACTAGGTGGGTCGAAAACAAGAGTGGATCCGAACACTTAAGGTGTTGGACTATGCTGGAGCACCGGAGTACTCAGTTTACCTAGCCCAGGGGCTGCGGCTGCATAGGGTTCAAGTTGCGTCGGAAACCCTCGTTGAAGAACCAGGAGCCTGAAGAAAGAAGTTGCTGGCAGGCGGCCAGGGAAGAAGTTCGTGGTGATCCAAGCCTGGATCAGGGAAGAAGACCTGTAAGCAGAGGGGACTAAGTTCTGAATCACTAGCCAGTGATTTAGGTGGGCACCAGGATGGCACCGGACGAAGTCACCTCGACCAGGTGAGTGGGCGCTGCTGGGCTCTGCAGTCTCTCGGACCAGGAGGCGTTGTCGGAGACCAGGATGGAGGTGCGAGCTGTCCCACGAAGGTATCTGCTGTCGACGTCGCTGGACCCAGGATTGGGGCAACAAGTCTTGGCAAATGCAAGCCCACGCGGTGGACTTAAAATGGAGTCTGGAGTGGACCAGGAGGGTCCAGGGTGCTCCTCTTTTGGAGGGAAGCAAGGGCTAGTCTGGAGCAACCAGACCAGCGGTGGTTGTCGTCGTGAAGCGTCGTAAGAGGGCCACTAGCCAACGGGTAAGTGACCTGGACAACGCGGTGAGCAGCAAAGAGCAGAAGGGCCCCACGCAGATCTTGTGGATGCAAGGGGGCTGAACTTCGGTGCTGGAGCTGCTCAGGGTCGGGGCTTCTCTTACCCCAAAGCACTCAGTCGAGGGTCACTCGGTGGTCGTGCTGGACAAGCGTCGTGCAGTCTTCAAAGATGGCCGGTCCCTCGAGGTCTTGTCACACCCACGGATCACAGCTGGGCTGATGATGCAGGTTGAGGTCAGAGGTGCCAGGGAAGCCGGTTCTCGTCGTGCTGGGCAGTCTTGATCCGGAGGAGAGACTTACAGCAGACCGCGATGCTTGGTTGGTGCCTGCTGCTGCAGGGTGACTACCGCCTTCGACACGGTGGATCATAACATCTTACTCCACCGTGTCGAACAGGCCGGCATCCAGGGCCTGGCGTTGACGTGGGTCAAATCCTTCCTGTCCGGGAGGTCTCAAACTCTTAGCCTGGGTACTTTCAGGTCTTCCAGGGAGTGTTCACTCTGCGGGGTCCCCCAGGGCTCTTCCTTATCCCCTCTTCTCTTTAATCTATATCTTCAACCTCTTCTCTTTTCTCTGAGGCAGTGGGACGTCACCGTATTCAATTACGCTGACGACCTGCAACTCATCTTTCCTCTTGACTCTTCTTCTGCTGTCTCTAATTTCCAGGCGGCCATGACTCATATCCTCCAGTGGATGAGCCAGAACCAGCTCAAACTCAATCCCGGGAAGACGGAACTCCTTCTTCCCGGCAAGAGCTCTATTCACTGGGGCCCGCATTTCTGGCCGGGAGACCTCGGTGCTCCTCCTTCCCCCGTGGCTTCAGTAAAGAGTCTCGGGGTCATCATTGACTCCGAATTATCTCTCAAACCCCAAATAGGGTCGGTGGTCTCCACCTGCATGTACCAGCTGCGCAGGATCAGAAAGGTGGCGTACCTTCTGACGCCCGAAGCCCTGGTTTTAGTCATCATGGCCCTTGTCCTCTCCCGTTTGGATTTCTCCAACTCCCTTTATCATGGGCTGCCTACAGGCCTTCTCGCTAGACTCCAGATCGTCCAGAACCAAGCGGCGAGACTAGCCTGCGGGATTCCGAAATGGCAATCAGCCAAACCCTTTCTTGCTAAACTCCACTGGCTTCCTATTTCCTCCAGGGCAGCCTTTAAAATTGGCTGCCTTACTTTCAAATCCCTCACTGGCACTTGCCCTGCCTTTCTGAAATCCCTCATCAGTCCCTATTGCCCCTCTCGGAATCTCAGATCTTCTACCCTTCGCCTCTTGGTTGTTCCCTCTTTTAAACTTTGCAGAATGGGTGGCCGGAGATTTGCTCTCCTTGCCCCCACACTCTGGAACTCTCTTCCCCCCTCACTCAAATTCTCAAATTCACTAACCCAATTTCGTAAATCCCTAAAAACCTGGCTTTTCCCACACTCTGGTTAATCCTTTTTCCCTCTCAGTGTCAGACTAGCGCCAGGAAACCCACGGTGACAGAGCGCTTTAAAAATGCCCCTTAACATAACATAACATAACAAGGGAGAAATCTTAGGAAGAGTCTTGAGTTCCTCTCGTAGAAAGTCGGTTCAGGATTCAAAGATTGATCTAATTTGGAAGGGGGCCTGCTCCTACCTTTATCCTGCAAAAGGGGGCAGGCATGCGACTAAGTCCTGCCCTATGGGTGGGACTAGGAGGGAGGTGGTTACACCCCTCTCCTTTGGCGGGCTTTCCCCAGATCAGGGGCTGGAGTGCCCCTGGAACTGGTTCAAGCCGGCCTATGCACAGTGAGCACCGGGGTGCCACTTGCAGTCACCTTCCTCTAAAGCCCTGCCTACCTAGGATACACAAAATCCTGTCTGGGACGGTGCTGGCACCGCCCCTGGCAGGAAACCCTTTGTCCTTGCCTCCTGTGCTGGGAGGACTCCCAGCAGCAGGAGGGCAGACTTGTGTCTCAGTGGCAGCATCCATCTTGTGGAGCTGAGGCTATGTCTGACTTTAACCGGGGTTACAGGTTACATACATGTCGTGTCCCTCTAGAAGGGTGGAATGCTAACCCCGTCGCCAGAATTGGCGAGGGGTTAGTATTCCAATTCGTATGACACCTTACTCGACATGTTTTGATAAAGCGATACCAGAGTTGGCATATAACCGCGAGGATTATAATTCACTTAAGAGTATATGGTATGCGTTATCATGGAACAGCTATTAGGACTTGGTTCCGCAAGCTGCAAACGGGCTCAGCTCATGCCAGAGCACCATCTCACATTATTCCAAGCACTCTGCCTTCAGGATTGATAAGACCTGCCATAGGAGTGACTGATAGGAATATATGTGTCCATTTTAGGGTTAGATATAGGAATACTATATCTAAAGCAAAGGGTGATTACACCACCTTGCCCCAGCTGTCGTGCAGCCAGTTGTCAGATTTGGATGACCAGCCAGGCGTGGCATAATACATGCTGCAGCCCCTGGTAGGCCCTGGGTACACCTATGCCCTGGGTACCTAAGGTACACTGTACAGGGACTGATAAGGTGACTCAGTATCCAATTAGGTATGTACCTAAGGTACATGGAATCCATTTTACAGAGAGAGCAGTGGGCCTGGGGTCCTGAATAGCAGGGCCCCAGGTCAACTAAGTCAGAAAACCAGCAAAACACTAGGCAAAAAGTTGGGGGCAACCATAGTCAGGGATCTACCTTCCTACACGGTGTAAAAGAATCTTATGGTTTACCGTATCAAAGGCGGCGCTCAAATCAAGGAGGATCACTGCCACTGACCCTCCCTGATCCAAGATCTGCCTTGTCTCCTCTGTCACAGCCAACAGGGCAGTCTCTGTCCCATGTTTAGGCAGGAAGCCACTCGGCCTAGCGTCTGAGTACCTGGAGTTTGGACGTTTTAAACTTGCCACAAAGAACAATGGAGATACTAAAAGAGGCAAGAAAGCCAGCTACAAGACTAGGTGTAAACAATACCTCATGTAGTGTATAGCTACACAGGAAACCGTGCTAATATATCTTACCCACTTGCTAGACAAATCAATTATTCAAGGCGCACCTGACAGCGATTGTAGTGTACACCAGGAGAGCATCATATGAAAGTTAGTTTGTATCACCAGTCATTAAAAAGTTCCTAGAAGGTTCCAAATGAATTGCACCCCCAAGGAGATCACCCGTCCCAATGTGAAGCTTAAACACAGTTCTAACACCCCTTGTGACAGAACTGTTCAAGCCCATGTACAAAGCAGAACTCCGGTATATCACAAAGACTGCATTTTTAATAGCTGTAAAATGTCTACAGAGTAAGTGAACTACAAGCATTAACTATTGAGGAACTATACTTGCAAATCCACAAGGACAAAACTGTCCTAAGGACCAACCCTCAGTTCCTACCGAAGGTAGGAAGCACATTCCACATGAATCAAAGCATTCAGCTAGCATTCATCTTCAAAACCTCACGAATTCCTCACCTTGTGAATATCCCCCTGCATCCGCAACATCCAGAAATTCTTTTGTAGCTCTTCACGCTGACAACGTCACCGAACGCACGGCTTCGCGCACGCGGCTCCGCTGACGTCACTGACTCCATAATAGGACTCCGTCGGCGTGATGACATCAGTTCCCTTTTTTCCGCGTCGTCGACACTAACGGTTTTCGAGGGATCCTCTGTAGCTATTGAGTAACTGTTACTGTTTGTTGCTTTCAGAGTTTTCTTGTTTCTTTGTCTCCGGTCGAGATGTCCTCGAAGAAGACCGGATTCAAGCCGTGCGGAGAATGCAGGAAAATGATGTCAATCACGGACCCGCATGAAGATTGCGTATGGTGCCTGTCCTCAGACCATGATGTCCAGGGGTGTCCATGCTGCAAGAAGATGAACCCCCAAGGCCCTTCGTGAAAGAGGCGAAGCTCCTGGTTGCCAAGATGAAGGGTAAAAAGGACAAGAAGAGTTCGAAGTCACGATCGAGGAGGTCGAGGTCCCGTTTGAGGTCGCCTTCGCCTTTGTCTTCAGGGCATGCTTCCAGGTCGACAAAAAAGAAGCATAAGAGGAGGAAGCACGGATCTCAACACCATTCTGGGAAGGATTCGGATGCGAGGCCGAAGTCGCCAGGTAGAAGACATCGTAAGGATGATGGATCTCCTTCTCCAGATGTTCTGGATCCAGAAGTTGAGGCTTCGCCCATGAAGTCGCCGGAGCATTCACCGGCTCCGGTGTCGAATCCCTCGCCGGCGCAGTCTCGAACTCCAACTCGAGAGGAGGAAGAGGCTCCCTTGCCTGAGGGTTCAATGACTCCGGCTCACCAACCCGAGGAAGTCGACACAAATCCAGTGCCTCCTCGAGAGCAGCCTGTGGGTTCATACCCTCCCTTTCCAGGCATGGGAAAAGACCCTACATAGTATTTAAATGTTATGTATGGTGTCTTCACGAGAGCCATGTACCCCTCTGGAGCACCGGTTGGTCCGATGGCCTTTAATCTGGGAGTCCCCCAGACGTATGCTCCGGCGCCGTTCATGCCATTTATGCCGGCTCCGACAACGCCTTGGCATCTCTCGGCGCCGCCGAGGTCTTCGACGCCGATTCCTTTGTCACCGGCTCCAATTCGACCTCTAGTGCAGCGGCCTGTTGCTTCGGCTCAGAGCTCGACGCCGGCTCCATCTGAGTCGATTGCGGATCTGCCGACGCCGTTCCCCAAGGAGAGGTCGAGACGTGAGGCTCAGCGACTTCTAGAGGAACAGAGGTATAGAGAAGTGGAGATGGAAGAAGGTGAGCTGCAGGAATCGGAAGATTTCTTTGACCTAAGGGAGGCTGGTGGATTGGAACTGTCTCCGGATTGGGAGTTATCCTCTGTCCCAGATGCCCCTTCAAAAGATGTGGCACCATATCATGTGGTCATCAAGAAGGCAGCAGAACTGTTGAATTTAAATCTGCCTACTGCTGAGTACAAGTCAATTATATTAACAGAAGTCCTCCACTCTCCATCTTCTGTGGTAGAGCCTATACTTCCTTTTGATGAAGCTTTGACAGAGCCAATCTTGGAGGTGTGGTATAGGCCTCTTACAGCTCCAGCAGTTTCGAAGGCTGTCGCAAGAAGATATAGGGTGGCTCCCGGAGACCCAGACTTTTTATCTGCTCATCCTTTACCAGAGAGCTTGGTGGTACAGGCAGCCTGCTCCAAAAGATCTGCAGGTGCTTTCCCTCAGGTGCCTGGAGACAAAGATTCTAAAAAAAAAAAGACCAAGCAGCAAAGAGTTTTTTCTTCAGCGAGCATGGCTCTCAAATCGACGAACGCCACATGCCTCTTGGGGCGTTACATCCATGCTCTGATGGATTCTGTGAAACAGTTGGCCCCTAAAATTCCAGAGGAGGACAGGCAGAATTTTAATGAGGTGCTTGTTGATACTCAAGCAGCTGCTCGGCAAGTCATCCAGAGTGGGTTGGACAAGGCTGACTCTGTGGCGAGAGTCATGGGGTCTTCTATTGCCACCAGAAGAGCGGCTTGGCTGAAGTCTTCCGAATTCTCTGCTGATGTCCAGGCTTCCTTAATGGATCTGCCTTTTGACGGCTCAGCCTTTTTTGGGAAAAGGCTGACTCTGCGTTGGAGAGATTCAAAGATAGCAGAGCAACAGCCAGGTCGTTCGGTCTACAGTCCAGAGATACTGTAAGTAAAAGGTATAGAGGATTTGGAAGGTCCTCCTTTCGAGCCTACAAGCAGTCGCAGCAGCAGCAAAATCCGCTGTACAAATCGTACAGGGGCAGACAAAGAGCTTGTCCTCGGACATCAAGCTTCCTCCTCCTCTTCCTCTTCCCACCCCCCTCCAACCTCAGCAAAGCAGCCCTAGATCCGCTATTCTAGATCATGCGGGTCCTGTGGAGGGTCGGCTTGCCTATTTTCTACGAGATTGGGAATCTGTCACTTCGGACCTTTTTGGGTTCTCAATCTCGTGGAGAATGGGTATGCTCTTCCCTTTCAGGAATTCCCTCCAAATTACCCTCCTTGTCAAGGGTTTTGCACAGAGGACCACCTGCTACTTCTGCAGGAGTAAGTCCTGGCGTTACTAAGAAAAGGTGCGATAGAGGTGGTTCAGGAACAGGAAAGGGGTCAGGGATACTACTGGTATTTCCTGATCCGCAAGAAGGATGGCAGACTTCGTGCAATCCTGGATCTCAGGATTTTGAACCTCTTTCTGAAGCAGGAGAAGTTAAAGATGCTCACCCTTGCATAGGTTCTTAAAGCGCTGCTGGAAGAAGACTGGATGGTGTTGATCGACTTGCAGGATGCATATTTCCACATCCCCATCCTGAAGTCGCACAGGAAGTATCTCCATTTCACGGTGGGTTCGCAACATTATCAGTTTGCAGTCCTTCCGTTTGGTCTTACTACTGCGCCTCAAGTCTTCACCAAGGTGATTGCTGTGGTGGCAGCACATCTCAGAAGGTCAGGGGTACCAGTTTTCCCTTATCTGGACGATTGGCTGATCAAAGCAGAATCTCCGGAGAAAGTGCTCCATCATCTGCAAGTCACAACTCAGTTGTTGTACAGATTGGGTTTTTTGATAAATGTGCCCAAATCTTCCTTGGTGCCCTCCCAGTGCAACCTGTTCATAGGTGCTGTACTGGATACAACTGTGTATCGGGCATTCCCTCCTCCTCAAAGGATTCCCTTGTTTTACAATTGAGCGGTCGTTCCAGGCCTGAAGGTCCTTCGTCTGCTCGGTCTGATGGCTTCCTGCATTCTGCTGGTCAATTGTGCACGCTGGCACATCAGGGCACTCCAGTGGTCCCTCCGCAGGCAGTGGTATCAACACAACGGAGATCTCAGGGAGTCTGTGAGGATCTCAAGAGAAGCTGCAGCGGATCTGCCTTGGTGGGGCGTGGAAGGCAATCTGTCTCAAGGAAAGCCTTTTCAACTGCCTCTGTCGGTGGCCACAGTGATAACAGATGCATCCACCCTAGGGTGGGGTGCTGATCTGGGGGGATCTGGAGATCAAGGGTCTTTGGTCTCCAGAGGAAAGGTTGCTCCACATCAACCTTCTGGAATTGTGGGCGCTCAAGGCCTTCCTCCCTTCCCTTCGCAGTCGGTCGGTTCAGGTCCTGACGGACAACACGACCTCGATGTGGTATGTCAACAAGCAGGAAGAGTGGGATCGCAGTGTCTCTGCAGAGAGGCTCTGCGTCTTTGGTCCTGGGTTCAGGACCACCAGATTTGTCTGATGGCAAATCATCTGGCTGGAGTTCTGAACATGCGTGCAGACAGTCTCAGTCGGCAGTTCTCGGCCGATCATGAGTGGAGGCTTCATCCAGAAGTGGTTCGTCACGTCTTCCGGACGTGGGGAACTCCTCAGGTGGACCGGTTTGCCACTCACGAGAATGCTCACTGCCCGTCATTCTGCAGTCTCCAGTATCCGATGCAGGGAGCTTTGGGGGACGCGTTTCAGTTGAGTTGGAACTCCAGACTCCTTTACGCGTTTCCTCCCATACTCTTGATTCCTCAGGTTCTGAGGAAGATACGTCAAGACCGGGCTCAAGTCATATTGATCGCCCCGGATTGGCCAAGAAGGGTGTGGTACACAGATTTTCTCCACCTCTCCTCGTGCCCGCTGCTCCATCTCCCTCTCAGGGCAGATCTCTCTCAGATGAAGGGGCAGGTTCTACACCCCCACCTCCAGACCTTACACCTTCATGCCTGGAGATTAAACTGGGTAACCTGAATTCTTTTTTTCTCCCACATGATGTGGTGGATGTCATTTTATCGGCCAGGCGTGATTCCACCAAGTCGATCTAATCTTATAGATGGTCTAAATTTGTCTCTTGGTGTGAGAAGTCTATTGACCCTTTGAAGGCTCGATTTGTCTGACATACTTCAGTTTGCACTTTTTTTGGCTCAGCAAGGGTTTGCTGTAGCTACGGTCAAAGGTTATCTTTCGGCCTTGTCGGCATTTCTCTATCTGCCGGATCAGCCGTCCTTATTTAAATCTCCTATTGTTTTAAGGTTTCTAAAGGGCCTTACAAATAAATGTCCTCCTACTCCCTTTATTGTGCCTAAATGGGACTTGAATCTTGTGCTCACTTTTTTGATGGGTTCACCTTTTGAACCTTTGCACAAGTGTCCCTTGAGACTGTTATCTTTTAAAAAACGGTTTTCCTGGTTGCAATTACCTCGGCAAGGAGGGTAAGTGAGCTTCAAGCTCTTAGTTCAAAGCCCCCATTCTTGACCATTTATGCTGAACAAATGGTTCTCGGGACCAGGGCTGCTTTTCTGCCTAAGGTGGTAACTCCCTTCATCTAGGGCACCCTTCCTACCTTCTATCCTCACCCTCAACGTTCCAAGGAGGAGGAGAGACTTCACCGTTTGGACCCTAAGAGGGCGATGAGCTTCTACTTGGACAGAACCAGAGAGTTCAGAGTGGATGACCAGCTCTTTGTGGGTTTTGTTGGAGCCAGAAGAGGCAAGGCGGTGCACAAGCGCACGCTGTCAAGATGGATTGTCTTGTGTTTCAAGATATGCTACTCTCTGGCGGGTAAGGAACCTCCTGAAGATTTAAGAGCTCATTCTACTAGAGCAAGGTCTGCTACATCTGCTTTGCCTAGGGGTGTTCCTGTAGAGGACATTTGTAGAGCGGCATCTTGAGCCTCCCTCCACACTTTCGCGAAGCATTACTGCTTAGATTCTGAAGTGAGGAGGGACGGACACTTTGCGCATTCTGTCCTCCATGATTTTCTGGTATAGGAGAGTGGACACCCTCCTCCGGGAGTGGGGACTGCTGTGGGACTCTATTCACAAGGTGAAGTATCCACTGGCAGATGTATCCATCAGAAGAACAAGTTACTTACCTTCGGTAACGCTTTTTCTGGTGGATACTGTATCTGCCTGTGGATTCCTCACTGGCCCACCCGCCTCCCCATTGTCCACTCTTCTATACCTGTATTAGTGTCATTGTTTTAATGTAAAAATATTTTATTGTCAAAGGAAATGTTATTATAATTGCTTTCCTGCATTGACTACACACTGTGTGTTATCTTGGAATATTTGGTACTGTGTACATTTTGTGTATATCTACTGTTGTCAGTCTGTACGTGTGCCTTGAAGGCACGGAAAAAAGGGCGGAATTGATGTCATCACGCCGACTGAGTCCTATTATGGAGTCAGTGATGTCAGCGGAGCCGTGCGTTCGGTGACATCGTCGGCGTGAAGAGCTACAAAAGAATTTCCGAATGTTGATGACGCAGGGGGATATTCACAAGGTGAGGAATCCACAGGCAGATTCAGTATCCACCAGAAAAAGCACTACCGAAGGTAAGTAACTTGTTCTTTTGCAGCTTGAGGTTTTCTGTATTCACATGTAACCCACCTACCTCCCAAAGATGAGGAAAGCAAACAGGTGGACATAAAAGAAGAAATAACTAAAAACAAGAAAAGTAAAGAAATACCCGTATTTATTAGAGAATGATAAAGGATCAGAAGGTGGCTACCACACACCAGTACTTCTGTGGCACCGTCTGGGGGGAGGGGAAGGATGGGGGGGGGGGGGGCTGGGGCTGTGACCATGTCGTCTATTTTCCCCAGCATGCAGGCATCTGCAGCTCACCTCTCTGCTCCGTTGTCTGCACAGTTCACTTCTGATTCGGTGTCTGCACCTTTCGACAATCGAATAATGGGTACCATGCTGGTTAAGGTTCAAAAACGAACTAGAAGAGTGCCAAGGCATGCTGGTGATTTTTCCACATCGCACACGGTTCATTTAAACCAGCAACCATGTACACTGGCTGCTGGGCCATACCTTGTATGTTCCCCAGCAATCTACATAATAGTACTTGGTCATTGTCTTGCATGTACCCTGCTAACTCAGAAAACATACTTTGGTGCCTGGGCCATACCTTGCATGTTCTCCAGTTTCCCAACACCCATACACAAAGGTGTTTGGGTCGTATCTCTCATGAGCTCTACTAACTCAAAAGCAATTCACTGTGGCTCCTAGGCCATACATCTCACATTTCCCCCATCTGCTCAATGACCTCTTCATTCATATTTGCCTATGTTGTCAGCAGTCCGTAAATGATGGTCCAGAATGCATTGTAAACCACTGAGAAATTATACAACACCAAGGTTTACACTGCACAATGTTATCGTTACATATTTGAGTGAGCTGAGGCAAGGTCTCATGAATTCCCCAAACGACTACCACTCTGCCTTGACCAAAGTTACAAGTGAATTTGGTCTTCATGGTTATGAGCAATGTACGTCTGTCTCCAGTGTGGTTGTCCATCTTTCCCTGGTTCTGTGCACCCATGGACCCTTCTCCAGAACACGGTGCAGTCCTCATCTGCACCGTGGCTCACCATCGTGAGTTGACTCTTCTACACCACTGTTCCAGATGGACTGTTCTTTTAACCATAGCCCTGCATACACTAATAAAATGATAGACGTTTCACTTGGAAAATAGGATGCAATCCATGCAAAAATACTGGAGTTTTACAGTGTGACTTTTCGGTTGTCACCGCCATTTTAAAGGTTTTGCTGCTTCTTTTCTGCCCATAGATCTCTGCTGACCACAGTGCCAAACTTTGAGCCAACCTGTAGTATTTTTTCATGCGTCACAACTTCGATTTCACTACCCACATTTGCTTTTGTGGAACAAAGAAGGAAGAGTATCTCATAATTGAGTGGTGCTGGGATTTTTGAATGGTCAGTGAACTGCTGCACATTTCTTTAGTCAGTCATTTGTCTCAAAGTGTTAGCCAGTATGTGAGGGTTCAGTAGCCCCGTAATTGCTAATCGTACGACACTTTAGGTAAGCAGTAGCATCACCAACTCAAAACTTACACCTTCTGCCTCTGGCAGAGGACTGTTTAGTGTCTGGATTGCCTATTCTTTGAGAAGTGGTGCACTATACAAATACGACCAGTACCACTGCAGCAGTTGTCCTGCAGAAGCATATAGTAAGAGGCCAGACGTTAGTCACCTGTAACTTCAACTCTTGCCACCATTTATTTTAAAATTGGGGCAGTATTTCAAGTTTCATCCTGGACTGACTGGCAATCTCCCCAGCAGTAAAGTTATACGTGCTGCTTTTCCAAGAGCCATACTAAAGTTTATTTGCTGCTGACTGCTAGTGTGATCTGGCCTGGTCATAAGTTCCATCTGCATTGGAGGCCCAGCCCTTGCACATAGTCAGCTGAAACTCATTCACTCATCTATACCTAGAAGCTCTGTCTGAGACTCTTAAAGCTGCTTCATTCTCTGGACTCCCTGTTGCTGACTGACTATATAGTCAAACCGCGTGCTTAACTTTCAGTCATTATCTGCTAAATTCTGACTAGCTGTGCCTTTTTGCAGGTGCAATGCTGTTAGGAAGAATAATAATACAACTAATTTCTTTCCGACCTTATTTTCCTATCCATCTGACGCTGGATGCCTCAAAGGTTTATTTCTTTCTCTTAGCAAAGGGAAATTGCTACAACTTAATATTGTGTTAGGCTTTCTGGAAACTCAGTAGCTGGCATTGTATTGTTCAGTTGTATTGTTGAGTTGATGTTCCTTAAGCCTCTAGGTGACTAGGAATCCAAAAGCTTGTTGCACATGGTGCATCTCTAAGGGCCATTGACTTTTTCAGGACTGTGAAAAGGTTGCGCCTTCCAGGTTCTGTTCGCAATACGTGCTCTTTGAGATGTCTTTTCTGCAATGATTCATTATGCAAGCTACCAATCATTGATCTTTTATTGAAATGCTTGTGAGTCTTAAATTTGTAAAGTGTTTGAAAAGAGCGGGCTTCATTTGAGCTTACACACAAGTACTGAACTTGCCAAGTTGGCTTTACACTCGTGTGATGATGTATTATTGGTGTCTGCTCCTCGTTCCTTCCCTTTAATGGTAGTGAATTATCCTGCTTTCACTCTGAGTGGGTCTCTAATGACATTAACTGCCTCAAAATCTCAAAGCTTGACTTTTGGACTGAGGTTGTTGTACCTATTATCCAAAACTACAATGTCGTAGGAAATTAGGAGACCGTTAACTGTTATTAACATATCTAAGTTGGAGGCAGTTTGTTCCCTTGATACATCTGCCTTTGCTTGACAAGCAGCCATTAACCTCACCCAATGGCTATCCAACAGCGCCGACATCCTAGCGCTGTTGAAAAAACGTCAAATCAAACTAGGCAGCAAAAACGCCTCCTGGTTCAACGATGATCTTAAGAAATCGAAGAAACTCTGTCGCTCCCTCGAAGGCCTGGAAAAAAGACCCAAACACCAGCACTAGGGACGCCTTCATAAACGCCACCCGCATACACCACCAACTAATCCGGTCTGCCAAGAAAGCCGCATTCATAGACCGACTAGACAACAATGCCCACAACAGCAAGGAATTATTCAACATCGTCAAAGAATTTACCAACCCATCAGCCAACTCCGACATCACCCCCTCCCAAGCCCTCTGCGACTCCCTAGCTACCTTCTTCCACAACAAAATCGCAGACATCCACAACAGCTTCAACAACCAACCCGGAGACCAACCCACCCAACCTTCTGCAGGACCTTCACCCCCCTTGAACACCCTTAACGACTGGAACCCAATCTCCACTGAGGACACCGTCCGCCTGATGAACTCCATCCACTCAGGATCCCCAACTGACCCATGCCCTCACCACATCTTCAACAAAGCAGACTCCATCATAGCACCACACCTCCGAGATGTCATCAACTGCTCCCTCAACTCCGCCACCTTCCCGGAAAGCTGGAAACACGCAGAACTCAGCGCCCTTCTGAAAAAACCCACAGCTGACCCCACCGAACTCAAAAACTACTGCCCCATCTCGCTTCTTCCATTCCCGGCCAAAGTCATCGAGAAAGCTGTCAACAACCAGCTCGCCACCTTCCTCGAAACCAACAAATCCCTCGACTCCTCACAGTCCGGCTTCCGAGCCAAACACAGCACTGAGACCGCACTTATCGCAGCAACAGACGACATTCGTACTCTACTGGACAATGGAGACAGTCGCCCTCATCCTCCTCGACCTCTCCGCTGCCTTCGACACAGTCTGCCATAGCACCCTTCTACAACGCCTCAGAAACGTCGGAATCCAAGGAAAGGCACTGGAATGGATCACCTCGTTCCTTACCGGAAGAACCCAGAGAGTCCGCCTCCCTCCATTCAAGTCAGAGGCCTCTGAAGTCATCTGCGGCGTGCCACAAGGATCGTCACTCAGCCCCACCCTCTTCAACGTATACATGAGCCCCCTTGCGACCATCGCTCGCCAACACAACCTCAACATCATCTCCTACGCTGACGACACTCAACTGATCCTCTCACTCACCAAAGACCCTAACACCGCCACAACCAACTTACACGAAGGAATGAAAGAAGTAGCCGAATGGATGAAGCACAGCCGTCTAAAACTGAACTCAGACAAAACAGAAGTCCTCATCTTAGGCACCTCCCCCTCCGCCTGGGATGACTCTTGGTGGCCAGAGGCCCTTGGAAAAGCACCCATCCCGACGGACCACGCACGGAACCTGGGTGTCATCCTGGACTCCTCACTCTCGATGACCAGACAAGTCAACGCCGTTTCATCATCTTGCTTCAACATTCTTCGCATGCTCAAAAAAACATTTCGCTGGATCCCCACCGAAACTAGAAAAACGGTCACCCACGCACTGGTCACGAGCCGCCTGGACTACGGAAACACCCTATACGCCGGTACCACCGCAAAACTCCAGAAAAAACTCCAACGCATCCAGAACGCCTCAGCCAGACTCATACTAGACATCCCGCGTAAAGAACACATCTCTGGTCACCTGAAAAACCTCCACTGGCTCCCCGTAAATAAGAGGATTACTTTCCGCCTCCTAACCCACGCGCACAAGGCACTTTACGAACTTGGACCCGAATGCCTCAACACACGACTATCCTTCTACACCCCCTCCCGTCAGCTACGATCCTCCAGCCAAGCCCTTGCCACTGTACCTCGCATCAACAAAACCACCATTGGAGGTAGATCCTTCTCCTACCTAGCAGATAAAACTTGGAACTCACTTCCCACTCACCTTCGCCTTACTCAGAACCACCTAGCATTCAGAAAGCAACTTAAAACTTGGATATTCGACAAGTAATTCCCCACCCTTCCTCAAGCGCCTTGAGACCCTATGGGTATGTAGCGCGCTATATAAATCTCTTGACTTGACTTGACAACGTAAAAGACCCAAAATTTAACTGCATGGTCATAGAAAGTTGCGGGAAGCATTGACTTTCCCCAACTCATCATTGCAGAATGCATGTGTAAACCTAAAGCCATAAAACAATGTAATTCAGTTCTCTTCGCAACGCTTATCATCAGAGTTGTGTAAAACTTATGCCAAGGGATTTGAATTTCTACATCAAAAAAGGAGATCTGATAATGTTGAAACTAAGTATTTGAATCCTCCAGGGCTGAGCTGCCTTTCAACTTAGATTGCTTTAAAAATGAGGGTAAATCTTCCACCTTCCCCCAACCTCCTTCTCCCAAAAAATTTAAGCTACGAGAATCCAAATGTTGGGTGACCAATATGAAATCAGAGAGCAGTAGACATGCAAGCATTTTGTTAGGAGAAAATTGTTTCAGGTAGTTTACTTGGTGACTGAGGCAGGATTATTTACACGGTTTCATGTCTTTAATCAGTCTGTCTCCTAGTTGAAATCAAATGCTTGTGAATGACCGCTGAATCATTGTTGGGTATGTCACAATATTAAAAGTTAACCTTGTCCAGCGATTAATCTCTTGATAGTTTTGGATGCTATTTGAATGTTGCCAATTTGACTTGGGGAAATATGTGAATAGCATTTGAATCTCTTAAAAGTAAGCTTTGAACTACATACCCACCTATATAAAAGTAAGTTGCTATGTTCATGAGGCATTTGTTCATCCTCCCAGGTTAAAGCCCTTTTGCTGAACAATTCATTTAATCAGTAGAACATATCCTCTCATCTCCAGGTGCTGGCTTAATCCACCATAAATATTTAAAAGGAAAAAAGTGACTCCATGCACTTGGGAAATAGTCTTCTCTTAAACTTATCCTGTCATATTTAAATGGCATGTAAATGTATTTTTTTTTCCACAGGTGCACTTCTTCAACAGCTTTTTCTACGATAAGCTGCGCACTAAGGGGTACGATGGAGTCAAGCGCTGGACAAAAAATGTAAGTTTTGTTTTAAGTATTTAAATGTGGTTCCTTCTGGGGATTGCCATGGTGCTTATCATTGTTTGGTTAATTCTGTTCACCAGTATCCCTGTGCAGGCCTGATCTGCTTTCAGCCACTAAAATGTTGACTGTGATGTGTCCCCTTTGGTCATTGGTTGTATGATGTGTTCTGTTTTCTAGGTGGATATCTTTAAGAAGGATCTGCTTCTCATACCTATTCATTTGGAAGTTCACTGGTCGCTGGTGTCCGTGGATGTAACTCAGAGAAGCATCACATACTTTGATTCTCAGCGTACCCTCAACAGGCGATGCCCTAAGGTAAGACTGGATTATTCAAGGAAGGAAGGGTCAGGGTAATTCACTAAGCAATCCGTACACAGGCCTCGCAATATCTACTCACCCACTCACTATGGCGAGTCAGATTTGATCAGGTCGCGCTATATTTAGGACCTACTCACATGTCCTTGCGAGCTGACAAAAACAGGTGTTCTGTGCAGTCAGAAAGGGAAGGAGCAATAAAGATGCCTTTAAATGTTGGTTTTATCTTGTCACATTTGCTCTGCGCTCAGACTGAGGTCTGAAGTCTGTTTACAATTACTTTCCTTCTCTGACTGCAGAGTTTCAGAATTTTGTAAAGTGAACGGTCTGACCAGCCATACAAAGTGTGAAATGAAAGGCTGGAGGGTTTCGGATTTTTCCAAACACACGTTTAAACAGCTAATAAGTCAACTGTACATACATTCCAAAATATATTCCAGCAGTTGCAAAAACCCATTTTTTTTGTACTTGTGTTCGATTAAAATGTATTTTAATAGGATGAAAAATAAATTGGAACACTATACTTGGTGATGTGCAAATGAGAATTTTTTCTGAAACCCAGTCTTCACAGATTAATTCACTATGTAGATTTATCGGTAAAGTTGCAAGGTAGTGGGAAGGCTTGGGACCATTTCTTGGAAATTTGCCATCTGTAATGGCAGTGAGTTACCACATGCTTTAGTAATATATTTATTAAACGTGAGTGTTTAAACATGAACCGAAAAATTAGCCTTCCTTGGTGGCAATGCTATTAGTGAACTGAGAGGCAAGTCGATGATCATGTGTACCCCATTTGTGGGCTAGATTCTTATTACACATGGGGCAAACATTTTGTCTATTTAATCAAACAACTTTTGTACAGCAGAAATGCTGAACTCCATTATTTGAAGATGCACATGTGAGAATAAAGAAAAAGGCGACTCTGTAAAGTAAAATATTTACTAATTGTACAAGGTTTGCTCTGTAAGGTGGTAATACCGTGCAGAGTCCATGGGTTCCCCAAAAGTGTACAGGGCTCAATGTAAAACCCAAAGATCTCTATTAGTGGTAGTGTAGACATTTATTGCACAAACAGGATCAATAATGGATCCATTACTCAAGGATATCCAGACCAATTTTATGAAATTATATTTTGTACTTTATTTGAAGATCCAGAACTTCATAATAAGGCAAGTAAGTTTCTAATAAAAAATACATTTCACTTTCAAAAATCTACTTTTTGCACACTGTCCAATGTTTTCCTTTAGGGAAAACAAACTTTCAGTTAAATAGATGCATGTCAAATTTACAATATCAGTCTTCGGACCCAAAAGTAATTAAGGGCCAGGGGTTGGGTAAGTACCAAAACTGAACCACCACCAGCAGCACAGGGGCGGCCGGGTGCAGCGGTCAAAATCTGAGTTTGGCTCAACGCTTTCCAGTGGAGACAGGGGATGCTTGGAGCCACACTGCTTGCAGGCAACAAAATCGGCTGCAGGGGCCAAGCTTTGGCGGTTAGGTTAAGCACGGTGAGGGGGGGGGGGCAAAGCTTACACCACCAGCGGCACAGGGGCGGCTGGTTGCAAGATGCATATTAGACATCTGGCACCCAATGCTTTTCAAGTGATTCTTTGGTCAACAAAAAAGGCTGCCGGCGTGGCACCATAGGTTGCAGGTGGAAGACTAACGACAGCAGAGGTAAGTTGGGAGGTAGAGGGTTGCAGGGGCAGTCTGTTCAGCTCACCAGGGTCGTCGGGTGCAGGGTTGCCTTCGGACATGGGAGCCTTTAGATTCACACTGCAGGACCTGTCATGGAGGGCAGGGGAGGTCAGCCAGCACTGGACACGAGGTCCGGATCGCCAGGGGGACTTCACTGCACAGGTGAGCCACTCAGACTCGGGCCGTGGGTGTCGGGTGCGGAGTGGGCTGGAGACTCAGAACTGCCTGAATGCAAAGTCTTTGGAGTCTGTTTCTTCTAGACAGATCCACTGGAGAGTGGAGTCTTTATTGAAGGCAACAGTCCTCCCAGGGGTTTTGGAGGTTGTTGTTGCAAGACCTGTCACAAGGTCGCTGAAGCTGGAGACCGGCCAGTTGGGCTGGGGCCATGGCAGTTGTCTTCTGCTGCATGGTGTCTACTTTCTTCTTAGATCGTCGCAGATCTCCCTACTTTGTCTGGGGGAGTCACCTAAGTACTACATTTAGATGGGGTTTTTAGGGGAGTAGTAGGTAGGGCTCCTTACTTGGGGTGACTATACCCTCTATTATGCCACCCTCCTGTTGGAGGAGGCATAGGCCTAGCCCTGATTGGAGGTGTCCCATCCTCCAAGATGGGGACAGGCATTTTTGCTTCACCTCCCCTTCCCCACCTTAGGGGGTACATCTCCTATTATCCAGTATTTGGGTGTTTTTCATAGATTCACATGCCTGAATCATTCCCCCGTCGTCGAGACGGGAGCCTCCGGTATATAAAAAAGTAATGTCCTAGAGACATACATAGAAAAGAATAGGCCCAAAGGTCTCGCCTTAGTAGCCTATCCACGTCCTTTTGCAGGAAGGACCAAACAGAGCAGGCCCCAAGGGTCCCACCTTGGTGGCCTATCTGGGTCCTTTTGTAAAAAGGACCAAATAAAGAAAAACAGCCAATCAGCTACTACCTCCTTCTAGAACCTTCCTGCCAGGAGCCCAAGTCTCTCAGATTTTCTACCGCACGTTGTGCTAGGGAGTCTCCACCTGAGTTCTCCTCAGGAATTTCTCTTTTTCTTCTCAAAACGAATTTAATTATCTTCTACAGTTATGTCTGATAGTCAGAAGAAGGGTCTTTTCCGAGCTTGTTCCTCCTGCAGCAAGAAAAGACTTCATGTAGAGGATAAACATGAAACATGTTTATATTGCCTCTACCCTCACCATCAGGCAAAGGACTGCAAAATATGTCGGACCTTCTCCAACAAGACCCTCAAGGACCGAGAAGGTCGACTTCTACTTTGGCTCAACAGGCTCAAGACCAAGACTGATGACTTGGTGTCCGAAGGTGAGAGTGTGTCTGAAGCGTCGCATTTTTCCTTGAAGAGGCCAAGGGTTTCTTCCCCTAGCCCCACAGACACCCCTCCTATGAAGACTTCTAAAAAGTCCTCAGAGGGCAAGGCATCTGTGTCTGTCAAGGACCTTCCTGTCCCCAGGAAGCAGCCGCTGGTCCCGACGACGACGACCGCGTCGATGGTGCATTCAGCGCAGAAAACTGTCTCGACGTCGACGACGACAGTGTCGACGACGACTGCATCGTCGGCTTCCTCCTCGACAACGAGGACAACGCCTTCATCGTCGGCGAGTAGACCTACGCCGTCGACCATCCCGGTCACTCCATCGACGACGAAGATTTCGTCGTCAACGACGAAACCGTCGTCGAAGACACCGACGACACCGTCGACGAAAACAACGCCGTCGACTAGGATCATCCCGTCGACGGTGGGAAAGCCGTCGACGACGAACACACCGTCGACGGTGGGGACCTTGCCGTCGACGAAAATGACGTCGATGAAGACACCGTCGTCGCTACCGCTTTCGACGACTAGTAAATTACCGTCGACGACAATACCTACCACGACAGTCGACTCCAGCGTCGACGTCTACGGGACCATGGAAGGAGTCTGCACTCTTATCCCACGCCATGGATGCCTTTCCACCGCAAGTGAGCCATGTCACGGTCAAAATTACTAAACGGCCTATTACGCCACTTCAGACATCGCCCGGTAGGGTACGACAGCTACCTCCGGCTTGTCTACTGCAAGGTCAGGAGTCGGACGAGGACTCTTTTACGCAGGCTACTAGTCGATCAGACCTGGTGTAAAAAGTTCAATCGGGTCAGGGACAATCGATATTTGCCCGGCAGTATTGCCTCTGTGACCCTCTAGTTATTTAAATCAATGAAGAGGCAGGCGCTGGAGACTGGAAAGCAGGAAACAAGGGTTTTTATTCTCTCCGGAGGAGAACACAACGAAACGGACAGAAGGTATCGTTCTGAGGTGCTCTAACTGTATTCCTGAGGCCTGGCCTCTTATACACACATTTATGACTTTATTGTAGATTACACATACATGTTAAAGCTTTGATGTACGGAAAAGACATTCTCGGAACTCCCCTTTGGGCCCGTTCCCACACACATTTACAGTTGAAGTCCCCACCCTAGTCACAACAGGTGATGAGCATCGCGCAGCTGGATAATCCGCCGATTCACGGAATGTGGGGGGTTTGATCGGATCTCATGGGGTGGGGGCTTTGATCAACCCGGGGATTCTTTGATGGGGGAAGCTTTCTATTGTACGGGGAGGGGCAAGGATGGTATCGGCAGAGCTGGGTGTCGGCTTGGGAACGGGGAGGACAAAACGGGCACACGGGGAAAAAGGGTTTTGCATCTAAGGGCCGGAGATCATGAAAGGAAAGCAGGGAGGTGTCGCGCTGGGAACAGGATGAGGGCCTGGGGCAGAGCAGCGCCGAAGAGGGGTTTATGACTCAAGGCAGGTGCAAGCAGGGGGTGGATAGCGTGCAGGCTTAGTGAAGGCGAAGGGCTATGTCAGGGGCCAGCGGCATGCAAAAGGGTTTGTTCTGATCGGGGCATCTTAGAAAATGGCGGGCGCGCACGACAAAAGTGTGGCATCAGGGGAAGAGGCAAGATGGCGCAGATAATGTTCACCAAAACGTACTAATTTTCAACAGTCCTCCCTTTAACATATTCAAGACATCTTGCTGGTTCATTTGTTGTAAACGATACATTTTAACTTTTCTAGTTTTCAGGAGGCGGGCCTATTTGATAAACTTGTTCAGCAGGAAAGTCATAGGAATGTAATACAAAAACGGCGAGCAGCAAGTACATATCATAACGTGAACTGGCAGGTTAATACATATTTCAGATTCGGATTGGAGCAGGATCAATACAATGGCGGCTGGGAGAGAAATGAGGCATAAAAAAACGGTGATTGAGGATGTCAAATGTTCGAAGTTTTACGAGTTCTCATTGTTCTTTGTGGTCTTTCGTTGGCGCTGTTGAGCACCGGCGGTGGAGCTACAAGTCCAGCTCTGTTCTAAGTTCTGCGTTGCAGGGCACGACCCTTTCCTCGCGTTTCTGGTCGGAAAGGTCCTTTTCGCCCTGTGTCCTTTGAGGTGATTGTCAGAAAGTTCGGATGGAAGAAGAGCGTACAAAACAGTCCATAGGGTAGGTCAGAGGGAAAGGGGGATGGAGCAAGGCCAAATTAGGAACAAACTAGGGGAACGAGAGACTTCAAATAGGCGGGCGTGTGACCGAATTCAGAGAGCGGGGACTTGTCGACAGGCATTGGACATCGAGCAGGGGCATCAGGTCGACCCTTTCTTCTCATGTTGTCGAAAACAGTGCCTCGTCCTGCAGCTCTTTTCAGTCGTGGTCTCGCCTTGGCTAATGTCGCAGGTGTTCCTTAGTCTGCAGTCGGGCCTCGTGCTCCCACATCCGGTCCTTTTCTCCTCCAACAGCGGTACCCTTAAACAAGTTTGAAAAGACAGTCTTTAGAAAATTTGCAGATGAAGATAATCAAAAAGTCTATTTCTCTCCCAGCTCCAGGCAAAGAATGAAAAATGCCCGTTATTTTAGTGTTCACAACTGGCATATGAATGACCGGTGACGGGTTCTGTTGGATTTACTATGACTTTCCTTCATAATTATTTATTACAGGCATGGCAGTTCATCTGATGGTAACCCACCCTTGTGAGACAAATCTGGCGAAGATATGCCGTTCTCTAGAGTTTTACATTTACAAAAGGGTGCAGTGAGTCGTCAACATGGTACTACACAGGTATTTTGCTGAGAGACGAACATGGCTAAACATTTCCTTTCTATCGGTGCATCCTGTTTTGCAACTACTGCGGGGTTCATTTCGATGATTTCTTTACCTTGAACTAGTCTGTTAACCTTGTAAAACATCATTCTGGGTCCTACGTAACCTTTTACAGCCCGATTACTTAATTAGGAAGGACAGGGGTTTTATGGGAAACAACCAGGGACATATACAGGGGAGGTAACGGGGGTGGTCATTTTTCCGGTTTGGGTATTGCGACAATTCGGGGAGGGGAGGGTCGCGTATTCTGAGGTCCTTGTCTTATACTATAGGAGCCGTTGACATGTAGTTCCCTTATTTTCGGGTCAGATTAGGGAACCTCTGTCGTTTTACCTGTCCTTTCCCTTACGGCCCAACCTGGGTTCATTGACTTCTAGCGGAAAAGGAGAGGTAATGACGCGGTCTCAGGGTGATTGTATTAAAGACAAGTTTTTGTGCAAATACTGACGGTATTTGAAGCCAATTAGGTGGGGTGCTAGGGGTGGCAGTCTGCCAATTTCGGGGCTAACCACTCGGAAGAGTGGGAGTGCAAAAATAGAGGGAGAGAGAGAGAGAGAGAGTGCAACGGCAGGCTAAATAGTACACGTGCAACAGGGAGGGTGGCAGTGTATTCAAGGAAGGCTATTTAGTGCATTACACAGTAAAGGGCATTCACGAGTCTGCGTTAGAATCTTGTAATCATGCAGTTTGAGCATTAGACAGGGTAGAGGGGGCGTGCCTTGAGAAAAAGAAAAGAAGAAAGGAGGTACCATGTTGTCGCACTTTCTCGCATTCTCGGTCCTTCGACCAGTTGGGCCAACGCCTCAGTCACACATACACACATTCCCTCATAGTTTCGCATCATACGTGACATGGGTTCATTCGTCCGGTCTGGTTTAAGGGTGATCACTTTTTATCAGGTTGTGCTAATTTTTCGGGTTTGTTCGGTACGTGAGTAGTCTGCAGGCGTGCTTAGACACCACCTTGCGGCGCTAGTCCGCTTCGTGTATTAGACGTGGCAAGGCTTCAGATCTTCGCCACACCTCGGCTGTAATCTCTGATGTAACCTGCAGAAGGAGGAAAAAAAGGGGGGGGGGTGGGGGAGACAGCATTCGCGCGCATTCAAATACATGGATTCATAAGTCCCTTACTTACCTCTTACTCGTCTTTCCTCCTTGGGGCAGGGTCCCCGGGGATATGGTTTCTGGAGTCGGGGGGGGGGGTAGTGTGTTCATGTAGGGCGTGTGCGGGGAAACATAAAAAGGAAACCTGAGGTGCCTAGTGCGAGGTATCTAGTCAAAGGATGTATCTCACTATCGGGGTCCTTAAACCTCTTTCAACGCTGTGGCGTTCTAAGGTTCTTCGGTTCTTGGGTCCCTGCTACTTTGGAACGTTGTACTTTATAATATTTACATTATTTCATTTCACCCTCCTTTTACATTCCCTCATTTACACCATTCGTTTTACCCATCCTTGGAAGTCAAGGTCTTCCTCTACGCGAGAGTTCATGAGTCAGACGCGTACCTTGAAGGCGGAGTGTCGTGTTGTTGATCCGATCCGTCCTCCAGGGCTGGGCAACCATCTTCTTTTAACCTTAAAGAGAGAGCAGAGTAGGGTGCACAGAAAAGAACTTTCCCACCCATCCCATATTTTTTTAAAATAAAGCATGCAATACCCGTCCATAGTTTCAAAGACTTTATTTTGCAAAATCATTTCAGCATATGGATTATGAGGGTGCGGTCGTATTTGGCCGGTCGTGGCAATGGCTAAAGTGCGTACAGTGGGGGGTGTCGTTTGCAGCAATAAAAACATCGGAAAGTTTTACTCATTCATTTGTAAGAGACTAAAACGTCTATTAATTGGCTGGGGGTTCGGGGGCATATATTTTCATAATTTAGAAGCATAATCATAACAGTTGTAATCAGATTTCCTATATGCATACCGTACGTGTGCGTCGTAAATGGGGTTTACATCAGTTATAAAAATATAATACATTGTACATTCGTAATCAACATTTGTAACGGGGATCTTTTCATACTGTTCGTCGAGTAAGTTCTCCTTGTCTTTTCTAGCCAAGTGTACAAAGGATCATATAAAATCTCAGAACATCAAGTTTATATTAGTGCGAAGGAACACCACGAGGTGTTCGTAAGTTCCGATTGATACCAGCGCCATTTTGGGCGGGGCCGGCTCAGTCCGGAAGCAGCATCAGGGGGAAATGTTTCCATTACTGGCAGTTTGGACCAGAGTCCTTTTCGGCAGTTCTAGAATTCACGCTAACAGAAGGTGTGGCAATGTCATGTTTGTTTCGTTGGCGATCAAGGCAGCCGTCCCTTACCGGAAACCTGCAAAGGCCGAAGGTTCCGCCGGGGACCCTTGTAGGATCTTCAAGGCTGCGGAGATGCTGTCGGAGATGGGGGCTCGTGCTCCAGAGGGCAAATGTTCGAGTTATATTGCTGGTCAAAGTTACTCTAGTGGCCGGGGCCCACCTTCCAGCGGACCCAGACGCCATTTTGAGGCCCTACCGGGGCCACTCTCGTCGAGTTTGCAAGAGTGGAAGAGACCCTTCGGAGTGAAAGGAAGAGGTCCCTGTTTTGTGAAAGCGGGACGTTCGGCTGGGGTGCGGCTGTGATGCCCCCACCTGGGGGCAAGGGAGACTCGTTCGCCTCGTCTCCTTCTCCCGGTGTACTCCATGCCGCTCCTTTTCATCGCCCCGCATGAAGGCCTCTCCACATCCGGTGTTCCCCAAGTGCCACCATTGTACGTTCGGTGCTGCGCAAGTACTGGGGTGCCACCATTGTACGTTCGGTGCTGCGCAAGTACTGGGGTGCCACCATTGTACGTTCGGTGCTGTGGAAGTATTGGCACCATCGCC
Organism: Lissotriton helveticus; assembly: GCF_964261635.1. Lineage (NCBI taxonomy): Eukaryota > Metazoa > Chordata > Amphibia > Caudata > Salamandridae > Lissotriton > Lissotriton helveticus. Next base: position 30,649,344 of record NC_136073.1, on the reverse strand, counting down.
TGACTGGGGGTGTTCGGCGTCGGGCTGGGGGCTGGGAAACCTCCTACCGGTGGAGGTGGGAGAGGCTCGTCCGCGTCGCCTCTCCCTCCCAGCCCAACTTGGACAAATTGTTGTGGAGGTACGTGCAGGACATCCCGCCGTCCAGGACTGCTGCGGCTGTGACGGAAGAGAAAAGGAAGAGGTGCCTCGTTCTCCTCTGGACATGTGGCGGGACTACCTTAGTCTTTCCAGGCCCGTTGCGGCCGGCCAAGGAGACATGTGGCGGGACTACCTGCAAATGCCCAGGCTGCGGGCTCCTGCCTCTCCTCCGGCTCCCCCATACGTTAAGATTTCCTGACCAAGAGTTGGCGGCCGGGCTCGCCTTATATGGGTTGCCGTTGGTTGGGCGTAGCCGTAACCCTGCCCTACTTTGGAAGGTTCCAGAATGGGGGGGGGCGAATGTTCTGTTTGACTTTCATTTTCTACAGTTTATCGTTATTATTCCTTGTTTGTTGTGTTAAATTAAAAGTTCAAGTTCATTAATGGTCTACGGATTTTGTTTCACCATTTCTTTCTTTCCAGGTTGCTTTTATGCTAAGTTTCTGCTAACAGAGGTCGAGTAACACGGAAACACGTGTAGAGGGATGACGCAGATTTGCACATTACATACACACAAACTCAGACGGGGGACAGTACAAGTACGACATACAAAGACCCAAGACAAATATAAAAACAGTTATTGGTCATAATTATCTCTTTCCGTCTGTGAATTTTAAACGAGGCTGGGTTCCCGTCTTGACATTGCCCGACCTAGGAGAACGTGAGCATGCCGCTGAGATTTTCCTGGCGAAATCTGTGCCATCGGGCATAATCAAACGTGGTGGTTCTGTCTGGTCTGTCTATGTAAGTCGGGTTCTTCTTTGTCTCGCGCCTTTTCTCGTACTGTCGGTCTGTCGTTCTTGTCGGCCCTTTGCCTTTACTCACGCTCAGTAGAGTCGGGCATTGGGCTTTCCAGTGTCCGACATACCTACAAAAAGCGCATTGGTCTGACCCTAAGTCTGGTCGTCCTTTGCATAGTGTCGGGGGATAAGTTGTGGGTAGCGGTGTCCTGGGGTTGTCCTGTCGGTATATTTCCCTACTTGGTTTATCCTCGTCTTTTCTCTGTCGTTTCGTAGCCTCTCTGCGCCACATACCGAGACTGTCGAGCATAATTGGCGTTGTCTTATTATTTCGAAGGGCTATTTCTAACGTTTCTATTTTATCAAGGTCAAAGGATCCTGCCAGTGGCCACTGTTTGTCTTGACTCTCTTCGGTATACCTGTGCCATAATTTATTATAGGCTATGGTGACTAACCCATAGTTTATGAACATGTCCTTATTAGGGGTGCCTTCTAATGGAGCTATATGGTCCACCTCTAATACGCGGTCCGGACTAAACAGGCTATTTATCAGTGGGGAGAAGACAGACATGACGGCTCGTAACGAGGGACTAAAAAGTCAGCACTGCCTATCTTATCACTAGGTGCAAAGACCGTACAGAATATTTCTATTCAACGTTGTTTGCAGGCAGTGAATACCTCATGGATCAAAAAAAAATATAAAACCAAACGACCAATAAATAACAATGGGGAGAATGAGTAGGTCCGCAAAGATCTGCGTTACCTACCCTTTTCACTATCTGCAAAAAGGGTGGTCTCTTCCCTGCTTGCAGACAGGGAATCTCCAGGAAACAATAGTTTGCGAACAACAGTTCAGTTTCAAGCAATTATTGAGTGGGGGAGAAAAAAATAAGCACGGCTGCTACCCTACCTATCCTCCACTGTTTGCAAAGAGAGAGAGAGCCTGTTGTTTCTCCGTTTGCAGACAGTGAATCTCCAAATAAAAATAAACAGAGCAATACTAGTATTTTGAACAAACAAACAATCAAGCAAATTTTTCGCAACTTGTCGTGGTAACACGACCTTACCCGGACCGCATGGACAGTTTCTTGTCTTCCGAATCCAGCGCCCGATCGTCCTCTTTTTCTCGTATTTCTCACGGCACTCCTGATGGTTCCCAGTCAGGACCGTAGATCACTCGAGAGAGGTCTGTTCGGAACTAGTGAAGTTCGGATGATCGGCTGCCAGACGAGGGTCTATTGGGCAAGAGCTCTCCCGATCGTTGCAGTCGTTCACTCTGTCGTCGGGACCTCTCCCACTGGATCCACGAGTCGCTGATGGGCCCCACGCTTGGGACGCCAATTGTAAAAAGTTCAATCGGGTCAGGGACAATCGATATTTGCCCGGCAGTATTGCCTCTGTGACCCTCTAGTTATTTAAATCAATGAAGAGGCAGGCGCTGGAGACTGGAAAGCAGGAAACAAGGGTTTTTATTCTCTCCGGAGGAGAACACAACGAAACGGACAGAAGGTATCGTTCTGAGGTGCTCTAACTGTATTCCTGAGGCCTGGCCTCTTATACACACATTTATGACTTTATTGTAGATTACACATACATGTTAAAGCTTTGATGTACGGAAAAGACATTCTCGGAACTCCCCTTTGGGCCCGTTCCCACACACATTTACAGTTGAAGTCCCCACCCTAGTCACAACAGGTGATGAGCATCGCGCAGCTGGATAATCCGCCGATTCACGGAATGTGGGGGGTTTGATCGGATCTCATGGGGTGGGGGCTTTGATCAACCCGGGGATTCTTTGATGGGGGAAGCTTTCTATTGTACGGGGAGGGGCAAGGATGGTATCGGCAGAGCTGGGTGTCGGCTTGGGAACGGGGAGGACAAAACGGGCACACGGGGAAAAAGGGTTTTGCATCTAAGGGCCGGAGATCATGAAAGGAAAGCAGGGAGGTGTCGCGCTGGGAACAGGATGAGGGCCTGGGGCAGAGCAGCGCCGAAGAGGGGTTTATGACTCAAGGCAGGTGCAAGCAGGGGGTGGATAGCGTGCAGGCTTAGTGAAGGCGAAGGGCTATGTCAGGGGCCAGCGGCATGCAAAAGGGTTCGTTCTGATCGGGGCATCTTAGAAAATGGCGGGCGCGCACGACAAAAGTGTGGCATCAGGGGAAGAGGCAAGATGGCGCAGATAATGTTCACCAAAACGTACTAATTTTCAACACTGGTACTGAAGTGCCAAACCACAGACGAGGAGCCGGAAGAGGTGGAAGACTTTGTACAACAACCGGTCCACCCTCCACCCCAGACACAGGTTACTCCTATGGTGTGTCTCCCCGCTTCCATCGTCTCGGACCTCCAATTCCTCATAAAGGATTATAAGGAAAGGTTCCCGGAGAAACCATCTGCGCCCGCACTTCCAGCTGCACAGGCGCCAGCTCCTTCATCTCGTCATAGGCCAACTCCCCTGGTCATTGAAAGGACACAGGTGCCAATTCAGGACGCTCCCTCATCTGACGAAGAGGAGAGGGAACAGGAGGAAGGGGAAGTCGATGACGACCAGTCGGACCCGGATGCAGACAAGGATTATGTGGCACATTCTCCAGCCTCTCCGGAGCCACAGACCTCGGAGTCTCCACCCGCAGAAATCGGTGGATTCCACAACATCATTGAGCGGGCTGCCAAGAGGTTCCATATGTCCATGGAAACTCAGGAAACTGAATGCTTCCTTTACGACTTCAAGGAGCCCACTAAGAAGTCCACAAGGTCAATCCCAATCATTGACTTTATATGGAAGCAGGGCAAACAAATCATGCAAACTCCTGCTTCTATACAGGTGGTGGTGCCCAGGCTTGATAAGAAATACAAGGCCACCTCTTCGGCACCAGCATGCCTGACAGGTCATCCCAAAGCAGATTCCGTGGTGACTCAAGCGGCGCAGAAGAAGTCACGAAATCCAGCCTCGCCTCTGTCGACGCCACCTGACAAGGAGGGCAGGAAACTGGATGCCGTTGGCAAACGCTTCACTACCACGTCGGCCATGACGGTGAAAGTGGCTAATTCAATTGCACTACTGGGCCGTTACAATCGCCAACTCTGGGCGGACATTGCGCCCTATCTTTCGAATCTGCCGGAGGATCTCAGAGAGGAAGCACATTCACTTCTCTTAGAAGGCCAGACCTCTGCTTCAGAGCTCATCGATTGTGCCATTGATGCCGCCATGACTGGTTTCCGGCAACTGGCAGGGGCTGCAGTCCTGAGGCGACAGGGTTGGCTCAAGGCCACCACTTTCCGCCAGGAGGTGCAAACCAGGATTTTAGATATGCCTTATGATGGCCAGCACCTATTTGGTGAACAGATCGACGCGGCCCTCACCACCATTAAAAAGGACACGGACACCGCCAAGGCTCTGGGTACTCTACAATTCCGGACCCAGTCCTTTCGTGGCAACAGGGGAAGAGGCCAACCTGCGTACAAAGGTTCCTATCAAAATCGGTCTTCCTACTCATATTCACAGTCCAAGCCGCAATTTCAACAACGGCAACCACAACAGGGACGACAGTCTTCCTACGGCAAATCCAATTACCGAGGAAAGGGCCAAAAACGACCTGCTGGCAACAGACAATGACTTGTCTCCCCAGCTAGCCCCTCCACCACTACATTCTTTACGACTTGGAGGAAAGCTGACATACTTCCTAAAAAATTGGCAAACTATAACAACGGATCGGTGGGTACTCCAACTCATTCGATTTGGACATTCCCTAGAATTCACTTCTATTCCCCCAACAACACCACCTTGCCTACGATCACACAGGCACCTACGATTACTTCTTCAGGAAATAGCTTCCATGCTACAGAAGGGAGCCATAGAGAGAGTTCCACGGGCCCGCAAGGGACAAGGTTTCTACTCTCACTTCTTCCTAATCCACCAAAAAGGAAAGAAGTGGCGGCCAATCCTGGACCTCAGGGCACTCAACGTGTTCCTAAAGAAACAATCGTTCCGTATGGTGACTCTGCAAGAAATCCTTGGTCTTCTGGAGAAAGGGGACTACATGACGTCCTTAGACCTTCAGGACGCCTACTACCAGATACCTATTCTCAAAGGGCACAGGAAGTTCCTCAGGTTTGCGGTGGCAGGACAACACTACCAATTTCGTGTCCTTCCATTTGGCCTCAAATCGGCCCCGAGGATATTTACCAAATGCCTATCACCCGTGGCAGCATTCCTTCGTCAGCAAGGCCACCAGGTGTTTCCATACCTGGACGACTGGTTGGTAAAGGCACCAACAGAGGCCGCCGCAGCCTCATCCTCCAGCGCCTGTCTGGATATTTTCCACCGCCTGGGCCTGACCCTCAACACCGCAAAGTCGACTCTGGAACCCACCAAGTTCATCACGTTCCTTGGAGCGACTCTGGACACGGAGCGTGTCAAAGCTTTCCCCTCTCAGGAGAGAAAGGTCAAACTCATCTCCTTGGCCAAGGCAGTGGCTTCGCGGAAGACTCTTCCGGTCCGCACGTTCAAGTCCCTCCTCGGCATGATGTCTTCATGCATACTGCTCATTCCCCACTTCCGCCTGAAAATGCGTCCACTTCAGGAGGCACTGACAAAGCAATGGACACAAGCCACAGGTTCTTTCGAGGACCGCATACGAGTCACTCGACCTATTATCAACCACTTGCAATGGTGGACATCGTTCAACCATCTGTCAAAGGGTCTGCCGTTCCTGCTCCCAGTAGAACCACACGTAATAACTACGGATGCGTCCCTGGAAGGTTGGGGAGCAGTCCTCCAGGAACTCCAGATAAACGGCAAATGGACGATACAGGAAACCAAGCTCCATATCAATCTGTTGGAGTTGAGAGCGGTCTTCCTGGCTCTACAGGCGTTTCTACCACGCATTCGTCACTCCCCAGTGCTCGTCAGGACGGACAACACCACAACGATGCACTACCTGAACAAACAGGGGGGGACGCGTTCGATCTCGTTATCTCGAGAATCGCAAAGAATCTGGAACTGGCTTCTGCAACATGGAATATCGTTGAAAGCGGAGTACGTCCCGGGCAAGGACAACGTCTTGGCGGACGCACTGAGCAGGGAGAGATCTCCTTCCCACGAATGGGAACTGGACATGGAGGTGCTGGATCGTATCTTCGAGGAGTGGGGCACCCCGAACATAGACCTCTTTGCCACCAGAGAGAACGCCAAATGCCCAAGCTTCGCAAGCAGGCATCACCACTCAGGAACCCTCGGGAATGCTTTTTCCATCGCATGGTGCAACGTATTTGCGTACGCCTTTCCGCCATTCCCACTGATACCCAGGGTTCTCAGGAAGATGAAATCGGAACCCTGCACTCTGATCCTGATTGCTCCGTCCTGGCCGAGGCAGCACTGGTTCACGGAGCTTCATCGCCTCTCTGCCCGGCCCCCTCTTCGCCTGCAGCAGTTTCCGGCCCTGATCACGATGTCCCAAGGGCAGGTTCTCCACCCGAACCTGAGCTCTCTGAAATTGTCGGCCTGGCTCCTGAATACCGCGAATTCAGCCACCTGAACATCCCGCAGGAGTGCAGAGATGTCCTTGCGAAAGCTAGAGCTGTCAGCACTAACAAAACCTACTCACTAAAATGAAAGCGATTCTGTTCCTGGTGTGTGGATCATGGCTTGCACCCCTTCCATGCCACTCCACAGCAGCTGCTGCCATACTTGTTGCATCTTGCGCAATCAGGCCTTGCACATGCATCCGTCAAAGTGCATCTAGCGGCAATTTCAAGGTTCACAAGGACTGCTACGGGCCCATCTTTGTGGGTGGACAGACTCATCAAACAATTCCTAAAAGGCCTATTCAGGTCCTTTCCACGACCAAACCCTCCATCGTGGCACCTCAATGTGGTTCTTCATCAACTAATGAAGCATCCCTTCGAACCCATCCATAAGGCAGAGATCAAGCTCCTCTCTTGGAAAACGGCCCTCCTCCTGGCGCTAACCTCCGCCAGAAGGGTCAGTGAATTGCAGGCTCTATCCATCCAGGATCCTTTTCTACAATTCAGGGAGGACAGAGTCATTCCGCGGACTAACCCTCGCTTCATTCCAAAAGTCCCCTCGGACTTCCACCTTAACGAACCAGTGGTGCTTAGATCGTTCTTTCCGAATCCTACCACGGCAGCCGAAAGAACCCTACATTCTCTAGATCTGAAGAGATGTCTTAAGTTCTACATAGATGAGACACAACACTTCCGGAAGTCATCTCAACTCTTTATTGCCTTTAGTAGACCACGGCTGGGCATGCCCCTGACAAAGCAGAGTATCTCAAGATGGATCTCTTCTGCGATCACCTTTTGTCACGACAAGGCCGGCCGGCCTTTAGACTCACGAGTCAAAGCTCATTCGACAAGAGCCATGTCCACGTCTGCGGCGCTGTTAGCTGGAATGCCGATCTTGGACATCTGCAGGGCGGCGACATGGAAGTCCCCGCACACCTTCACCAGGCACTACTGCCTGGATAATGAGCTGATGAAGGATGCAGCAGTGGGCCGAGCAGTGCTTCGCCATCTATTCCAGTGAGGTGGGCCCTTCTACATCCCTCCATCCTTTACTGGTATGCACATTCTCTTACTGTATTTATATGCCATTGCATTTTGTGCTTTATAGTCATGTGATATGTATTATCTACATACTCATACCTGATGTTCATACAGAATGTGCATAATGTATTGCTCGCTACTCTGATTCAGGCATGTGAATCTATGAAAGACACCCAAATACTGGATAAGAAATGCTTTACTTACCTGTAACTGCAGTTATCCAGTATTAGTGTCTTTCATAGATTCACATGCACCCTCCCGCCTCCCCTGGCTGGGCTCACCTTTCTCTCTGAGTTTACGCCTAACTAGCTTGGTGCGTACGAAAATCTGAGAGACTTGGGCTCCTGGCAGGAAGGTTCTAGAAGGAGGTAGTAGCTGATTGGCTGTTTTTCTTTATTTGGTCCTTTTTACAAAAGGACCCAGATAGGCCACCAAGGTGGGACCCTTGGGGCCTGCTCTGTTTGGTCCTTCCTGCAAAAGGACGTGGATAGGCTACTAAGGAGACACCTTTGGGCCTATTCTTTTCTATGTATGTCTCTAGGACATTACTTTTTTATATATCGGAGGCTCCCGTCTCGACGACGGGGAATGATTCAGGCATGTGAATCTATGAAAGACACTAATACTGGATAACTGCAGTTACAGGTAAGTAACGCATTTCTTCTTTTGAGTTTTTCTGTTGGTTTCCTACCCAAAGTGGAGGTGTAAACCAGGGGCTGTCATCTGCTGCTAGCAGCAGAGGCTAGGGATCGCATTACAAAGGCAGCAGGCCTTTTGAAGCGTCCCTCTCAAGCACTGGCCCATCCTGAGGGAGGGTGTTTGACACCTCTGCCCAGGAGGTGCATTGTTCCTGGTCCTAGAGAGCAGAGGCTCTCCACCGAAGGGTCCAGAGACATGTCTGTGTGGCAGGCTACCTAAAGCCAGTCAGTACTCGCACCAGTGTTGGTAGTTTTTCAGGGGGCACCTCTGAGGTGACATCGGAGTAAATGTTTTAATAAATCTCACACTGGCATCAGTGTGGATTTATTACAAGGGACTGTTTGGTACCAAACACTCCTGGGTTCAGTAAAGCGCTCAGATTGCTGTGGAACTAGCGTTGTCAAGTTCCCAGCCCATGTACTCTATGGCTTCCCTTTCACTTAAAATATTGTGGAATAGACCCTACTACTGTAGAGGCATATCTGCTCATGCCGATATGCCCACATCCGGGTACAGTGCACCCTGCCTTAGAGCTGGCAAGCCTACTAGAGGGCTGACTTAACTATATCTTAAGTAGTGCTAGCAGGCATGGCACACAGGCAGCGTGCTATGTGGACTTGGACATTCTTTTACCTCACATGGGCAGGCCAGCTGCAGGGGAAGTGGAATGGTCCTAGTGAAGGGGTACCAGGGAACACTCTTCAGCCTCCAGGCCCTAGGCACCCTGGGTATCACTTACTAGGGACTTACAGGGGGGCAGAAGCACCAGTCGGGCACATGTTTTGAAGGAAAACACTGGCACTGGGAATCTGGACAGCAGGGACCCAATACTCTACAGTCAAAGTTGCATCAAAAGCCAGGCAAAAACTTTGGTGGAGGTATTGCAACAAAACCCATTCTCACTAATGGTCACACGTTTTGAGGCCAGTTTACTGGTCAAGTGCTTTACAATTGGGTTGAGCAGATTATTAAAGTTACTCGACCTGCAGGTCTAGTAACATCTTCATGCATTTTACTATTGACTCCTTGTCGCTTACGCATGATTTATATAGGAACCACAAATCAATCAGTGGCAGGACATCTCAGACTGGGATTATTCTGTGATATTAACACCATCTAAGAAACCAGTGCTCAAATGGAGATCTTCAAAGGACAGCTACAGAACCCAATAAAATCCAAGATTTTTCTTACTACGTATACATAACCACAGGATGCAATGCATATCTTAATGGACAAAAGAGGAAGGTCAGTTGCTCATAAATATCCTGGAACTAAGAGCAGTGAGGTTGGCCTTAATAGTATGTTGCTCATAGTGCAAAATCTAAACTCCCAGTGTGTTTACAGAAACCACAACCATGTTTTACATATTGAAACAGGGAGAGACTTGCGCGGTCATGGGATGCCCACAAATTGTGGATAGGGTAGTTGGTTATATTTTAGACCTATCAGCAGAACAAGTCCTAGGATTGCACAATGATGTGGCAGATCGTTTGAGCAGACAGTATTCAGAGGTCTAGAAAATGGAATTAGATGCATGTATGTCTGTTTTGGAACTGGGGCTCTCCCAAATGGGACATGTTTGCTACAGAGAAAAACCATGAATACAAAAACTTTCTAAGTAGGTGGACATGTCCAGGATATGGATCATCTATAATGTCTATCATCTATAATGATATGGATAGGTTACAGAAGATCTATGAAATTCAGTGTTCTGAAATGTAATCCTTACATTGCTGAACTAACATTGTTCCCATCAGGCAACAGGGAATACATCTGAAAGACTATTCGTTATAGATTCCTTAGCCTAGAATTACCCTCTGGCATCGGACTGGATCTGGAGAATTTTTCTACAGCAGTGCTGCTGCGCGTCAGTAGGTGGCGCCGGTTGACTTTGCGTCCGTCGTTCGCATCGTGTTGCCAAGATAACATCGCGGTGCCTACTTAGATGCTGCCTCTGTGTGCTGACGTTAGTTTTTTCTTTTTCCGCACCAGCCTAGCGCAGATCCGGAGCGAGATTACCCCTTAATAATGTTTTGACTAAACTTTTGTCGACTTTTTTTTTGGGAGTCTCCAACTCTGATGCTCAAGGGATATCCCATCGTCTGACCGGATTTAAGCCTTGTGACTCCTGTCACAAACTGATGTCCATTACGAATCCGCACCTCGTGTACCTCTGGTGTCTGGAGAGCAACCATGACCCGAAGTCTTGCTATGATTGTCGGGCCATGAATTCGTAGTCTTTGCGGAGCGGTCCCAAAAGCTTTTTGAGATCCGGCAGGCAGCCCTGCGTCGCTCCCGGTCTCGCTCAAGGGGAAGGTTTCAAGACCAGGGGCGGAGCCACCACACCTCATCCAAGTCTTCACACTCATCGGGTGGAGAAGCGTGGCTCAGTGGTTAGAGGCGGCAGACCCGGAAGCTGAGATCGGCCGTGGACCAGGGTTCGATTCCCCGCCTCGGCGGGTCTCGGGCTCAAAATTCCATGGACTCGACAATTCTCGCTCCGGTGCCTACTCGACTCACGGGGTCACACTCTGCGACTCTGGGCAATAGCTTGCTTAATCTCCACTACGGCCCTTCGCGGTGGGATGCCTGGCTTTCACCTTGTGGATACCCTGCCGGGGTATCTCACAGGGGAATACCAGGACGGGTTCCCTAAGCAAGCGCCTTGAGACCCCTGGGTGATTTGTGCGCTATATAAATCGAAATACAAAAAAAAAATACATCGGGTGATGAAGCGCAAGAAGGTGAAGAACTGCCGCTCTTCGCCTTATTATTATTATTATTATTATTATTATTATTAAATTACACTTGTATAGCGCTATCTACCCGGAGGCCTCGTAGCGCTCATGACTGACACTTTATTAGCGCCCGCTCAGGGCAGATCAGCGTACTTTCGCATACAAGTGTGTTTTAAGGGTTTTCCTGAAGGAAAGATGGTTAGTGGTTTCCCGGAGGGATAAGGGGAGGGCGTTCCAGAGCCTGGCCGTGGTGTGTGAAAAAGAGCGGCTTCACCCTGTCAGTCGACTGACGTGACGCTGGACCTGGGGCATCGTCACTCTAAGGCTCCATCTCCGGCGCCTGATTCTGGGGAGACTCCACGCTACCCATTATTTCCGGAAGCCGGAGTGTCCCCGGCACATCTTCGTACGTTCTACGAAGCCCTCCGTCGTGTGTTTGGGCAACCTGACTCCCCTGGCGCGTCTAAGGGCCCCGCAGAGCCAGTTGGTTGGCCCTGGGCATTCGATGCCGATGGCTCTGGCGCCGCAGGGTCCCTTTGGATCCAGATCGGCACCAGTCGACCTTCCCCGGCACCGATCATGGCAACAACTCCCCCAGAAGACTCAGTTTCCATCCTTATCCCAGAGATGGACCCGAGGCCAGATAGACGTCGGCTGACTTCCAATCAGACGCCTGAGGGTACTTATGTTCCCTTGTTTATCCCAGGTGTACCCTATCGCCCTGAGGGTGGTGATGAGGATGGTGAGGGGTCGCTGGACCCTTTAACAGACTAGCTGAAAGAACTGTACCGGAGAGAGGAATTGGGTGACAACAGTGGTCTAGATACCTCCCCACACCTTGGCATGCTTTCTCCCTCTACTGTGGCTACAGAGGAGGGAGCGTCCTATGCAGTGGTGGTTCGTAGGGTAGCTGAGGCATTGGGCCTGGAGCTCCATACAGTGGCAGTCAGAACTAATCTCCTGCCAGAGGTGCTTCAACTGGCAGCAACTTCGTCTGAACCACTCTTGCCCTTCAGTGAAGCCCTCAGACGCCCTTCTGGGCACTTGGTCCAAGCCTAGCACAAGGGCTCCTGTGGAACTGACAATTGCCCACCGCCCGGCTCTGGGCGATACCATTTTCATCTCCCAACACTCTTCCCCTTAGAACTTGGTGGTCTATGCCTCCTCTTGCAGAGGCGTATTCTCTTCTGTACCCCCAGCGCCGGGACACTCTCGTTGAGTAGCTGTGCGCTATATAAATAAAATTTTAACATAACATATGGAATCCAAGAAGAGGGATCATCTTGGGAAGCGTATGTTCTCTACCTCCAGGTTGGTGCTGCGGTCCATGAATACTGCATGCCTCTTGGGCCGCTATACCCATACAGTCTGGGATACGGTTGCGCAATTGTTGCTGGCTTAGTGCCCGGAGGATGCTCTGGCCATTCTCCCCAGGCAGTAGCGGATGGGAGACACACAACAAAATTCACAATCCGCTGTGGACTGGATACCGCTGAGACTCTGGGCAGAACGATTGCCACGTCGGTAGCCCTTCGGCACTATGCCTGGTTGAGGACGTCTGGTTTTTCAGAGGATGTCCAGTCAACCTTGCTGGACATGCCCTTCGATGGCCGTCACCTTTTTTGGTGACCAGGCAGACTCTGCGCTGGAGCACTTTAAGGCTTCTCGGGCTATGGCCAGATCCCCTCTTTTTTTTTTTTTTTTTCTTTTTTTTTTCCTGGGCCTCGCTGTTCCTCCTCTTAACCACAGTCTGCCTTTCATGGCTATGGAAGGGACACCACACCACTTCCGACCCAGTCCAGCCACTGGCCCACGCAAGCTGGCCAGCCCCTGCGTGGCTGCAGACATGGGACCCAGCAACACGGGCGTGGGAACCAGCGGGCAGCCAGTCCACCCTAAATCCTCCACCCGCCCCACAAACGGCAGGCTCCACACCCTACTAGTCTGACATTTCTGGGGCCCTCAGCGGCCAGTGGGTGGCAGGATTCGCTATCAACTCCCCCACTGGCAATCACGTCAGAAAGGTGAGTTTTTCAGATAGTCCGAAGGGGCTACTCCCTCTTCTTTGAGACTGCCCCTTCCTCCATGCCACAGTCTTTCTATTGCATGTCGGAGGATCATTTGGCGCTTTTCCGCCAGGAAGTCTCAGCTCTCTTGGCCAAGGGAGCTATCGAGAGGGTCCCAGTGCCAGAATTATGTTGTGGTTGCTATTCCTGCTACTTTCTGGTACCCAAGAGGGGTAAAAGGCATGTGTCCTATCCTAAGCTTCCAGGCCCTCAACCGCTTCCTCGAAGTTCAAAATGCTAACCTTGGCTCAGGTCCTGTCTGCCCTCGACCCTGGAGACTGTATGGTGGCGTTGGACTTGCAGGATGCCTATTTTCACATCTCCGTCCTGCCAGCCCATAGCCATTACCTACAATTCATGGTAGGCCACGAGCATTTTCAGTTCACCGTGTCGTCCCCCACCCCACCCCCCTTCGGTCTTAGCAGTGCCCCTCAGGTATTCATGAAGGTTATGGCGGTGGTCGCAACTCATCTACACAGATCAGGTGTTAGTCTTCCCCCGATCTCGACAACTGGCTGTTGAAGGTGGGCTCTCACCCCAGGCTGTCGTCCCCCCACCTCCAGACTACGGTGGACCTCCTGCATTCGCTGGGGTTCACGATCAACGTGCCGAAGTCACAACTGACTCCCTCTCAATCGGTCCATTTCATCAAAGCTGTTCTGGACAGTGTAGTCTTGGGCCTATCCTCCCGAGCACCGAATCTGGGATATTCGGGCTATGATACCGTTGTTTCCGCCATTGTCCTGGGTTTTGGTGAAAATGAGGCTGCCAGGCCTCATGCATCCTGCTGGTGGATCATGCCATATGGCACATGAGGGCTCTGTAGTGGGACCTGAAGTTCCAGTGGGCACAGCATCAGGGGAATCTGTCCGACTACGTCCAGATCTCAGTAGGGACTGCACAACAACTGCAATGGTGGTTGACGAACCAGGATTGGGTCAGAGGCAGATCCCTCTCCCTTCCCCAACCAGACTGCACGGTCGTGACCGATAACTCACTTCTGGGATGGGGCGGCCACCTGGGAGAGGCAGAGATCGGGAGTCTGGTCTCCGGTGGTGTCCAGTCTCAATATCAGCCTGTTGGCGCTCTGGGCGATTCTAAGGTAAGGAATCTATATAATGAATATATGTCTCTTACAGATACATTGTTAAAGAAGGTAAGTAACTTGTTTTTCAAGCATGTGAATCTGACCGATATCAATGTCTGAGAATCTTGTTACAGGTAAGTATCTTTTTTCCTTGCTTTCTATGTTTTGGGGCTGTAGGGTGGAGAAAGGCAGTCCCATCTTGATTGTGTATTTAAAATAAGCTAAAAGATTTCCTCCGTCTTTCAGCACATTGCCAAGTACCTCCAAGCAGAAGCAGTAAAGAAGGACAGACAGGACTTCTTCAGTGGTTGGAAAGGTTATTTCAAAATGGTAAGTGGCCCTGCAACTCCATTTACACTAGGTGAGTTTGGATCTTGTAAGGTGGTGGACCTGGACTTAGCACTTTTGCTTGAGGTCCCTAATTAACGGTTTGATGCTTCATCATGCAGTTTTTAGTCTAGGTTTCAGGTGGCAGTTTGCTACTAACCAGTGTGTTGCTTGACCACATAACCTGCAATTCACTCACTTTCAGCCTCCAGGAGAGGAAAGGTTGTGACACTGCAGATGGGAATTCTGTTCCTCAATGGTGTGCCAACATGGTCTTATTCATTTGCCTATTTTGAGCTGGTAGCAGGTGCCCCTACGCATTTAATCTGTATATTACTGCCTGTAATACCCAGTATGATGACTGTTGTGACTCTGGTTTTAGGCCATCAGGAAATTTACTACTATTAAATTATTCACAATCGCAAAAGAGGATGACCTGGAGTTTTAGATTCTTGTGTGGACTGAGTGAAAGGACAGGTAGTGACAATCTGATTGGTCCTGATAACGCCAAATAGTGCACAATTCTCTAGAGATACTGCGGTCCTGGTTGGGTATCACTCGATCACCTTCCCCGGCAATGTGAACTAAGGGGACATTTTGAGGACTCAATAGATGGGAGTATTTTGCAGAATCACCTTTATGTAAGGGATCGCCTCTAGCCGAAGCAGTGATTGAAGCCATTAGGTCATCATCAATCCTTGTATGTGAACTAGTAATCGCAGCCACAAAAACAATCTGAACAGCCGCTTTGGTTGCTTCATTAGCCAATGAATTCCCTGCCACTTGTAATGCGTTGATGACTGTGTTTGAATTACATGAGCATGTGACAAAGCATCCTTAAGTGCAGCCACCCTGCCCCATTAAAGCTTATACTAGATAGCCTTTACTCTAGAATCTTTCAATCTCTGTAAGTGCCAATAAGGTAAATTACCAATAAAGACCTGGACGCAGTAATATGAATCAAACACTAAATGTGGGGAATTCTGAATTCGTAATCTGCACAGCCAGGACCAAAGCTGTCAATTTAGCCAGTTGAGCAGCGCTGTCAACTAAATTTTCAGTATGTTGTTTGTGCCTGAAATACACTTTCATGACACCTTTTACTGCAGCACATGCAGCAGAGTACTTGGACTTATTACCATCCGCGGGCTGCACCATCAGTATAGATTATAAAATCATTTTGATCTAGTAGCACAATTTCACTAGACAGAGTATTGTTCATACTGGAGTTATTTTCTTTGTAAAGTAGGGCAAAACCATAATCTACATCTAGTTGTCAAGGAGAAGGCCCACTGGATTCTTCTAGGTTGCAAGGCTTTCACGTTTGGAACGCTGCCCTTGGTGACTGCCTCTAAGCCCGGAACAGGAGACGCCACAAAGCGTTTTTCCAGAGCCAATGAAGATTCTTTCAGAACTGCTGTAAAAAAAACTGTTGATGCAAAATTCATTTCATAATTCGAATATAAATGCTATTTTTAAGTAATCTGCACTGTTTCTCCTTCATTAAGTAAAACGTGTAACCACTGGAACCTGCAGCTATGTGGATTACTAAATTGGTAATATTATCATGAGTATGTATGTGTTTAGAATCAAACATGTCTAAGTTTGAGAATAGTAGTGTGTTCAGTAGTTGTGAAAAAGTACCCTCTTTCTTGCATGGTATGCCCCCACTTTTTGCAGAATTGCTGATATTCTTGGAGTGTGCCCTGGGCCTCTGCTAATTCGGTACCCAGAGCCTATGTTCCTTCCCTAAAACTGAATTGAAGTCTAAACCCAATTGGCATCTCTGGCCACATGTCAGCCCCTGGTAAATGGTACCACAGGTACCCAGGGCACTGTGACCAGAGAAGACCTCTAGGGGCTGCAGCACTTATTGTGCCACCCTTAGAGGCCCTGTACCCTGACACTCACACTGCTTTGCAGGCTGCGTGTCTTGGTGCAGAACAAAGTCGACATGGCACACATCCCTGTGTGCCATGCCCAAAAATTACTGCCCTGGCATACATCAGTCACCCCTCTAGCTGAGTGCCGTATGCCAGTGGTGAGAGTACAGGTGCATGACCCCTGTACCTTACAGTAGCAAGGTCAATTCCTGGGCCATAAGTGCAGTGCTGCCATTAAGAGTATATGGTGCTGGGAGTTAGTCATTATGAACTCCACAGCACCATAATGGCTACACTGAAGACTGGGAAGTTTGTTATCAAACTTCTCAGCACATTAAACCCACATTGATGCCAGTGTGGGATTTAATGTAAAATGTACAACAGAGGGCATCTTAGAGATGCCCCCTAAAACCCTACCAACTTCTAGTGAACTGACTGGGTGGATGCCACCACCAGATATGTTTCTGAACCCCTGGGTCGAGAGCTGCTGCTCTCTGGGGCCTAAAACAATGCACATCCTTTGACGAGGTGCCAAGCCTCCTCTCCCCAGGATGGGCAGGGTTCACGAAGGAGAAATTTCAAAGGCATGCTGCCTTTGTGAGCCTCTCCAGACCATTTGGGGCTTTCAGCAACTGGTCCCCACTGGTTCTACCCCTCACTTTGGGTGGGAGAACCAGCAGGAAAAACAAGTGAGGAAGAGAGGGGTGCCCACCTGTGTCAACTCCACCCCTCAGGTGGGGGAGGCGAGGTGAAGCACAACCTCGAGTCCCCGCCATCTTAAGGATGGGGGACCCAGCCAACCAGGGACAGGCTCCTGCCCCCCTCCCACTGAGGAGTTGCAGAATAGGGGTGTACCCACCCCAGGGAAGGAACACATTGGTCCCTGCCCTTTACCTACCTGTAACGCCCCTAAATTTAGTATTTAGGGGGCACCTGAAACTTGCTTCCTAATATCCAGAAACGACAAAAGATAAGGACCGAAGAGCTGTGCAGAGCTAACAAGAGGACGACGCCCACTGGGTTGGCCCCAGCCCTACAGGCCTGTTATGTTATGTTATGGTATGTTAAGTGCGTTTTATAAAGCGCGCCGACACCGAAGCTTCCTGGCGCTGATAGACAGAATAGATGAGGGGGGAGCAGAGATGGCGAGATCTAACCAGAGGTGGGGAATAGATGGGTTTTCAGCATTTTCCTAAAATTCAGGAGGGAAAGGGAGGATTTGATGGGGAGAGGGAGGAGGTTCCAGAGCACGGGAGCCAGATAAGAGAAGCGGCGGCCGCCGAATCTCTTGGTTTTGCTCTTGGGGATGATCAGCAGATCGCGATGAGCTGATCAAAGATTGCGTATGGGACGGTGAGGGTGAATGAGAGATTTTAAGAAAGCGGGACCAGGGCAGTGAAGTGCTTTAAAGGTGAGGCATGCCACCTTGAAGGCGACCCTTCGATCGACTGGGAGCCACTGAAGGGACGTAAGCAGAGGCTTAGCTGATTGCCATCCGGGGGTACCATGAATCAGGCGGGCCGCCTGGTTCTGGACAACTTGAAGGCGTTGTATGAGAAATTGCGGTAGGCCGTGGTAGATGGCATTAGAAAAATCCAGGCGGGAGAGTACCAATGAGATGACGGTTTGGGTGAGTGTCTACCCTCGAACCTGCTCCTGCGAAATCCTGGTCATCCTGGAGCCAGAAACCTCAAAAACCCCGGAGAACCTGCCTGCCTTCACTTCAAAGACTGAATCTCCAGTGAACACTGGACTTGTTTAAATTTCAGCTTCTGGTTCAGGCCAGACACTGCGAATCCAGCCCACTCTGCACCCGCTGAACCCGGCCAGAGCTAGAGTGGAAAAACACCACAAGGAGGTCACCCCGGCGATCCTGACCTGAGATCCGGCGACCCTTGACCTACCTCAAGCCTCCAGCCAATGCCTGCAGCTAAATCTAGAATTCCCCCCTAACTGTGACCAGGAGCCGGTAAGATCGACCCCAAAAGGTACCCGACGCCCCACGGCCTTGTGTGCCCAAACCGACTGTGCCTAGCCAACCCTCAAGTTCCCAACTTACCTCTCCAAGTGGTGGTCGCACCCAGAAGTCCTTCGTCTCCCTGCCTGCAGGGCTTTTGCAAACCAGGGGTTCTCCATAGAAAACAGGGCGCCTAACGCCGAAACAGCACTCTGCACCCGGCCGAACCAGGGCCGCTGAGGGTGCACCTTTTTGTGCTACTTTGTTTCTCCATTTGCCCTGACCTTAACCCTAGGAGCTTTGCTTCCACAATCCTGTGGATTGCTTGCCCGCAGCCACCAACCAGAGGCCCCCTATCCCCCATTGGATAATATTGGGCCTCAACACTCTGCACCCTGCCGCCCGAGTGCCGCTGAGGGTGCGACAACAGTGCATCACTGACCCTGGGGGACCCCTGAGTCTAACCCCAGAACCTTAACTTTCACAGTTGATTACTTACCTGAGAACAGCTAACCTGTTTTCCCTTCATAGGATAACATTGACACTATTTCTCCCAAAAGTTTCCAAATGTGGAGTTTTGAAATCTAAAAAATTTCTTTAAAAATCGCACATATCCAATTTTTTTGTAACCATAAGGATAGATCTAGTCGGCGCACTCATCAGTCAGGCGCACTCTCCGCAGAAGGGCTGGCCCAACTGCACAACCTGGGGTTATGCAACCTGTGGCGCAGCTTTCACCCTCATGAAAGGGAGTACTCCTATTACTCCAACGCACATAAGACTTACGGGAGGCTGGACCACTTTTTAGTATCTGCACCCATGCACGTGCTTGCAGTTGAAATAGGAGTTGCCTCCCTTTCAGACCACGCACCAGTACTCGCCACTTGCCACTCTCACCCTCCCACCCATATCACGGACCTCCAGGGTATGGCGTCTCAGAGATACTCTCCTGCACCGAGAGGAAGTAGTTAAGCGTATACAGCGCTCCATCACTGATTACCTCTCACATAATGCTGACACAACACTTGCAACACAGTGGGCAGCACTGAAAGTAGTTGTCAGGGGAGAGTTCATAGCCATTTCGGCCACAGATATTGTGGAGCACAGGCTCAAAAGGGAAGAACTCGCGCAACACTGCCTTTCCGTTAAACTACCTTAAATAATAATAACGATAATATTTTGAGCAAGAACTCTGAAGTGAGGACCAGGTGAAATGTGTACAGACTGCGTGACGAAGGAGTACCCCGAACGGGGCAACATCTGCTTGGAAAATGGATCTTTCCTGCTAAATTATGCATGTTGTGCAGAGTGCAATAAAAGGGATTTTGTGCTGATAACAAACAAATCAACAATGGAAGAAGATGGAGAAGAGATAATTACCTATGACCATGAGTGCACAAATTGTCGTCATATCATCGCAAGCCACGAATATACCTTCAGTGTTGTGGACGACTACCAGGAGTACACCATGCTGTGTATGCTGTGTGGCAAAGCCGAAGACTCCATCAGTGTACTCCCTGATGACCCTTGACAAATGGCGCCTCTGTTTTAAAGACTCTATGTACTTGACTACTCTTGTATATTGACTTGTGGCCCTTTGCCTTTTCATGGTAACTGTGCAAATGTTGCACTCTTTCAACGACACTCTCTACATATACAAATCCCATACATATATAAATTAGCCCAGCCAACAGGTCTGCCTTTATTTGGCAAAGAAGTAAAACGAGTGCCCTTAAGAAGCAGAAGTGGACCATCAGCATTTTTTCATCTCGAGCTCCTTGGTTTTACCAGAGCTGACCTGTCCTGTGCACGAAGCTCGCTTACAAAATGTGCTATTTCAGGTTTTATAGCCTTGCAGGCAATTGATCGCAAACCACACTGTATAAAGGTTTTTTGCATCGGCTGTATGAAACCTAGTGCTGACAAACAGATGGATGCAGTCGTTTTAACTCTTCTCTTTTCTGTTCATCTTTAAAATAATTAAATAAAGAAATTAGTCCATTTAAAAAAAAACTCGCGCAACACACCAGGAAGCTGGAGCAGATGCACCAGAGGACGGAAGCCCCTCGGGTGTGGCGACAGTTTAAGGCCGTGTGCCACCAACTCGCGGCGCTTGATCAAGATAGAGCGGAATTTGCAGCGCTGCGATTGAGACATGCTTACTATACTGGGGGTGACAAATGCAAAACAGTTGATGGACAGAATGCAGAACAATGTCATACATTCACCCCAGTACAGAGATCTGGACCTAAATCCATTATGTTTTTGCACTCCACACCACCCCAGTTCAGACATGGCCATATGCAAATCAGCCTTGACCCTGTGCCTCATGGGAACAGTCCAGCCCGAACTGCCAAGCCATGTCTTTCCTGGACCGGAATCAAGCATCCTAGGACCGATTTCTGGCTATCAGCCGTCTTCAGCCAGGATAGCTTGCCTCCAGTGGTGTGGAGAGCATGGGACTCACATCTGAGCATACCCATCCCACTCGGAGTGACACATGCAAAACAACAGTTGATGGACAGAATGCAGAACAATGTCATACATTCACCCCAGTACAGAGATATGGGCCTAAATCCATCGTTTTTTAGCACTCCACACCACCCCAGGTCAGACATGGCCATATGCTGTTCGGGCTGGACTGTTCCCATGAGGCACCGGGTCAAGGCTAATTTGCATATGGCCATGTCTGACCTGGGGTGGTGTGGAGTGCAAACAAACTATGGATTTAGGGCCAGATCTCTGTACTGGGGTGAATGTATGACATTGTTCTGCATTCTGTCCATCACCTGTTGTTTTTGCCTTTGTCGCCCCGAGTGGGATGGGTATGCTCAGACGGGAGTCCCATGCTCTCCACACCACTGGAGTCAAGCTATCCAGGCTGATGGCGGCTGATAGCCAGAAACCGGTCCTTGGATGCTTGATTCCGGTCCGGGAAAGACATGGCTTGGCAGTTCGGGCTAGACTGTTCCCATGAGGCACAGGGTCAAGGCTGATTTGCATATGGCCATGTCTGACCTGGGGTGGTGTGGAGTGCAAAAAAACGATGGATTTAGGCCCAGATCTCTGTACTGGGGTGAATGTATGACAATGTTCTGCATTCTGTCCATCACCTGTTGTTTTTGCCTACTATACTGGGGGTGACAGGTGCGGGCGCCTCCTCGCCTACAGGTTGCGTGAAACCCGACAAAAGCTGGGGGTCCGGGAGATCAGCTGAGAGGATGGTAAATCCGTCTCGGAAGATGGAGACATAGATGAAGCGTTACATGATTTTTATGCTACCCTTTACGCCAGTACCCTGTTAGAAAGCTCCGATGGAGCTACCTTCTTTGACTCAGTCACCCTGCCAGCTCTGACTAAAGCCCAGGCTGACCTCCTCGACAAACATTC
Organism: Lissotriton helveticus; assembly: GCF_964261635.1. Classification (NCBI taxonomy): domain Eukaryota; kingdom Metazoa; phylum Chordata; class Amphibia; order Caudata; family Salamandridae; genus Lissotriton; species Lissotriton helveticus. The sequence goes on along the minus strand of NC_136073.1, from coordinate 30,627,752 downwards.
AAACGGAGGAGGTCATCGCCGCCATATCTCGTCTCAAGCCAGCAAAAGCCCCCGGACCGAATGGCTTTTCTGCTATCTTTTAGAAGAAGTTTTGTGCCATAATCGCCCCTCACCTCACTCTTTTTAATTCCTTTGCCGAACCTGGGGCGATTCAGAGAGATCTCCTGGAGGCCTCCATACCGGTAATCCCCAAGCCCGGGAAGAATAAGACCAAGTGTGGAGCATATCGCCCTATTTCTCTCCTCATTATAGATCTTAAACTGTATACAGGGATACTTGCCGCCCGTCTTGCTCCTCGTATGCCCGGTCTTATTGACCCGGAACCAAGCAGGATTTATTCCTGAGCGCCAAACATCGGATAACACAACGTGTCCTACATCTCATCGAGAAAGCCACACGTCTGCAGGAAGAGTATATGATGCTCGCTATTGATGCCGAGAAGGCATTCGATCGAGTCCAGTGGCCTTACTTAGAGCAGGTTTTAGAACGCATGGGGCTAGGAGAAACATTTTGCACATACATCTTGAACTGCTATAAGTTCCCCACAGCTACGGTCCGAGTGAACGGCTACACATCCTCCTGATTCTCCATCGAAAGAGGCACGAGACAGGGGTGCCCTATGTCACCCCTTCTTTTTGCCAACTATATGGAACCCCTTGCTCAGAGGATGCTGCAAAACCCAGCGATTATCTGGATCAAATTTGGTGGCTATATACATACGATCAGCCTCTACGCTGACTATGTTTTAATATCACTTGCTAACCCGAGGAGTGCGTTGCTGGCATGCCTCGCCGACTTTGATAGCTTCGCACAAGCTGCAGGATTTAAAGTGAATACAGATAAATCGTTAGCCCTAGATCGCTCCCTGTCACAACCCACCTGAGAATATCTGCAAAGCCTGCTTCCCATTCAATGGGCGACGGACACGATCCCGTATCTGGGGATTCAGCTGGCTTCCTCTCTCCCGGCAGTAGTTATTTCCAACTATGCACTCCTACGACGGAAGAGCAGCCGGGAACTTGGTCAATGGAAACATTACCCTCTCTCATGGCTGGGCAAAATTGCTGCAGTCAAAATGACCATTATACCCCAGATCCTCTATCTCTTTCACACCATTCCTCTCCAACCGCTCACAGGCTGGACAGAGGAGACGCAATCGGATCTTTCTAGTTTCATCTGGAGCGGTCGGAAGCCACGATTGAGGTGGACACTGGCGACGCTCGCTCCTGAGGGGGGAGGACTTCGAATCCCCGATCTCTGGATCTACTTCCAGGCGGCTCAACTGCGGCAGCTGGTTGAGTGGAGTCGCTGGGAATCGGAGAAACACTGGTTGTTTCAAGACCAGGCAGTGGCGGCAAGACCCTTGCAAGCAATTCCTTTTTACGCAAGCCCCATAGACCCCCCCCTTTATATGCCTCGTATATTACGCAGGTCCCCCTTGAAGTGTGGTACACTACTAATATTAAACACAAATTCACTACCTTCCCATCTCCGCTCACCCCATTGATGGACAACCCTGACTTCACCCCAGGTATGGACACTGTTGCCTTTGCAGGTTGGAGGCCTGCCAGATGCAGATTCCTGTATCATATGTATGATGCAGAAGGGGTCATCCCATATCCCCAATTTAAGCAGGAATACGGGCTCCCTGAAATGGAGAGACTTTGATATTTACAAGTGAAGCACTGGGCGCTCCAGGATCAGGTCCGCTCCGAGGCAGATAGGCGCCGTTCCCCTTACCAGCGGTGGCTTATTACAGGCGTGTCCGATAAAAAGCACATCTCTGATTTATACAAGATGCTGGCCAGATATGCTCACACGTACAACCTGGCAAAGCGCGTTGGGAGAGGGAACTGGGCAGGACACTCGGTCACAGAGTGGGAGGGGATATACTATAGAGCCCGACACTCAGCATACCACATGGGGCTTACTGAAACTCTTATGATGGTAGTAACATACTGGTATACTCCGGAGCGTCTGCACGCAATGCACCACACTCGGGAGGCGACATGTTGGCGAGGCTGCGGCCAGGTAGGCACTTTGGTGCACCTATTGTGGGAGTGTGAACGCGTCAAACCCTACTGGACTCAGGTGATAGACGAAGTGGATAAACATTTCGAGACAGAAATTCCACGCTTTCCAGCATATATCCTGCTAGATCTCCCCAATCGCCTGACTTACCCACTACGATCCCACAGAGGCAGACAGATGGCAACTGCGCTAGGGTCGGCGATACAAAATAAACTCGCACACTGGCTTACCCCCACTACCCCAACCTTCATAGGCTGGCTATACGGTCTGTGGCATGTTCTCAGCATGGAGAAGCCGACACTTACCATGGCAGGGGAGGGATCCAAATATGTTTAGCTGTGGCAATCTTTTCTGTTGCTCTTAGCCACCGAATTCCAAGAGGTCACATATCCCTGATACCTTTGCTTACTGCGCCTCACGGATACACAGCGGATGGACTGACTAGGAAAGCCACCTATGGCTTTGCATAGCTTAGGTAGTGTACATGGAACACAGGGAGGGGGTGGGGTTGGATGGGTGGGGGGTGCCCGAAGTCTCTTTCCTTTTGTTAAATTTTATTTTATGTGTGTGGCATTAGCCAGATACTCGCCAGCTGTTATGCTTGCGGTCTTGAATCGCCCTATTAAGTTGTATGTTCCACATTATCAGTGGGTTGACAGCTAAACATACATGGTTGGATTTGTGTGTTGCAAATTCAATAAAGAAATGTAAACCATAAAAATTGCACAAATAACCAAAGCGTGTTACCTGTTTGCAGGAAATGTCCCAGTGCTGAATCTAGGTATCCAGCCTTTAGTTAGAAAAGTAACTTGAAAAGTAACTTACCTGCAATTTACTGCAAAAGCCTATTCATTTCAATGGACTGTATTTGCTAAGTGTTGCATACTACTGCTGCCCTGTAAATCAAACAAAGTACAATTTCTATTGCATTTTCAAACTGTTCTATATCCAGTAACGTATTACTGAAAAGTTTTTAATGCTTACCTGTGCCAGGTTTGCTTGGTTCTGAAAATAAATTGTATATTTTTATACAAAAACAATTGGCCTATAGTTCAGTTCTCTAGTGTGTGAATTCATCTGACTGAGGGTGTACATCAAATGCTTAACACTGTCCTCTTATACAGCCTTATTGCTCGACCATTCTACCACAAAAAGAGAGGAAGGTTCTATCCAACGTTATCAATAACATAGAATCTGCGGGTCCCTAGAAGAATTATATATAAACTGACAAGTAAACAGCGCAAATCAACAGGAAACCAAAGATTGGGAGAAGTCCTATTTAAGAGGACAGAATCCCATCACCCACCGAGGTGGCATGCTTCATCATTTGAGCTCTGCTCTTGGCTGCAACCGGGTGCAGCCAAGGAGCTACAACTCCTTGCTAGTGTAAAGGAGGAGCTCACTGATATTTTAGTATGATCCGTGGTCTAGATCTCCTAAGATCAATGGAGCATGAAACCGTGTGGTGAAAATGTGGTGCAGTGTAGGAAAAAGTGAGTTAAAATTGACTACCAGGAGAACAAGCATTTACAATGCAATGGTCTCGCCTTTGCCCAAGTTAGAGCTATTGGCATTGTAAATGACAACATTTTTATTTGTGTGTTGGTTTTGAAAACCGATAAATGGCATTGTCATTTACAATGTCAATAGCTTAATCTCTCGCAAATGCGAGACCTATGCATTAGCACACACACAGCCACACACCGGGAGCCACACACACACAGCCACACACACACACAGAGAGCCACACACACACACACAGAGAGCCACACACACACACACACAGAGCCAGACACACACACACAGAGAGCCAGACACACACACACACAGAGAGCCAGACACACACACACAGAGAGCCAGACACACACACAGAGAGCCAGACACACACACAGAGAGCCAGACACACACACAGAGAGCCAGACACAGAGAGCCACACAGACGCAGAGAGTGTGAAACCTCCTGTGATTCTGGGCAAATCACTTAATCTCCCCGTGCCTAAAATGAGTGTGTCCTCATGTAACGTAACTGGTGCTATGTAAAGCGCTCTGATACCTGATTCGGTTCGGGTCTAGTTCGCGCTATATAAAACTCTGCAAAAAAAGCCACACAGACGCAGAGAGCCACACAGACGCAGAGAGCCACGCAGAGAGCCACACAGCCCCCCCACACACAGCCCCCCACACACACAGCCCCCCCACACACACAGCCCCCCACACATACACACACAGAGCCCCCCCACACACACAGAGCCCCCCCCACACACAGCCCCCCCACACACAGCCCCCCCACACACAGCCCCCCCACACACAGCCCCCCACACACAGCCCCCCACACACAGCCCCCCCACACACAGCCCCCCACACACAGCCCCCCACACACACACAGCCCCCCACACAGCCCCCCCACACACACAGCCCCCCACACACAGCCCCCCACACACAGCCCCCCACACACAGCCCCCCACACACAGCCCCCCCACACACAGCCCCCCCACACACAGCCCCCCCACACACAGCCCCCCACACACAGCCCCCCCACACACACACAGCCCCACACACAGCCCCCCCACACACAGCCCCCCACACACAGCCCCCCACACACAGCCACTCACAGCCCCCCACACACAGCCCCCCCCACACACACAGCCACCCACACACACAGCCCCACACACAGCCCCCCACACACAGCCCCCCACACACACAGCCCCCCCACACACAGCCCCCACACACAGCCACTCACAGCCCCCCACACACACAGCCCCCCACACACAGCCACTCACAGCCCCCCACACACAGCCCCCCCACACACACAGCCACCCACACACACACAGCCCCACACACAGCCCCCCACACACAGCCCCCCACACACAGCCCCCACACACAGCCACTCACAGCCCCCCACACACACAGCCCCCCCCACACACACAGCCCCCCACACAGCCCCCCCACACACACAGCCCCTCACACACAGCCCCCCCTCACACACAGCCCCCCCACACACACAGCCCCCACACACAGCCCCCCACACACAGCCCCCCACACACAGCCCCCCACACACAGCCCCCCACACACAGCCCCCCACACACAGCCCCCCACACACAGCCCCCCACACACAGCCCCCCCACACACACACAGCCCCACACACAGCCCCCCCACACACAGCCCCCCACACACAGCCCCCCACACAGCCACTCACAGCCCCCCACACACAGCCCCCCCACACACACAGCCCCCCCCACACACTCAGCCACCCACACACACACAGCCCCACACACAGCCCCCCACACACACAGCCCCCCATACACAGCCCCTCACACACACAGCCCCCCACACACACAGCCCCCCACACACACAGCCCCCCACACACAGCCACACACAGCCCCCCACACACAGCCCCCCACACACAGCCCCCCCACACACAGCCCCCCCACACACAGCCCCCCCACACACAGCCCCCCCACACACAGCCCCTACACACACAGCCCCCCACACACACAGCCACACGTACACACACAGCTCCCCCCCACACACACAGCTCCCCCCCACACACACACAGCCTCCCCCCGCACACAGCCCCCCTGCACACAGCCCCCCTGCACACAGCCCCCCCGCACACAGCCCCCCCGCACACAGCCCCCCCCGCACACAGCCCCCCCCGCACACAGCCCCCCCCGCACACAGCCCCCCCCGCACACAGCCCCCCACACACAGTCCCCCCCACACAGTCCCCCCCACACAGCCCCCACACACACAGCCCCCCACACACACAGCCCCCCACACACACAGCCCCCCACACACACAGCCCCCCACACACACAGCCCCCCACACACACAGCCCCCCCGCACACACAGCCCCCCCGCACACACAGCCCCCCCGCACACACAGCCCCCCGCACACACAGCCCCCCCGCACACACAGCCCCCCCGCACACACAGCCCCCCCGCACACACAGCCCCCCCGCACACACAGCCCCCCCGCACACACAGCCCCCCCGCACACACAGCCCCCCCGCACACACAGCCCCCCCGCACACACAGCCCCCCCGCACACACAGCCCCCCCGCACACACAGCCCCCCACGCACACAGCCCCCCCGCACACAGCCTCCCCCGCACACAGCCTCCCCCGCACACAGCCTCCCCCGCACACAGCCTCCCCCGCACACAGCCTCCCCCCGCACACAGCCTCCCCCCGCACACAGCCTCCCCCCGCACACAGCCTCCCCCCGCACACAGCCTCCCCCCGCACACAGCCTCCCCCCGCACACAGCCTCCCCCCGCACACAGCCTCCCCCCGCACACAGCCTCCCCCCGCACACAGCCTCCCCCCGCACACAGCCTCCCCCCGCACACAGCCTCCCCCTGCACACAGCCTCCCCCTGCACACAGCCTCCCCGCACACAGCCCCCCCGCACACAGCCCCCCCCACACACAGCCCCCCCCACACACAGCCCCCCCACACACAGCCCCCCACACACAGCCCCCACACACACACAGCCCCCCCACACACACAGAGCCCCCCACACACACAGAGCCCCCCCACACACACACAGCCCCCCCACACAGCCCCCCACACATACACACACAGAGCCCCCACACACAGAGCCCCCACACACAGAGCCCCCCACACACAGAGCCCCCCACACACAGAGCCCCCCACACACAGAGCCCCCCACACACAGAGCCCCCCACACACAGAGCCCCCCACACACAGAGCCCCCCACACACAGAGCCCCCCACACACAGAGCCCCCCACACACAGAGCCCCCCACACACAGAGCCCCCCACACACAGAGCCCCCCACACACAGAGCCCCCCACACACAGAGCCCCCCACACACAGAGCCCCCCACACACAGAGCCCCCCACACACAGCCCCCCCCACACACAGCCCCCCCTACACACAGCCCCCCCTACACACAGCCCCACACCGCCCCCCTACACACAGCCCCACACACAGCCCCCCACACACAGCCACTCACAGCCCCCACACACACAGCCCCCCCCACACACACAGCCCCCCACACAGCCCCCCACACACACAGCCCCCCCACACACAGCCCCCACACACAGCCCCCCACACACAGCCCCCCCACACACACAGCCCCCCCACACACAGCCCCCCACACACAGCCACTCACAGCCCCCACACAGCCACTCACAGCCCCCCCACACACACAGCCACCCACACACACACAGCCCCCCACACACAGCCCCCCACACACAGCCCCCCACACACAGCCCCCCACACACAGCCCCCCACACACAGCCCCCCACACACACAGCCCCCCCCACACACAGCCCCCCCACACACAGCCACACAGCCCCCCCACACACAGCCACACAGCCCCCCCACACACAGCCACACGTACACACACAGCTCCCCCCACACACACAGCTCCCCCCACACACACACAGCCTCCCCCCGCACACAGCCCCCCCGCACACAGCCCCCCCGCACACAGCCCCCCGCACACAGCCCCCCGCACACAGCCCCCCCGCACACAGCCCCCCCGCACACAGCCCCCCCGCACACAGCCCCCCCGCACACAGCCCCCCCCGCACACAGCCCCCCCCGCACACAGCCCCCCCCACACACAGTCCCCCACACACACAGCCCCCCACACACACAGCCCCCCACACACACAGCCCCCCACACACACAGCCCCCACACACACAGCCCCCCACACCCCACACACACAGCCCCCCCCACACACACAGCCCCCCGCACACACACAGCCCCCCGCACACACACAGCCCCCCCCACACACAGCTCCCCCCCACACACAGCTCCCCCCCACACACAGCTCCCCCCCACACACAGCTCCCCCCCACACACAGCTCCCCCCCACACACAGCTCCCCCCCCACACACAGCTCCCCCCACACACAGCTCCCCCCACACACAGCTCCCCCCCACACACAGCTCCCCCCCACACACAGCTCCCCCCCACACACAGCTCCCCCCACACACAGCTCCCCCCACACACAGCCCCCCCACACACAGCCCCCCACACACAGCCCCCCCCCACACACAGCCCCCCCCACACACAGCCCCCCCACACACAGCTCCCCCCCACACACAGCTCCCCCCCACACACAGCTCCCCCCCACACACAGCTCCCCCCCACACACAGCTCCCCCCCACACACAGCTCCCCCCCACACACAGCTCCCCCCCACACACAGCTCCCCCCCACACACAGCTCCCCCCCACACACAGCTCCCCCCCACACACAGCTCCCGCCCACACACAGCTCCCGCCCACACACAGCTCCCCCCCACACACAGCTCCCCCCCACACACAGCTCCCCCCACACACAGCTCCCCCCACATACAGCTCCCCCCCACATACAGCTCCCCCCCACACACAGCTCCTCACACACACAGCTCCCCCTCACACACACAGCTCCCCCTCACACACACAGCTCCCCCTCACACACACAGCTCCCCCTCACACACACAGCTCCCCCTCACACACACAGCTCCCCCTCACACACACAGCTCCCCCTCACACACACAGCTCCCCCTCACACACACAGCTCCCCCTCACACACACAGCTCCCCCTCACACACACAGCTCCCCCTCACACACACAGCTCCCCCTCACACACACAGCTCCCCCTCACACACACAGCTCCCCCTCACACACACAGCTCCCCCTCACACACACAGCTCCCCCTCACACACACAGCTCCCCCTCACACACACAGCTCCCCCCCACACACAGCTCCCCCCCACACACAGCTCCCCCCCCCACACACAGCTCCCCCCCCACACACAGCTCCCCCCCCACACACAGCTCCCCCCACACACACAGCCCCCCCACACACACAGCCCCCACACTCACAGCCCCCCACACTCACAGCCCCCCACACACAGCCACACAGCCCCCCTCACAGCCCCCCACACACAGCCCCCCCACACAGCCACACAGCCCCCCACACACACAGCCCCCCACACACAGCCCCCCACACACACAGCCCCCCACACACACAGCCCCCACACACAGCCCCCACACACAGCCCCCACACACACAGCCCCCACACACACACAGCCCCCCACACACACAGCCCCCCACACACACAGCCCCACACACACACAGCCCCACACACACACAGCCCCCCCCACACACAGCCCCACACACACACAGCCCCCCCCACACACAGCCCCCCCCACACACAGCCCCCCCCACACACAGCTCCCCCCCCACACAGCCCCCCCACACACAGCCCCCCCCACACAGCCCCCCCACACACAGCTCCCCCCCCACACACAGCTCCCCCCCCACACAGCTCCCCCCCACACACAGCTCCCCCCCACACACAGCTCCCCCCACACACAGTTCCCCCCCACACACAGCTCCCCCCCCACACACAGCCCCCCCCCACACACAGCTCCCCCCCACACACAGCTCCCCCCACACACAGCTCCCCCCCACACACAGCTCCCCCCCACACACAGCTCCCCCCCACACACAGCTCCCCCCCACACACAGCTCCCCCCCCACACACAGCTCCCCCCCCACACACAGCTCCCCCCCCACACACAGCTCCCCCCCCACACACAGCTCCCCCCCCACACAGCTCCCCCCCACACACAGCTCCCCCACACACAGCCCCCCCCCACACACAGACCCCCCACACACACACACAGCTCCCCCCCCACACACAGCTCCCCCCCACACAGCTCCCCCCCACACACAGCTCCCCCCACACACAGCTCCCCCCCACACACAGCTCCCTCCCACACACAGCTCCCCCCCACACACAGCTCCCCCCACACACAGCTCCCCCCACACACAGCTCCCCCCCACACACAGCTCCCCCACACACAGCTCCCCCCCACACAGCTCCCCCCACACAGCTCCCCACACACAGCTCCCCACCACACACAGCTCCCCCCACACACAGCTCCCCCCACACACAGCTCCCCACCACACACAGCTCCCCACCACACACAGCTCCCCCCACACACAGCTCCCCCCACACACAGCTCCCCCCCACACACACAGCTCCCCCCACACACACAGCTCCCCCCCACACACACAGCTCCCCCCCACACACACAGCTCCCCCCCACACACACAGCTCCCCCCCACACACACAGCTCCCCCCCACACACAGCTCCCCCTCACACACACAGCTCCCCCTCACACACACAGCTCCCCCTCACACACACAGCTCCCCCTCACACACACAGCTCCCCCTCACACACACAGCTCCCCCTCACACACACAGCTCCCCCTCACACACACAGCTCCCCCTCACACACACAGCTCCCCCTCACACACACAGCTCCCCCTCACACACACACAGCTCCCCCTCACACACACACAGCTCCCCCTCACACACACACAGCTCCCCCTCACACACACACAGCTCCCCCTCACACACACACAGCTCCCCCTCACACACACACAGCTCCCCCTCACACACACACAGCTCCCCCTCACACACACACAGCTCCCCCTCACACACACACAGCTCCCCCTCACACACACACAGCTCCCCCTCACACACACACAGCTCCCCCTCACACACACAGCTCCCCCTCACACACACAGCTCCCCCTCACACACAGCTCCCCCTCACACACACACACACAGCTCCCCCTCACACACAGCTCCCCCTCACACACACCCACACACAGCTCCCCCTCACACACACACAGCTCCCCCTCACACACACCCCCCCACAGCTCCCCCACACACACACACCCCCCACAGCTCCCCCACACACACACACCCCCCACAGCTCCCCCACACACACAGCCCCCCCACATACACACAGCCACACACAGCCCCCACACTCACAGCCCCCACACTCTCACAGCCCCCCACACACAGCCACACAGCCCCCCTCACAGCCCCCCACACACAGCCCCCCACACAGCCACACAGCCCCCCACACACACAGCCCCCCACACACAGCCCCCCCACACAGCCACACAGCCCCACACACACACAGCCCCCCACACACACAGCCCCCCACACACACAGCCCCCCACACACTCAGCCCCCCACACACTCAGCCCCCCACACACTCAGCCCCCCACACACTCAGCCCCCCACACACACAGCCCCCCACACACACAGCCCCCCACACACACAGCCCCCCACACACACAGCCCCCCACACACACAGCCCCCCACCGCACACAGCCCCCCACCGCACACAGCCCCCCACCGCACACAGCCCCACCCCGCACACAGCCCCCCACACAGCCCCACCCCGCACACAGCCCCACCCCGCACACAGCTCCCCCCCGCACACAGCTCCCCCCCGCACACAGCTCCCCCCCGCACACAGCTCCCCCCCGCACACAGCTCCCCCCCGCACACAGCTCCCCCCCGCACACAGCTCCCCCCCGCACACAGCTCCCCCCCGCACACAGCTCCCCCCCGCACACAGCTCCCCCCCGCACACAGCTCCCCCCCGCACACAGCTCCCCCCCGCACACAGCTCCCCCCCGCACACAGCTCCCCCCCGCACACAGCTCCCCCCCGCACACAGCTCCCCCCCGCACACAGCTCCCCCCCCGCACACAGCTCCCCCCCCGCACACAGCTCCCCCCCCGCACACAGCTCCCCCCCCGCACACAGCCCCCCCCGCACACAGCCTCCCCCGCACACAGCTCCCCCCCCGCACACAGCCTCCCCCCGCACACAGCCTCCCCCCGCACACAGCCTCCCCCCGCACACAGCCTCCCCCCGCACACAGCCTCCCCCCGCACACAGCCTCCCCCCGCACACAGCCTCCCCCCGCACACAGCCTCCCCCCGCACACAGCCTCCCCCTGCACACAGCCTCCCCCTGCACACAGCCTCCCCCACACACAGCCCCCCCACACACAGCCCCCCCACACAGCCCCCCCACACAGCCCCCCCCACACACAGCCCCCCCCACACACAGCCCCCCCACACACAGCCCCCACACACACAGCCCCCCCACACACAGCCCCCCCCACACACAGCCCCCCCACACACAGCCCCCCCACACACAGCCCCCCCACACACACAGCCCCCCCACACACACAGCCCCCCCACACACACAGCTCCCCCACACACACAGCTCCCCCACACACACAGCTCCCCCAACACACAGCTCCCCCAACACACAGCTCCCCCAACACACAGCTCCCCCCAACACACGGCTCCCCCTCACACACACACAGCTCCCCCTCACACACACACAGCTCCCCCTCACACACACACAGCTCCCCCTCACACACACACACAGCTCCCCCTCACACACACAGCCCCCCCACACACACACACAGCCACACACAGCCCCCCACTCACACAGCCCCCACACTCACACAGCCCCCCACACTCACACAGCCCCCCACACACACACACAGCCCCCCACACACACACAGCCCCCCACACACACACAGCCCCCCACACACACAGCCCCCCACACACACACAGCCCCCCACACACACACAGCCCCCCACACACACACAGCCCCCCACACACACAGCCCCCCCAGACACACACAGCCCCCCCAGACACACACAGCCCCCCCAGACACACACAGCCCCCCCAGACACACACAGCCCCCCCAGACACACACAGCCCCCCCAGACACACACAGCCCCACCAGACACACACAGCCCCACCAGACACAGCCCCCCACACAGCCACACAGCCCCCCACACAGCCCCCCACACAGCCACACAGCCCCCCACACAGCCCCCCCACACAGCCACACAGCCCCCCACACACAGCCCCCCACACACAGCCCCCCACACACAGCCCCCCACACACAGCTCCCCCCCACACAGCTCCCCCCCACACAGCTCCCCCCCACACACAGCTCCCCCCCACACACAGCTCCCCCCCACACACAGCTCCCCCCACACACAGCTCCCCCCACACACAGCTCCCCCCACACACAGCTCCCCCTCACACACACAGCTCCCCCTCACACACACAGCTCCCCCTCACACACACAGCTCCCCCTCACACACACCGCTCCCCCTCACACACACAGCTCCCCCTCACACACACAGCTCCCCCTCACACACACAGCTCCCCCTCACACACACAGCTCCCCCTCACACACACAGCTCCCCCTCACACACACACAGCTCCCCCTCACACACACACACGGCTCCCCCTCACACACACACGGCCCCCCTCACACACACACGGCCCCCCACACACGCAGCCCCCCACACACGCAGCCCCCCACACACACAGCCCCCCACACACACAGCCCCAGACACACAGCCCCCCACACACACAGCCCCACACACACAGCCCCCCACACACACAGCCCCCCACACACACAGCCCCCACACACACAGCCCCCCACACACAGCCACCCCCCCACACACACAGACCCCCCACACACACACACACAGCTCCCCCCCACACACAGCTCCCCCCACACAGCTCCCCCCACACACAGCTCCCCCCCCACACACACAGCCCCCCCACACACACACAGCCACACACAGCCCCCACTCTCACAGCCCCCCACACACAGCCACACAGCCCCCCACACACAGCCCCCCACACACAGCCCCCCACACACAGCCCCCCCACACACAGCCCCCCCACACACAGCCCCCCACACACACAGCCCCCCACACACACAGCCCCCCACACACACAGCCCCCCACACACACAGCCCCCCACACACACAGCCCCCCACACACACAGCCCCCCACACACACAGCCCCCCACACACACAGCCCCCCACACACACAGCCCCCCACACACACAGCCACACACACAGCCCCCCCCACACACAGCCCCCCACACACAGCCCCCCCACACACAGCCCCCCCACACACAGCCCCCCCACACACAGCCCCCCCCACACACAGCCCCCCCCCACACACAGCCCCCCCCCACACACAGCCCCCCCCCACACACAGCTCCCCCCCACACACAGCTCCCCCCCACACACAGCTCCCCCCCACACACAGCTCCCCCCCACACACAGCTCCCCCCCACACACAGCTCCCCCCCACACACAGCTCCCCCCCACACACAGCTCCCCCCCACACACAGCTCCCCCCCACACACAGCTCCCCCCCACACACAGCTCCCCCCCACACACAGCTCCCCCCACACACAGCCCCCCCACACACAGCCCCCCCACACACAGCCCCCCCACACACAGCTCCCCCCCCACACACAGCTCCCCCCCCACACACAGCTCCCCCCCCACACACAGCTCCCCCCCACACACAGCTCCCCCCCACACACAGCTCCCCCCCCACACACAGCTCCCCCCCACACACACAGCTCCCCCCCCACACACAGCTCCCCCCCCCACACACAGCTCCCCCCCACACACAGCCCCCCACACACAGCCACCCCCCCACACACACAGACCTCCCCCCCACACACAGCTCCCCCACACAGCTCCCCCCCACACAGCTCCCCCCCACACAGCTCCCCCCACACACACAGCTCCCCCTCACACACACAGCTCCCCCTCACACACAGCTCCCCCTCACACACACAGCTCCCCCTCACACACACAGCTCCCCCTCACACACACACAGCTCCCCCTCACACACACACAGCTCCCCCTCACACACACACAGCTCCCCCTCACACACACACAGCTCCCCCTCACACACACACAGCTCCCCCTCACACACACACAGCTCCCCCTCACACACACACAGCTCCCCCTCACACACACACAGCTCCCCCTCACACACACACAGCTCCCCCTCACACACACACAGCTCCCCCTCACACACACACAGCTCCCCCTCACACACACACAGCTCCCCCTCACACACACACAGCTCCCCCTCCACACACACACAGCTCCCCCTCACACACACACCCCCCACAGCTCCCCCACACACACACCCCCCACAGCTCCCCCACACACACAGCCCCCCCACACACACACAGCCACACACAGCCCCCACACTCACAGCCCCCACACACAGCCCCCCCACACAGCCACACAGCCCCCCACACACACAGCCCCCCCACACAGCCACACAGCCCCCCACACACACAGCCCCCCACACACACAGCCCCACACACACACAGCCCCCCACACACACAGCCCCACACACACACAGCCCCACACACACACAGCCCCCCACACACACAGCCCCCCACACACACAGCCCCCCACACACACAGCCCCCCACACACAGCCCCACACACACACAGCCCCCCACACACACAGCCCCCCCACACACACACACAGCCCCCCCCACACACACAGCCCCCACCACACACACAGCCCCCACCACACACACACACACACACACAGCCCCCACCACACACACACACACACAGCCCCCCCCCCAAGCTCCAAAGTTAGCAGCTCTGGCCATTATGGAATTTATGGGATTAAGTAATCCACAGCCTGATGACCTCAAAACAATGGAATGGTGTGATCCACGGGCTCATGACCCATTGGTTTTAACCATTCACTATATAAAATATAAAATGTGTGGCCATTGTTTGCACAATTATCTAATGTAAAAATCTGGCTTAATGCAGCCCTCTGAGACACGTGCTGGACATCCTGCACTAGGGAGACAGCGCTTAGAAACAGACGTGCAGCACTTCAAAACGTACATTTGTAAGCGCTTTATTGTAGCTGTTCTTCACAAGATGTACACCGCCGAACTGTCCTTTACACAATGTATCAAATAAATCTGAATTTGATGTGGTCTGGGGGCGGGCTTGTAGGGGACATAAAAATGCACTCTTTGACGTTGCAAAAGCACCATTTAGGCGTTTCTGGTCACACTTGACATCATTCTATCTTGCATTTAAACCATGCCCCCCCCCCCACCCCAGTCGCTCAACACTACAGTCAATAACTCCCCCCAACCCTGCAGAGCGTGTCCCACACCCTGCACTCGCCCATCTCAGTGCCACCCCCTCCCGCTCAATAAGTCCCCACTTTCCTCCCCGGGTCACCAGGCCACGCCCTCCGCTTGGAAAGCCGAAACCTACAGACACCCTCTGGAAATGTTTAGACACCCGCTACCCCCCCCCCCCCCCGCATAAATCCCCCCCCCCCCCCCCCTGTGAAATTCCTCCAACTGCAAACAGCGAAGGGAAGGGTTGGGTTTATTTTACTCTGGGTTTTCTTCCCGGTGACGCGATGAATGCGTCCCTGGCGGCCTCCCTGGCCCTGCAGACGCTTCCCATTAGCGAGAGGTGCTTCGAGTTTCACATCTCATGCGCTATGTGTCTGACAAGCCATGTAATCCCGGCGCTGATCTTTGGTTCCCCTCGCAGATTCCTGCTCGGGGCTCTCGCTGCCAAGCAGCCCAGAGTTAAGATATCACTCGTGTAGCGCCTTCCACCATTAATGGGACACATTAGCGCTAGCCCGGCGCCATTTTTACTTGCCACCCTCAGCCGGTCCGGGCTTTTTAGCCCACTTCCCAGGGTCGGATTTGTAGCCCATTCTGGGAGTTGTGGTGCAACTACAACTCTCAGAATGCAATGTCCTGTTGGATACAAATAAAAACAGAATTAGCTGAAGTTTACTTGCCATCCTCAGGCGGTCCGAGCTTTTTAGCCCACTTCCCAGGGTCATATTTGTAGTAGGGTCTTTTAAACCCATTCTGGGAGTTGGATTAAAATATGAACAGAATTACCTGAAATTGAGTCCCTCCCTTGCCCTCGCTCACCACACCACGACGCCATCAGGGCCCACACGGGCTCCACACGACCACGTTTCTCCGAGGCGAGGCAGAAATGCCTCGGAGAAACGCAGCCTCATTTTGGGATTGAGGGCGTGTTTTTCGTTCTCTCCTCTTCCCATTGGCTGGAAGGTCAAATTCCAGCCAATGGGAAGAGAGAAAGAAAAGAGAGTAAAAAACAAACACCCCTCAATCCCAAAAAGACGGGGCTTGAACGGAGTGATGCTCCTCTCCTCCAATGGCTGGCCTCCGTTTAGGAAGCCAGCCAATGGAGAAGAGGGGCAGGTTCATGCCCCACTCTCTAAAACATCAGTTTTCTCCCAGCGAGACTGCGCAAGCGTAGCCTTCGCTAGGCAAAACCTAAAAATGAATGTATTAAGTATCCTGAGGTGTCAAGAGTTAAAAGCAGTAAGAGTGCGGACTGAATGAATGTACGAGCGAGCTGGTGAAGAATGTTGGGAAGGTCTACAGCCAATCTTGATCAAGAATTTGGTTTCAGCCAATCTTGATCAAGAATTGATCATGGCTTTCTTCGGGACCTAGTTGATACTACTGCAGAACTAAGTGAGTGAAAACTATCACAAAACAAAATGAATAACAGAATATTAGGAACGAAACAACCAACAGTATACCTGTGTAGTATTTGTAGTGAGAACTACAGGGATACGTGGTGAATACCTGTTGGAGAAGAGAAAAAACGAGCTCAAGTATGCAAACATGTTACTTGTCTATGTATGGCCATTTAACATCTGGGGACACTTGGACTGTATACACACCATACCTAATTTTGGTGAAGTATATATAGAGTCGGTTTCTTACACACACCTTACATAGATGTAGGACTTACTATAGAAGAGCAACCCTTTATCAGTCACCATGCAGGCAGCAGCACAAGATTCATTCACACATTCTAGATAGGTGTCATACAGTTTACTTGATGAGTTGATGACCGGTCTGTTCCATAAATATTTTGTTTTCCACTTTGGTTCCTACTCTAGACTGATCTGTTTTTCTGTTTGTCCACAGAACGTAGCAAGACAGAATAACGACAGTGATTGTGGGGCCTTTGTACTGCAGGTGAGTGTCTGGGCACAGCTCGGCTTAGTTTTCCTGGGTGAGGTGGGGTCATCGGGTGACTAAACATTGTGGAGGCTGGAGAGACCAGATGAGACTCTGGGTTGAGGGTGCATCAATGTGGAGTCCAGCATGGGGGCTGGCAGACCTCAGTGAAGAATGGCTAAGCGGAAGTTTCTTTTGTTCTCAGCCGTGTTGTAAGAATATATATATTTTTTTAAAGCAACATGCAGTTGGTAAATTTTGGACTTGCAGATTAAAGTTAATGCAGTCATGGAAAATGTTTTCTTTGATTATCCACCTAAATTTGTTACTTTTTTTTCTTAAATGATGATTTTTTTCCTGGTTTTTGCAATATAACCTGTACCCTTATCTTCAGACACATGTGATATCCCAAAGGATTTTGGGATATATTTTTGCATGACAAAGTGTGTTTTCGAGGCATGTGTGGCTGTGTACTTCTGCCATCTACTGTTGGGTCAGGATGTGTTTTCTTCGAAGAAAGCTCCACCTCTTTTTTTAAATGGCATGGGCATAGTCTGCATTATTAGATTGTTTCCTTTCTGCCATCTGGTTCAGGAAGCTCTCTAGGATATACCCCCATGTGCAACCGTCGATGGGCACAGGGGAATAAGGGCAACAAAGTAGCTACTCTGTAAAAGTCGCACACTGCAGCAGGTTTTGCAGCAAGAATCTTTTTGGATTCACTATACTGTGCATTATTCCACCATCTAGTGGCTGGGTCCAGAATTGTAGTCTATTTTATTTTTTTCCGTGGCCCAGGTGGGTGTCGACATACCACAATTTGTTGTTCGTGACGTCAACGTGCTTCCTCCAGAAGTTCCCACCTTTGTTTGCCATCTTCAGATAATTTTTTCCACCATTTGGTCTGGATTGTTGAGTAGTTCCAGAGTTTTGGGAAAGGAATCGACGGAAAAATCTATGAAATCGAAGGTTATCGCACCCGACTAAAAACCAGTTAGCGAGGGCTACTAAAGGGAAGAAATTTTCAAGAGAACTCGACGTTCACACGAAAATGTGCACACAGGGGGCTCCCCTGAGCACAGGAATGGACAAAACCCCCTTCAAGTTTTGCACCAATTGCCACCACAAATACGTCCAGAAGGACCAGCATCGAGTGGGCAACCTCTGCCTGCCGCTCGACCACAACAGCGAAGATACAACGCTTGCTCGGCGTTCACACTCAAGACCCCCAAAGTAAGAGAGGCAGAGAAGGGCGAACTACACTATGCAGGGGCAGGGGCCACCTCCATCGCTCGGAGACTTGGGCCTCTCCAGTGGGGAGGAGGACAACCTCACCGAAGGACCAGAGGACTGCACGGTCGTTTAAGTCCATGAAAAAACGTCGAAGTTGATAATCGTTCATTAGATGCATCATAGACTATTGCCTTGGTTCCATTTTATTAGAATGTTCTAGGTGTCTTTGTGTGGCATGTAGGATTCACTATACTGCCTTCAAGCAGCAAGACACCCCATTGTAAGGAATTGCTATAATCCATGACCAGACGGCTTTTCAGACTTTACTTTATCTTGTTTAGCCCCTTTGCACTGTATGCCCCTCTGCTTCTTCTACGTCATCTGTGAGAAGCACTGGCATCTCTTCCGACTTCCCAAATATCATTGGGTGGGGTGGATCGTGCTGCAGACCTTCTGCAGCTGTGTCCAGATATTGTTTCTTCACTTGGCTGCATTGTTCTCTACGTAGGAGCAATCAACTGCTTTTGTATCATCGTTGACGGGTTTCTTCTCTACATGTCAGTCACGCATTGGAAATAGGTGGCAGTACACAAAACATGAAAATCAAACACTTGTGGTGGTCACATTACCTGGATTTCCTTAAGATTTTCTTCTTTCAAGATTTTCTGGCCTCTATTTTTGACCAGTCTGCACTGAATTACCAGTGAGCCCTAACTCTGTTATGTTAATAGAGTTTGTAGAGCGCACTGTTACCCTTGGGTGTCCTGGCGCTTACCAGTGAGCCCTAACTCTGAGCCGCTATCCACTCTAGGCCTCTCTGGGAAGGAAAATGCTCCAATATTAAACTTTACACTTGTACATGTGGCACAGGTGGATGTCAAAGTACAAGTTGTTCCCAGACGACTAGGGGACATCACTCTTGAGTAGGCGTTCCACCATGTTAAAGGCCAGGAGTTCTGCTGGGTATGTTGTGGAAGGCTTGGGCCCCTAGCTGTTCAATGTACACACCCTGGCTTCTGATTTCTTAGATTTGCCCACTCCCCTACACTCCTGTAAAAAGAGGAAACCACACATTACTCAATGTCACTTGTGCTTGTAAATATTTAGGACATGTAGCTTTTATCATTGAACGCCTAGTGCACAATTTGATGTTTTGTTTTTTTTGTCATCCCCACAGTACTGCAAGCATTTGGCCCTTGGTCAGCCTTTTACCTTCACACAGCAAGACATGCCAAAACTGAGACGTCAGATCTACAAAGAGCTGTGCCACTGTAAGCTGACTGTGTGAGGAGAGCAGGAGAGGGGGGGGACCGACCCTCTCAGTACCACATACACTGAGGCACAAGGAGCCCTGCTGCAAGACTCATTTGAACCAGGGGCCAAAGCACCTGCTTGCCGAGACTTTATGTGAAGGGGCAGGGGGCCATTTGAGGAAGCCCCGACAATTTTGATGGAACTGTCATGGGGGGGGGGGGGGGCGGGGGGTGTTAGGGGGGGTGACTAAAAAACAAAAAATGAAAGCTGTCTTCGAGAAAACAAAAACGAAAAAAAAATCCGTCTGTGATAGTACGTTCTAACTTAATATTGGGACCTCGCGGTTAATTTCTTTTTTTTTTTTTTTTTTACATTTATTTTCTTGGTCACCATATTTTTGCATATTTAAATGTTACTGACTTGAGGACGCAATTCTGTAGTTTTTTTTGTCGAGATGAAGAGAAAAAGCAAATGTTGGCTGATAGGTGGTGAAACTTAATAAAAGTTGAACTTTGTTACCACTTTTGAGCCTGTTTTTGTAGTTGGGGGCAATACAGAGGGATTTTAAGGAAATGTGAAGTCATAAATGACACCTTTAATTCAAGAGAATCTCCCTCTTTCATTTGAATACTTATTGCTGCACTTTTAGGTTTTTCCAATCAGATTGCGCAAGTGTCTGTAGGCAAAAAGATCTATTGTCAGCTTACAGTTGGCTTAGAGCTCACCCTTTACTTAACATTGGTTGACTTTGTTACTCTCATTTGCTGCTTTATTTGTTACCTTGTGTGATCTTCTCTTCGTTCTCCTTGGCTTGTCCCTCCCCAGCGCATGTACACATTACTTGCCCTTCCATTGCTAATCTTTTTAGGTGCAACTTTTTTCTTTTTCTAAGCACTCCCCTAGAGTGCATGTGTTTTACAGCTGTCTCCCTCCTGTATATTGCGCTCCTTCACTTGGTGTTGCACACACACCTGTGTGCCGCTCCCCACCCCTTTCTGTGATTCACTCACCCTAGTGTGCTTCTTTTTACTGCCCCGAACTGCCCTTGTGTTGCTTTCTCGGCTGTGTCCTTCCAGCCCCATGTTGCTCCCTCGCCAGTTTTCTATTCTCTGCCCCCCTTCACATTGCCATTTTCCGGTTTGATGCTCTCCCATGTGTTGCTCCCTTTCCCCATGTTGCGTAGCCCCAGCCCCCATGTTGCGTAGCCCCAGCCCCCATGTTGCGTAGCCCCAGCCCCCATGTTGCGTAGCCCCAGCCCCCATGTTGCGTAGCCCCAGCCCCCATGTTGCGTAGCCCCAGCCCCCATGTTGCGTAGCCCCAGCCCCCATGTTGCGTAGCCCCAGCCCCCATGTTGCGTAGCCCCAGCCCCCACGTTGCGTAGCCCCGGCCCCCATGTTGCATATCCCCAGCCTCCCGTCATTCTGCCACCCATGTGTTTAGTTTCTTAAAATACAATATCTAGGCGTATAAACTAGAATATCTTGTTTGAAAGTATGCAAGTAGGATCATAAAAATCATGACCAATAACAATTAACATGTTTATTTTGGTGCAATTGTACTTTTGAATTTATCCTGCTATGGCTACCTGCATTTTGTATACCTTTGATGTGTAGCCTAGGCTCCAGATGGGTATAAGGGCCCAACCTGATTTTTGATTCACAAAATGATGTGGCGAGCCGCGTCCTTTATTTATTTTTTCCTTTTTACCCTACAACACAGCATGGTGGATGTTGTACAGTGTGGCTAAAAACATAGGGGTGGGCCACCAGCACCATTATGAAGATAAGTATGGCAGGGCTTTTTTTTTTCTTTTCTCGTTTTTTTTTTTTGCAACATTGCACCTAATTCTGAAAATTGCAGCTTTTCAATATAGGTTTCTGGGTCAGCGCAAAAAGAAGTCAGTTGCTGTAAAGTGGGACAAGTTGCTGAATGCATGTGTGGGATCTGAACATCAGTATTTGCAGGTTCTAATACCACCATTGGCAGTCCACATTTACCTCCTGTCTAGAGTTCTAAACGATTGGTGTAACTGGATTATGAGCCTATGGCAATAAAGTACCTTGTAGCAGTGTTATCTTTTGCTGAAACAGTTCACACCCGAATCTGACCGGGGTGCCACTTCTGCGGACTGTGAGCAGGGTGATGAGTTCCCTCAGTCTTTCACAGATGACAGTTGGGTTGACTCTTTGCAGAAGGTTAGTGGCTCAGACACCTTGCTCGAGATGGCCCTTTCTTCTGCTCATGAACCCATCACTGAGGAATCTGCCTCCTACGCTCAAACGCATCCTACTCAACTGCAGATCGGCCCAAAGACACTCCTCCGACATCGCTGATCTCGTCTCAGCAATGGAACTGGACCTAGCCATTCTGACGGAAACGTGGCTTACTGAAGCCTCTACCCCGATAATGGACATATTAGTCCCCCCCCAATTATCACATCATTAGACTGGATAGGCCTGTCAAGACGGGCGGGGGAATTGCATGCATTTTTAGGAGCAACCTCTCCGTCACTAAAGCCGCCTCCCCCTCCCTCACCTCCTGTGAACTCCTCTGCCTCGATATCACCAGCGAGGGCAAACAAGTTTGTGCTTTACATCTCATCTATCACCCGCCTGGCGACAACCTCATATTCACCCAACAACTCATGGACACGATCACCTCCAATGCCGGTCGGCAGATCACCCAAATCTACTTGGGTGACTTTAACCTCCACTGGAATGATCAGAAAGACACAGAGGTGAACAGTCTCAACTTTCCTTAATGCGCTTGACCTCACCCAAATATGTGATGGACCAACACACGACAAAGGCGCAATACTCGATCTCATCATCGCCAAGGAGGACTCCACCAAACTGGAGGCGATCAAACCCTGTGACTGGTCAGATCACCACATTATCACCTTCTCTATTAACGAAAAAGTTAAACCTAACCCGGTTCAGCCCACCAAATCCAAAATCTGGAAAAGGGACATGAAGAGTCTTAACCCCACTACACTCCCTCCCCACCTCGACAATCTCCTCCTTCCCCCTCCAGGTGTCTCGGATGCCCAAGCACTGACCGACCACTACCGTGACTCTATGAAACTAATAGTCAATGAAGTCGCTCCACTGCAACTGAAAAGAGTCTCCAACAAAATTTCTAACCCCTGGTACGATGGCAGACTCAATGACGACAAGCGCACTATGCGAATGGCAGAGCGTACCTGGAGATCTGACCCCTCATCACTGCATCTAAAGACGCTTAAAAAGAAGAGAAATGACTATTTCAGGAAAATAAAGCGCACAAAGTCGGACTTCTTTAGCCGTCTACTGGACCAAGCAAAAAACAGGCCAAGGAAACTGTTCGAACTAATCAAGACTCAAACAAAGGCACAACCCTTACAATCAAACAAAGCAACAAGCGACACCCCACACTGTGAAGCCTTCTCTGCTTTCTTTAAGCAAAAGACCGACAACATAAGAAATGACCTCGTCATGGATTTAAGCCGATTCCCCAATCACACCAGAATGTCCAACATTCAACCTAAAAACAATGCATCATGGCTGCACTTCGACAGCTACACGGAAGAAGATATATACAAACTACTCTGCACTCTGAAGCCCTCTAATCACCTCACAGACCCCCTACCTGCTAATGCAGTAAAAGACTTCACCCCCTTGCTCCTCCCTCTTTGGACCAAAATCATCAACAGCTCTCTTCAACAAGGTCTCATCCCAGACTCCCTCAAGGTGGGGCAAGTCACACCTATACTCAAGAAACCCACAGCTGATCCGTCTGACCTGAACAACTACCGGCCTATCACCAATATCCCCACCCTGGCCAAACTGCTGGAGAAATGTGTCCAACTCCAACTAACAAAACACATTGACCAATTTGACCTTCTCAACACTCACCAATCAGGCTTCCGAGCGAAACAAAGCACGGAAACAGCTATGACACACATAATTGATGACGCCCTCCAAATCCTTGACCGCAATGATTCCTGTCTCCTCATCCTTCTTGACCTATCGTCAGCTTTTGACACGGTCAAACATGAGAACTTATTGGAGCTGCTAAGCACTAGAATGGGTCTCTCGGGAACTGTTCTCAAATGGTTTGCTTCTTTCCTTCATAACCGGTCGCAGAAGATCAAGATCGACAATGTGCTATCTAAACCAGTGCCTGCAGACCTAGGTGTCCCACAAGGATCCTGCCTCTCCCCCGCACTGTTCAACCTCGTCATGTAACCACTCGCCACCTTGCTCCAAGCATCCAATGTTCAATTCCATATGTACGCCGATGACACACAACTTTACCTAAAGCTACAATCCCCGGAAGATATCAAACTACTGAATTCCACACTTAGCAACACTCAATCCTGGTTGGCCGTTAATCACCTCAAATTAAATGCGCTGAAAACTGAGTTCCTACTCATCTCACCCCCGGCGAAAACTTCCACCACCCAAACGTGGCTCAATAACCTAACAGCACTCAATGTCCAACCTACTATCGTGGACTCAGCGAAATCCCTAGGCATCACAGTTGACGCCAAGCTCAACATGCAACAGCACGTTAGCATAGCCACAAAAGGGGCTAATTTCCAAATCAACACACTGAGGAAACTCAAACCCTTCCTCCCTGCCAAAGACTTCCAAACTGCTGTACAAGCTTTAGTCATCCCTCGCATAGACTACGGAATTGTGGCCCTCAGCGGACTCCCGCTATCCACAACAGCACCCCTAAGAGCCTCCCTGAACGCTGCCGCGAGACTCATTACTGGCTCAAGAAAACACTCGCATATTTCCCCAGACCTAAAATCTCTAAAATGGCTGCCTTTTGAAGCCAGAATTCAACTAAACATTGCAATAATGACACACTCGGCGGTGCACCACAAAGCACCCAACTACCTCGCGCGAAAGTTGTCTATATCAGGAGGGTCGAGATCCAATCGTAGTACAAAAAATCTACTTCTGAAACCTAGTAGGTTCCGGAAAGAAAAAACATACAAGCGCTCCTTCTCAGGAATGGCACCCAGGATCTGGAATGCGCTCCCTCCGGAAACGAGGCTTATCTCCTCCACTGCACTCTTCAAGAAAGAGGTGAAGAGAATCCTTCTGGCCAAGATCTCCTGAACATTACAGAGACTGGAACTGAGTCTCTGCATCGCGCTGTATCTCTGATCACCCTGCCCTTTGGCACTATCCTACTACCTAGAGGGGCACTACTACGCTACTCTCGTCCTATCGACCAATATATGCTACTCTTTGTTGGATTTATATTACTTGTTTACCTGACTGTATTTTGATAGGTTTTGATATGGTTCTGTACATTATTGTTATCCTCTATGTTTAGTGACTACTATATTGCTCCCATTATCTTGTTCATTCCTGTTGCCCTTGCCCCTGTCTCTGTGAAGCGCTCTGATATCTGTAAGGATCTTGTTCGCGCTATATAAAACTTTGAATAAATAAATACGCTGTGGTAATGCATAGGGCGGCTAAAGTTTTTGCCTTCCATCTTGCCACAATGAGGACAAAGCAAATATTTTGTCTGATGTCCTACAACCTGGTGTGATTTCTGCAGAGCCTCTTCTCCCATTTAACAAGGTTATGACAGGCACTTTATTAGGGGCCTGGTCCAAACTTTGCTCTGCGCCTCCGGTCAGCTGACCAGTTGCCTAACACCATCATCCTGCTCCGAACGACCCTGCTTTTCTCTCAACAACCTTAACCAGGCACCCTTGCTCAGGCATCCACAAGTCGGTCCAATCTAAACAGGTTTCCTTCTGCTGTCCCCTTTCTAGAATCTAATTCTGTGGAACATTTGGCAAGAAGGTCTTTTTGTCCCCCAGCCTAGCCCTCTGCTCTGTCAATGCCGGCTGTTACTCTCATGTCCTTTGGGATTCGGTGGCTCATGTCCTGCCTGGTGTGTCTGATGATCTTCGTCCTATCTTGGCACCGGCAATTCGAGATGGTCATGATGCTGACATCGTGACAATACGCTGTAGTTTGAACACCACTGACACAATCTGATGAGCCATTGGCACCAGTTGTTGTGATCTACCATGTTCCCTAGTGATGTTCAGTCCTCACTAATGGACACGCACTTTGACATGACGTGCTTGTTCAGGGCCATTACTGACTCCGCTTAAAGTTAAAAAAATATGGCTACGGCTTGCTCTTTTGGCCTATCCTCCAACTGCCCAGTGTCCGCGCCCCTTTCACTGTTTTGGATGGCACCCCATAACGCCACCCTGTCTAATCCAGTCAAGGGCACGCTTAAGAGGTTTAAACACAGCAGCCCAGTAGAAGTCCGAATCCGATTCTTTCTTGGTTGGCAGAAGATCATTTTGGACAGATGGGTCCTGCAGATTGTTCACAGGAGGTATGCTCTACCATTCCTTTCTTTCCCGCTGCACCTTCCACTTTTTACTGCCACCCTACCCCCAATGAATGGCTGAGGACATCTCTTCATTTTACAGCAGGAAGTGCTAACCCTTTTCGCCAAAGGGGCTATCAGAGGGTGCGAGTAGAAGCGCATGGTTGCTATACCCGCTACTTTCTGGTGCCCAAGAACGATGTAGCCCTCCAGCCTATATTAGACCTGCACCTTTTCAATACCTTCATCCAAAAGAAGTCGTTTTGAATGCTCACCTTAGCCCAGGTCTTGTCTGCTCTTGACCCTGGACCTGGAGAACAGCTGTTTTCTTCCTGTTCTGCTGGCCATCTGCACTCTGTGTGGTTCATAATGGGATAGGACCATGTCCAGTTCTCTGTGATTCCCTTTGAACTCAAGTGGCCCTCTGGTGTTCACGAAAAGGATGGCGGTGGTTGCACCTCATCTTCAGAGGTCTGGGATACCAGCCTTCCCCTACATTGACAACTGGTTGTTGAATGCAGGCTTTCCCCAGACAGTAGTCAGTCACCTCCAGACTAGGGCAAACCTCTTGTCATCTATGGATTTACTCTCAACGTGCCAAAGGCCCACCTGACTCCTCCTGTGACACTCCTGCTAATTTGAGCCATGCTGAACACAGTTTGGTTTCATGCCTTTCCCCTGGCACAGTGTACAGGACATCTCAATCTTTAAACCTCCTCCTGGATTTCAGTGAGGTCAACTCTGAGGCTGCTGGGACTAATGGCCTCCTGCATCCTGATGGTCGATCACACCATGTCGTGTTGCTGTGTAGACTTTACCCCACGACAGCAACTGTGCCCCCCTTGCTCCCCCAAGGAATAGTGGTAATAGATTTAGAACCCTTTTGCTCACTTGTGCTCTACTCTGAGAAATATACACTGAGTATGTGGGACATTTCCAATATTTATTGAACCAATGTGGTTAATGTATAAAATAAATGTGCTTCAATGATCAATAGAAGCAAATGAAAGTTATTAGAAGTACTATGACAGTAAACAGATTGAAAAATGCCACTGTCTTGATGAAACAACCTGTATATGCAAGCATATAAAACATTATAGAAATCCGGTGTACTCATACTATGTCCCCTCAACTAAGGGTCTAGGGCTTGTGTGTGTGTGTGTTCTGCCAAGAATCCCTGTACTGGATGATCCAACCCCTGTTACCTAAAGGGAAAGAATGTAGGTCCCCGTCATGGTAATGAGCTGGACACCCCTTGTAGAGATCTCAGCAGGCTGCTGGGCGGAAGCATCAGCATGTAGAGACCTCATAAATGACAGCAAAGTACTTCTCTGCCAACACCCGGAAAAGATGTTTGTAACAAAAGGCATCTTTGCCTTGGGCTGAGATCTTGATTAAGCTGCTATTGTTTGTGTGTTATATGTGATAATGTCGCCACATATACGAAAACAAGCACATTTGCACAACATATGTATAAACCTTGTACATGGTGTCAAGGTAGCATGATAGACTTATTGCAAAGTTGATTCTGTAAGCAAGTAGTTTCCAAGAAACTAATCCAGACTGTTATGGATGCAAATGTTTGTCACAGGTCATGTAAAAGTGAAAGCAATTTTAGGAGGGACCCTTGTAGATCTAAAATGGCAGTGTTTCCCTTCAGGCCTAATTGGAAAACGACACCCTGTCCTAGGACATAAGTCAACTAAGAAGCTATCCAAATAGAAAAAACCCTATTGCTAAAAATGCTGCAGCATGTGCAAAGGAAACCTTAAAAATCATACCTCGAAGCCAAAGTAAAAATGGTTTAAAATCTGTCATATGGTTTAGAAGCCCAAAGCACAAAAAGTAAACTTTAAAATTATAAAAGCGTAAAAAGGAATTTAAGAACCCGTTTAGGATGTTAAAAACCGGCCGAATCAAGGTTCCCACCAAATGAAATAGCCAGATGTGTTTTCCACGTTGTAGACGAAACTTTGCTGTTCCCAGCATCTGCCAATGATGATCCCAAAGGCACACCTCCAGGCAAGATTTTTGAGCAAATGTTCCCATCCAACCACTAATGCAGCTGCTGAGTTAGTGAAAACAGCTAGTCGGGGTTCTGCGAACTTAGAGCCAATATCCAGTCCATCTGAGATAGAAGCATCCCAGAGAGGTGCATGGGTGCAGCCAGGAGTAATGGAATACGCAGTGGACAGCTATGCACATGGGCCTTTAAAGGGTCCATCAGTACATGTATGTCCGACGTTTCAACCAGTTGCAATTCCAGGCAAAAATCCAAGGCACTCAAAAGTGCATAGCAGATAGAGGAACACAGGCTGCACGAAGTGAAGCCACAACGCGAAATGATAAAAACCAATGCTCATTCAGTTCTTGAAGCAAGGGTACGCCAAAGCAATGCACCATGCACTCACAGCACAGTAGCACATGAGGTAGTGCCAGCTCCATTTGATCTCGAAATAGGACATCCATTGCGGAGCAAAAATATTAAAACGACTGTCCCAGCAACCAGGAAAAGGACCAGCGAAAGACATCTAAAGATGATCCCGTGGACAGACTGAATAAAAGACAGTACTACTCCGAAAGCTGTCTGGAAGGTGCGAACCAACCCAGAGCCTACACTTCAGTGATTCCCAAACTTTTTCGACCCGTGGTTCCCTTGACCTATTGGCTGTTGGCCACGGCTCCCCACTACGTTTGATTTTTTGGCCGGGTGGGCAAGGAAGGATCTGGTGTAAGCCTAGCCTCAGGAGTACTCCCTGAAAATAATTGGGATGAAGCTAAAGAAGGTATTATAATCATAGATATTACAAAATAAAAATATAAGTTGTTTAATAAAAAACTTTAATCGGTTAAGTCCGAAACAATGCTCTTCCGCACTGGGATCTGTATATGGAATTTCTTAAAACAATTTTTTGTTTTAAAAAATTGATGTGGCACAACCTTCTTCTAATAATGTACTGTTTTGTTCAATTACTGACATCCCCTCTATGACACTCATACATCATGCGCATGGAAGGCCTTGGCCGTGTTGATTTTTTTCTATCCACGGCAGAGGCCAAAACTAATCCTAGTGAGAATGCTCTGAAATAAGGCAGCCATATAAATTCATTAGTCTCAATGTATGACATGCTCACGCAAATAAAACCCACACCATCAGTATTAAGACTTCAAAATCCCACCAAGGAATTTTACCCTTGTAAATTTTGATATTTGAGCACCGACATTTTATCTACGTGTGCAATCCTTTTCTCTATCTAGTCTTCGCAACCACATTTTGTTATAATAAGCACAGATAGTCTTTGAGTCAGTGTACAATATTTGGGAAAATAGTATTCAAAAGCAACTGAATATTCCCTCTCTCACAAAAGCAGTGTCAAATGGTCCTAAAATAATAGATGACCAATATAGATGTGTCTAAAAAATTGCACCCATTGCGGTCTATGCCAAAAGGAAAGCACACATGGCATTGAACATCCCATACACGCAAAACACACCAACCAGCTGAAAAGCACTATTCACACAGTTCAAGTCTTCTAGCTGTTCTTGAAGAAAGCAGCGGCAGGTGCGAAGTGATGGCTATAAAGGCACTTCTAAGTCAAAGGGCAATCCCTGGACTGTGTACTAGTCGCTCCTTATTTTTAATCTTCATATGTCCACATCAGTCAAACCTTGCCATTTTCATACAGTATCAAACCAACACGAAAATATGACGTTTACAGTCTTTGTACTTTTATTAAAAACTTTTGTACTCAAGGTTAAAAACAGACTTATGTCTGTGGTGTATAAAAACAATTTGTTGTACACTTATGTCAACTCAAGTACATATGAATATGTACATGTGCAAATTACAAAAACGAAAAAGTACATTAATTAATATCAGAAAGAAAGGCAAACAATAGTCATCAAAATTACACCAGATATATGCTGCTTAGTTGCACAGAACAAAACAAACCCTTTCCCACCATAGGTAGAACTATTTCCCTATTCTTTTTTAAGCCTGACCCAGTATCCTCTTGTGAATATAATACACAAATATGCAATTGATGGTAGAGATCACAGTAACCACAATCCAGGTAGATCTGTTCTCTGTTAGGGATCTGACTGGGTTCTATTTTATAATGCGTCGACGCGTTTCGGTGTTCGCAACTGGTATGTCTACACCTTCATCAGGACTGCTGATACGTGGGGTTCATCATTTTTCTATATCTTTCTCTTACTATCAGGAAGATATATCCTTAGTTTAGGTCTAAGTCCCCTGTAATGATATATGACAGGTGGAGCTGCCTTATTGTGATTCCTCAAGCCGTCACTTATTTTCTTTTCAAGCCAGAGGTGAGAGTCTTATTTTACGATTCTCTTAAACAGGATGTATTTCTCTTTTCTATTTGCGTTATGTCTTAACTTGTGTTTCAGCAGTATTTCTTACTTGGGTTTCTTTCCTGCGCTATTTTGGACTGGGTAAGATTATTTCTTGGTTATGTTAAAATTCGTCACAACGAGGTATAGCGTTTTTCTTACTGCATACCAAAGAACTGGATATGTTCAGAATGTTGGTTGATGCTCGCGTCTACCTAGTCTTCCCCGTCTTTTCGCTGTATGTACATAGCGCAGGAAAGAAACCCAAGTAAAAAATATCATTACAGGGGACATAGACCTAAACTAAGGATATATCTTCCTGATAGTAAGAGAAAGATATAGAAAAATGATGAACCCCACGTATCAGCAGTCCTGATGAAGGTGTAGACATACCAGTTGCGAACACCGAAACGCGTCGACGCATTATAAAATAGAACCCAGTCAGATACCTAACAGAGAACAGATATACCTGGATTGTGGTTACTGTGATCTCTACCATCAATTGCATATTTGTGTATTATATTCACAAGAGGATACTGGGTCAGGCTTAAAAAAGAATAGGGAAATAGTTCTACCTATGGTGGGAAAGGGTTTGTTTTGTTCTGTGCAACTAAGCAGCCTATATCTGGTGTAATTTTGATGACTATTGTTTGCCTTTCTTTCTGATATTAATTAATGTACTTTTTCGTTTTTGTAATTTGCACATGTACATATTCATATGTACTTGAGTTGACATAAGTGTACAACAAATTGTTTTTATACACCACAGACATAAGTCTGTTTTTAACCTTGAGTACAAAAGTTTTTAATAAAAGTACAAAGACTGTAAACGTCATATTTTCGTGTTGGTTTGATACTGTATGAAAATGGCAAGGTTTGACTGATGTGGACATATGAAGATTAAAAATAAGGAGCGACTAGTACACAGTCCAGGGATTGCCCTTTGACTTAAATTGTCGTTAGTACCCTGTTCCCTGGAACTCAGTGGGGTCTTCTCTTTTTTGTGAAATATAAAGGCACTTCGCCACGTGTAGTAATGTTTACATTGGGCACCAGCAAACTAAACCTCCTGGGACTTAAACGCACCAATTGTGCAGACAAAACCCAGCAGTGGATATTAACTTAACCAAAAGACTTTCTTGTCATGAGAAGAATATGATTTCCTGAGCATGTTTGATTAGCTGCCTAAAGTAACTTAGAAATGTTAGGGTCAATGCATTCTCAGCATTAATTACATTATAAGACATTTAGAAGTACGTTAACATTCTGACATCCAACTGGGCCATTTTCTTTCCAGCTGGCACTAATAAAAACGTATTTTGCAACAAAAAAGTAAATGTTGCGTTTTGAGAGTCCACTCGTCTCTTTCTTAACTTCAGCACCGTAAGAATGGTGTCAAACACACAAGTATTTTTTTCAAGCACTTTTAGTGGTGGAGCCGGGTGAATTACAGAAAGATTTATTGTCAAATCTTTTAAGTCTAGTTTTCCATTCACTTCTGGTGAGTTTGAACAAAGGCACCGTTAATACACAGAATCTTTTAAATGGCATCTCAGAGGCAGAATCGTGCTTCACTTGCTGGCAAAACATAAAGGAAAATCCGAAAAGCATCGCATTTTAAACTGTTCTCTGCAAGTCCGTTCCAAACCTTAAATATTATCTCATAGCGTGGGCGTTAGTAAAAAAACGGTAGTCTGAAAAATCTGCCCGCACCTTTGACACTACAATTTGTAGTCCACCTTAACAATCGGCAGATGCTAATTAGCTGCTTTAGGTGTTTCTTTTAAAGCATTTATAAATCTACAGACTTAATTACTGACAACATTGACACAGATTGATAAAGAGAAGGAACAACTTTTTCCAGAATGCATTATTTGTGTCTACGTGAGGTCATTCAGCATCAGTTTTATTTGCATGACAATGCTGCCTAATACAGAAGGAATAGTTTCTTACCTGTAAGTCCAGTTCTGTAGTAGGGGTATCTCTGTTATAGTCATAAGCGCCCGCCCTCCTCCCCGGTGGATAAAATGGTAATGTACTGTATGCTACAGGCCTTGCTTTATACACCTTCAAAAAGAACTGAAAGTAAAAGGAATTGGCTGTGCATCATGGGATACTGAGGGTCTCTGGAAAGTTCCTTAAAAGTACGGTATCCCTTTTCAAGACACATAATGGCAGCCTATGGGGGCTTGTCTGTCCAACCCTTCCTCTCTATCATTCCAAGGATTTTGGTGAAGGGGAGTTTTTCCTGTGAGGAAAACTTGGTAATCAGTGTAAAACCGGACATAGTAGGCTATCCTTTTCATGGTTTCGATGAAGTGGTGGCCTTTGTAGCCTTGTTTGTTAGGCTGCATTATTTGTCTTAATTTTCTCTTAAGTGTCTATGCAGGGCTGCAAAGAAGACCGCTTAAGAGATTATTTTTGATTGCTCCGGGGTCCACGCACATGGGCGGGACTATTCACTAGATTATGACTATAACAGAGATACCCCTACTACAGAACTGGAGTTACAGGTAAGAAACTACTCCTTATTAAACCTAAGCATTGTTTGACCACTAAAGATCACACATGCCCACTCTTACCTGCCATGGGGATTTGCTCTTTGGCAGAGCCTAGAGCTCACTTCCTTGGGTGAGCCTTTCCCCATCACCCAGCTGTATTCTGGCTCGGTTACCATGAATCTCTTACCATGCAGAAACTTTCTTAAAACTGCTACCAATTATCAGCTCACTCGCAAGTTCCCAATAGGACCGGACTTGTAATCGGACGCTCCATCTATTCATTTCATGCCAACCAAAGATTGCCAGCGGTGAGGCTGTAGCAGCCAGGAAGAGGCAAATGGCCCAGGGCACTCCCCTCTGTGATGTGCAGACTGCGACATCGATCACTGAAGCACAATGACATAGCACAATTTGCAGAAGGCAACCCCATACCAGTGTGATGAGAAATCACCACAAGAGCCGCCAGGGGCCACTGAAAGGACAATACTCAAAACAAGGCAACCGGGAAGATAGTTCGACCATTCCAAACTTAACAAACCCAACACAATCACTGTGGCATCGAACTCTACAATGCCTCAAACAAAACATGGAAATCAAGCTTCTCCCACCGGTAAACTCCGCTCTGCCGGTGGCAAGCGGAGTTTGCTGAACTACGCTCTCTAAATGGAGTGCGTAGTGCCCAAAACTCCATTAACTGTGCCGGCCGAGTGGAATTCACCAACCACCCTTTGCAGGTGATGGTGCAAGCCTTTAAAAGAAAATAAGTTACTTACCTGTAACTGTAGGTTCGAGGCATGTGTGCTTTAGATACACATGATTTGCATACTCCTGCCATCTAGTGTTGGGTCTAGATGTTTGCAAGTTGTTTTTCTTCGAAGAAGTCTTTCCTAGTCACAAGGTAAGGTAACTCCTTTCGGTGATAGTGCTCATGTCATCGACTCCATTGTTAGATTTTTTTTTCCGCCATCGGGTTCAGAAGTGTATTGCTGCGCTCCGGTGCGAAACCGTTCATCTTTCCCTCGATGCGCAATACTCTCTACTCTCGACGGTATCATTTCGTATGCATTTCCCACTTCTCCACGTATCATTTCGGTCAACCGGATTTACTTGTTGATCGGAAAGCTTTGTGGACGGCCTTCGGGCCTAGCTGCATCAATCAGCTCTTCATCGATGGATTGGAGATACTTTAAATTCTGCCCTCAGTGCCACGTGAGTATCAACACACTGATTCACCAAGGGTGTTTAACTTGTGCTGGTCTCCGGAGCACAACGAAGAAGACTGCGATGCTTGCAGATTGTTTCGATAGAAGAAAAATATTCATGATCATTGGGCTTGCTGTCGAGATGCAGAGTCAAAGCATCGAACACACACCGGACATCTTCGGTGAAGATTCTGGTCAAGAAGACGTGGAGGCAAAGGG